>NC_140511.1:31674412-32274412 GCF_964339955.1 Pipistrellus hanaki
AAATTAACTGGGTCAGTATATATAAAACAGGACCAATCAAGGAGAGGCTATTATTTCATCCTGCTTTTATAGATGAGGAAACCAAAAGTACAGAGAGGATGAGTAACTTAATCAGGATCACAGAGCCAGGGAGTGGCAGAGCTAGACCCAGTCTCGGAAGTCACACCTGAAGACCATGTCCCTCACCTACCTCCTTGGCAAAAATGGTGAGAAAACTGACAGCCAAGGAAATGTCGGAAGTGGCCATTAATGCTTCTGGAATATTTAGGTGACCCTTGAAGGGACTTGGGCACAATTTGGACCTCAATTTTTTATTTGCTTGTTTTTTAAGGAAAGTGGATAAAACAATGATCCTTGTAACCTGTCAATTCATATTTGAAATTCTTCTTCTCCTTTTTACTTTGAAAAGCTACTTTTCCCCCAGGAGTGGTACCAGGTATTGGGAAGAATGCTTGCTTCTATGAGTCCTTGATTATAAATTCTAGTTTGACCACCTTCTTTAGTAAGTTTCTTTTTTTTTGTTTTGTTTGTTTTGTTTTGTTCCCTGATACTATATTATTTCTATGTTCTCTTGACCTCTAAGATTTATGAGTAATCTATGAAATGTTTATAAAGTATGAAGTTGGGGGAGGAACAGAGAGTCCCTGAACAAATATGAATGATCAAAGGACTGGAGCAAAATCAGTCATGCTCATTCAGTCTAGTGTTTTTCCCTTTCAAAATAGCAAGTCGGCCTTCCTCTTACAGGGGAAATTTATTTGCTGATAACCATCATGCTGATAATTATGAATCAGTTGTGCCAAGTAGGTGAGCAAAACCACTCTTATGAGAAACACAGGGCCTGTTTCTCCTACTTTGAATGCCCCTAACTCTTCTGGTATGTTAGGCAAGTCATTTCATCTGTGATTTTTTTTTTTTTTTTTAATGTTTTTTTTTTGCTGAGACAGGGAAATTTCTCGGGCTTCTCCAAGCATTGCTAGCTTGGCTGAATCACAAATGTTGTATTGAACTATGTACATGTTTGTTTACTTCATAGAATTCTAAACTTCTTGAGGGCTATGGCCTCTTCAATACATTTGTACTTGCTAATACATACGTACTAGCACTGTGGTTGGCAAACTGCAGCTCGCGAGCCACATGCGGCTTTTTGGCGCCTTGAGTGTGGCTCTTCCACAAAGTACCACGGCCTGGGTGAGTCTATTTTGAAGAAGTGGTGTTAGAAGAAGTTTAAGTCTAAAAAATGTGGCTCTCAGAAGAAATTTCAATCGTTGTACTGTTGATAGTTGGCTCTGTTGACTAATGAGTTTACCGGCCACTGAACTAGCACTTTGTACATTGCCAGGGAAATAGTATGTGACCATTATGTATTTGATAAATAATGAAAGAACTTAGCAAACTATACCAAAAGTTATGTAAATAATGATTGTTGTCCGGAAGTGTAACCATAATACCAGATGGATCCAAGTCAGCAGCCTCTAGTAACACATGGACCGCCCCTCACAGATGTCCTCTTCTAGGACTTTGGAGGCTACGACTCTCAGTTTTAGGAAATCAGAGCATTTTAAAAAGTGATTACTTTCACAAAATCTATATAACCATCTCCATTTGGTAAATAACCAAGAAAATCCCACCCAGAGACTCATTTCACCTTCCATGTCCATTTCTCAAAAGCATATTTCATGATTTATATATTTTTATTCAACTTCAGTATTACCTTGTATTTTCCCTTCCTAATGTGTCATAGGTGCTCTCTGTTTATTGTTCTATAGAGTGGTCAGCAAACTTTCTCTGGGACACTAACTGTTTAGGCTTCCTAGGCTTATGGTTCCTAAGGCAGCTGCTCACTTCTGCTGCTGTAGCACTAAAGCAGTCATAGACACATGTGCCAACCAAACTGTATTTATGAAAGCAGGCAGCCTTCCCTCCCCTTAGTTTGCTCACCTCTTTTCTATAGAACTCACATGGATCATTTAGGATGTTAGGTAATATCCCTTTGATTTATTAATTTACTTAGTTACTTGTATACTTGAAAAATTGGGCTATTTTTTAAAAGTGTATTTTTTATTGATTTCAGAGAT
Organism: Pipistrellus hanaki; assembly: GCF_964339955.1. Lineage (NCBI taxonomy): Eukaryota > Metazoa > Chordata > Mammalia > Chiroptera > Vespertilionidae > Pipistrellus > Pipistrellus hanaki. The sequence goes on from NC_140511.1 coordinate 31,676,491, forward strand.
GGAGAGACAGAAACATCAATGATGAAAGAGGTCATTAGCCCTACCTGGTTTGGCTCAGTGGATAGAGCGTTGGCCTGCAGATTGAAAGGTCCCAGGTTCGATTCCAGTCAAGGGCATGTACCTTGGTTGTGGGCACATCCCCAGTGGGAGGTGTGCAGGAGGCAGCTGATCAATGTTTCTCTTACATCGATGTTTCTAACTCTCTGTCCTCCCTTTCTGTAAAAAAATCAATAAACATATTAAAAAAAAAAGAAAAGAAAAGAAAAGAAAAGAAAAGAAAAGAAAAGAAAAGAAAAGAAAAGAAAGAGCTCATTGGTCAGCTGCCTTCTGCATGCCCCGTGGATTGAGCCTGCAGGTGCCTGACCAAGAATCGAACTCTGGCTTCTTAATGCATAGGTCAACACTCAATCACTGAGCCACACCAGGTGGAGTGGGGTATGCTTTTGTTCTTGTTTTTATTTTTACCTTGGCCATTATACTGCAGTGAGCATCTTCTGTGTTTAGTGTGGTTTTCCTCCATGTATTTATCTTTGCTGATTTCTGTAACATAGATCTCAAGCACTCTTACAACCTTGTCAAGACTGTTTTCTAAAGAAGCAGAGGAGCAGTCAGTGTTAGCTTAGCCACACCCGGCCTGTGTGACTGGCATGTGACAGGGATAAGAGAACATGACCAAGGGCTTGTGCCAAAGAGAAACTCTCAGGGGTGGAGGTTGCATCATATGAGGTTACCAATATGAGACTGCCTTAGACCTATAAAAATTGCTGCTTCATGTAGTTCAGCACAATTAGCATAAACTTTGTCAACCTTACACACAGCAAACCCTCTAACATTGCAGCCCGAGTACATCCTAGGCTTTTATTTCAGTGCTCCTGGTCCTGGGTTGGGGCTTGAACAGGGTCGCTAGAAGTGGTGAGTTGAACTCGTGCTTGTGAAGATATTCTTAGCCAGAGGGAGTCAGATGGGCTTCACAGTATCATCAACCACCAAGATTGAAGCAAAAGGTGCCTATTTAGTAGCCCTTAGTAATTTATCCTGTGCTTTGTGGTTCTTTTGGAGTCTAAGGTCATACATTTTTAACTCTACCACTCAATATAACTTGGTTTTAGAGCTAGTCAGACACAATTAGGTAATTTTATTTTTAAGTATAGTTTAGCCCACTCATTCCTCTAAATTTGAGGTTTGCAAACTAGAGTCCTGTTTTGTAAATAAAGTTTTATTGGAACACAGTCTAGTTAATCCATTTATGTATTCTCTTTGCATCTTTTATATTGCATGATGGACCTGTGTGGTTATGACAGTGGCCTTAAACCTGTAAACCTTAAAAATTTAAAATAAGGCCCTTAAAAAGGAAGTATGCCAACCCCTGCATGCGGGTAAAGTAGTACTGTATTTGTTATCTTAGAATAGGACACTGCAAACTCTAGCCCATGGACCAAAACTAACCTACTGTATCCTTTGGTCAAGGAAAGTATTGAAGCACAGCTGACTGTGGTGTTGATTTGACTGCTTCTGTTCAATTAAATTAAGTCAGTGCCTGAAATTGTGTCCAACTCCCTTCATAGAAACTTAGCATGAATTTCCCTCCTCCTGAATCTCTCTATCTGTGCTCTCATTGTGGAATATGTCTCTCTCCTCCACGAGATGTTATAACATGAGGGTTTCAGGTTCTGAAGCCAAAGCCTCTAAGTTAAAACCCTGGATCCATCACTTTATAGTTACCATTGGAATAAGACAAAGGTCCATATTAGTGAAATAAAGTAGACAGAATACTTAGTTATAAGATTACTTTAGCTCTCTCGTGTTCAGAATTCTATATAATAAAAGGCTAATATGCAAATCAACCAAAGGGCAGAATGTCTGGTCGCTATGACGCGTACTGACCACCAGGGGGCAGATGCTCAATGCAGGAGCTGCCCGTTGGTGGTCAGTGCACTCCCACAGGGGGAATGCTGCTCAGCCAAAAGACCTGAGCCAGGCTCATGGCTTACAAGTGCAGTGGTGGTAGCAGGAGTCTCTTTTGCCTCTGCAGCAGTGCTAAGAATGTCTGACAGCACTAAGGATGTTGTATTCCCGGCTTAGGCCCACTCCTGGGAGCGGGCCTAAGCCAGTAGTCAGACATGCAGTAAGAGCTCCAGTACTGCGAGGGAGCACAGGCTGGGCTGAGGGACATCCAACCTTTCCCCCTTTGCGCCGCCCCCCTACCCTGCCCCCTGTGTATGAATTTCATGCACCAGGCCTCTAGTAGTCTAATAAATTTGAAGAATGAGAGAAGAAAGGATTTTGTTTAGTCCCATGGAAAAACTTTATCTCTTGTTCTTGTGTTTTGTTGGAATGGACCTTTTGAGTGTAAAACTATAGTCTACAAGCAGCAGGATTTTGTTTCTGTTACATAACAGCTCTGTTCCCTTAGGTATAAGCTACCTACTCTCTCTGAGCTGAGCTTCCCTTTTCTCACTGGGGAAAAAGGGTTCTGGGTGTCTGTTTCCTTATCGGCTTATTGTGAGGATGAAATGAGGTAATTTGTAAAATCCCTGGGATGTGGCAGTTGCTATAAAAATGTTAGTTTCTTTCCCTGCCTTTCATACCCAGAAGTGTTTTGTTATGCAAATTTTATTTGGTGACTAACCATGCTTATCATATAGACATTTATCTTCCTTTTCCAGAATACTTTTTCTTTGTAAGCTCTGGGGGGGAGGGGAGGGGAGGGAGGGTGTGTGTGTGTGTGTGTGAAGTTTTCCTTTTGATTGTCAGAGGTTGATCTGGAAAATGATCCAAAAAAAAAGGGGGGGGGGGTGTCTTGACTGTGATGGGGAGGCAGGGAAGTGGACCTGCAAGTGGACCACAGACTCACGAGGCCTCTCCTTCCCGTGTTTAATTGCAGTATAAAAAAGAGGGCAGCAAGGTGACCAGCTACTGCCACGAGACCATGACCGGCTGGGTGCACGACGTGCTGGGCCGGAACTGGGCTTGCTTCACCGGAAGTAAGGTGGGGACTGTGGCGAAGAATGTGAGTGTGGACGCTGCCCACCTTGAGGGTCTCCGGGAAAAGTGAGTTGTCACAAATGAACAGTCTATTCCGTTTCGTTTTTATCATATGTGACATTAGGTGTGTACGTTAAATTCTTGAAAAATTTTATTTTGATTATGTAAGATGTATTTGGCCTGGAAACAAAACTTTACTGGGAAAATATGTCTACTGATGTAAATGGGAGAAGAAGGCATGGTTTTTTAAAGCCCTCTAAACGTGACATCGCAGCGACCAATGAAGAAAAATCATTTTATTATTGCCAATATAAAAGCATGTGGCACGATGTTTGTAGATACTTATATTTATGTTGCAACAAGTGTATCGCCTACAAGAATTTTAAACAAGGCAGTAGTAACTGAAATGAAAATTCTTAGTGTTTATGTAGCGGATGCCATTTACTAGGGTGGCCGCAGCAAAGGACCACAGACTGCATGGCTTAACCAACAGAAGCGGGGTGACCATGTGGGCAGGTTTGGTTTCCTCGGAGGCCTCTCCCTGGGCTTCTCATGGCCACCTGCTCTCTGCGTCCCCATGTGGTTATCCACTGTCTGTGTCTTCATTTCCACTTCTTTTTTAAAAAAAATTCTTTATTGATTAAGGTATTATATATGTGTCCTTATTCCCCTATTACCTTCCACCTCTCATTTATGCCCCCTGTTATCTGTGTCCCTTGATTAGGTATATGCATGCATCTAAGTCCTTTGGTTGATCTCTCCACTTCTTATAAGTACACCATACAGGGCTCCCTCGGAGGACCTCTTTTTACTTTAATTACTTCTTCAAAGGCCCAGTCTCCAAATACAGTCACATGCTGAGGTCCTGGAGGTTAGGACTTCAGCATCTGTATTTGTTTTTTTATTAAATTATTATCTATGTACATATTTTACCATTGCCCCCCCCCCCCCATAGATACCTTCCCTCCCCAGAGTTTTGTGTCTATTGGTTGTACTTATATGCATGTATACAAGTCCTTCTTATCTCCCCCAGATCTCCCTACCCTCCCCGCTGTAATTTGACAGTCTGCTTGTTGCTTTACTGTCTCTATATCTTTTGGTTCATCAGTTTATAATGTTCTTTATTATGCATAAATGAGTGAGGTCATGTGGTGTTTCTCTTTTATTGACTGGCTTATTTCACTCAGCATGATGTTCTCTAGTTCTATCCAGGTTGCTGCAAATGTTGAGAATTCCTTCTTTTTTATGGCAGCATAGTATTCCATTATGTAGATATACCATCATTTTTTGATCTAATCATCTGCTGACGGGCACCTAGGCTGTTTACAAATCCCAGCTATTGTAGATTGTGCTGCTATGAACATAGGGGTGCATATATTCTTTCTGATCAGTGTTTCTAGTTTCTTGGGATATAATCCTAGGAGTGGGATTATTGGGTCAAATGGGAGTTCCATTTTCAGTTTTTTGAGGAAACTCCACACTGTTCTCCACAGTGGTTGCACCAGTCTGCATTCCCACCAGCAGTGCACGAGGGTTCCTTTTTCTCTGCAACCTCGCCAACACTTGTCGTTTGTTGATGTTGGCCATTCTGACAGGTGTGAGATGGTACGCATTGTTGTTTTGATTTGCATCTCTTGGATAATTAGTGACTTTGTTTCATGTGCCTCTTGGCCTTCCTTCTGTGTATTTGGACAGGACATAGTCCAGCCTGTAATGTGCCGTTAATGCTTTTATTAAGTGTACTTAAGTTAGGTAATAAGAACTGCACAAACAAGAGATTTTAGACTTTATTAGTTTGTAAGGAAAAGAGGAATATAAATTGGATTGGTAGCAGATTTTTATGTTTTAGTTATCTGTGAAATCCCCTGAAAGTGCCCATGAACACAACATCTGAAACAGGTCACTTTATGACCCCTGCAGCGGAGAGGTGGGGAGGGGGGCTGGGGGCCTGTGTTCAGAGGACGGGATGTGTGTTTCTGGGAAAGTGCTGACCTAGATCCACACTGACCCATGCCACCCATTTAGCTTTCAAATTGCTTGGCTTGGCTTGATCATTGAGCAATACATTTCCAAATAAGCTGTGTACTTTTTACCCTACTGTTTAGGATATACTATGTGCCTGTTGTACTTTTTTGATGTTTCAAACATTGCCTCATTTAGCGTAGAAGCTAAAGCGCTAACTGGAATGCTCAGAACCTATGTTGCATCACCTGTAAAATGAGGAAATTACTCTCAAGATCTCTTTCAGCTCTTAATAATCTGCTAACCCATAGTGAGGTACATAACTTTTTAATCTCATTATATTATTAACTCATTATCCCATTAACTCCATAATATGCCAATTATGAGCTAGTTTTCAGCAGTCACATACCGTACTTGCTTACGGCAGCATAAGGATGTGATTAAGGGGAAAAAGGAGATCAGAGACGTGGCCAAAGGTGACATCACCCAGCCTACGCCATTGCAACACAATTTTCAAGTTCAGTGCCAGTTTGGTAAACCAAGTTGGCTTTTGTTCCCTTTGTCAGGGATTCTCACGTTTTTGAAAATCAGACTCTTTCCTGGTTCAAATTCTCAGTGGCTTTATCTAGCATCTTACTGGCAACTGGTTCCTGTCACACCAGCCCAGCCTTCTCTGCCCCTGTGCTGGGGCACTTCCCAGGTAACGATAACACTGCAGGTTGCTGTCCCCTGTGCCAGCGTGAGCTTCTCCAGGAGGTTCTGTCCTCCATGGGACCCAGTGTATTGAACACGCCACCCCCTTTCATTTTGGCGAGAACAAGGGCGTTGCTCATGAGGTCTAGAAGAGGGTCTGGGTGTGAACGTTTTAGAAACAATAAGCAGCCTTTAGACTCTTGTGGGTTGGATGGTTCACGGTGGTGGAGGGAAGTGTGTCAAAGCTCAGGAAGTCTCACTGTTTGCATTCCTCACCACAGAAGGGTCAAGGCTGTTCTCATGGGAGGTAGAACCAGGGCTCCACCTCCGCCTGGCTCATGGCTGACTTGAGGTGAAGCTGCTCCCGGTACCTGGCACCGGGTGCGGAGCTGGTGCACTATTGGAATATCCTTTGTATCCATTGGCCATGTTCCAGCTGTCTTGGGAGAGTCTGGCAGTCAACCAGCTCCTGTGGGTTTAGAGACCAATGCCAGCACCTGCAGTTTCACCCATGCTGTGTGAACAGCTGGGGAAATGCCCTCCAGGTGAACCTGCCCGGTTATCTCACGGATCAGGACTGGAGCCACCCTCTTGGAGCACAGCTTCTTGTGAACACACAGAACATTGATCTCCATCATCTTCCCTGTGTCACAGACCTGGATGTTTGCTCAGATGGTGCCGATGAACCCAACCAGTTTCCGACTTGAGACCTCTCGAACCCACAGTGCCATGGAGGGAGCCAGCGAGGTGCCAGAGAGCCCATAAAAGAAATTGTGGGGAATAATCGAGTTGAAACATGTTGCCCTCCCCTTGCACATAATGCTCTTTCAGGAGGGCGTATAATTCTTGTTCCATGCCACCATCCCCAGGTCCACGGTGTCCCAGGCGAAGCCCTGGGGCAGGGCAGAGGGCCCCTGGCGGAGACTGTCTTTGTCAGGCTCTGCACTCAGGATCCGGGCTGTTGACCACGTCTCCCAGTTTGAGGACCTGCAGCTTTACTTGCTAGCCTCTTCCATAGTTTTGGCAATGAAAACAGTTCAGTGGCCTTCTGTATTTCCTGATCCTCTGCTGGCAAAGACTTCATCTTCACAGGCCGATTGTGGGCCAACTCTGTCTCGCTGCCTTTTTCTTCGTTCTTTTTCTGTTTCTTTGTCTTCTTTTTGGCTCCAGTAGCATTGACTGGCCTCAAACCACCCTGGTTTGTCCTCCATGTCTTCACAATCACTGTGGTGCTCAAGACCATTTCATTTCCCTTCCTTCACCTGAGGCCCGAGGCACCAGTGACTGTCACTCTCTGCCACACCTCCTAATCTCATTGGATCTCAGGCATGAAAAACAATGGTGTTTAAGACCTACTTTGTATTACTGTAATACATGTAACATAGGATATTATTATTTTCTTAATATATTTTTATTGAGAGGAAAGGAGAGGGAAAAAGAAACATCAGTGATGAGAATCATTGATTGGCTGCCTCCTGCATGCCCCACACTGGGGTTCAAGACCACAACCTGGGCATGTTTCCTGACCAGGAATCAAACCCTGACCTCCTGGTTCACAGGTTGACATTCAATCATTGAGCCATGCTGTTTTGCTAGATGTTACAATACAGGTGTGGTCACTGCTTTTCAAATACTTGAAGTCCATGACGCTTATCAGTGGAAAATACTTCAAGGTATACATTTACAATTTAACATTTACTCTCATCTAAAGAAACCAATAGGTGTCATTTCTTTACAGGGTGATAATGTGGTGAGAAGTAAGATATAGGCAGTTTTATTACCTGTTTAAGAAAGATACATCTCTGGTTTCACACTTTTCAACAAGTGGGGAAGAACTTTGGTAAAAACATTAAAATGTTATCGAAGTAGTTGCATGCTTTTCTTATTTCAGTGCTGGAAATTCTTTGACTATATCAAAATGGTCTATGAAATAAGAGTCTACATGGAAAATGGTATAATATTTCAGGAAGGCTTTTTTTGGGGGGGAGGGAGTAATGTAACATCAGCACTTTATTCAAATCTTTAAAACAGTCTTAATTCTAAAATAAAAATGTTTTAAAAACCCACAGGTTAAGTGCACCATGCTATACTTTTGTTGGGAGGTATTCCAATAGTCTAAATTAAGAAAATGAAAAGCTCACAGTATGCCTAAGATGATACTTGGGTTAGGTTTATCTTGCTTTGCATAAAAGAAAGTTTATGGAAGTCTTGAATAAGTGAGTCATACTTCAGCCACTGAATTGTATTCAGTTGTGATAATATGATAAATTCTATAATTCTTAGCACTGGCACCTGGTACATGTTTGAATTAAATGAATAATTAACTCACCCATTTTTTTTTTGTAAACATGTTCTTTCTATGTTATATTAATTTACATCTGACTCAGGCATTTAGCACTGGAACACGAGTGCTTCTCAGATTTTAATGTTATTGAGAATCACTGCTCTGGGGAAGGAGGGGTCTCAGTAAAGTGCATATTCAGATAGTGTGGGTTGGCTGCTTAAAGTCTGCATTTCTACCAAGTTTCCCCGTACAAACCCAATTTTAGTAGCAAGGATATAAACCAAATGTTCATATGGAATACTTTTTTTAAATCATGTAGCTATAATATATGCCATACTCTGTGTACATTATACAGTTTGTTCTGTTCTCTCTCTCATTTTTTATGATTACAAAGTTATAAAAGTGCATTGAAGGAACTGTATGAGGTAGGGAAAAGATGGTGATCCTGTGTCACCACTCAGATAACCATGGTTGGCATTTTTCAAAGGTACTTATATTATAAATTATACTTTCACATAATTGGTTAATTTTCTACAAACTTCTTTGTATCCTGCTTTTTAAATTTAATATAGAGTTAGCGTCTTTCCATATCACTAAATAACCTTCTAGACATTTTTGCTTACTACACTATATAGTGTATTATTTATATAATCAGTCCTTTATCTTAAAATATTTATTTAGGTTGTTTATAATCTATCACTAGTGTGTTTCATTGAACACCCTTTGTATATACATCTTTGTTAGCTTGAACCTTTACTTTCATCAGAGACATTCCAGTTCCAGGCTACTGATACATAGATGCATCTCCTCAGGCAAGAGTGGGCAGTGCCTTCTGGACTCACAGGCTGTCTCTTTATATATGAACCAAACCAAATTTGCTTTGGTGCCAGAAAAATGGCTTTGCTTGAACAAAGGATATGAACATAAACCATTCTATAGCCTGATGTCTTTAGAGCCAAAGTAAGGGAATTTTTCTGATCAAAAATTGCTTACCACTTATTGGTGAAGTGTCTGATGCCATCACTCCAGACTCTCGAGTGTTCCTTAGCTAGGTCGATGGGGTCTTACTCAATACAAAATGACTTGAGTACAGCGAATGCTCATTGGGGTTGACGATAGTTCAAGGATCCTTAATATTTTGATTTTTGTCTTCTGAAGTTGGGTTTTATTTTACCTTATAATTTTCAGTTGACCTCAATTTTGTGTTCTGTGTATTTGACATTGCTTTTCCCACCAACTGTTGGGAAATTTGGCATTGTATGTTTCTCTCTACCATGGTGTACTTAACCTGTGGATTTTCTAAACATTTTTATTTGAGAATAAAGACTGTTTTGAAGATTTGAATAAAGTGCTGATGTTACATTAAAAAAAAAAATTTGCCTTCCTGAAAGATTATACCATTTTCCATTTAGGCCCAGAGTATATGAATGCTTATTTCAATGGAGTCTAGTTATATCAGTAAAGAGTGTGCCTAAAGCTATCTTGTTTTTGTTGGCAGGTATTCCAATAGGCTCTACCAATATAATCACTACTTTGTGAAAGCGATCAATGCCATTCAGAAGTCTTGGACTGCAACCACATACCCGGAATATGAGACTCTTACCCTGAGAGAGATGATTAGAAGAAGCGGTGGCCACAGACAGAGAATCCCCAGGTAATAAAGCACCTCTCTTGACACCAATAAAGATATTGATGCCATCATCCCTTCCAACCAGCATCTCTCCCTGGGTGGCCCACCATTTTGCTGGTCATCCCAGTTTATGTTTGTTTTGTTTTGTTTTTTTGTTTTTTTGTATTATCTAAAAAAGGGAGAGGGAGAAAAGAGTGAGAGAAATATCAATGTGAAAGAGAAACAATCTACTGGTTGCCTCCAGCCCCCACCCTGACCAGGGATTGAACTTGAAACCTAGGTATGTGCCCTGACTGGGAATCAAACCTGCTACCTTTTGATGTACAGGACGATGTTCCAACCAACTGACCACACTGGCTAGGGCCTGTTGTCTTTTTCTTTCCCCCCGCCCCCCTGATAATTTTCCTCTCCTATTCACACTCACTCTCATGCTCTCCAAGCCCTGCTTATGGGTTTTGCTTTCACATCATCTTCCATTTCCATGATTCACATTCCATTTTCTTTTCTTTTTATAAATGTATTTTTTCCTAGATGGGTAAATGGGTTAGAGAATGAGATATATCTGTAATATATTTTTTATTGATTTTAGAGATGAAAGGAGAGAGAGAGAGAGAGAGAGAGAGAGAGAGAGAGAGAGAGAGAGAGAGAGAGAAAAACACCAATGATGAGAAAGTATCATTGATTAGCTGCCTCCTGCACACCCCCTACTGGGGATCAAGCCGGCAACCTGGGCATGTGCCCTGACCGGGAATCAAATTCTGACCTCCTGGATCTTAGGTCAGTGCTCAACCACTGAGACATGCTGGCTGGGCTCCCTTTCCATTTTCTGAACTCTGGCTTAGTTAGGGCTTTGTTGTGTCTTTCCTGCCTTATGGATCAGCCTCTTGCTCCCTGTCTCTTTGGTCCTGTTTCTTTGGTATCTTTCCTGCTCTCTCTCCATCCTAAGCCAGTCTATAAAATATTGCCAATTTCATCTTTCTTTACTCAGCTATTATTGTGTTACTACCTATTGTCTAACGAATATATTTAACTTGGTAAGCAAAACCATCTAAACCTGGCAGTAACTATATTTAGTACTGTGACCTGCTTTCAAATATGTGACACACAGTGACTGGAAACTTCCCTTTCATATAATCTCTATTCATGATATTCCCTTTGTTTCAAATACCCCTCAACTTGCCTGTAATAACTGTCAAATTCGCCACTTGTAAATATCTCAAAATCATCTTTCTGTTTAAGTTCCAACCAAAAATGTGTCTTGTTTAACAATATACTTTTACTACTCTCAGCTAAAAGTGACATTTTCTATCTTTAGCTTACACACCCCAGAGTGTATTGTTACTTTGGGAAATTAGGTTGTGATACTTTTAATTTACATATAGTCAGGAATTTGGTAGGGTTTTTAAAAATTCTTTCAAAACCATAGCTGTATCTTTCAGAGTATATAGCACCTTAACATTTGTTAAGTAGCCAAGGATGTTTCTGTGATGCCATACCTTGCTTCAGAAGAAATTGATAGAACTGAAGGGCAGGGAACTGGAAACCAATAGGGAGCTAGTGGGAGTCAGTAATTTATGTAGGTTGGTATTTTCCCTTAATAATTGTAACATTTTAGCCAAAACCGGTTTGGCTCAGTGGATAGAGCATCGGTCTGTGGACTGAAAGGTCCCAGGTTCGATTCCAGTCAAGGGCATGTACATTGGTTGCGGGTACATCCCCAGTAGGGTGTGTGCAGGAAGCAGCCGATCTATGTCTCTTTTTCTCTCATCGATGTTTCTACTACTCTATCCCTCTCCCTTCCTCTCTGTAAAAAATCAATTAAAATTTTATATATAAAAATAATAATAATTGTAACATTTTCCAATTTCTGAGATGATATTGATTATTTCCTTAATATAAATAGAATCCTTGGTCCAGATTTTATTGTTTGAGCAAGCCACTCATAGGTTAACTATTAAGTAATTAAAATGCATTTTAACTTTTTATCTGCAGACTAATAATCCTAATGCTCAGGCATTCTTCAACTATGAGGCTATTTGGAGAATTTTCCCTATTTCTCATAGTTCTGTCCCTTTTTCAAAAAGCATCCTACATGATATATCTCAAGGTGTATTCTAAGGAACTGCATGTCTATGAGATGCTCTTGATATTGAAATTGGGGAGTGGTGTATGTCGAGTCCCTTCTTAGATTCATAAAGTGAAGAAGCGGGGCTCTTGCCTTAAAGACATGAGCCTCAGACACAACTGCTTTCCACGTGTCATGTGCCATATAGAGGAGGAACTCCTGTGCCAGGCTCCTCTCTCTCTCCAACCAACACCTTTGTTCTGGGGAAGGGCTAGCTTTATGAAGGGCTGCTTTTGAGGCTAAGGTTCCATAGGAGGCTTGGGATATGGAGATGGAATTGAGTGAAGTTGGAAAGACTGAAGTAGACATTGTGGTCTAGCTGCCCCCATTTCAATTGCATTTTATATACAATAAAAACTCTTGGAGATTTAAATATATATATATATATATTTTATTAATTTTCCACAGAGAGGAAGGGAGAGGGATAGAGAGTTAAACATTGATCAGCTGCCTCCTGCACACCCCCTACTGAGGATGTGCCTGCAACCAGGGTATATGCCCTTAACCAGAATTGAATGTGGGACTGTTCAGTCTGCAGGTCGATGCTCTATCCACTGAGCAAAACCAGTTAGGGTAAGATTCTTAACTTTAGGTATAGGGAATTTGTGCAACTGCTGAAATTATAGAAAAGTTTATTATTTTGGGGCATCTCCCTGAGTCCAGAACTTTCACCAGATTCTTAAAGAATTTGGACCTAATTGATTAAGAGCTGGTAAGGTAAAGTGTAATTATAATGTTGTAATTCCAAAGCCTCCATCTTCCCAATTCCTCTTTCACTCTCTTCATTTTTACACCATTCAGCTTCAGTTGTCACACTGTTTTTGCTTTGTCCCTGGTAGGTTGATGGGCAAACATTCTGCCTTATAGAGTGGTGGGAAGGAGGAAGTTAACATTTGAATGCCTCTTGAGAGTCACTTAAATCTATCAGTATTCTATTTAATCCTTTCAGTGACTTGAATGATGATGACAGTTATCATAATAGCTTAGTAATTTATTAAGGACTTATCAGAAACAGGCATTGTTCTAAGCACTATTTTCCTAAAAATTCTTTGAGTTAGATATGTTTAGACTCATTTTAATAAGATATACTTATACTCATTTCATAGATTTGTGATGTTAAGATCTTTGACTAATGCCCTGGCCATTGTAACTCAGTTGGTTAGAGCATCATTTTGTACACCAATAGGTGGTGGGTTCGATTCCCAGTCAGAGTATATACCCAGGTTTTTGGTTTGATCTCTGGTTGGGGTATGTGTAGGAGGCAACCTATCTCACATTGATGGTTCCTTCTCTCCCCTCCTCAAAAAAAATAAAAAATTGTTGAATCAAAAATTTTTTTTAAAGTCCAGCCAATGTGGTTCAGTGGTTGAGGGTTGACCTATGAATCAGGAGATCGCAGTTAGATTCCCAGGCCAGGCACATGCCCGAGTTTCAGACTTGATCCCCAGTAGGGGGAGTGCAGGAGGCATCCAATCAATGATTCTCATCATTGATGTTTCTGTATGTCCCTCTCCATTCCTCTCTCTGAAAATCAATAAAAACATATTTTATAAAAATAAGATCTTTGACTAATGCCACACAGCTAGTGAGTGGTGAAGCCATTTGTAGGAGGTTGGTATAGCTCTGAGATACCTGCCCTGAAATTGTTATGCTGCCATGCTTCAATTCCTTTTTTGGTTACCTCACAATTTCTTTTTAATTTTTTAAATTTATTATTATTATTATTATTATTATTATTATTATTATTATTATTTTATATGTGTCCTTATTCCCCCATTATCACCCATACCCAATTCGTGCCCTACCCCCCTGTTGTCTGTGTCCATTGATTAGGCTCATTGCATGTACACAAGTTCCTTGGTTGATTTCTCCCCCTTTCTTCCACCGATCCCCTCCTTCCCTGAGGTTTGAGGTTCTGATCGACGTTTCTCATTCTCTGGATCTGTTCTTGTTCATCAGTCTATGCCATTCATTATATTCCACAAATGAGTATATCATGTGATATTTATCTTTCTCTGCCTGGCTTATTTCACTTAGCATAATGCTCTCCATCTCCATCCATGTTGTTGCAAATGGAAGGAACTCTTTCTTTTTTACAGCAGCATAGTATTCCATTGTGTAGATGTACCAAAGTTTTTTAATTCACTCATCTGCTGATGGGCATTTGGGCTGTTTAAAAATCTTAGTTAGCTATGGTGAATTGTGCTGCTATGAACATAGGGGTCAATTCCTTTTTTATACTTCATATTTTTAGTGTGTTTTTAGGTATTTATGGGACAATTAGTTAACATTTATTGAGTAGTTGAATTTTTTGGCCTCTCAACATAAAAAAATCACAGAAATTGTTCATTTCCTTCCAAAATTTGTACCCTAGTTTTTATTCTTAAATTTCAGAGTAAATATCCAAGGTTTATATCTTTTTTTTTTTTTTTCCCTGTCCAGCATATAAAATTTTCATGATGCATAGCTTTTTATATATCTTGGTAATTCCATGACATTATCTAGGTTAAATGCTTTATGGCATTACTATAATTTCCTTGTATTTGTTATGGTAGTTTAAGTGTGTTTCATATCTCTTAATACTTTATTTTATATGGTTAAGACCACCTCATGTTCATATTCTAGCAATGTCCCTGGCTTGGTTAATATTTTAGCAAAAAATTGACATTTCTGTATGGAATATGCCACCTATTCTTTTTTTTAAAAAAATGCATATTTATTGACTTTAGAGAGGAAGGGAGAGGAAGAGAGGGATAAGAACATCAATGATGAGAATCATTGATCCACTGCCTTCTGCATGCTCCATACTGGAATTGATCCTGCAACCTGGGTATGTGCCATGACCAAGCTGAGTGTTGACCTAGGACCTCATGGTCAATGTTCAACCACTGAGCCACACTGGCTGTGCAGTGCTATCTCTTTTTTATAGTTCTCAAGTTTATGATTGCTAGTCTGAAATGATTTCCCCTGTCTTTCATCTCACTTCCGTTTTGACCTAACATTAACTTTTATCATCTCTTAGAGAAGTGTGTGAGAGAAGGACTTGGGATTAGTTGCAGAGGACATGAAGAAATCCAGAAATAATTTTGCCAGTGACTAAATTGGAACCTGGTAAAAACCAACTTGGTAACCACTGGAAAGTTAGAACACTGTGGTATGATAATTCCAAGTTGAGTAAGAAATTCAAGTAGTTCACAATAACAGAAAAATAAATGTTACCACAATATAACAGTAGAGCCCCAACACAAGAGATAATGAAGCATAGAGAGAAGTGGGTTTTTGTTGGGGGTTGTGGGTGGAGGCTGTTGTATGAGCAGTCTTTAAAATTAAAAGTCAGGGAAAAACTCTAAGGGGACTTTTTTTCTAATCAGTGGGCAGCAAGCGTTTTAGATAAAAGGAACAGCAGTACAGAGACATGGAACACAGAGCATTCGACAGACTTGGGCAAACTAAAAATTCAGATGTGGCTACAGCTAGAATGCTGTCTGTATGTTTTAAATCTGTAATACAGAGAAGCTTGTAGAATAATTTTCAGGCAAAATGTCTATCCATCATTTCATCATCCCAGGCAACTCTCCTTTTGTGTCTTATTTTCCAAGCATATCCTAAAAGCTCTAGTTCTGTAGTGAAGCAATTTTGTCCTCTCTTTATGGAGCTAGTTTGCCTACTTTACACTTAGATCTTTTGTTTCTGTGCCTGCTTCACTTCTTTTACCTCCTCACTATTACTACTACCCATATCTTGAGTTTGATATAAGTAATTTCTATATATCCTGTGTAGGCCATCTTTAACTTCCCATGGCTGCTTTCTTGGTCAAAATCTGTTAAAAGTAAGAGAATGGAGCTACTGATACGTGCTAAAAATAGCATTGCAGTGATGTACAAAACCAATGTCATTTCACAGGGAAATATTACTATATCATGAAAAAGAAATGGTTAATGAAAATCACATAATGTAGTCTGTAATAGAGATATGATATAGATTGAGATATTATGTAGATATATTATGTACATTATTGTGAAATACACACATTGAAACATTGATGGGACCGGTGCCCCTTGGGTCTGAATGTATATCTTAGCCAGCCAGGAGGTTGAAATTATGGAATTTGAAATTAGGAAATCAACCTTAAAGGAAAGACTGTATATATATAGCTAGGCCCATATGCATCCACACAAGTCCTTTGGTTGATCTCTTCCCCTTACCCCCACCCTTCCCTACTTTCCCTCTGAGGTTTGAGAGTCTGATCGCTGCTTCTCTTTCTCTGGGTCTGTTTTTGTTCATCAGTTTATGTTGTTCATTATTTCTTCTAGATGTGTGAGATCATGTGATCCAAGAAATACCCTTGTAAGACTGTATATTGATGTCAAATCTATATTTCCATCCTAGGCCCAAACCTGCACCACTAACTGCTGAAATACATGAAAAAATTTCAAGTTTGCCAACATCTTGGGATTGGAGAAATGTTGACGGTACCAATTTTGTTACCCCTGTTCGAAACCAAGGTAAAAAAAAAATCTAATTTTTCATTAATTTATTATGAACCATTTATTGAACATTTACCATGTGCCAAGCTCTACAGTAGATTCTGGAGATACAGATGTTAAATAGACATGATTCACTTTAGTAAAGAAATGGAACTGATAGGCCAATGAATATTCACTTCTTTTGTATCCACAACAGTTTTTGTCACTAGATAATCTCTCCAACTAAACTTAGAGTTTCTTAATTATCCTTCTCAATGTTGATTCCATGTAGCTAATGTGATATGTAAGCCAAACTCATTTGCTCTCCTAGTAGGAGAGACTCATATAGAAACAAAGAATTGCATTCAAATAGAACTGGTATTCTGTCTACAAGTGATTTCTGGAATCCTACTTTGCTACCTGTCTTCCCCCTCCCTGCCCTGACCCCATCATTTAGTCTTTAAGTACTATAAAAGGCCAGAAAATGGATCCATGATTTTTTTCTGGTAGGTTTTTTGATCTGTAACCTTTCCATTTATTTTATGTCAGGATATTACCTATTATGGTAAATATTAACCCGGCTTCCAAAATGGTGGCCCTGTAGCAGAGCCTGGGTTTACCAAAAGTACGACTGTAATTCCATTTTGCAAGTTATTTCCAGAAATTGGATACAGAATTAATACATTTAATAATTCTTCCTCTAATAACACTAGATAGCAAATTATCTTGTTATCCTAAATATTAGCCAACAATGACTTGGAGAATCATTTATATAATACTCAGGTTTATTACTTCTAAACTCAATTTCAAGATAGAGTACATATGACTGATTTGTTACCATAAAATATGTAGTATTTGCATTCAAAGATAAATTGTTCTTCCTCTTTCCTAAAAATTCAGTGATAATCAGCCTGATCCACTTAATCAGCATTCACCACTGACCCTTCAATTCCATCCTCACTGAATTCTTGCAAATGTTCTAAATGCCCAGAGCTCTGAGCAGGTCTTATAGCAACCAGTCAGCAAGGTTTCTGTCCAACTGACACCAGAGGTCTTCCCTTTGTACCAGATATTCTAGGACTCTTCAGCTCTAGAGAAAGTGTAGAAATCATTCCCTACCTTCTCTTTTGATAGAGAGGGCTTATTTGGAAAAGAGGGAATGGAAATAAGAGAAATTTGAAGGTAAATGAGAAATGAAAGGACTGATGTTAAAAGAGAGGATTAAAATTTTCTCTATCATCAAACAGATTTCCTATACTTATTTGAAATGGTTAAGTAACTACTTTATGTCATATTGATTATGAGGGCCTGGCACAGGCTTACTTCTGTTGTGTTGCATGTTTCTAGAATACTAGAGGCCCAATGCACGAAATTTGTGCAAGGGGCTCAGCCCTTGCAGCCCCGCCCTCTGGTTGTTCCCAGTCCAGTCTAATTAGCATATTAGCTCTTTATTATATAGGATGTTGTATTCAGATTTTTTTCTAATGGCTGAGGATATAAAAACTAATATGACATGGTCCTTGTCCTAGAGACTTACAGTTTAACAAGACCTGCAAGTGAAACATTAAAATACAATGTGAAAAATTATTTGAGAAAGTGTTTTAAAACTCAATGGAAGCATAGGAGAAGGGGGGTGGGGGGAGTAGGAAGTTTAGTTCCACTCACTCTTCAAACATTATGATCAACTAGTGATGGGACAATTTTTCAGTGGAAGAAAATTAGACTTTATAAAGCCAAATTCTTTCATATTGGTTTTCTTATAGCTTGAAAAAGCTTATATTGTCTTCCATATCTCATATTTCATGAGAGTTATAACTGTGAATTGAACAGAGGCACCAGTAATTTAAAATCAGAGGGATTCGATAGATTAATTGCTTTGCAATTGATTCCTTGTTTATAGTATCTTGTTCGGTACTTGAGAAAATAATGTACTTAGTAGAGGTTCCTCTTTTGGACTTTCTTTTGGTTTTCTGTACTTTCGGTTAGGAAAAAAAAAATATTTTCCCTTCCTGCTAATTGGGCAAGTTGGAAATTTCTACTAATTTTAAGAACACCAGTGTTCTGTATAACCCAGAATTCAAAATTAGCCACAGTTAAGGGAATTCACAACTTTATGCAGAGAGCATGTTAAGATGAATGAAAAAAAGAGACATTGGGAGGACAAATGAGGTTTTAGCTTTATACTTGGAAACAGGTTTAAGCCCCAGGCTGAATGGCTGGGTTGACTTTGAAGTGTGAGAGGGAAGAGAACTCGGAAATTGAAAGACATGAACTTCCATAGTTTTTCTTCCACCTATGCTTCCTTTATTTATTCCATCTTCATGAGAGAAGAGGCTGTCTCTCGGGTCATGTTACTTAGGAAGTGCAGAGTGCTTTGCTAATGTTTAAAATGTAGTTCATGCCCAGGCCGGTTTTGCTCAGTGGATAGAGCATCAGCCTGCAGACTGAAGAGTCCCAGGTTTGATTCTCATCAAGGGCATGTGCCTTGGTTGCGGATACATCCTCAATGGGGGGGGGGGGGGGGGCGGGTGCAGTAGGCAGCTGATCGATGTTTCTCTCTCATCGATGTTTCTAACTCTGTCTCTCTCCCTTTCTCTCTGTAAAAATCAATAAAAATATATTTTTAAAAAATGTAGTTTATTTCAAACTTGTTTTAAATACTGTTCATGCCAAAAGGCAGGAACCATAAACTGTGTGCTTCACCCTATTCATTTTACATGAAAGATAGAAATGCCAGAGAGATCACGTGACTTGCTCAAAGCCACATAGCTGAGTGATGCAGCAAGTGGGAGAGGGAAGGGGTAGGAATCTTGACTCCTTACTCCTAGTTCTGTCTTTCCTGCTATTCTAAGGTGCAGCTGAACATTGTTAAATCTTGCAAAAGTCACATTGTTTACTTGAGACTGTGAAAATGTGATTGTTGGAGAGTTCTGTCTGGGCCAGATCTCCCTTAGTCTTCTGAAGGGATAATGGTTCTTTTAGAATCTAGGCTCTGGCTTTGACGTTTGAAAGTCATTAATTACCTTGGCAGCTGACACATTCTTCTGGGAACTACAGGGGCTTGAGGGAAATTATTCCTTTTTTTCATTCCCATGTTTTTCCTGTTAACAGAGCACATTCTGATCTCTTGAATGTACATATGACTTATTCCCTCCCTCCCCCAACAATGATGGATGATCAGAAATAACCAAGAGAGGTTATTTCCTTGGGTGCCATTGGCCAAGAATGCTGAGTGACCAAAATGGGCCTGTTTCCGAACTCTTGTGGGATGTTATTTTTTACAAGACCCTTATGTTTCATTGTAAGAACAACTGGCTTTGGCTATTTATTGTCACTCATGTAGTTCTTTGACATTCTACAAATTGTCCTAGAGACTTACAGTTTAACAAGACCTGCAAATAAAGATAAATACCATATCTTTATTTCCTCATTGGACATCTTAAGTACCATACTTGAAAGTTGGGGAGGGTCCTAAGGATAGTGATATTTGGATGGTTTAAACAAAATGTATAAGTTAGTTTTGGTCTATTTAGTAACCAGATGACAGGGAAAGGGAATTTGAGGATTCATTAAAGCAGATAAAGACCTGTGAACTGAAAAGGACACCAGGCCTGCGTTAGCAGACACTAGGCACTAGCCCCTGCCATCTGTTGGCTTTGTGACTTTGGGCAGGTCATTATTGCTTCTTTCCTAGTCTCAGTGAACGCGTCATCAAGTGAGTGTGTTGTACTACTCGATGAATTCCAAGGCCCTCTCCCAAATGTTTGTCTTTTTAAAAAAATATGTTTTTAATGATTATATGGAGAGAGAGATAGAAACATCAGAAGTTCTCTGTCTCCCTTGCAGCTTAGAAACAAGTCAGGATTCACTATTTCCATGGAAGTCATTTCCCCCGCCCGGGGTGTAAATATGTATCTTGTTCATAACTTTGCTCTTTCTTCTACAAACATGCATTGCGTTCCCTCATTGCGTCAGGCACCAAGATGAAGAGAACAAATTTCCTGTGAACACTCAAGGAAATTCACAGTATAGTTTGTGGGAAATAATTTAATTAATTCAAATAGAGTTTAGGATGTTGGAGACAGAGCCTAGAGTATCCTGGATTTACTTTGCACTCAAGGTGGAATGAGAATCAACAGTTACCTTCTCCAAGTAACATATTTTGAATGCAGAAAGCTCTTTTGAGTGTTTTTCTCTCTAAGGAAGAAAGTTACTAAATTATGAAATTTAGCTTTATTAAATAGAACAGACACAGCATTCTTTTTATATAGAATGCATTTTTTATTGTAATATGTCTATTCACTAATCTTGTTTTATGTGCATAAGGGAGTGCTCACTATTCAGGTAATTTGGTAACTAATATTAGTAAAGTGAACAACATGCCAATTTTGTATATTTGCACTTAGTACCTATGTCGTGGCACTAATTTTGTATCAGTGACAAAGAGACAATATAATAATAGAAATATTAATATTATGCTCATTTCTTTCTAGAATTATAACAAGTAGAAGTCCCAGTTCTGTTATACTAGTAAATGTGCCATATTTTCTTATTTCTTAACCACACATATTGAAGAAACATAGAAAAGTAATACTGTTCACATATTTTTCCTTATGTTTTTTCTTCTTTTGAAATAGCAACTATGTTCCAAGCATATTCTTCTTAATTGATTTTGTCTTTGCCAGAGCATTCAGCTGTTTTCTTTTCCCTTCTCCCTACCTCAATCCAGCTATCTTCATGTTTATTTCTTTTCTCGGTATTACTTTTCGGGGACCATAGCTATACTGCCGTTGCCCTTTTCCCCTTGGAGTCAGTCTTCTTTTAATTTCACTACCTCCATGTCTTATATCTTTATATTCTCTTTGGACATCTTAAGTACCATATTCATCATTATAATTATTCTCTTCCTTTCTTGGGCTTTTACCTCCTTGACCCTGGTTAAATCAAACTCTCTACAATATACCCATAAGAGCCTGTCTTAGGGTTAGTTCCACCCAGCAAGTTGTGTTAGAAAATGCTGTTCTAGAGATATTTAAAAGCTCTGCTTACTTGTATCCCTCAGTTTGTTTCTCTCAGTCTGGTGGCTCTGCAGAATTAAGACATTTCTTCATGATCAAGAATACTATCAAATGCTTTGCAGAAGTTAGGAGGTTTTTGTTCTTTTTTTCTCTCCCTCTTAAAATATTCTTAAGGAAAACCCCATATATTATAGTAACATTTGCCTTTTGATGAAAAAGCTGAAATCTTAATGTTGGCCTTTAAATTCAGTCATGTCTGTTGATTGACTTTTTTTTTTTTTTTTACTGTGCTTGAGCAACACTCAGTATAAATATATTAAAATATTGTAACTACTGAGCTTTCTCTGTTTTTATGAATACTTCAGAGGTCTCTTGGGTTATATATCTTTTTTTTTTCCCTCTCTCCATCACCAGCATCTTGTGGAAGCTGCTACTCATTTGCTTCTATGGGTATGCTGGAAGCAAGAATACGTATCCTAACCAACAACACCCAGTCACCAATCTTGAGTCCTCAGGAGGTTGTGTCTTGCAGCCAGTATGCTCAAGGTAAGTGTTGTATTTCAGGCACTGTTTTCCTGTGTGTGTGGTTGGCCGTTGTTAGCAGACAAAAGGATGGTGTAGTAGGTAGAGCATAAAGTCGTCATCAGAAAATCCTGATGCAAGTCTGGCCCTATCAGTTATTAATGAGTGGTTTCTCATAGAATTTATTGTGTCCCCAATAGTTGCTATAGATTGTAGGAGCACTGCCTCTTAGGAGTCTCTCATATACATTACCCAACGATGCCCCAAATCCTGAAAGAGTAGATATAATCCCTAATTTATAGACAGGGAACAGACACCACATTGTTCTGTAATCTTTTCAAGGCCACACAGCTTCTAACCATCAGAGTTTCCGTTTCCACTAAGGTCTCCCTCCAAAACCTAATGCTTATTAAAACCAAACTAGCACTGGTTTCTCTTTAGGATTATTTAAAAATTCTGTCTGTATGTTTTTGAGAAGAGGGCATATGTGATGTATGTAGAAAGCCTAATTGCCATTCATTCAGAGAGAAACAGTCCCATGTTAAAGTTTTCTTGTCTCAACCCCAGATTTGGCCAAGAGAAAGTTTCTCAGATCACCAGCGGAGAATGATTATTTGCCAGGGGGCTTTTCATTCTTTCTGAAATACTTATCAAACACAGATATTGTGACTTCTAGGCTCTGGGGATTGTGATATATCAAGTCCCTTATGACGATCCATGGTGTGGTGTCTATATATTTAATAACAACAATAATAGTGAACTTTTATTGCTTTTACATGAAGTGACTAATTTAATCCTACAGGAAAGGTGCTATTGCTGTCTATATTTTACAGATAAGTAAACAGAGGTGCAGAGATAGTCTTCACACAGTTTTGGATTTGAACCTACATAGTGAGGCTGCAGAGCTTCCCACCTAACCACTAAGCTAGAGGTACCTTCAAGTGCTGAATCAATGCCTGTTAAATAGATAGGGATGATAGGATAGAGAGCTAGGCAGCTAGTGGATGGATGAATGAAGTACCATTTAAGCTAGGCACAACTTCCAGGTAGCATAAAAAATTAATGGAGTAGAAAAGAGAGACTAGGAAGTGGGACAATTTCTCCTCGTGTCCCTTTGTAATAAAGGGTTAATAACTCTGCGTCATTCCTCCTCAGGCTGTGACGGTGGCTTCCCATACCTCATTGCAGGAAAGTACGCCCAAGATTTCGGGCTGGTGGAAGAGTCGTGCTTCCCCTACACAGGCACTGACACGCCATGCAAAGTGAAGGAGGACTGCTTTCGCTACTACACGTCCGAGTACCACTATGTGGGCGGTTTCTATGGGGGCTGCAACGAAGCCCTGATGAAGCTTGAGCTGGTTCATCACGGGCCCATGGCAGTTGCTTTTGAAGTCTATGACGACTTCCTGCACTACCACCAGGGGATCTACCACCACACTGGTCTGAAGGACCCTTTCAATCCATTTGAGCTGACGAATCACGCCGTTCTGCTGGTGGGCTATGGCACTGATCCAAAAACTGGGCAGGATTACTGGATTGTTAAAAACAGCTGGGGCACCAGCTGGGGTGAGCAAGGTTACTTCCGGATCCGTAGAGGCACTGATGAGTGTGCAATTGAAAGCATAGCCATGGCAGCCACGCCAATTCCAAAATTGTAGCATGAACCACCCTGCAGTGTATACTGACCACCATCAGTCCTGACAGGGGATGATTTATTCACAGATTAGAGATTTTTATTGCAGCAGTTTCAGGAGATTACAAATAGATTCCTATGAAGATTTTTTGCCTTCAAAATTAAAACTGCCCTTGATTTAATATGCCTTCCCATTAGCCACTAACCTAATTTTTTATAAGTACTCAATTAAATGAGATTTTTTTTAATGATGGTGGTAAACTGTGCACTAATGGATTTTGCTAATAATTTCTTGTTCAAATATGCTATATTTTGAACAGTCTATTTGAAAATCTCAAGGAATTACGGCAAGGACTATTAAATTAAAAATATTTTTTGTCAATGATCAAGTGATATATATTGTGGAATTTATGTGTGTGCATAAAAGAACTTCTACCATTAGATCCTTCAGTTACATTCAGATTCATTGTGTCACCTATATAAGTTCTTTAAGAAGAAAAAGCATTTGAAGATACTTTAATTTAAAACAAAAATTTATAAAACTTTATGATAGGGGCTATGTTCAAATAATGGCAAGTGAATGCTAACATTATCCACTCTATAGTTGATGAGCCAAAAGTCATAGTAAAAAGAAAATTTTAGGACTTTTGGTCAAAATGTTGATATTGGTTAAATTTTCTTATGGTCTACCTTGAATTTAGAAGTATTGGTTAGCCTTCATTGGGTGAGCAGTAATAGTTAAATTAGTAGAACATTAGCAGTTTAAATTTGGACACACCTTTGGATCTCTAAAGTGTATTTCACAGTGATATGAAACTGCTATGCTGAGTCAACAGATGGCATCTATTACAAATAACAGATTAGGCAAAATTAGGCAGCCAAAGCTCTAAAACATACACAAGAACAACAAGTCTTCTGGAAGAGATGGTAAATAGAGATCATGCAATCAAACTTCTCTGCACAGAAAAAGAGACTAAGGCTTAGAAAAGTTCAAGTAACTCAGCTAAGCCACACAGGTGGTAAGGGAGTCATGAATAGCACGTAGATCTTCTAAGGCCTGTTCTCCTGGAGCAACTGAGACACTGAACCTCAGCACTTCCCACCAGAGCATCCCAAATCCTCAGGGATATGAAGTGCATACTTGGAAGTTTCCCCTTGACATGTTAAGTCTCAGGGTTTTGTCTTAAACCTCATGTACTCTTTGAATGACGATTGAGCCACTACAATGACACTTTCATTCTCCTTGGACTGAAGTGGCCTTCCAGGAATTTACCAAGTGTTTATAAGGTGGGGCTTCTTGGGTCTCTTGGGACACTGAGCCATACTTTTGACCTTTTCACCACATAGTGACACAGAACTTCCAGAAGGACTCTAACGACCAGTATTTTCTCTGTTCCTGTTACTGATTCAATGTAATGTTAATCCTATGTTATGCCTAGCCTTGTCGCTATGTGAAAGTGTAAAAAGAATTTGAAATCAAGATGCAATTATTTTTCACTGAAATTTTATATAGATACGACCTGCCAGCTTAATGGGTATGACTCGGTTAACATGTACGCATGAGCTTGTCCTCTGGGTTTCAACAGCAGTTAGCGGATGCATAAGAGAGCAAGTCATGAAGATGCAGAGTGCCCATGGTTTTGCACAATTTTCTGAGGGCCCTCACTGAGCCCCACAGGAAAATCATTGCTGGTATCATGTATTAAGTACTTTAGAAAAAAACACTGGAAAACTAAACATAGGTGTGAACCTAACTGGCAGTGGGAAGCAACTCTCACAGCATGATTAGTTGTAGACAAACAAAGGTTTGAAGAGACCTTAAGTCTTCAGAGATGGCAAGAAGGATTGCCCACAACAAGAGCTCAAGTTACACTGCACTTCCATCTGCACTTATCTGCATGGAGTGTGCTTCTCCTGTGTCTGTAAGACAGAAAGATCACTTATTTCATCAGCAGTGGAAGAATTAAAAACAGTGACTAAATGAGACATTGTGGTTCCTCCAGCTCTGTGATTAAATTGTTAAGCTGAACAAATAGCAGCAAGTTTCATTCTGAAACGTGTTTATGTTGGTGTTAATAACACATATAATCAAAGTCTGCTGACAAATTAAACTATGGGAAAAATAGGATGACAATTCTGGCTACCTCCCCAAAGACATTCCCAGAAAAACTACAGTGAAAGTACACATGGATGGCACCACTGACCACAAAGAGAAACTAAGTGTAATCGGGCGTCTAGCTCAGCTGTGACAGACTGTGCCACTTACCACCATGACACCTTGGGCAGTTTCCTTAATCCACCTGTGCTTCATTTTCCTCATTTGTTAATGGAGATAATGGGGTAGATCTCTCATTTAACTCTTCCTACTTAAACCCTTGCTATTGCAACAAAGGAATCAAATGGATTTGAATCTTTAGGTGATACAATTTGCTTTATTTAAGATCAGGCTTTTCATCATCATCCCAAGTGTGTGAACTAAACTGAATTCAGATAATGAAATCTTCCTGGCCTTCCAAACTCAAGTAACTCTGACCTCTCACCCCTGAATTCAGGAAGGGAAAAATGTTTGGATAGGAAGGGATACACATCTACTTCACAGTTTTCTGAGGATTAAATGCCTTTACATATGCAAATAATGCAGAACAGTGCTTGGAACATAAGTCTTTTTTCTGAACTCAATCTTTTGCTACAGGAAGCAGCTAAGACAAAATTCTGCTAATGAATATAATCTGCTCTACTAGGAGGGGATTGAAAAACCAACAGAGGAACACTGGTACAAAGAATCCCACACAGAAAAAACTTTCAAAAAATACAAATTAGACAATTCTGATTTTCTGGTGTAGAGGTTTCACTTCCCCACCACACTGCTGCTGCTGCCCCTGTGGAGAGAACCAGTCAAGGTCAGATGCTACCGCACAGCTGAAAATCAGACCCCAGATGAGAGGAAAGTCACTAACTGAAGCAAAAAGGAGTGAGGCTAATCTAAGGTTGTAACAGCTGGATTTTCCTATTTGGAATTTTACTATTAGGATAAGGTAAGCATAACAGATTCGCGCGACCATGCCAAAGGTCATCTAGTCCACCTCTGTCCTTGAAATAAAAATGGATTTTACAGGTGAGATAAATATGTCTGGGCTCTCAGCTAATAAAGATGAATCTGGACCCCAGTGTCTAGAACTTTCTACTGTACCCACTGCTTCCTAATTAAGAAAAATGGAGAAACTCTAAACGTGGGACTAATGACTTCATCTTGCTCCATTAAAATCATTTCTAAGGTCTTTCCTAACTCTCAAATCCTTTTCTGGTCTCTTGGGGAAAATGTTGTAAGCTCCAATCCATGTGGTTTGGAAGCTTTAACAGTTTTCTTCTAAATATAGTGATGCTAATATTTATATTTCTTAATTGTATTAAATATTTATTTTTGTTTAAATAGAAGCTTCCTGACCAAGACAGGAAAGCTTTGGATAAATCAAATTCTTCTGCTCTGAGGGAAATGCATGGACTTGACATTAGTCATTGGACCTTAGTTTCATTAGTGTAAAATATTGACCTCATTGAACTGTAGTTCCTAGTGAAACTGTAAATTTGCCTGAAATTGCCTGGGCTGTAAGATAATTGAAACCTCAGCAGACCTGGCCATGCGACACAAAAATTACAGGAGATGAACTAGCCTTTGGACAGAAAATGCAACACATGCCTTTGTTGTTTCTTCCTTTTTCCTCTCAGAAGTCCATTTATTTAGATCCATTTTCTTCAAGTGCTTTTAAGAGTTAGCAGCAGTGAAAAATTTAACCTCTCATTTTCTGATCTTGAAACTGTGATGCTGATGCAATATTTCGATTTTCAACTTTCTGTCCTAAAAGGCAATTTGTTTTTTGAAATTCAGTTCTATAGAAAAAGCTGACTCGTTCCTCCCTCTAATACAAAAGGTCTAAAAGAGAGAGAAATCCTAGCAATCAATTGAACAGAAATGAGTTGGAGAAATAGCCTTTCCCTGAGGACATAAGGGAAATGCCATGAAGGTAAGCAGGTGCATTAAAGGAATCATTGAGATAATTTATTTTTTCCCTGTACTATGTTTTCTTAACCTTCAAAAGCATTGAATAGTTTCAGTGTAATGTAAGATAAATGATAGGAAATGAATGCTGTTAGTATCAGATTTTTGTACTCACATTCTCTCTTTTGTGGGATTTCTGGAGACCTAAGAGAAAAATCAATTTTTCCTTCTGATAATGATTCCTGTGCCGTCATAGGATGCACAGTATTCCCAAGAGATAGTAGACAGCAGTCTAAGATTCAATTGTGTAACAGGATGTGTTCAGCAGCCTAAGATTCAATTGCGTAGGATGAGTCAATGAGGAGAAAATCAACAGAATAGCACTGAGCCATCAAAATGTACTGGACTTTGGAATCAGTCCCGATGCTGAGACTGCTTCTTCCATGTTTGTTATTTGGACCTGAGTCCAGTTACTGAACAGATATGTCTAGTCTTCAGTGTCTTTGCCTGTTAAAAGTTGATGTTAATACTATCAAGGGTTGTAACAAGGTTTAAAAGAAGCAATGAGTGTTTATATATTTCACGTCTAGTGTCTTTTTTTTTTTTTTAAGTTTACAGTGTCTTACAAAGGTAAAGATGCAGTAAAATACAAGTTTATTTATTTTTTAAAATATATTTTATTGATTTTCCACAGAGAGGAAGGGAGAAGGATAGAGAGCTAGAAATGTCAATGAGAGAGAAACATCGACCAGCTGCCTTCTGCACACCCCCTACTGGGGATGCGCCCGCAACCAATGTACTTGCCCTTGACCGGAATCGAACCTGGGACCCATTAGTCCCCAGACCGACGCTCTATCCACTGAGCCAAACCGGTTTTGGCAGTAAAATATAAGTTTAAAAAATGAACTGAAGTAAGGAAGATAAAGGTAGAAAAGTAGGCTATGACTGAACACAGTTTGTACAGAAGTCATGCATCATACTAGCTGTACATGGTGGAATTATATTTGAACAGTGCTATACAACCAGAGGTGATTTTGTTCCTCGGACATTTGACAATGTGTGTAGACATCTGGATTGTTACACTGGGGGAGAAGACACACTCCATAATGAAGAATTACCTAGCCCAGGTGTCAGGATGGGAAAGTCTGCCAGACAACATGCTAATAACGCTCTTACACTTGCATTCCCCGGCACTGACTGCTACAGACTTTGGAAGAGGGAGGTGATTCTGAGGACTAAAGCTACCCCAGAAGCTTCTAGAGAGTAGACAGAACTTGAGCTGAGCTGTGAAGAATCAAGAGAAGTAAAAGACATGAAGGGCAAAGGAATGGGTAAAAACTGAAGTCAGGACAGAAGAGAAGGCAATGCCACTCATTTCAGGATGACAGGTTGAGCCCTTTCTGAGTAGCCCCCAACCAATAGGAACCTAAATGTAGCCTTTAAAAAAAAAAATCTAAAACTACATATTCGAAAAAATCATTGTAAGAATTGGGCTCATTAGTGGATCAGATATTGGTTTATTTTTTTTAATTCTCACCTGAGGATATTTTTCCCATTGATTTTTAGAGAGAGGGAAAGATAGAAATACATCAATTGGTTGTCTCCTGCATGATCCCTGACCAGGCCAGGACCGGAAAGGAGCCTAAAACTGAGATACATGCCCTTGACTAAAATCAAACCCGGGACCCTTTGGGTCCCCAGGCCAGTGCTCTATCTATTGAGCCAAATTGGCTAGGGCCGGATACTGGTTGAATTTAACAAAGGAGGAGAGAAGCAAATCGGAAGATAGAATGGTAATTGGAAGCCCACGTGTGTAAGAAAATCCTGTCATAGAACATGAACACATCTTACCAAACATTTGGTCAAGATAAGGATGAAAATAAATGAGGTACGTTGCAGGATTTTTGCTTTAAAAGAACACTTGTGTAAAGCATTAATCCTCTCTTGTGAGGTCTTGGACCATGGACCCTTCTGAGATAGATAAAAACTATGGCTTCTTTCCCAGGAAATAATGCACATGCTCATCTTAAACTTTGCATAAAATCTCAGCATGGTCTTGGAGATTGACAAGCCCCAGCACAGTAAAACATACTCTTGTGTGCATAGCGCCTTTTCTCCCAGCCAATTAGCTATTCCAAAGTGCAGATATTTTCCCTGTGTTCCTTCAGCTGCAGGCTGGAGTAACCATTGGGAAGTCTTGGCAGGTGGGATAGAGGAAGCCACTTCCAGGTATAATCCCAGCATCCAGGCATAATCCCAGACTTGGTCAGACCCTGTTTGGAAACAGCTCCCCATTTGTTCTCTGAGTCTTAGTGGCTCTCAGTGCCCAGCCCCTTGTGTTGGTTTCTCTGGGTTGGGATCTAATCTCACTCCTGCTATCACCATCACTAGAGTAGGATTCTGACCAGTGAAATTCTTCCTGGTAACTATAGTCCTTCCACCAACAAAGCGAACTCTGATGCCCATTGCCTGCCCACAGGACTGTTCATTTTGTGCAGCCCCCGGGCTCCCGTCACTGAGCTCCTGCCATCCACAGGAGCAACACCATTTCTTCTCCCTGCTTGAACCTCCTGCTACCTCCTGACCTGGATCACCCACTGCAGCAGTTTCACCCAAAGGGCCTCTCTGTCTGCCAAATTCCTTAGTTTTGCACCCAGTTCTGTTTTTATTGGTAATAATAATAGTTGCAGATTTGTCAAGGACTTACTTTAACCCAGATGGTGTGGTGAGCCTCCTTCAGTTCTTTGCAGAGATCCTGTTTTACAGCGAAGGAATCAGAGCACTTAAGTAGCTTGCCCCAAATCACAGAGCTCATCCATTTACTTGAGATTTGGACCAGGTAGGTCCTTTGTTCTAGAATGACAGCTCTTTACTGTACTCCCTGCCTCGAGATGTCCTTCCTATATCTTCCCCAGGTTGGTTTTTCAGGACCTGGTCCTTTTGTTGTCCCTGTGTTTTTGTAGGTAACTATCATACTTAGTACAGTCTCTGGGGAATAAGAAGATGCCTTCATCATTTAAATCAGGATGAATAAAAGAAGGGTGGTTTCAGAGAGAGAGAGGTTGAGTCAGGAGGGGAACAGTGAGAGAGGGATGATAATATACTCTGTTTTAAACATTGCATTTCAGCTGACCAATGCAAACACACTAAAAGCTACTTTCAACAAGTGCCTCACCAGAAATGTGACAGGATTTTTAGGAAGGATTTGGCAAATGTAGTGTTTAGCAGATTTGCAACAATTGCTATAAGCTCAAGTGGAAGATAGTTTCTGGCAAGGTACTGGGCCCTCCCAGGGAGAGTGGATTATTTTACTTTGTGTGCAATGGCAAGGAAGGTATTAACGATAGTTACCTTCCTTCCAATATAAAAACAAAAGAAGAAAGATGACTGAGGCCTCCTCTGTTGTATTTCATGGACCTCGGCATGCTGGTAGAAAGCCATCCACGCAGGGTAGGTTCACAGGACACATACATTCAGGTTCACAGAAAATTTAAGGTTGACCTGGGCACTCAACAATCTCTTTCTGTATATTTGAGTGGCCCACCTCTTGGGCTTTTGAAGTTTGGAATAATAAAAGAATAAAAAAGAAAGAGGCCCTGTAGTTTTTTAATGCATTTTCAGGGACCAGCTCAGAGCCCTTTAGCATGAAGAGTGCTGTCTTGGGCAAGCATCCAGAAAACATCGCTTAAGGGGGAGCCTTCTGTTTTTGTTTTGGAACAAATCTGCAATTAATCAAAGCATTATTTACAGTTATAATAAGTTGGAAACACCCTAGAAGTCCAATAAATAGGAAACAGATTATTTATTGTATACAAACTTGACAATATATTATATAATATTAAAAATAACTATGCTGCCAATATAACCACATTAAGAAATGTTTATATTATGTAGAAAATGGATGCCATGTTTTGTTATGTAATAAGCAAATGGACATGTAAGCACCAGGAGGATTATGAATAACCAGGCAAGTTGTTTTTGTTATAACAGCTCTTTTATAAATAACAGAAAATGTAATCAAAATATGCATAACCAAGAAGCGCTCAAATATGCTCCAGTCTCTCCCCCATCATAAAAAGCCATCAACTTTTTCCTTTTACTGGAAATATGAGGTTACTTTTTTTCCTTCTTTCAACAGCCAAGCTTCTTCAAAGAAGTTTCCTTTACCTTCCAGCTTTGTGTTTTTCCCCCTATCTATTGAAATCTGCCTGCGCCAAATCGCTTCTTTGAAATTGTTCACATCAAGGTAAGCAAAGTTCACCTCGTTGCTAAAAGCAGTTTTCAGTCATCTCACCATTTGATATTTGGTCATACCTCCCTGAACTTTGCAATTCCCAGCTTTTCAAATCTCTATTTCTTTATAGTTCTTTTCAGGTTCCTGGTACTTCACCCACTTCTTAATTTTTTTGTTCTTCCAGCTTCATTACCAATTCCCCTTTCTCATTTCTATACACTGCTTCTGTTGAACCTTTTCACAGTCAGTATATTTTGTCTATGTTCTGGTGAATCCCAAATCTAGCCTTCATCTCCAGAGCTCATAAATAAGTTACCTATTGTAGCATAACAAATTTCTCTAAAACTTAATGATTTAAACCACACATACTTATTATCTTTCAATTGCTGTAGGCCAGGAATCTGAGCACAATTTCACTGGATTCTTTGTTGCATGACCTCTCAAAGTATGCATGCATCAGGTATTCACCCATGATTTTCAGTCTCATCTGAGGGCTCAACTGGGGAAGGTCACTCACAGATTACAGGCAGTATTTAGGTTCTTGGATTGAAGTTTCCTACTCACTGTTGGCCAGAGGCCACCCTTGGTGCTTTAGCATATGAGCCCCTCCAATGTGACAGCTCGCTTCATCTAAGTGTGCAAGCTGTGAAAGCAATAGACAGAGTGTACTAGTAAGATAGAATTCACAGTCTTTATAACTTAATGCTGGAAGAGATATATGCTCAATGATCCCATATTCTATTGTCCAGAAGAAAATTAGTCAAGGAGAGAATATTATAGAAAGACTAAATATCAGAAGATGGGATCATTGAAGCCATCCTAAAGATGCCTATCACCTCAGCCAGTGTGGCTCAGTGGTTGAGTGTTAACTATGAACCAGGAGGTCATAGTTTGATTCCCAGTCAGGGTGCATGCCTGGCTTGCATGTTCGATCCCCAGTGTGGACTGTGCAGGAGGCAGCCAATCAATTATTCTCTCTCATCATTGATGTTTCTCTCTCTCTCTCTCTCTCTCTCTCTCTCTCTCTCTCTCTCTCTCTCTCCTCTGAAATAAATAAAAATGTATTTTTTTTAAAAGATGCCTATGATAACTCTAAATAGCTATCTCACCTCCAACTTATCCATACATGTACAATCCATTAGCAAGTGCAAAATGTACTCATCTGAATACATCATCTTTTTCCCATCCCCAAAGCATGCTCATTTTCATGCTCTAAGTTAATGGCATCAACACACACCCAGTTTCTTAATCAGAAATGTAGATGTTATCATTGATTTATTTTTCCTTCTCAGCCACAACATTCAATTAGTCATGACCTCCTGCCAATCTGATTTCTAAGTATCTATGAAATCTGTCATTCTGCACGTGCCTGTCTTAAGCTATCATGATCTGTAACTTGTATGACTGCTATAGCCTCCCAACATACCTTTCCACTTCCAGCCTTTCCCTCTCCCAATCCTCACCAAAGCAGTGGTGACAGATGTCACACCCCTGCTTATAATCTGTAATGAATCCCCATAGTTCAGGAATATTTCAAGGTGGACAGGCTAGTAATATGGAAATTAACATTCCATAAACCTGTGGTTTTCATAATGCAGGCTACAAAAATTTTAACTCTGCATAATCTTCATGATTGGGAGGGAAAACATGGAAGTTGAAAGGCAGACATTATGAGGGGGATATCTTTCTATTTGAATAATATCCAAACTCATTGATAGGAGGTAAGTGGTTTAGTCTGGTGTCTCAAACATGGGGGATGTAAAGTTAAAACAGTTGTATTCATTTGTAGTAATGGCTGTGAATTGCTTTTTTTAAAAAGAGGGAGAAAGAGATAGAAACATTAATGATAAGAGATGTTAAGATAAAAGAATTGATTGGCTGCCTCCTGCATGCTTCCCACTGGGGAAGAAGCCCACAACCTGGGCATGTTCCCTAACTGGGAATCGGACTGTGCTGTCCCAGTTCATAGTTGGATGCTCAATTCCTGAGCTACACCAGCTGTCAATTGTTCTTTATAATGTCATCTTTTTGAAAGCATGAATCCCTTGAAGATATTTCAGTTCTAGCATATAACTTTCCAGGCATTTTCATTTATTAAAAGTTTCATACTGGTTCTAAGGAACTCAGACCTATTGATTCTGACATTTTAATCTCTCCGTGTCTCAGTCAGCCCACAGAATGACAATGTAAGAACAGGAAGCTGCTCCTGTGCAGGTCCTGGCAGAGGCAGGGCCCACACCTATCACAACAGGGCTCTAATTCCTTCCAAGACCATGGTTCTAGATGCTTAGAATTTAGACATGTGGTCTGCTTCTATCAGACCTCCTCCTTTTTCTAATCTACCCAGAGGGTGGGGACGATGAAGAGTGAAAATGGCATTTCCTAGACAGTTGAAACATGATTGGTTGTCAAATATTTATTTGGCTGTTGTCCCCCAAAAGTGTTGATACCAGTTCTGAAATGTTTGTCTGGGAGCTGTCTGAGCAGAAGCAGACCTGAATGTGCCAAGATAAGCTGGAGGCCACACACCCGTGCTTCTTTCAATCGGTGCTGGCCCTGCCTTGAAGATATAAGTTACTGGATTCCCTAAAATACGTCTTATCCTTAAATTCAGTTTAACTGGATCCATTTCCCAGGCCTGGAAAACAGATGATACTTGTTATTCTGACAGCCCCATAAAAAAAATGAGATTTGAAAAATGCTGTTTTCACAGGGACACATGAGAAACAACTATAAATCCCCTAAGACTTGGTTTGGCAGAAGTATTTTTCCATTCAGAACTGGCTAGTGTTTTTGGAGCTTGCTGTTATACTTTATAGCTGGCGGCTGAATTATCCTGGTCTCTGCTGAAAACTCTGGCCTCAAAAGCGGATCTTCAAATATCCTGTGTTAAAAAAAGAACTTAAAGCTCATAATGACTATTTATATGTCAAAAATAAGACATTATATTAACCAGATTATGAGACACTATGCCTGTGTAAATGGCCATAATAAGAGACAAAATAACTACCTATGAATGGTAGTATATTGTATATATTGTTCTTCATAATAACCTGAGGTAGGTAGGACAAGTTTTAATAGCCCATTTTACAGGTACAAAAACTGAGGCTTAGTGAGCTCAAAAGCCTGGCTCAGGGTATTTGGGGGGAAAAAATAGTACTTGATCCCACAGCTTAAACCTAAGCTGATTCTTTTTGCATTTTGCCACATCCTTTTCAAAGTTTATCTTATGTAATGTAATTTGATAGTAGGCTTTGAGTTAATAATTCTCCCTTTAACTGTACCTGACAGAAAATTATACACCACTGCTGGCCAGTAATGACTTGGAGAATTATTTATGCTTTCCTTAGCATTAGTACTTTAACACTACTTTTGAAGGTAATCATCCGAGCTGTGCTGATCTATTATTATAAAACAGGTGTGGGCTTGGTTGTCTACCAACATGCCCATAAGTGAATGTATCCCAATGCCATAAATTAGGATCACCCATGTTCTTTGTCTCTAGAACATTTATTTTACCTAGGACTCCTGCCTCTATAAACTCACCATCCTCTACTACTTCATGCCCTCATATCATTTAATGCTTTGAGAACTCCAAAGCCTTTGTTATGAGACCAGGACCTGTATTAAAAACTAGTACCTTTCCCTCTCTGTCTTTCAATTTGATGATAAGTCTTGCTTATTTCAATCCTGTCATATTGCTCCCTATCCTTTGTTCTTTCCTTTTTTTAAAAAAAATTATATTTTATTGATTTTTTACAGAGAGGAAAGGAGAGGGAGAGAGAGTCAGAAACATTGATGGGAGAGAAACATCAATCAGCTTCCTCCTGCACCTCCTCCCTCCCACCCCCCCACCGGAGATGTGCCCGCAACCAAGGCACATGCTCTTGACCGGAATCAAACACAGGACGCTTAAGTTCACAGACCAATGCTCTATCCACTAAGCCAAACCAGTCAGGCTGTTCTTTCTTTGTGGAGAAAGGAGATTTGAACTTGCCGAGAGAAGAGTCAAGTGGAATAGGAATGGTGTGAGAACCCTCTATTTGTGAAGCAGTGCAGGACCTCACAGGTGGGTTGGTATGGAATAAAGGGAATCAACAGTCCAGTACACGGATTCCAATGACACATGGTGATGTGATCGAGGCAGTATTGATATTTAAGGGAACATGTTCTATAGTTGGTGGAACATGGCAGCAGGAGCCCACTGAGTTCAAATGGTGGCATAACATGGTTGAAAAGCTTGGAGAGAGACCCCCAGGTAGGTAGTGCCTGGATGAAGCAGATAGGCATAGTGTCAGGACCCAACAATATAATAGGGAAGCATGGCATTTGGATACAGGAAAGTTGTCATGGATTTGGGGTGTGTGTGTGTGTGTGTGTGTGTGTGTGTGTGTGTGTGTGGTGTATAGCGGGGACGGGGGCCTGGAGTACAATCCAGGAGTGTGTTCAAGGTTCTGGGGAGGAAGGAAGGCTGTAGTGTCAGGCTGGGGATACATTGGGTTTTAAGAGTACTGAGTAGACCCACCTGCCAGTGAGAGTGGGGTCAGTGGGGAGGAAGATTTTACAAAGGGAAATAATACAATCAGATCTTTACTTTGATTATATTTTTTATCTGATTTTTAAGAAAAGTTTGAGAGGAAGGGAGGACTGCACACAGTGAGATTAGAAGGCTACTGATAACTTCAAAGCATTGTCTGTCTCACCTTTATCCTTGTGAGACTTATTTTTCCAAATATCTGTAGATGGACTGACTACCCTTACCAAACCTTTCAACACTGGCTACCTTTCTGTGTCATGCTTCTCGAATGAGATTGTAAACTGTGATGACTTTGGTGAGTTCAATTGTTTCATAGTATTAGGTTCAGAATAAACAATCAGAAAAAACACCTGAGTGCTGTGCAGTGAAAAATAGGAAGTGTGGCAGATAAAGCATAGTGTGAGCATAGAAATGGAGATATAGGGTGTTTCACAGGGTACAGATGCATTAACATGGAAAGGTGGATGGATTGCTATAACCACGTATTATCAGGTGGGCACCTTTTGGAATCACAAGTGACACCAATTTACGTGGAGTGTTGAAAAACTAGAGGGAGGGGCAAAAGTGGTTTAAAGTTCTTTGTATGGAAAAAAAAAACCCACAGTAATAAATGATAATATAAAAACAAACTCTGTGTTTCATGTGCTCACAACTGTAAATCTACCTTTCCCCCACCCTGTATATTATTTTATAACTTCATTATTCAACTTGATTGTGTTTCATATATTTTTTTTAATATATTTTATTGATTTTTTTTTTACAGAGAGGAAGGGAGAGAG
The DNA here is from genome assembly GCF_964339955.1 of Pipistrellus hanaki. NCBI lineage: Eukaryota > Metazoa > Chordata > Mammalia > Chiroptera > Vespertilionidae > Pipistrellus > Pipistrellus hanaki. The sequence continues at coordinate 31,713,356 of NC_140511.1, forward strand.
ATAGAGAGCTAGAAACGTTGATGAGAGAGAAACATCAACCAGCTGCCTCTTGCACACCCCCCTCCGGGGATGCGCTCGTAACCAAGGTACATGCCCTTAACCGGAATCGAACCCGGGACCTTTCAGTCCACAGACCGATGCTCTACCACTGAGCAAAACCAGTTTCGGCTCATGTGTTTTTTATAAACAGAATATATGGTTGGGTCATTTTTAGAATCCAGTCTGATCTGTTAGTGTGTTGAATCCATTTGCATTTAGAATAGTTATTGAGATGGGTGGATTTCTGTCTACCATGTCGGTGCTTAATTTCTATGTGTCCTATCCACTCCGTCTCCCCTGTTCCTTTTTTCTTGCCTGCTTTGGTTGCTCTGAGATTATTTTTGCTTTAGTTATATCCTATGCACTAGAGTCTTCATCTCCCCAGAGGCAGAGTGATGCTTCCTTATAATTAGTATGAGGCCTGGAGCACTGGAAGGCATCTCACTGTCCTCCTGCAGGCTCCCGTAGGCCCTGAGCACCTTGGGAAGAGTGTCTTGAGAAGAGTGATCTCCTGCAGCACTCCTGCCCTCCTCCAATGAGTGCCAGCTCCTAGCTCTCAGTGCCTGGGATGCGGAAGGCTGCTTTCGTTACCTTTCCTCACCATCAGACTCAGGCCATGAACACTTGCACCATAGAGTCTCTTTTGTTTCCTCTTTTCTGTCCCCAGTCTCCTTTGTGAGCTCTCAGAGAAGGCCAGGGAAAGAATGGGGTGGGTAATGTGATCTTTGTGCCTCAGTGTTTAACAGTTAATTAAGCTTGGCCAGTGTAACTCAGTGGTTGAGAACTGACCCATGAACTAGGAGGTCACGATTCTATTCCAGATCCAGGCAGAAAAAAAAAAAATTAATGAAAATTTCATCTCTTTTCTTCTAATCCATGTACAGCTTCCTCCTCTGCTCTGCCAAAGGTAAGCCCTCTCATCAGAGGCTGTCACCTTTTACATCTCAGTTCGTTAGGTCACCTGTACTCTTAGATATTTAATAGACTAAAAACTTTTTATGGTTTTGTATATTACCCAGCTTATTCTCACTATTAGAGGGGAAGTGACATTCTCCTTTCACTTTCTGCATCCTAAGAAAATGTAGAACTCAGATGACACATTTTCCATACTTAATATAACAGTTGGCACATAATTGGTGCTAAATAAGATATTTGTTAGGTGAATAATAGAAATAGTCTCATTTAATAATTGTAAGTTGTTGTTTCATTTCACCTGTGCTTAAACTTAGTTGTTGTTTTGGAAAAAAAAATACACACTAAAAGATAAATAAGTAAACTCTAAACAGTGTAATAAATTCTAAAAATCACTCCATTAACCTTGGCCAGCTGGCTCAGTTAGTGCTGTCCTGATATACCAAGATTGTGGGCTTGATCTCCAGTAAGAGCACATATATCGATAATAAACAACCAGTGAATGCATAAATAAGTGGAAAAACAAAGTGATATATATATCTGTCAAATCAATAGATAACATTCCATCATGTCATGTATTTAGATATGTAGAGGAAGAGGGGAAAGGGAATTCTTCTGCTTTCCTGAATATCTATATATATAAAAGCCAAGTGACTGGAACAATGGAACGACCAGAACAACAAGTTGCTATGACACGCACTGTGGTGGCCAACCAGCCCGATTGGGACCCTGATGGGTCCTTCCAACCTCCCATGGCCTCTTGCCCAGCCCCTGATTGGCCCCCCTCCCTGACTGGGGGCAGGGCTGGCAGCCAATCTCCCATGTTCCCTTCTCCCCACCAGCTCGGCCCCAATCGGCCCCCATTGGGTGGGTGGCCGGACCCCATCCATGCACGAATTCATGCACTGGGCCTCTGGCTAGTACTAGTACATGAGGGCAAAGAAGGAGTGAACCTTCTGCAAGGCAGGTCTTTGTGGTAATAAAAGACATTCTGGGATCAGTTAACCTATATATGACTATGAAATCTAATAACTAGCAAAAACTCTAGTATCTCCACAGTTCCTTTGTCATGGGTAATAAATATCTCTGCCTTTTCCAGAGAGATCCCTGCTTATGCATAAACATAAGGACCCTTCCTTAGTCATGCTTTATTTCTGGGACTTGGTAGAAATATGTGGGGGATAATTGCTATTAAACCTCATATAGATATTTGATAACTGCACAGACATTCCTAAGCGTGAAGGAGAGGTCATCCAGCGGTTATATAATGGGTTAGTATCCTGTGCAATAACATCTGGAAGTGTAGTCAGGGGAAGTGACCACATCACTCGGCAGTGTATCCAGGCCAACAGCTTTCCCTCTGAAAAGCAGGCTGGCTGCCAGGGAAGGAGAAGATGGGCTTCTTTCTTCTTGTGACCAGAACAGCAAGACATTCCTGTCCTGCAAAAGCAAAGATAGACTAAAATATCATGAAACAGACCTACGGTACTAGAAATAAAAAGCTATTTCTTGTTGCCCTGAATCTATTACTTACTTATAGAGGTAGGCCCTGAGCAGAACTTGAAGGAACCTAGAACATAAAAATAAACTACTAAAAAAATACAAGGAACGAAAGGGAATTCTGAGTTATAATGAAAGGAAACAAAAGAATATCCATGTTGTCGGGAACTGGATTTGTTTATATCTATCAAAGGAAAATTAATCACTAATATATATGCAGCCATGTGTGTATATGTCTTCATATATACATTTGTACATATACATAAATGTATATACGTGTGTATGAGAAAGAGAGAGAGAAGAGAAATTGAATATGGAAACCAATTGCTCAGAGAAATCTGAAGTTTTTCTCATGAACTTGCAAATGGAAACTGGAGCTGTGCCTGGAATGAAGATGAAACATTTGGCCCGGATTAGCCTTTCCTCCAGTGCAATTGTTGGGGTGAGAATCTGCAGCACGGAGCTTGCTCTAGGTACCTGTGTCTCAGAGATATTTCCTCTCAGGCTTTATGTGTCCCTCTGGAGGTCCCTCCCAGTCTGATCCCGGGATTGCTGAACACATGGCTCATCTCTTCATGAACCTGAATCTGTTTTATGCCAAGGCATAGCATGCTGTCGGTAACTCAAGAATCTTTAGTCCTACCGTGAGCTAGGTTTTTGCCTCACAGGAGAAAAGAGGGAAAACTATATTTTCTGAAAAAACAGTAATCTTGGTGTATACCCTTTAAAATCACCAAATGGGCTGAAACAGGTTTGGCTCAGTGGATGGAGCGTTGGCCTGAGGACTGAGGGATTCGGGTTCGATTCCAGTCAGGGGCATGTGCCTTGGTTGTGGGCACATCCCCAGTAGGGGGTGTGCAGGAGGCAGCTGATCGATGATTCTCTTTCATCAGTGTTTCTAACTCTCTGTCCCTCTCTCTTCCTTTCTGCAAAAAATCAATTTAAATATATATAAAATCTCCAAATGGATTCAGAGCTGTGAAAATGTTTATTCAGGTTATTTTGCGTTGCATATATTTTCAATTTCTTTGCACACAATTATTTTTATTCTTAATGTTATTAACAATACTGAGAACTAATATTTATATCATGAAAGTATTCTCTATTTTATCATCTGAGTCATATTTAAACAAACCAAATTTGTATCAAGTTATTTCTAAAACTGCACGGGTTGAACACTTTGATTGCCTCTGTCCTTGGGTTAAAATTCAAACTGAGAGTTACTGTAAAACAGAGGTTAAGGGCACAGGCCCTCGAGTCAGACTGGCAAGCTTCAATTCCAGCTTCTAATACTTTCTCATCTGCTGTTTTAGTTTCCTCATCTGGCAAAGGGAGGCAATGAGATCCTCCCTCCTAATCCAGTTGTCAAGAGTATGAAAAATGATAATTTACTGCATTAGCTGGTTTGGCTCAGTGGATAGAGTGTCAGCCCTCAGACTGAAAGGTCACAGTTTGATTCTGGTCAAGGGCTCCTTCTGGGTTGCAGGCTCCTTCCCTTCAATGGAAAATATATTTGAGTGAAAATTAACAACAACAACAACAAAAGATGACAATTTACCTTAAGCCTTAAATTCAGAAGTTGCCTGGCACACGGCCAGTGTGTGATGACTGCTAACTGATATTTCTGTTAAGCCAGAATCAAGGCCCTTTGTGATGCAAACTTACTCCACCTTTCATTTGCCTTTTCCTGGGAATTTGGCTAGATTTTTCCATACATGATTTTGTCCAATATTTAGCATCAAACCCATTGGCTAGATATTACCAATGTTTTCAGGCATATCAAGCAGTTACTTCATCATCATCACCGTCATCAGTATTATAATCACATTTTTCTTTATGATGTATTGTCATTCTAGTTTATAGAGAAAGTAATCCCTTCATGTAGACCAGGAGTAGGGAACCTTATTCTGCCAAGGGTCATTTGGATATTTGTAATTTCATTCCCAGGCTATACAAAATTATCTACTTAAAAATTGACCTGCTATATTTGGTCAAACATTTCCCAGGCCTTTTAAGGCCCAAGGGCCTGACATTCCCCTGATATTGATGAATAACTTAAATGACGGACTTCAACTTGGGAAGAGAGAGAGACTTGTTAACAGGAGCAGAGATAAGAAACAGGCCATTTAAGTTTCAGGTGTGGGTTTCTATGTTATAAGATCTGTATATTGCACCAAGTGCCCACCACTCAAAGTCAAATCTTCTCCTGTCACCCTAATTAATAAATAAATATTTATTTATTTTTTAAATGAAAGAAACAGGCCATTCAGTTTTCTACTTCTAGCTGCAATATCTTCCTGAGACACAGCAGCACCGGAATTCTTCTGAATTTACCCTCTTTCATTATAATGCAACTAGAAGCCCGGTGCACAAAAATTGTGCTCTGTGGGGAGGGTCCCCTCAGCCCAGCCTGCACCCTCTTGCAGTCTGGGATCCCTCACTCCTTACTGCCCACCTGCTCCCTGCTCCTTACTGCCTTACTGGCTGCTCCTTTGTGTTGGCTTCTGGCTGAGTGGTGCTCTCCCTGTGGGAGCACACTGACCACCAGGGGGCAGCTCCTGCATTAAATGTCTGCCCCCTGGTGGTCAGTGCACACCATAGTCACTAGTCATTTGGCCATTCAGTCCATTTGCATACCATGTTTTTATTATATAGGATATCTTTTTTTTTTTTTTTTTTTTAAAGTTTTTTAAATTGGTTTTTTAGAGAGAGAAGAAGGGAGAGGGATAGAGAGATAGAAACATAGATGAGAGAGAGAGAGAGAGAGAGAGAATATTATCGACTGGCTACCTCCTGCATGACCCCCACTGGGGATTCAGCCCAAAACCCAGGCATGTACCCTGACTGGGAATTGAACCAGCAACCTCTTGGTTCAAGGGTTGATGCGCAACCACTGAACAATACCAGCTGGGCTAGGATACCTTTTTTTGGCTCAACCTACTTTTTCCTTGTAAGCTAAAACATCCTAATTGCTACTGTATGAGGAATACAGAGAATTAAAGTCTCAAATAGGCCCAGCCAGTACTGCTCAATGGGTTAGCATTAACCTATGAACCAGAAGGCCTCTATTTCCCAGCTGGGGCACGTGCCTGGGCTGTGGGCTTGATTTCTAGTGGGGGGCGAGCAGGAGGTATTGTTGATGTTTCTGTCTCTCTCTCCCTCTCCCTTCCTCTCTAAAATTAATAAAAACATATTTTTAAAAGGTCTCAGATGGCATGATGGATGGTCTTTGAACAAAGGATTGGTTTCTTGTATATATACTAAGCCATTTGCTATATTTATTTATTTTTTTGTGTTGAAGTAAAAGTACAGTAGGTCCTCAGGTAACATTGGAGTTCCATTCTTACAGCGTGATGTAATGTGATTTTCATTGTAAGTCAGAACCCATCTACATAAGCACCTCCGTCACTCACACGGGGCACATGCACAGCAGTAATGAAGTGAAACAGTAAAAAAAAAAAAAAAAAAAAAAAAAAAAATTAAATTAAAAGAAAGATAACAATTCCTGACCTTTACTTGTGGTAAATATGGTAAATAAAAAAAAAAAATATATATATATATATATAAAGCACATATGTACATATGTCAAAAAGAGGGAACTTCTTTATTTTATAAATAAATAGGAGATGGCGATGTAACCATGAAATGACGTACATTGAGTCTGATGTAACCAGAGGACTCTCTATAAACAGAATACTTTACATTAAGAAAATATGAACAAGTCAACCCCCATATCTTAACAATTTCTATCTATCTGCAGTCATACCTTAGTTTATGTGCTTCACAGGTGTTTCCTTCATGACAAATTGAAGGCAAGACTGTCCACCTGCAAAATTAAGACTCACTTTATCGTGATACTTCATTGCTGGGGTCTGAAGCCAAACCCACAACAACTCTAAGATATGCTGGTATCTGTCTATCCCTTTATCTGAACTTATGAATATAAGTAATTCTGGATTGATATTTTCTAATATTACTAATCATTTTTGGGTGATGAGGCACTTATTTCACTTCTTTGTAATTTTATGTTTGCACTGAATTTTTAATAGTGTAAAGATATTAAAAATAGTCACTTATTTAAAAAAGGAAGAAGGAAGGGAGGAGACAGAGAGCCAAGGAAGGAATAAAAAGGAAGGAAAGAAAAGAGAAAAGGAAGTCTATAAAGATAGAATTCTGGGTCAGAAGTCAAAGTTCTTCACACAAGATCAATTTGTCATTGCTTTGACTATTTCATTATCTGCCCTGAGACACTTGAGAAATTTACTATCTTTTATTTATTGACTTATGTGTGACAAGAAAGTGTCAAAATTTAGAATAATTTTGTTTTTTTCAATATTACTTCCAACTATAAGATTATGGAAGATAAATTTAGTAACAATTACGGTTCCACAGTTAAAAGTGGAAATTTAACCTTTCGCATATTAAAAGATGAGTGTCAGATAGAAAGTTATCTCAACACACACACACACACACACACACACACACACAACTAAATTTACATACCTGTAGACAATGAGAGCCCTGTTACAATGTAGACTAGCCCCATTGGGCTTTGATTTGAAAGAGCATCTTGATTTTAGAAACATTAAAAGGTAGAGAGGAAATAAAGTGCATCTTGAATTAAGACACTGTAATCTTTATTGTTTTTAGCAGAATGTAGGGCTAAATCATGAACTAGGGATGGCTATATAGATTGAAGTCTACCTTGCATCTAGAGTTCTAATTGCCAATACCTTCTATGCATTCCCAGTATCCATAATTTATTAATAATTTAAATTCTGCATAGTAAATTAAATGCCATATATATATAATATATTATATCTATCTATCTATCTATCTATCTATATATATATATATATATATATATATTAAGAAGAACCCTACAAGATATGTCATGAAAGAACTATTTACCAATTCATTAATATTTGCTTTCCTATGTTAATTACTGAAAAATTGGCAATTTATATGAACCATATTTGAAAAAATTCCCTTAGTTAAAGAGAGTGTAATCAAATAAATTGAGCCAGCAAAATCTTGAAAACAAGCAAGTTGAAGTCCTCCCTACATATCATGCTTTAGTTTCTATAGATACAGCAACTATGACTTAAAGAATAATTTTCTAAATTCATGGCAAAGTCAGGACCCCAGCCACACTTTGTCTTCTGCCTAAATCCCTCTACACTTTACCATCCGGTTACAATGAATCTTATTCCTTGACCTGTAACAGATAACTAAACTTCCACAGTAAAAAACTCAGCCTGTTATTGAGCAAACAATTATACAGTTGGTCAAAATGAGCTTATCATCCACAGGGTAATAGATGAATGGTCCATTCTGCCAGTAGGGCCCAGGGTCCCTGTCCCAATTCTCCCCACCTTATCTCTGAACCTATTCAACTTAGAGCTCACTGGTCAGACCTACTTACTCCTATGTATACGTGTGGATTGGGAAATAGAATAGATTAACTGGTTTAATTAAAATGACAACAAAAGCATTGTATGTATTATAAAAATATACATATATATATATTATTTTGGCCTGAAAGTTTCCTTCTGGGAGCCCAGGAGGGATTATTGTGGAATGTTCTGCATTCTAAAGGCTATGTTTGTTTTCAGTGCATTTTAAGTGGAATATTTTTCACCCTTCTGAGTAGGGCAGACAAAGGCTTTAATTAAACAAACGTCACATGGGAACTCTTGCCCCACAAGCCTTTATTGGCCCTAATTAGCAGATGCAGCTGTAGACTCTCTCAATATTAGGTCTGTTTATTGTGTCCATTTATATCCTACTCATCAGGGAGCATGTGCAAGGCACCCCAGAATTATCAGCCTTAATTAAAACTTGTTCAATTGCTAAAGAAAATATCCCATGCAAAAATGGGTCAGGAAAAAGAGGAAGATTTAAAAAAAAAAAAAAAGGAGTTGGAGAAGAAGAAGTCTGCTGGAACTATCACCAGGGCTTCTCTGGGAAAACGAAAGGAGGGTATTGGATGATTTGATTGTCTGTAACCGCCTGAGAGAAGCACATACATTTCGAGGCCAGGCTGACTGTACAGACAGGGAAACCACTGAGGCAGAATGTTTCCCTCCCCTGTGCAGGCAGAGCTCCTGGGGGACCACCAGGGCTCCCCTAGGTTTCCTCCTAAGCAGCCTGGGGAGGAGGAGCGCCACATTCATCTAGGCATGTGAATTGAATTCATCGTTTAAAGAATTATATAACGCTACATCTGAAAGGCCCTAGAACCGTGGTCGGCAAACTGCTTTGGCCCCTTGAGTGTGGCTCTTCCACAAAATACCACGGCCTAGGAGAGTCTATCTTGAAGAAGTGGAATTAGAAGAATTTTAAGTTTAAAAAATTTGGCTCTCAAAAGAAATTTCAATCATTGTACTGTTGATATTTGGCTCTGTTGACTAATGAGTTTGCCTACCGCTGCCCTAGAAGGTTATTTTACTAGTATGTATCTCAGATACAATATTTAACAAAATTAATATTACTTCTTCATTTTTTTTTCTGTCCTTTTATGTCTTTTGCATCTTCCTGATAAAATATCCGAGGCTGAAAAATATGAAGCCCTTTCCAAATGTCATACATTGAGTCAGTACCTGATAGAATCAGCATCTAAACTTCTGTCTGTTCCCTTTCTGTACACTATAGGGCTTCTCCTGTGTTAGTTATAAGAATTTAATATTGTGGCCAATGACTTGTTAATGTGGATAAATGAGCGGGAGCCTTGAAGACTGACACATTTCAGATTAAGCCCTTCTCATTTTTCTTAGCGTCTCTAAGCCTCAGTTTCTTCATGCATCAGAAAAGGATGATAAATATTTGAAAACTGGATTATGGGAGATAAACTTTGTGAAAAGATTTTGGCTTTTAGAAAACACTTGATAAATACTATTTCACATCTTGTTTTTACTTATAGTCCACCGTGACCTTATTTGGAAGACACTTTGCGATGATGGAGAGTTCTTCAGGCCTCTTTGGAGTGTCCTTGGGCTTGCTAACACAGAGGCTCCTGCAAGGGTAAGATGTAACGTCGTACACCCTTAGTGCTCTACAGAAACGTAAGCCTCCTTTATGTGTTCTCCTTCCTGAGGAAACAATGGTGTGGGGTGTCTCTTCAGTATAAAAATTGTAAAAATGTGAAAGAAACAGTGACCAGACAATAATGGGAAAGCTGTAACAGTTTAGAATAGCATGTTTGAAATTTTCCAGCAAAGCACCCCCAGCTCCCCGCCTTAAAGGCACAGCAGAATGAACTTGTGTCTCTCTGTAGTTTGAATGCTCCAACATAAATTGAAACGCTCCATTACATCTATAAAGGATATAGTTTTAGCTTTACAATGGTCAATTTTGTAGCCCTTAGTTTATCTATTTTCTTAATTGAAAGTCATTAAATTAAGTTTACTCTCCTTCCCCTGACCTTTGAAGTCATTCAATCCCACCTATGCTCCAGAACAGGGGTCCTCAAACTTTTTAAAGTGGGGGCCAGATCACGGTCCCTCAGAGAGCTGGAGGGCCGGACTATATGAACTACTAATTCCTACTGTAACACCTCGGCTGCGCTCACTGCCCAAAAAACCTGGCGGGCCGGATCAGACTCCTCTGCAGGCCGCATGTGGCCCGGGGGCCGTAGTTTGAAGACCCCTGCTCCAGAAGGTGTTGCTTATTTTTGGGGTCCCTCATGCCTCCCTGTGATATCCCTAAGAACTCCTGGGGAATTCTGGCATTCCAGCCTAAGAATTACATCTCTGGAAAGTACTTGAACCAAGATAGAAGTAAGGTGAATCATGATTTTTGCCGTCTGAAAATTATTTCTGAAGTGATCGTCATGAAAATAAATCATTTTTTGGCTTTTGACCTGAGATTATAATAGTGGTCCTTAGGAGGGCAATTATTTCTAGATGAGGACAACAGAGAGGCAAAAGAAAAATAATTTAGGTTTTATACCAACTATGCATTTTCCTATAAATGCCACTGTCTATATGTTAGAATATTAAATTTAAAAAAAAACACTCAGTTAACTTACTATTCAAATGAAAGCAAGATTTAATGAGACATCAGGACATAAAGTAGCCTGGGGTCTCCCAATTTTTTATTTTATTTTATTGAATTTTTACAGAGAGGAAGGGAGAGGGACAGAGAGTTATCAAACAGCTGCCTCCTACACGCCCCACCCCACTGGGAATGTGCCAGCAACCAAGGTACATGCCCTTGACTGGAAAGGAACCCAGGACCCTTCAGTCTGCAGGCTGAAGCTCTATCCACTGAGCCAAACTGAGTCTCCCAGTTTTGTAGCCTATTCTATTTTCAGGGTTACTTTTATTTATTTATTTTTGTTTTGTTTTGTTTTTTTTTAAATGAGAATCTGTCTTTAATATATATATATATATATATATATATATATATATATATATATATATATATATATATATATATATATATATATTGGTTTCAGAGAGGAAGGGAGAGGGAGAGAGATAGAAACATCAATGATGAGAGAAAATCGCCTCCTGCACGCCCCTCACTGGGGATCAAGCCCACAACCCAGGCATGTGTCCTTGACTAGAATTAAACCCAGAACCCTTTAGTCTGCAGAACGACACTCTACCCACAGAGCCAAACCAGCCAGGGTTTCAGGGTTGCTTTCAATGTGGATCCTGTGGTACTTTGCTCAGAGATCCTGAAGTTTGCAGGCTCCCAGATTCCCCAGGAGCACTGAGTATTGCCTGATTATAGTTCCCAGAGTAGTTTTGCCTTCCTTGCCACCATCCAAAACATCCCTGAAAGCTGTCCCAGCTCCAGAGCTCCCAGAGAAATTGGTTCTGTTATTATTGCATCACAAGTCAAATTTTCTTCTTATGCAATCCAGCTTTCCATATGCCTTTCAGATTCTGTACCTGCAAAAAAAAAAAAATGTTTTTCCTAAGAGCTGTTTATTGGGGAACCCAGCCTCTGACAGCGCCTCACACTACCAAGCCTTCATTCCTACCTTCACAGTGATTTCCCAAGTTTCATTAGAACCATATCTGAATTTAAATGTGGAAATCCAGTAACAACTACGTGAATCTGAGACATCATTGGTACATGCATCGGTATCTGTAGTCAGCAAAGTGCTATTCCTAATTCAATTAGTTTCAGTGAGAGCATCTATTATGCTTCAGGCACATAGCTGCTTGAATTTACATATTTAATCTCATTTGCTTCTCACAACAGCCCTGTGGTATAAATATCATACATGGTTAGGAAATAAAGAAATTGAGATTTATTCACTTGGTTAAAGTAATAATGTTAGCACAATGTAAAAACAGAACTTGAACCCGGGTCCTCTTTCACTCGTTTTAGTAGTTGCGAATGTTTGTGCTGCTCACAAATATTTCCAACTCTCTGTCTTCTGAGCACACAGCAGAAGTGCTCCTCCCTCCCCTCCTAATGCTAGGCATGGCCATGCCACTGGCTTTGGTTAATGAAATGGGAGAAAAAGCTGGTAACTTTTTGCTTCACTTCCCTCCCCTGCCACAGGGAGCAGTGATGAGCCAGATTGTAGTGGCTTTGTGTCCCTGAATGAAGACAACATGGAATAGAACCCCTAGCACAACCCAAGACAGGCGTAAGGGTAAGTAAAAATGAAGCGGAATTGTTTCAAGTCATTATTATCCAGGGTTTTTTTTTTTTTTTTTTTATCACTTCATCTTCTAACTAACATGATTGATAAATTATTACTAAAGAGTAGGTTTTTTTTTCTTTTATTATTTTTTAAAAGACTCCATTTTTAAACTTCTTTAAAATTGATTTTAGACAGAGAGAGAGAGAGAGAGAGGAAAGGAGAAGAAGAGAGAGAGAAACATCAACGTGATTGGCTGCCTCCTGCACACCCCCTACTAGGGATTAAGCCTTCAACCCAGACATCAGGTTGTTTTTTAACTAAGATATATTAATAGAGAATTGTGATTTTTTGCTAGAACTAAAATATCCTTAACACTAGAATCTATTTTATAATGCAACATAATTGAAAGGAGTTTGGTTTTACAACCATCTAGATATAAATGAATTTGAAGCTGTGATTTAGCATACTTGTTTAATGACCTTGGGTTTTAATTTCTTTCTCAGCCTGAATTTACTCATCTGTAAAATAAAGATAGTAATAGCTGTGCTATAGCATTGATGTGATGGTTTGATACAATAAGGCCTACAAAGCTTTTAGCAAATTGCCTAACACAGAGATGATACCAAATAAGTATTTTGCATAAAGTGGTCTAACCCTTTGGATCTGCAAGTTGTTAAAAAGTTCAGATTTCTGAGACCTATACCAGACCTTCTGATCTGAATCTCAGGATGTGATTTAACAAACTCCTTTAGCCATTCTTCATTGAGATTTGAAAGTGACTGTACTAAACAAATGTTAAATATTTCTATCATATATATGATATATATGTATATATTATATATGCGATATATATATGACATATATATGTCATATATATATGGTTCAGACAGCCAGAAAGCCTTCAGTGAGATTCTTGAAATGATCTTAGAACTATCAATGGAAGCATCACCCACTGCACAGTAGATGCCTCAGAATGAGCTCAGCAGAGGATATGGGGAATACAATACACACTCCAAAGCATTAACATCTAAAAGAAAACCTCTCTGAATTCTTTGCATCTCTAAGTATCACATGGACAATACAGTTTGACTATGGTGATCTTAGCTGTTGAGAATTGGGGTGGGGTGTGGGCATCTGGGACTTGAAGACCATTTGAAATCAGAGGCCTGTGAAATGGGGGCGATGGCCAGATAAGACAAGGATACATCAATTAGAAACTCCAATGAGTAAACAGTTACAACTCCTGAAATGTTCTGGTGGGATGCTAGGCTAGAACTTTTTATTTTTGCTGTGTTTCGCAACAGAGAAGCCTTTGATGATGCCTGCCTATGGTTTTTTAGGAATGAAGAGTAACCTTAGGGCTTTGTGTCCCCTCCCAATCCCCTCGTCACCGAGTCAGCTTTTTCTGCTTCTCTCTTTCTGAATTTGTGTTTACATATGCCTATGATATTGTAGGCCTCAAAAGGAAAGTTTCCTTAGCCTGTTTGCCTTAGTGGATAGAGCATCAGACAGTGGACTAAAGGGTCCTGGGTTCGATTCTAGACAAGGGTACATACATCGTGCAGGCTCGAGTTCCATCCTGGTTGGGGCTCCTGTGAGAGGTAACCAGCCCATGTGTCTCTTTCACATCCATGTTTCTTTTTCTCTGTCTCTCCCCTCCCCTTCCACTCTCCGTAAAAATCAATGGAAAAATACCCTCAAGTAAGGATTAACAATAAAATAAAAAAGAAAGCTGAAAATAACCAAGAGAGAAGAAGCTGACTCAGTTTTCAGTGAAGCAATTAGGCTTTCTCATTCAGAAACAGGAAAGTAAAGAGCATTTTTGACTTTTAGTTTTGTGGCTTGCGGGGGGGAGAGGGGGGGTGGCGGAAGGAGGACCCCATACCTACTAGGATCTCGAAGTAAAGGGCAGGGGGAGTGCAGGTCAGAGCTGGGCCCTGTGGCCTAAGACCACTGTGTGAAGAAGTACTGGGACTCAGGTTAACTGTGAGGGCTTGTAGTCCCCTAAGAGCCACCATTCTGGACAGAGAGCTGGACAAGGACACTCCATTACAGCTTAGAGCTGAAGAGGTAGGCTTCACACAGCATTAAGGAGCAAGGGCAGCAGAGGCACACACTCAGTGATCTTGCTTCCTTCTGCTCAAGATTTTGATGCTCAGTAGAGCCATTTTAGTTCTGTATAAGTCTCACCTCCCTCTTGCCCTGCCAGGAGTTCTTGCAACATAAGAGGGAAGAGAGAAAGAAACCCCTCCAAATAACTGATAATGAGTGGGCAAGGGAGTCTTGAGTGAATCCTATATAATAAAAGCCTGATATGCTAAGTGTCCAGTCAACTGGTTGGTCATTCAACCAATCAAGTGTAATAGGCTAATGATATGCTAAGGCCATTCAACTGCTCACTATGATGTGCACTGACCACCAGGGGGCAGATGATCCAACTGGTAGGTTAGCTTGTTACTGGAGTCTGGCTAATGGGGACTGAGGGAGAAGGGCCAGATACCTACTGGAGCCCTCCAATGATCCCTCCCTGGCTGGCCAACTTCTCACATTTCTCCCTGGCCCTGATCATGCACTGGTGGGGTCCTTTGGCCTACCCTGTGCCCTCTCACAATCTGGGACCCTTTGTGGGATGTCAGAAAGCTGGTTTTGGTCTGATCCCACAGGCCAGGCCAAGGGACCCCACTGGTGTATGAATTTGTGCACCTAGTCTTAAATAAAATTGGGAAATGTAAATACATGTGATATCACTTGCATTGGGAATATTGAGGAGAAGTTTGAGCTTGTGTTCTAATATCACCACACTTGGCTAAGCTGGCAGACTCCCAGGCTTTGATTTCTGCAGGAAAATGAAACAGAATATAGCATTTTGTTTTCATTCAATGTCATTTTGTTATAACATTGATCAGACGCCTAGGAACTTAAGTATTGTTTCTATCAATTAGCCTATGGTAAAAGTGTTTTCATGATCCACCATTTCCCTTCATGTCTCAGAACCTATCCATGACTTGAAGCGAGTACTTACTGTGCAAATATAAGACTAGACTGTTCCAATCTGACTTAGTATTGCTTGGGGGAGTCAATAGCTACAGTCATTTTTTTTCTCCAATTCCAGAGAATGTAGGAAGTAAGAATGGGGCTCAGATTTGCCTTCATTTTTTTCCTCTGCTGCCCTTGTGGGAGCCAAATCTGAAATCTTACATTGCTTTTACCACTGTGAGTGAATGGGACTTTCATTTAGAGGTATGTTCAGTCATTTGTGTATATCAATTGTGCTTTATTCTTCCATGAACTACCGCCCAGAGAAGAGGCTATTGATTGCTCCACTCTTCATCCTTGCCTCTTTCTGACACTCCTCTTTCTAGGACATGCCTATACAGGTCTATCCAAAAACCCTGAGATTCTCACCTGAGGACATTCTCCTCAGGCTGCAAGTGCTAGGAGTTGGTGCACCAGGAAGCAGCCCTAAGCCAAAAAGAAATGGGAATAAGGAGATAAACATACATCTTCTTTTTCTGTGAGGATGGGAGTGAATAATTGTGTCTTTGGGATTAGGCCTAGTTGCCTTCAGTATTGCTTGATATGATATACTTTATTGGCTTTTCCCCACTTCTTGTTTCCTGGCTCCACTTTTCTATTGGTGATTCCCGAATCACCTCCCAAATATCTTATTTGCACAGAACTATTCGTCTTAGTGGCATCTTCAGGGAATATCCAACCAAAGACACCTTGGAATGGGAAAGAGATGCGATGAATAATTAGTTGGTGACTAGGATGGACATTTAAAATATTTAATGTAGCCAGAAGGTGATACTGGTTGTCCCACCAAAGGACACTGCCAGCTACCCTCCAAAAAACCCTTTCTAGGGAGGGGATATGTATTGTCTGGATTACCCCCCCCCCCACACACACTCTGAGGTCTTGCCGATCTTGACAACACAAGGAACAGGTGTATCCCTTCAGCAGGGTCATATCTTCAAAGCTCAAAGAACTGAGATTCCAAAACTCAAATACCAGTTTATGAATTTACCATAAGAAGTAATGACCACAGGGACTAGAATACTCGACTCTAAGTGACCACTGCATACTGTTGCTAGAGGCTGGCCTACATGGAATTCTAAATAAATAGCAGAGGTGCATGGGTAGCATGTAATTGCTACAAGGGAAGCCAGGGGTACCCAAGGCATTAATTTTAAACACTCTCATACCCACATCTGCAAGTAAAGGCAAAAGTGCCTATGAAAATAGAAAGCTAACACTCCTTCGCAGAAAATCCCTCCAACCTTCCGCCTTGGGGATCCTTCAGGCATAGGACTTGGAGATTATGGGCTTTGCAAATGCTTCCATGTGGAATGCCTCTGAGATTCCCAATCCCTCCTTCTGAGCCTTGCTTTAAATGTTAATAAATTCCATCAGCTTTGCTGAACTGTCAACTATTCAGACTTATGCACTGATTTTGCATATATTGCAAAATTTCCAAGGGGCAATCTCATTTCCCTAGTTTTTTATTTTGGAAGGGTTAACAAACTATGGCACCCATTTATGAATACCATCTACACTGAGTGGCCAGATTACCTTCAATACTGCGGCAATTCTTCTTGGCATTGACTCCATGAGATGTTGAAAGGTGATGCAAGGAATATGACACCATGCCTGATGAATAGCACTGTCCAGTTCTGTGAGATTTGATGGTTGTGGAACCAGCTGCCTGATGGTTCTTTTAACTTCCTCCCACAAATGCTCAATTGGATTGAGATCTGGTGATTGTGGGGGCCACCTAAGCAAGGTAAAGTCTCCCTCATGTTCTTGAAACCACTCCTGCACATATGAGCACCGTTGCAGCTCATGAGCCATATTCACCTCTTTGGCCCCTTGAGTGTATCTCTTTCACAAAATACCACATGCAGGCGTGCACTACAGTGCGATTGAAACTTTGTGGCCCATGTACAGAGGTCAGTTTTGGGCCTGGACGAATCTATTTTGAAGAAGTGGCGTAAGAACACTCAAGGGGCCAAAGAGCCACATGTGGCTCGAGAGCCGCCATTTGTCAACCACTGGGATATACCATCAATATGATAAAATGAACTTGATCAGCAACCATACTTAGGTATGTTGTGCTATTCAGACATTGTTCCACACGAATTAAAGGGCCAAAATCATGCCAGGAAAACATGCCCCAAACCACACCAGCTTGAAGGGTTGTACTCATGCAATTGGGGTGCATGTTTTCATGCTGTTTCTGCCAAATTCTCACTCTGCCATCTGCATGATGCAACTGGAAACATGATTCATCAGACCACATGACTTTTTTTCCAATGCTCCACTGTCCAATCATTGTTTTCCTGTGCAAATCGGAGACCTTTTATCTTGGTAACTGCAGACAGCAAAGGTGTTCAAACTGGCCTTTGGCTTCCGTATCCCATACGATGCAGTGTATGGCTAATTTGCCTACAAACATCAGGTGGTCATAATAATCTGGCCACTCAGTGTATGTATCCAGGGTGCATTTCATTTGTTCTCACAACCAGTCTTTGAAGTGGATGTTGTTATTTCTATTTTACTCGCAGGGAAACAGAGATTTGGGTAGGCCTAGTTATTGTCCAAGGATGGAATTGGAGTTCAAGTTTGGGTTTGTCTAAGGTTATAACTCCTGGTCTTTCTTTGTATTGCTACTGAAAAGTTGTGAATAGTCTCAAGTTTCTGTATACAATATTGATATTAACAAA
Source organism: Pipistrellus hanaki (assembly GCF_964339955.1). Classification (NCBI taxonomy): domain Eukaryota; kingdom Metazoa; phylum Chordata; class Mammalia; order Chiroptera; family Vespertilionidae; genus Pipistrellus; species Pipistrellus hanaki. The sequence goes on from NC_140511.1 coordinate 31,731,137, forward strand.
TTTTGAGAAATCCTAAGGGTCTAACTCTAAAAGTGTATGATTTTTTTTTAATGTACCTGGCTTTGTTAATCCTCAGAATGAAGACCTTTTTTTTTCTAAATAATTCTTATAAAAATTATTGCTCTTGGTTATTCAGGGACAAGAAGTTGTGTCTGAGTCACCTTTATAATTGCCTCACTTTTTTACTTCACTGACCTTAGGATCATGTTATTCATTCCTGTTACTCACCAAGGCTCTTTACTAATGTGCATTGCATCTGGTATAGATGTTTCACAAGGAATGAGAGTAACTTTCTAAGGATTGTAAAAGATATCATTACCTTTATTGACCCTGCCCAGAAGCAACAACAGATAATGCTGTAATTAACTGAGTTTCGCAATAAATGGGAAACCTGTGGGTGATTTTTATTATACAAGAAGAAAGGCCAGCTCAGTAAGCTGATGGGTAACTTATTCACCCTGAAATTTGTTCAATGCTTCTGTATCTTTTCCCCCTCTATTTTATTTTTCCCCATCACCATTTATCCTCCTTATACCTTTTTCCACCTCCTCCCCTAATCTATTGTCCTTGTCAATGAGTTCTTTCTCTTTTTAAAAAATTTAAAAAAATTTAAATTGATTTCACAGAGAGAGGAAAGGAGAGGGATAGAGAGAGAGAGAAACAATGATGACAGAAAAACATTGACAGGCTGTCTCCTGCACACATCTGCCGGGGATCAAGCTCACAAACTGAGCGTGTGCCCTGATCAGGAATGGAACTGATGACCTCCAGGTGCATAGTCGACCCTTAACTGTAGCTACGTCAGCCAGGCTAAAATATTTTTTTATTGCTGACGGTATTACAGATATTCCCCATTTCCCCCCCTTGCTTGTCTTAACCCCACCCTAGCCCAAGCCTTCATCAGACTTACCTTTCTCTTTTTTTTTTTCTTCTTCTTTTTTTTTCTTTTTTGCTCAGTCCCTTCAGCCCCTCAACCCCATCCCTGGACAGTTATCAGCCTACTCTCTATCTATGAGTCTGTCTCTAGCTGAACTAAGAAGCTTCTGTATCTTTTTCTTCTTCCTTTCTTCCTTTCTATCTTTTTCTCATCCACCCTTCCTAATTTAAAAATGTTTGTTCTTCCAATTATGAAATTAAATGATGATCATCAAAGAGAATTTTGAGAATACAAAAATATAGAAAGATAAAAATATATACATTTTTACTGTTTAGAAATGATTAAATGTGGCTTTTCTGTGTGTGTGTGTGTGTGCGCACATACATGTAATGTAAACTGTTTTTTATTTGTTTCTTTCTTTTAAACATTATAAAGGTAGATGCCCTTTGACCCTTTGAGGGGATTCTGTCTATATCAGTCTCCTTTTTTTCAGAAAAGGTGAGTTTAGACAGGTCAAGAGGAGACAGCCAGATTGGAGAAAGACAAATATTCATATATTCATGGCCAGGTTGTGGGAAGTGTGAACACAGTAGCCAGGAGAAAAGCAAGCAGTGCGGGTATGAAATGCTGAGAAAGGAGTGGTCAGGAGGTGAGCAGGGCCCAGATAAATGTGAGCCCTGAATGCTAAGCTAAGGAATGCAGATTCCAACAGGAAGGCCACTGGGAGGGGGATATAACATCATCAAAGCTCTGGAACAGTACCTGGCACACAGCAGGAGCTCAGTCTATATCTTTCGAATGAGTAAATGATGGTCATGTGGAGACTGGGGGACAATGACATGAACCTGAGGCAGGGAAGCCAGTGAGGAAATGCTCATTTCCTAAATTACTAAGGGTTGGAACTAAGGTTCTGGAAATGGAGATAACAAAGATGAAAGAATAAATTATGGAGAAATTAAATGTTTCCTCTTGCCCTAGCCAGTTTGTCTCAGTGGATAGAGTGTTGACCTGCAGAGTATAGGGTCTTGGGTTCAGTTTCAGTCAAGGACATTTGCCTCAGTTGCAGCCTCATGGGGGAGGCAATCAACTGACATTTCTCTCCCTTCCTTTACACTCTCTCTAGAAATCAATGGGAAAATATCCCCGGGTGAGAATTAACTAACTCACCAAATAAATAATTGTTTCCCCCTCTCTCACCAAATGTTCCCCTTTTGCCAGATGGATAGAATATCTTTGCTTAATGCCTCAAGCTACTCTGTTATCTCACTTCTCAGACTGATGGTAAACTTTGGTTTAATTGATGATTAGTTGAATTAGCAGTTAAATTAACACGGGGAGAGTGCAGGTGGCTTTAGCACATACACATAGATGAATTTCTATCCTCTACACATCTACTCTATTACATTCCTATATATATGAGTTACCTGCCAGGGCAGTGCTTGAAATGGAAATACTCCTACAAAGTGGAACTTGGAAATTCTAAGCAAGCAAAAGCTTACTCTTGTGCAATACAAATCTTAAAACTAATCCTAAACATTCCAAGCCATAGGATCGTGTCACTCCCTGTGTTTATTTTAAATCCAGTTCGTGAGAGAATTGTGAGCAAGCCCACAGGCACAGCATTTGCAGGATAAGTCTGCTCCAAACCACATAGGTCACACACACCTTTTGTAGTTTTGTTTTGATGGTTCTGTCTTGTAAATCTGTAAGTGTGTTTTGGGCAGGATATTATTTCATATTTTGTAACTTCAAGGCTCATATGGCTAAGTAGCAACCAACTTAGTTGAGTAAGAAAATAGCAGTATAGGTAATACTTGCATACGGCAAAGGTTATGGATGTGATGGCTTGAATGTTAGGAAACAATCACTGTTCTCAAATGCGGGAAGTGTATCTGACCCTTCCCATATTTCTTAGTTAATTCCAGTTAACTTTTTACAAAGAGTCAAAGTAACTTGTGTTTTGTTTTGTTTTTAATTCTAGGCAATTGGAAAGTTTTCATCACTAGGATTTGAGTCTGGGCAACCCTTAAAAAGTCTCTTTCCTCCTCAGTGTGCACCTACTAAGTACCTACTATGGGTGGTCAAGGAGCTTATAGGCTATGTCATTTGATTTTCACACTGAACCTATAAGAAAGGCATTGGTATTTCTGTTTTGAAGATGAGAAAGTTGAGGTATAAGAATGTTGGATAAACTTTCCAAGGTCATGCAGCTAGTAAATAATGAAGCTAAGATTCCTACACAAATCTGAATCAAAAGTCCAAGTTCTTTGCAAACATACCCTGTATTCCAACAGGTAATCCTGTGGATTTCCCAGGATTTGAAGATGGAAATGCTATCGCTGAAATAGGAGGGAGAGGGGGAGATTATCTGAGAAAATAACCAGTCCTGGATACATAAAAATAAAAACAATATTTAATAAGACTTTTAAATCTGTATCATACTTCATTGTTTAAGAGCCATGTCACATACAGCATCTTTTTGAAAAAGCACAGTTTATTGATTTTAAGAAAGAGAGAGCAAAACATCGATGTGGGAGCAAGAGCACATCAGTTTGCTGCCTCTTGCATGCCACCTACTGGGGATCCAGCCAGCCACCCTGGGCATGTGCCCTTGATTAGAAATCAAACCTGCAACCTTTTGATGCATGAGTCCATCCCCAACTAATTGAGCCACATGTGCCAAGGTCATACAACATCTTTCTAACATAACCACATGGTGTGGAAATACAGACCAGGGTTAATATTCTCCATGTAGATGGAGAAATATAATTGTTTTCTATTTCATAGACTTGCCCACAGTCATAGGCTAATTTAAGGTAGGATTCTCTTTAAGAGTTTAAAGCAGGATTCTAAGAAGCAGAATCTAAGATTCCTGGTTTCTGATGCAGTGCATCCTTCCTATGCACTGAGCAACCTCCAAGCAGCTTGAACTTCAGTAGAAGGCTGGGCTGCAGACCCTGTAGGAGCAGTCGACTCTACAACAAGGGAGACAGTACAGGGGGGTTGCACACAGGCTGCACCAGCCCCCATAGGGGGGCAGATTTTAGGTTGGCAGAATTTCAACATCTTACCTATTATAGGTGTGTGCCCTTTTATTTATTGATCTATTAATCTATTATTATTACTATTTGCTATTATTATTCCTCTTCATCATCATCAACATCACTATTATTGGTGAAAAGCTAACTTGTGGGGGTACTGTGCTAGTTATGAAGTTATAAAGTCAAATATTTATGTTATACAATGGACAGTGTGATATTGTTATTATTATTTAGTCAATAATTTCACAGTGGTAGAAAGAGGTTACTGAGCCTGATGTATGAAACAAGCCACTAATGGGGAGGGAGAGTGTGATGTAGAGAAGGTTCCATGGAGCAGGGGTCACCTGAAGAAGAATAAGTAGTTTGGAGTGAGGAGTCCAAAGGTCTTTTCGAAAGCAAGGCTTGTACTAAGGCAGTGGTCGGAAAACTATTAACCAACAGAGCCAAATATCAACAGTACAATGATTGAAATTTCTTTTAAGAGCCAAAACCAACTTCTGCTCATGGGCCACAAAATTTCAATCGCACTGTATGTGGTATTTTGTGGAAGAGCCACCCTCAAGGGACCAAAGAGCCTCAAGGGCTCACGAGCTGAAGTTTGCCAACCACTGTACTGAGGCACAGAGTTACTAAACATTCTGTATGTTTGGAAAAATGCATTGCTTCCAAATTACTGGAGGATAAAGTATGAGAAAAGATATGTAGAGGTCAGGGGCAGAGGGAATCCAGAGTCAGAAGAGATTTCACAGCAAGAGGGAATCAGAAGGAGGGCTGATTCAGTTAGAACATGCATTATGAAATAGAAAGTAGGGCATGCAGCAATATTTGTGTGTGTGCGTGCTCTAGCCTGATGTCAGTGCTCTGGATTCTGAGAAAGGAGATAGAGAAAAAAAGGATCTCATACCCCAGTAAGTAGAGAGATAAATCGCTAGCTCTTTCAAAATTCTCAGGTTCTTGTACATTAGCTGCTCTCCTGGATCCTTAATGTTCTTCTTCTTTCTTAAAATATTTTTTTTAATTTCTTTTAGAGAGAGAAACATCTGTAAGAGAGAGTAACATCTATCAGCTGCCTCCTGCACTCCCCCTTCTGGGGATTGAGCCCACAACCCTGGGCATGTGCCCTGACTGGGAATCAAATAGGAACTTTTGGTGCATGGGACAGTGCTCAACCAACTGAGCCACACTGGCCAGGGCCTTAATGTTCTTCCTTTAAAGAAAATTTTCAAGTAATGTAGCTTCTTATGGAAAACAAAACAAGAGAAAGATATATATACACACATATCACCTATGATCCTGTTCTTCTATAATGTTTACTATCCTGGTAACAAGTTTGTGTATTTTTTTCTGCCTGTTTTTATATTTCTCTCTTTTCCACATCCAGCATGGCTAGAGAGCAGTCCAGTTCCTGAGTAGGGGCGGCTGGGGATTGATAAAATGAAAGAGACAGACACAGAAATAGAAGGAAAAAGCTGGGGCTGGGTGGAACACTGTCTTCTAATGGAGATGGGAACAGGGACCAGAGCCAATACAGCATGTTTATTTTATACAGCAAAAAACTAAGTTTTACTAAAAGTCAAGACAAAGGAGATTATGCGCATTCTAGGGTGGGCAGGGGTCGTATTCATTCCTGGTGCTTGGCTGGATTTAAATAACAAAACCCACCCCCTGGCACCTGGGGTGACGGTCAAGCTGACAATACTCCTGCCTGTTGGCAAAATGTGTTTCCAGGATGTGGCTTTGCCAATGCCACTGGATTCAGCTGACAATAATTAAAGAAGTGCCCATGTGCCTTCCCAGGGGCCCTCTACAAACAGAAGCCCAGGCTTTATTCTTACTGGTTTCATTACTTCTAAAACCTTTTTATATAAAAACAACAACAACAGCAACAAAAAACAAAAACAAGAACATGGTGATTATTGTCTTAACTGCTTGATCTTGCTTGGTGAGACAAAGCTTCGAAATACTAGGAACTAAAACATTCTCACATTCAGAACGTACTGACCAGAATGAATATATGAGGTTTGCTTTCTTATTTTGATGTATTTCATGCATAAAAACTTGACATTTATTCTGTTTATCTCCCCAAAGGGAAGCATCCACAAAAAATATATGGATTAATTTTTACCTATTATATGTATACATTCATATATATATTAGGAGCCCAGAGTGCAATTCAAAATCATGTGGCGCCGCCCACACTTGAGTCACTGGTCTGGCCCTGCCTCTTTCTCTGGCCTTTGAAGCAGCCCCCGCCCCCGGCCACTGCTGATCAGGCCCTCCCCCAGCGCAGACAAGTGGAGGCCCCTGCTGTCCTACCCCAGATTCGAGCACACAACCTCCTCCTGTCTGGTTGATCCATTATGGCATCCCTGTTAATTAGCATTTTTCTCTATTACATATATATAGATGTATTGTTTCATAATTTACTATATGTGCAATTATTACACAATCTCAGGCAAATATACAATGGTGTTAAAAAAAATGCTTGATATGTCTATGCTGTTTCACTCCTCTCATATATATTTACATTTAAAAAAAGTAACTACAGTGAAAACATCCCTAGAGACAAAATGATCTAGTCTTCTGATAGAGTCTCCGATGACTATATATTGTTTCAGATGACTATATATTGTTTCATAATTTACTCTACCACTCTGTGATCTTTATATGGCTTCCAATTTTTCACTATTTATAAATGAACCTCTAGTTTTAGCCATAGATTATTTTCTTAGCTTTGAGTCCAATGGAACAAATAATATGTAGTGGTTAAGAATACAGGTTTTGGAGTCAAAACCAAATATAAAATGATATGTGCGATTATTACACAACTTCTGTCATATAAACAGCAGTGTTCAAATTCCAGCTCTGACATTTACCTGTGACACACTTCATTTTAGTTGTTGGTCTTGACATTTTCTTCTGAACCATTGGTGTAATGTTACCTAACGCACAGAGTTGGTTGTAATAAGTAAGTGGGATAATCATTATATATAGCAATTTGAACAGTGCCTGGAATAAGTAAATGCTTTGTTGTTGTCTACACTTTAATTTTACTAGGTTATGAAAGTGTTTCTCAAATGTTTTTAACAATATAAAGTGATACTAACGAAGTCTGAGAGAGCCAACCAACTTGGTATGTTATTCTTTCTGTAAATGTTATACTCAATTTATTTTTTTAAAGATGGACTTCTTTTTACTTTTAATTTACAAATTTAATAAATGAAGATAACAGAAGCCTAATTAATACTTATATGTGGAGCACCTCTATTTATTGTGGCTGCTATATATTATATATAAATATAATGGCATGGAGATGCTATCAGAAGACAAGATCATTTTGCCTCTAGAGATAAAGAGATGTTTTCACTGTAGTTATTTTTTAATGTAAATACATCTGAGAGAAGTGAAACTGCATAGACATAGCAAGCATTTTTTTAAACACCAGTGTATATATGCCAGAGATTGTGTAATGATTGCACATATCATTCCTACTATTACAACCATCCCTGCCTGGTGCATTATTTCATTTCTCTGGTCACTGAACATCACTATGGTTTATCTGCCACATTCACTTCAAGGACACAGGCCTGGTTGAATGAGGACAACTGTGGGAAAAGGGACCTGATGAGACTGAAGGGGCAGGGAGGCTACCAATGACAGTCTATCGCGACCAGTTTTGTCCCACAATCCACTGAAACCAAATTCCCATTACTCCTTGTTCCGATTGTGTCCATGTGGGCAAAGCAGACTGTCCCATTTTACCATGGAAACAGTGGCTGGAAACTTGCCTCCAAGGTCACATAATTTGTCCACTGAAAGCTGTAGACAGTCCTTCCTACTCAGTCTGCTCACACCCCTTCCTATAGTTGATTCAGACCAGTGACATAGGCCTCTCTGATGATCTCAGAAGCCTGGAAACCTCCAGCTTCACTGTCACTGTTATAGGCACCATCCTGGATGCCCACTTCCTTGGGCTGTAAGCATGTGACCCCAGAACATGAGCCAATTAATGTTTAAGCCAATACTACTTTGTCTCACTGGAGAGAAGACTGATCAGGCCTGTCTCATGTTATTTAAGCTGTACACCCTTTCCATTCATAACCCTGGGGCAAAACAATTACTGTGACAAATGTAGAGACGCAGGGCAACACCGACTCTGGGTGCTGATTTTGTATTAACCACTAATTCAGTGTGTGGCCTAACTACTCCGTTCCTTGAGTGGCCTTCAGATTCCTCCTCTGTGAAAATGAAGGGGTTGGTTTCTTGCTTTCTTTGGTCCTTTCCAGCATTCACAGGCATCTTAAGGGCTGAAGTGATTAATAATGGGCTGCAGGCAACCATAGGGTTCATCGGGTTCCACCTAGTGGCTGTGTCCATTACTGCAGCTCTAAGTTCCACAGGGTATTCTCAGGCCTGTGGTTAGATGCCCCTCACAGAAGATTTTGGCTAGTACATCATACAGTCCATTCATCATCAGCAGAACCGCGCAGAATGGAGAAGGGCGGCGAGGAGCAGGGAGGCAAGACAACTACTGGAGCCTCATGTTTAGTGAAGTCTCAAATTTAGATCAAAATGAGAGTTCCATATTATCTCTAATTGAGGTATTAACATATAGCTATTGAGTCTCAATGTATTTGTTTAAGCATGAACTTATTGAATGTGAAAACTTAAAATATATTTCAGTTTTTGAAGTATATGTGTCAGCATTTCTTTACTTAAAATAGAGCCGAAGCCTTAAATGATGGAAATAGTTTACTTTAGACCATTCTTTTTTGGGGGGAAATTTTATATGTAGAGAAAACAGTATATGCCAAGCAAAGTTTTGCTGTGGTAAATTCCTCCAGGGAAAGGCATGTAAAACTAATTAGTCCTACAGCATGCTCATCATGGTTTCCCTTTGCACCTCCTTTGTGATTATGTTAAACGCAGGGGATAGAAATGCAGGAGACATGGTTCTGACTAATTCAAGAGACTGATAATTCTGTAGGAGATGACGATGTTTATAAACATATTCACAATGTTATATGTAAACAGATGAGCTACAATAGAGGGTTTTTAAAGATCACTATAGCAGTAATATAACAGAGAGACCTATTTTGTTGAGCCAGTTAAGGAATCATTCACGGGATGGAAGACACAGTAGAGAAGAAGAATAGAAGGAACCCTTCACTGAATAGAAGCTGGTACTCACAGCATAATTCTAAGCTTTCTAATAGGATGAGGAGAAGCTCTTTGTAGATATTGAATAGCACATAAAAGTTCATGGTAAGTGGGAAATGATTCAAAATAATAGTGCGGTCAAATGTGGAGTAAACCTGGGCAACTGCCGTGCTCTTTGAGTATCACCTCCTCGTTCATATATTTATTTATTTAAAAATGTTTTTATTGATTTTTAGAAAGAGAGAAAGGGAGAGGGAGAGAGAGAAACATCAATGCTAGAACAAAGCATCAATTGGCTGCCTCCTGCATGCTCCCTTCTGAGGATCTAGCCCACAACCCAGGCATGCACCCTGACTGGGAATGAAACTGGCAACCTTTCGGTGCATTTCATTGCACAGGACTGCGCCCAACCAACTGAGCCACAGCAGCCAGGGCTCATTTCCTCATTTATAAAAGTGAGAAAATAATAATACCTATTACAAAGAGTCATTATGAAGATTAGATGTGAGCATAAATAATATCTAGAATGAAACTGAGGGCATTGCTATTATAAAATTTTGATAAAATGACCAATTTTCATTTAAAGGCAATTTGTTAAAAACATGTACAAGCCAAAGCCGGTTTGGCTCAGTGCATAGAGCATCAGCCTGCGGACTGAAAGGTCCCGGGTTTGATTCCTGTCAAGGGCATGTGCCTTGGTTGCAGGCACATCCCCCCAGTGGGAAGTGTGCAGGAGGCAGCTGATCGATGTTTCTCTCTATCGATGTTTCTAACTCTCTATCCCTCTCACTTCCTTTCTGTAAAAAAAAAAATCAATAAAATATATTTTTAAAAAAACATGTACAAGATGCATTATAAAAATTGAAAATGCCTATATATAAAGATATGTGTCTGAAAATTAAAACCTTCCCACAAAAAAACTTCAATTACAGATAAATTTATTAGTAAAAATTACAAACATTTAAGGGAAAAAATAACACCAAGCTCATTTAAACTTTGTCAAAGAATAGGAAAAGAGGGAATACTTACAATTTTACTAAGCCAGTATAACCTTGATAATGAAACCTATTAAAGACCTTATAAGAAAAAATTACCAGTTATAATCTCTCATAAACACAAATGCAGAAATCCCAAATTATATTAGCTGAAAACTGAATCAAAGTGAATTTGAGACTCTTTCAATATTCAAAAATCTATATAATCCACTATGGAAAGAAAGTAAAGGATAAAATTATAGAATTGTCTCAATAGTTGAATAAAAATCATTGCTATTTCTCAACATCCATCCACACTATAAACTCTTAGCACACTAGAAATAGAAAAAAACTAATTTAATCTGTTAAAGAACATCTACCAAGCCCTCATGACTAATGATAAACTCTTTGAAGTCTGCACCATGAGATCAGGGAGGAGATTAAGATCCCCACTATCACCTCTTCTAGGTAACATTATGCTGGAAATGCTGGTTAGAACAAATGGCAGAGTACTGCAGAGGAAAAAATGGACTGTCATTGTTTATGGAAAACATGGTTATAGAAATAATTTCCAGGTAAACTATAACAATTAGCAGGTGAATTTAGTAAATTGAGCATACATATATCAACTTGCATTTTATATACCAGCAAAAAAGTGATTAGGAAAAAATTAAAACTGCATAATGAATAATGTATAAGGTCTTCCTCTATACAGAACATTGAGAGATTTTAAACATGTTAGGATGGAATCCAGGTCAAAAGCAAAACATTCAAAGATGCCCATAAAACGTTAGCACTAATTGCACGTAAGCCCCAATAAGAAGGACACAACCTCTTAGCTGTTCATCATAGCATGGTTTTCAAAAAACTGCCATGAAAACTTCAATGGCTTCAAAACTTTGATCATGCCCAAGTAAGAAAGGTTATGGTATGTCTTATGAGTGTCTGGAACATCAGAGGATCTAAAGAAAATGATGTTAATAGTGATCTTCAAACTACAGATGACGGAGGGTGAGGAAAATGGAGAGTGCCAGGAGAATACATTAATTCATACATAGAAAGCTGCCAGGAGGTTCCAGAGACAAGCAGCAGGTCATCTGACTTGGAGTTACAGCTATAAACAAGAATCTATATTAACAATAATTTCTATCTTGTGATTCAACATTAATGTGTACCCAAATATGGCTTTTGGTACACCAAAATTCATTTTTCAGTCTGTGTTCAGCCTAACTGAATTTGCCAGCAAAACTAAGGCCATGTAGTAAGACATATCAGGGCAAAGTTATTTTAAGCATGGGTAAATTTTCTGTGCCTACTGTTAGGATTGTGAATTTTTTGAGCACTACTGTGCCAATTGCTATAGAAGAGATTCTACATATTTAATGTGTAACATATTATTATACTGTCCTTAAAAATAAAACAATGAGACTGAAAGAGGATCTGCAACTTGTTTAAAGCACCCAGATAGTTAAGAGTAAAGAGTCAGTTTTGAGCACAAGCCTACCTGACTCTAAGACATGAGCCGTTTTCATTATACCATAATGCCTACAAACTTGAGGTATGTGATAAACTGTTCAGCTCATTATCTGATGCATCATTAGTATTCAATAAGTTTATTGTTATTATTACTAAAATATGACTAACTCTTATGGGAAGTCCCTATTTAAAAAAAAAATAAAGTAGAACCTTAATTTCTTGTTCAATAAATGATTACTCCTTCTTGGCAGCCATCTTATGAAAAAAGTATAAGATTGAGAATAGAAAACATGGTAGATACAGATTTATGTAAGTTTTAGTCTCAAGAAGCGACAGTTATGCTAGTAAGTTGACACTCAAATTGATGAGCACATTCTGTACAGTGGGCTATTTTTTCTCTGCTATATTCCCTTGGTGATACACCCTTGCAAAATCTGTGACACTTCAAAGAGAAGGAGGTTTTGCTCCAAAACTTTGAGGACTGGTTTATCCCTGTGGTGTATTAGTCATCTGGTAAGACCTTAATTTATTTAGTAGGTAGTAATCCTGACAGCACCATAAATAAACTACTAGCAGCTGAATTATTATAGTTCTTTCATCTTGTTTGGCTTACATTCATGTGGTCAATAGATTTGCCATAAAGGAACCTTTTCCTGCCTTCTGAGTAGGTGACAGCTTGTACAGACCAAAGATGATTTCCTTTTCATTCTTGTGTGAACTTTAGAATTATATTTGAATAGGTATATTGCAAACAGTAGGATGATTATGGAAAGTTGCAACTTGTCTTAAAAATTTTACATAAGCTACAGTGTCCAATACAGCTCAATAAAAAATCAAAAGCAAGAGGAAAGAGGTAAGTTATTTGATATTTGTTACTGCAATACAGTGAAATTATGCAATAGCAGGCCTGGGTCTCCTCAACTGTCTTCCACTGCAGGCCTGGTCACCCCCTAATGCCCTCCTCTGCTGGCCCCTGTCACCCCTAACTGCCCTTCCCTGCAGGCCTGATCACCCTCAACTGCCCTCCCTTGCAGGCCTGATCCCTTCCAACTGCTATCCCTGCTGGCCATCTTGTGGTATCCATCTTGGGTCCACATGGGAATGGCCATCTTGTGTGTTGGAGTGATGGTCAATTTGCATATTGCCTCTTTATATATAGGATAGATTGGTGATCTAACATGTGAAATGTTTTGCTCTGAACTTAGTGAACTAGTCTTGTAAAGTAATCAACCCCAAATTGGGGATCATTGGGACCTCCAATCTATTGCTGGTTATCGAAATTACAGATGATAACCTGTGCTTGTGACTTGTGTCTGAAGAGGATGGAGGCAGTCCTGTGGGACTGAACTCTTAACTTGTGGAATCTGATGCTATCTTAGGATAGCATTGGTAGGATTGAGTTGACTTGTCAGTATACCCAGTTGGTATCAGAGAATTATTGGTGGTGTGGAAAACCCCCTCCCACACATTGGAAATTGGGAACTAATCTGTAGTCTTTGAGCTCCCTAAAGTTTCCAGTTTATTTTCTACCAGTCCTGCATGATTGCTAAAGGCTTTCTGATTTCTCTTTCCCCAGCAGGGATCCTAGGCCTGGCTAACTGCACTCCTCAGCCTGGAGTTAGAATGGGCAAATGCCCTTAGAAGGGAAAATGATTTGAGGTAAAGAGCTCACTTAGAGTACTTTCTTACTCTGAAATTTTAATTCAATAATTTTTGTTTTTCATAGCACCTTGATGATACATTTAAAAATAATTAGGATTTGTAAAAAATTTATCTGACTTTTTCTAGGTTTAATTATTTATGCACAGTGGGAGGATAGGTAATATCCAGCTTGCTACATTTGAAAGTGGAAATCCTTTGCTCTATTAATTTCTAACAGTTAAACTACATTTATATTAAATTATATTAAATATTTTTAATTTTATGAATCATCTCTTGAGTTTAGGAATTCCTTATATTTAGAGATACCATTGAAACATGGGGTTCAAGGTGCAGACTTCTCTTCCCTTGTGTTCTTGTCCTTACAAAGTTTGAAGAATAAACTTGCGGACAAAAAGGCTTCTTTAATAAAAAAAAAAAAATGTAGCTTATTGGAAACAGATACAAACTCCCATCTGGGCAGGGATGTCCCCTGGGGATTTCCTCCCTCCTTGGGAAAAGCCTATTGCCTTTCTCTAATAGGAAAACCAATCTAAAAATGTGTCTCATGTCCCTTTGTTGCAGTTCTTTGTCTGAACCCGACCCTTTCTTATTGGTCCCTTTTCTTAATTTGGGACTCCCATGTTTTCTTGGTCATTCTGCTGCATGGTATTAGTTTCAAATCTCAAAGCCCATGTGGTGGCCCCCTTGTCCTCTTCCTTATCTTGCTGGCTGGAGTTGCCTTTGATCTCCCAGCTGCTCAGGCCGGAGATAAGCCTGTCCATCCTTGGTTTATGGCTGTTTTAATTTCTCAGGTGGAAATGTTTCCATCTGCCTGGACCCCCTCTTTCTGTGGCATTTCTCTATCCTCTGTATAAGTACCCTGGCGTCCTCAAGTCTCCATCTCCTGTGGACCCTTCTCATTCCAAGAATTCCCTAAACCTGCCTATTTTATCCCTAAAACTCCTTTCACCATCCTTGATCCATAGTTTATCTAAGTAGATTATTTTCATTGAGGAGCAGTGTGAAATTAAAGGGATTTCTTTGAAATTCAGTCTTTTTATCTGTAGACACGAATTAAAATTTGCAGAGTTGTGAAAATAATTAATATATATGGAAGGGTTTAGTAATGAAAAAAATATATACAAAATGGGAGTGGTATTTTATTGCAATGTAGAGGTAAAGGATCAATTTGAAAAGTAGGATGGTTTCCTGTTATATTGTTTATTTTTGTAAGTGTTAAAGAGGTATGGTATCCAAAGAACACATCAAACACCCTTCTCCTAAACAAAGGGTTCATAGACATATTTAAGTCCAAAAGAGAGGAACACATGTTGTTTTTTGTATACATATTTTATTTAAATTATCTCTGAGTTTTCAGTCTCATAGGTATTACCTTTTGTTTTCTAAAAATAAGACAAGTTCACACTGCAAGTAGTTATGGATCTTAGAGTCACACAACTAGGAGACTGAAGAGCCAGCATTCAAACCTCTGAAAGTAAGTACAAACCTCGGTTCTTTGGGCAATACCAAAGACTCCCTGCCCCCCTTTTTTCTTAATCACAGTTCTACTGGGAAGAGAAACGAGATTAGAACTCAAAGATTCTCTGCAGTCTGTTCCAGTTGGAACATAAAATAGCACACAAGGAAGCTAGTTTGTCCTATAATTGCGTGGCCACTGAAGCTCATTTGCCTGGAGATTGAAAGAAGCCATCCTGGCCGGGACCGGTTTGGCTCAGTGGATGGAGCGCCGTCCTGCGGACTGAAGGGTCCCGGGTTCGATTCCGGTCAAGGGCATGTGCCTTGGTTGCGGGCACATCCCAGTGGGGGGTGTGCAGGAGGCAGGTGATCGATGATTCTCTCTCATCGATGTTTCTAACTCTCTATCCCTCTCTCTTCCTCTCTGTGAAAAATCAATAAAAATATATTTTAAAAAAGAAAGAAGCCATCCTGGAAGTCCCCCTGTGATCTTTTGTCTCAACTGCTAACCACATATTAATGATTATCCAGGGCATGTTAGAAAGACATGGGGAAAGCAGGATCCTTAGCAAAAGTTGGTTTCCAGAAGGGATAGAGAGTATTCAGAGACAATGGTATGGAAAAGGAGGATTTTGCTGGTAACAGAATGCATAAGAGTTCCTGAGAGTATAATGGAAGGATTTCAAAAGTGTGGTCATAAGGGTGAGTATTTCAGAGAATGATCTGGGAGTTCTGAGCCTAGGGAAATGACAGATAAGCACAGGAATAAAGGCAATATGGAATTAGTTCTGAAGAGCCTGAGGGAAGATGGTGCAGGTGAAGCTGTGAAAGTTGGTAGAGGGAGGAGTGAGTAGTAGCTGAGAACAAGAACTAAGAAAAACAGAGTGTGTTCCCCTGTAGGAAGCCATAGTGTTTGGTGGTACACAGACCATGGAATGGTGGAAGACAGCCCCAGTGAGAGGGCAAGGAACTCGTGCTCTCTCATCAAAAAAGCTGGATGAGCAATGCCCAGTTCTTCAGCCAAGATCTCTTTTGATTATCACCCACAAGTCCTTAAATTTGGCAAAAGGTTGCAAGGTTTCAGTTTCATAGTTCCAGTTATTAGAGCTAACGGACTGTCATATGATTTGCACTCTCTGGTTATTACTTTCTATTATGGCCCTATTTTTCTTTAGCAATGTCTACTAAACTGCATTCATCTCAGTTTCAATCCAGACACTTAAAGGCTTTGCTGAGTAATTTCAAGAGCTCAAAGCCAAGGAATCAATTATTGGGTTATTAGTTTGACTCTATTCACCAGTATGTTTTAAGATCCATATCTTTGCATTATTTGTGATGAGCCTATTTTATTACACTAACTTTTCTGGTAACAGAAAAGTACAGTTCAAACACCCTTCTCCTAACAAAGATATAAAAATAAATATAGCCTTAGCCAGTTTGGCTCAGTGGCTAGAGCGTCAGCCTACAGACTGAAGGGTCCCACATTTGATTCCAGTCAAGGGAGCATAGCTAGGTTGCAGGCTCGATCCCTGGCCCTACTTGGAGCTCCTGTGAGAGACAACCAATCGATGTGTATCTCTTACATAGATGTTTCTCTCTCTGTGTCTCTCTCTCTCCCTTCCACTCTTTCTAAAAAATCAATGGGAAAATTTCCTTGGCTGAGGATTAACAACATCAAAAAGAATAAATATGATCAAAGTACCCATCACAGAGGTAACCAGATGTGGTATATGTATATGTTAACTTCACTGTCAACAGTGTCCAGAATAAACATGATTCCTGGGTGTCTCTGAGGGTGTTTACACATGAAATGAGATTTGAATCAGTGGATTCAGCAAAGAAGATTGACTTTCCTAGTGTGGGGGGCTGTCACCCAGTACATTGAGGGACTGAGTAGAACAAGAGGTGAAGGAAGGAGGAATTTGCTCCCCCTTCTTCTCCCCTCTCACTGATTGAGCTTACACAGCTCTCATCTCTCCAGGCCTTGGACTGGGATTTGTACCATCAGCTCCCCTAGTTCTCAGCCTTCAGCCTCAGACTGAATCTCTGGTTTCCTGAGGTTCCAGTTTGCAGATAGTAGATTGTAAGACTTCTCAGTCTCCATAATCACATGAGCCAGTTACCGCAATCTCAATTCCCCCCCCCCCCCACTCTCTCTCTCTCTCTCTCTCTCTCTCTCTCTCTCTCTATATATATATATATATATATATATATATATATATGTATGTATGTATGTGTGTGTATAATTCTGTTCTGTTTCTCTGACTTATACTTCAGATAAAGTATAAAATGTCAATGTCCACCATCCATATGAGAATATTTTGTAATATAAAATTTTCTTTTTTTGGTTTTAAGAAGATGAGTTTAGTTAAATAAGTATAGTATATTTAATTAGGTAAAGTCCAATATATTACTCAATTTGAATGAATGTAACGCATTATTTTTTTAGATAGTTTATTTTGTCATAAAATTCACTACTTCATTCAGTGAGATTTTTTTTAAATTCTGGCCATTGTTTTCCTATAGAATCTACTACCCCTTGGCCTAGAATGATCTCCACACACTATACCACTTAGAAAGGTCCTCTAAGCAGTTAAAATGGATTCTAGCCATCTCCTCTTTAAAGGTTTCCTTGATCCTTCTCCCTCTACCACTACCATTCTGAAATTAATTATTCCGTCCTCTGAATAATTCCTGGGGGGAAAAATATATATATATATGCTGCTTTATACTTCATTTCTATATTTCTCAGTGATTATTCATGGGGAAATATTATATTATTTTCATTTGTACATCCAGAGCATCTAGTATAGTACCTGTTCTCAATACATAGTCAATAAATTTTATTAAATTGAAATATATGTGGCTTATGGACTAACTTTCTACTTCCTTAATTTTGACCAATTTTAGATTATATTTACTTGAATGCATATTGTTAAATAAGATGGAGTGCAAGAAACTGGTGAGTAAGATATGAAAACTTCCTTAAGGCACTTTAAGTCTAGGGTAGAACGAAAGGAACAATGCCACCTCGGAAGTATTCCCTTTCGTGAAGGGTTTTTATTAATTGTCTGAGGTGTGAGGAATTTCTGGATGGTCCATTTTCATCCTATAATCCTCCTCTACCTACTTCTCCCAGATCCCATTTCTTTTAGTACTTTTCCCATCAACTTGAGAATTTCAGAAATATAGAAATAGCCCTCTAACTACACATTTAAGAAAATGTTCTATATAAAATTAATATTTCTTAAACTTGAGTATAATATAGACCTCCCATAAAATGAAAAAAAAATTGTTATGGATTCCTAGTGTTTACTTATTTTAATTACAATGTTACCAAAATATGTATAAAAATAAGACTGATTATAAACTCCCTAGCTCTTCAAAACTAAAAATCAAAACACATTCATGGATTAGATACATAAATTTAGGACTTGTTTAATTAAAATTAAAATATTAAATGTGATAGGTGATGTCATTTTTTTTGAAATTTAAATTCCAGTGTTGAATTTAATCATACAAATATGCGTTTGCTTGGTTTATGTTTTAATTTTTGTATACTGATTTTGTTCTTTTGAATTGCCATGGTCTATTCTTTGGATATTTTTCACTGTCACTATCATTTTAATTTAATTTTTATTAGAAATATTCTTGTAAATAATAAAACACTATTTTAGTGGGTCAATACATTAGTCATTATAAAATACAATACTGAAAAATTTAAAGGACCATTTAATAAAAATACCTTCATTTTATAACAGTACACACTGCCAATGAATTTGTACAAGATGGTGGGTACAAACAAATGCCCTACCCAGTAGATTTGCTTACAACTTGAACTGACTGTTCTCATACCAGTTTAGTTTGAGTTCAACCTGATGCTATAATTTTCAGTCATCACATAACACCAAGGTGATGATAAACCCACAAGCATGCCAGGGCACATAAATCAGCATTTCTCAAAATGATCCACTTATTCTTGTGTTTACTCTCTCAGATTTAATGAGACTTCATTGCTGAGTCTTGGAAGTGACTAGGAAACCTGCATCCATTCAGACATTTTCTTACTCTTTTTCATTGTTGGATATAGCACACCTATGCTTAAGAAGCCACTTTATTTCTTATCTTGAGAAAAGGATAGGTGGCATCGTAGCATTTGCCACCTGGTTTTTATATTCTTGAAAACATCCTTGAGCTTTGTTCTTGAATGCTGTTATGTTAATTACAAACATTTTTATCCTTTAGGATTTGCTTTCATTATTTGTTAGGCAAGGGTAGAGAAGCTTTTAGTCTATTTTAATTTTGACCCATACTTGAGACAAATTGAATAGTTTCTTCATGCACATTTGCTAATCAGTACTTTGCAAAACATGTAAGGTGTACCCTAGCATGTCTTCCAATTTCTCTTCCTGGGCAGCTCTTTCCTTTAGAGTACAGTTGACCCTTGACTGATGTAGGGGTTGGGGTGCTGAATTGCCCTATAGTGGAAAAGCCACGTGTAACATAAGGAAAATCCACATCCACATATAACAAAGGTGGCTTCCCAACTGTGGATGGAAAATATTACTGAACTCTAGCTGTCTTGGTGTCCCAAATCCCATCTATGACTTCTTAATTCAGACAGTACACTGGGCTCTGCCTGAGTTCTCTTTCCCTCAGCCATGTCCTGCAAACTCTCTCAAGGCAGTTGTAGTGGCTGACCTTGTTTGCTGTCGCTCAGTGGTCATTGCTCTTCATTACCTGATGGCTATGGCCCTGAAATCATTGTTTAAAATTATGTGCCATGGCCCGTGTGTTTAATGGTTAGAGTGGCAGTCCATACACGGAAGGGTCACAGGTTACATTCATGGTCAAGAGCATGCATGTACCATCACCACCCTGGTGCAAGTGAGTGTGGGAGACAACCAATGTGTCTCTCTCACATTGATGTTTCTCCTCTCTCTCTCTCTCTCTCTCTTTCTCTCTCTCTCTAAAAATATCGGGTGAGGATTAACAAAAAAATATTTGTCCATTTTATTGATTGTTTTAGGAAGGAGAATAAATCTAGTTCCTTTATTCCACCCCCTTTAGAAACCAGTGTCCAAACTACATCTTGCAGCTACTCCATTCTCCATCCACAGCTTACAAGATCTCCTTTTCATCAAGCCACGGAAAGAGAAAAAGCATGAAGGATCACATGTAGGTAACTTTTATCAGTCAAGTCTGAAAGTGGTTGCTCATGTCTGTGACATTGCCCTAGACATCAGTCACATGGCCACATCTGACCAAAAGGCCAGTGGGAAATGATAGTCAAACTGTAATCCCAGGAAAAAATTGGAAGTAGTTTTTGGTGAATGGTTGGCAAGTTTCTGTGATATGGTACCTTTATGGGCACCAAATACCACTTTTACTCTTCCTCGTAATAGAAGACACTTATTCCATGACAAAGGAGAAAAAATTGTTTACTCTCCCCTGCTGACCAATGAAAAGTATTGGAATAAGAATGAGATCACTGTAATTAAAGCTTCCATTTAGATAAAATAAAGAATGAAATTCTGCCCTGGCTGTTGTGGCTCAGTTGGCTGGGTGTCCTCCAGTGCAATGAATGTTTTGGGTTCGATTCCCAGTCAGGGCACATACCTGAGTTGTGGGCTCAATCCCCGGTAGGGGGCATGGAGGAAACAACACATCACATTTCTCTTTCTCTCTCCCTCTCCCATCTTCTTTCTCTAAAAAATTTAAAACAAACAAACAAACAAACAAAGAAAGAAAACAACAAGAAGAAAAGAATGGATTCTGCTATAGCCTGTGGTCCATAGCAGTGATGACCATGTTGTCAGGCAGGCATTGTGAGGTCCCTTGACACTGACAAATGCAGGAGATTCCTTGATTAGATTTTATTCTACTTTCTGTAAAGAACTTTTTCATCTTTTTTTTTTTTTTTTTTGCAGGTCCTAATTCCTCTCCAGGAAATACTTCCTGTTAATTATCCTCCATTACCTTTCATGGTGATAGCTGAAATTAGTTTGGAGAGCAGTCCTTCCTCAAGGGTCACTGAAATTTCATACTTCTTTTCCATTCATGAAAATTTAGGACTCATGTGTTTGAGGCATGAATGGTCAAGGCATTTTTAGTATTGGTTCAGGTTTTGTTAGCAATCCATTTTCCTCGAAAATTAGTAAAACTATCTGCTCCTAGGCAATTTCATCTGACGGTTAATACAACAATATTGTTTTCTGGATGTAAGTCTGAAATCTGGTTCATTTTATGTTTGCTTTCTCATCACATACCTCTCATTCTGAAACCATCAGAAGGCATCTGTGGGAATGCCACACGTTTTTAGGCTGCTTTTTTCACTCTTACCTTTTACTGTTTGAGGTTCAGAATAAGTCAACTTTTTCAATGCTTTGAGGCCCTGAATCCTGGAATCTATGTTACCTTTTATTTCTGGTTGAAAATGATTACCTAAGCTGATCTCTTTCTTGTAGTAAGTTGTCAATATAGTTGCAATATGTAACTAAGATTCTGGTTCTTTTCAACCACTTGCCTTGCGCTATAGCCTCATAATTACCTTTCTAATTACTGAAGCATTTGTTTTATCAAATATTTTTCTATTGTACAATATGGATCACCATCTTTTCAGCACATTTTATCTATAACTAAATAACCAAACCATCTTTATAAAGTCTAGATTGTTCTTGGGGCATCATTCTGCTTCTGCTACCTGTATTTTAAACTAAGGCAATGAAGTAATGCAGTAGCTCAAATACTGTAATTTCTTTTCCTGGGTGCTCTTTATGGGCAGGTGGCTCTCCTTCAACTGATGCCAACCCAGGCTTTCCATCTTGTACACATGGCTCCTAAGACTGTGATGTTTTTCTCTATCTGCAAGTGGAAGGAGAAAGCATGGGAATCCTGCATGGGCTACACATGGAAGTAGAAACATCAGTTTTGCCCTCTTCTTGGCTAGAAGCTGGTCACATGGCCACACCTGATTGTGAGGAACACTAGCGAGTGCATATAGTCTGGTTGTGTTAACAGAATGAGCTGAAAACTTGGCTGCATAGCTAATGTGTTTCTTCACAGAGGCCAATACTGGGGAAGGTGGAGTAGAAAGACTAGAGAAATTGAATCCTTCTAGGGACCCTTGAGCTACTCAGTCAAGTTTCACCATGTAACTAGGCTTTTCAACCATGTGAGCTAACTTTTATTGTTGAAAGCTATTTTAGTTGGATTCTCTGCTACTTGTTGTGCCAAACTATTATAATTAATATAGTTGTCCAGTGAATTTTTCCATTAACAGCAACAAACCAAACACCCCCTGCTGGCATCCTGTTATTCCAGTTGTGTGCAAAGCCCAGTCTGAATGTTTAATGCTTGAGCTCCCAATAAAGCATCTCAGGTATCAGGCCTGCATCTTGAGAAATTCAGCTCAGCCCAGGTGATGAGGCTTCAAAATACCTATGATGGGAGTTTGGGGGCAGGCTAATTCCAGGTCTGAGGGAGCCTTTGGGACACATGCTTATTTGGGATTTAACCTTGTAATAGGAATGTGGTTTGTAAGGCTCCACCAAGCCCTCAGAATCTATGACCACACCTTTGAGCTTCCCTAGAGTAGAAGAAAATACACAGATTAGTCACTGGTTTAAATCAACTTTTTTTTTTTTTTTTTTTTTTTTTTTTTTTTTTTGTGTGTGTGTGTGTGTGTGTGTGTGTGTGTGTGTGTGTGTTTTACAGCTTAGAGATCATCTGAGTCCAAATCACAGTTCTTGATGATAGCTAATCTGAATTTATATCTTAAACTCAATTCAAGCAAGCTTACTTTTTAAGCAAAATAGAGCTGAGCCTCATTCTCATCTTTTGGTGTTTCCCTCCCTTTGTGTCCTCTATAAGACAAACACTCAATTTTCCCATTTCTTCTGCTTTTGGGAATCATTCATTGAGTGTCTATTGGGTATCAGACATGCTGCCGTGTGCTAGAAAGCAGCCAGATTGAGCAGTTTCCATAAGTCAGGCAGGAGAAAAGCTCATAGGACATTCAGTCAAGTTCTAGAATATATGTGTGACATGCGGAAAAAATATAGGCTTTGAAGTTAGATGCTGCAGTATACCTTGTTTTATTCTGCTTCACAGATGTTATGTGTTTTACAAATTGAAGGCAAGACTCTCCACCAGCAAACATATCATCTCACTGTATTCTTACAGATTGTGTTAATTTTGGAATTAAGCTGTTCTTCTCTGAGCTTCAATTATTTTAGTACAAAAATGTACATAATACCACTATTTCAAGGTTAGACTAATAGCTAAATAATACAATAGTAATGAAAATTCTTGGCCTAGAGTAGGAATACAAGTACTCCATCTTTTCCTCTTTCTTTTCTTCTTTCTCATCTTCACTTTATGTATTTTACCTTCTCATCTTTCCCCTCTTGTTTTCCTTCCTACTTTCCCAATTTTCTAATTTCCTAATTTCATTTTTTTAAGGTAAACATGTTAATAGCTAAATTCCCATCCAAGATTCCAAGATTACATTGAAATGGCATCCTTACACCAACACTCTAGATTATATGCCCTTTGAGGTATCTAATGAGGAATATAAATAAAAATATTCTTCATGAGATCTGTACTTGTTTTCTTTCCTAGACTGATATGGACAGTTTCTTCTTCTGACTCTAAAAGTAACACATCCCTGTCCAATTTGGATGATGTCCATTGCCACTTCCTAGACATATTTTACAGGTGTTACTGATAAAGAGCAATTAGACTTCCAAAATAATAATTGCAGAGGACCCAAAACTAAAATAATGGCAGGGGAAGATATTTTAAATGAAAGATAGAAAAACTTAGTAATGTTTTTAAAGCTATTTATTTAGCTGACCATACTTGTTAAAAATTGCTATGTGTATTCATTTCATTTTAACAAATAATTATCATAGGTAAAAATGAAAATAAATGGGTTTGTTTGATTCCATTTGCTGTATATTTATCTTGAAATAGAGCACGCATTTCAGTGCTCTAGAAATTGAGTCTGTAGCCATATGTTATGTACTAGAGGCCCAGTGCATGAGATTTGTGCACTGTGGGGTGGTGGGCTGGGTTGGGAGAGGGGGGATGTTCCTAAACCCAGCCTGCACCCTCTTGCAGTCTGGGACTCCTCGAGGGATATCCACTTGCCAGCTTAGGCCCGATCCCCCAAGGGCAGTCAGACATCCCTCTCTCAGTCCAGGGCTTGCACAGTCCAGTACCCCTCACTCTTTACCGCCCGCCTGCAGTGGAGGCAGGAGAGGCTCCTGCCATCCTGCCACCACCACTGCGCTTGCCAGGATTGCTGCTCTTTAGTGCTGCCTCGGAGGCAGGAAAGGCTCCTGCCACCACTGCTGAGCTTGCCATCTGTGAGCCCGGCTTCTGGTTGAGTGGTGCTCCACCTGTGGGAGCATACTGACCATCAGGAGGCAGCTCCTGTGTTGAATGTCTGTCCTTCGTGGCCAGTGCACATCATAGCAACTGGTCATTCCATCATTCAGTCAATTTGCATATTAGGCTTTTATTATATAGGATAGCATTTTATAAAGATTATTTTTGCAGAATTTCTTTGTTGAATATCACCCCAAATTAAATCTTTAATAAAAATAAAAAACTTTATTAGGATGTCTGAAATACTTTGATGTACTCAAGATAGAAAATTCACATGTGCTAAAAATTATGTTCAAATACCACACTGATATTTTATGATATTTTCACTTTGGATGATCTCCCAAAATACAATATATGAAAGATAATTTATATAACTCCAGAAAAAATATTTTTATTACTTCCTATTTCATTTTGGGGAAAAAGACATATGTTTTATTCTTTTGAAAAAGACATGATATTTTCTTAACATGGCATTTCCAATAATCTAACACTTCATAATGTATTATAAATAAGGAAAAACGACTCATAAGACTCTAGCAATATCACTATCTGGTTTCAAAGGTGGTAATTTGTTGAGCTTTATCTTAAAAACACATTTAAGAGACAATGGACTATGACTAGAAAACATACATTTTATCATGTTTTAAACAAAGGAAATCCAAACTGTGGAAACAACTAGAATTAAGAAACCAAGGCACATATATAGTGTTGTTATAATTATACATATCTACCTATACACATTCCAAAGAAATAAACATAGAAATAAATAATAGAATAAGATACAATGAAATGTTTGTAGTGAAAGACTTTCTAGCCCTGACTGGTTTGGCTCAGTGGATAAAGCATCAGCCTGTGGACTGAAGGGTCCTGGGTTCTATATCAGTCAGGGGCATGCACCTTGGTTGTGGGCATATCTCCGTAGGAGGTGTATAGCAGGCAGCTGATTGGTATTTCTCTCTCATCAATGTTTCTAACTCTCTATCCCTCTTCCTTCCTCTCTGTAAAAAATCAATAAAAAAAAGAAAAGAAAATACTTTTGGGGTGCTAGGACACCATTCCTACTCTCATAATACTCTCCAGGTTCATCCATGTTCAGTGGTCTTTTCTTAGAGAAGGTTGAATTCTTTTAGTCTTAGATTTATAGTATGGGCAATTTAGCTATACAGTGTAAGTTTCATGCTTAGTCTTGTAATATATTATTAGTTTTACATCTTACAACAGAGTTATTTTAGTATTACAATGGCAGACAATAGGAGTAGTGAGAAATTATAACTTACTTTTACACAATGATCACACTTCTGTTGCAATAAACAATTGCTCAGTCATTTATCTGATTTGATTTTTGTGAGTAGGGAGGGTGGACACTATTTATTGATATTACATTTTACTGATAAAGAGTCTGAGGCTAAGAGAGATCCAATGACTGCTTAAGTCTCACTGCAATTAAGTTGTAGAGCTGAAATTAAATCCAATAAGTTGGCTTTTAAAATTTATTCATTTTTTATTGTGATAAAATACTCATAAAATTTGCTTTTTTAACCATTTTAAGTGTACAGTTATGTGTTATTTAATATATTCACATTATTGTTCCACCATCACTGCTACCTGTGTCTAAAATTTTTATCTTGTAAAAATAAAACTCTATAATATTAAACAATAACACTCCATTTTACCCTCCACCCAGGCTCTGACAACCACCATTATTCTGTCTTTATGATTTTGACCACTGTAAGTACCTCATATAAGTGGACTATGTCTTTTTGTGATTGGCTTATTTCACTCAGCATAATGTCCTCATAGTTCGACCATCTGCATATTGCAGAATTTCCTTCCCTTTCCAGGCTGAATAATATTCTACTGTAAGTAGTATATACCACATTTTGTTTATCCATTCATCTGTCAATGGACACATGGGTGCTTCCATTTTTAGTTATTGTGAACAATGCTGCTATAACTTGGGTGTACAAATATTTCTTTGAGATCCAACTTTCAATTCTTTTGATCATATACCCTGCAGTGGAATTTCTGGATACTATATTAATTCTATTTTTAATTTTTCAATTGTTTTCCACAATGGCTATACCATTTTACATTCCTTCTAAAAGTGCACAATTTTCCACATCTTCACCAACAATTGTTTTCTATTTTTTTTAATAATAGCCATTCTAATGGGTGTGCTGTGCTATCTCGTTATAGTTATGATTAGTGATGTTGAACATATTTCATGTGCTTATTGCCATTTAAATATATTTTTAGAAAAAATGTCTATCCAAGTCCTTTGTCCATTTTTTAAATATATATTTAAAAAATTTTTAAATTACAGTTGACATACAATATTACATTAGTTTCAGGTATACAACCTCATGATTAGATAGTTAAATAACTTAAGAAGTGATCACCCTGATAGACCTATTACCCATCTGACACCATATGTAGTTATTACAGTATTATTTACTATATTCCCTATCCACATCCCCATGACTATTCTGTAACTACCAATTTGTACTTCTAAATTCCTTCACTTCTTCACCCATTCCCCCCAAACCTTCTCCCATCTGGCAACTGTCAAAGTGTTCTTTGTGTCTATGAATCTGTTTCTGTTCTGCTTATCTGTGTATTTTAATTTTTAGGTTCCACATATAATGTTAATGAAATCATCTGACATTTGTCTTTCTCTGCCTTATTTTATTTAGCATAATTAGAGGCCCAGTGCACAAAATTCATGCATGGGGGGGTCCCCTCAGCCCAGCCTGCATCCTCTCCAATTTGGGACTCCTTGGGAGATGTCATACTGCCCAATCAAGATCAGGCCTAAACTAACAGTTGGACATCCCTCTCACAATCTGGGACCACTGGCTCCTAACTGCTCACCTGCCTGCCTGCCTGATGGCTCCCAACCTCCCCCACTCCCCCGCTGGCCTAGTTGCCCCTCTTCTGGCCTGGTCGCCCCCAACTGCCCCATGGTGGCTGGTCACCCCATGCAGCCTGTTGCTTGGTCATTTGGTCGCTCCTCACTAACCCCCCTGCCGGCCTGGTAGCCCACGTAGCCTGCTACTCAGTCATGTGGTTGCCCCTCACTAATCCCCAATGCCGACCTAGTCGCCCCATGCAGTCTGCTGCTCGGTTGTTTGGTCACCCCTCACTAACACCCCTGCTGACCTAGTTGCCTCACACAGCCTGTTTGGCCACCCGTTCAGTTGTGATAGATGCTTAGGCTATATATATATATATATATATATATATATATATATATATATATATATATATATATACACACACACATACACACACACACACACACACACACACACACACATACACTCTCTAGGTTCATCCATTGTGCCTAAACCAGCAATCACACATCCCTCTCACAATCCAGGACTTCTGGCTCCAGCCGCTCACCTGCCTGCCTGCCTACCTGCCTGATTGCCCCTAACCATTCTGTCTGCCGACCTGCTCTCCCCCAACTGCCACCCCCTGATGGCCTGCTCGCCCAGACCTCCCCTCCCCACTGGCCTGCTTACCCACAACTGCCCCCTGCTGGCCTGCTCACTCCAAACTGCCACAGCCCTGCTGTCCTGATCACCTCCAACTGACTCCTCACTGACAGCCTGCTCACCGCCAACAGGCCCCCCCTGCTGGTCTGCTTATCCCCAATGACCCCTGCAGCCTCATCCTGGCCTAATCACCCCCTGGTGACCCAAGGTCCCAGCCCCTCCTTTTTTTCTTTTTCTTTTTCTTTTTTCCCCCCAGCACCTCCTTTAGTGGAGGCCAGAGCTGGCTGAAAGCAAGTATCTAGGATTTATTTATCTTCTATAATTGAAACTTTGTAGCCTTGAGTGGAGGTCAGAGCTGGTTAGGAAGCTTGCCTTCCTCCATCACTGGGGGCAACCCAAGCCTCCTGCTTGCTCCGGCTCCATGGCCAGCTGACATCATGGTTGGGTTAATTTGAATACTTGCTCCGGATTGGCTGGTGGGCATGGTTTGGGATAGCAGAGTGATGGTTATTTGCATACTTCTCTTTTATTAGTGTAGATACTTCAATGAATATATGGATATCTGTGTCTTTTCAATTTATTGTTTTGGATAGATGCCCAGAAATGGAGTTGCTGGTTCCTTCTTTGTCTCTTGTTATAGCCTTTGTTTTAAAGTCTGTTTTATTTCATATAACTATTGCCACCCAAGCTTTTTTGTTTTGTTTTGTTTCCATTTTCATGGAATATCTTTTCCATTCCTTTATTTTCAGTTTCTGTGTGTGTATTTTAATCTGAAGTGAGTTTCCTGTAGACAGTATATGTAAAGGCCTTGTTTTGTTATCCATTCAGCCACCATATACATTTTAATTGGAGCATTTAATCCATTTGCATTTAAAGTAATTGTTGATATGTATTTATTGCCATTTTATTATTCATATTTTTATTTCTTCTTCTTCTTTGTCTCCTTCTTCCTTCTTCATCCTCCTTCGTCTTCAAAAAGACCCTTTAACATTTCTTGTAATACTAGTTTGGTGGCAATGAACTCTTTTAGCTTTTTATTTCTGGAAAGCTCTTCACCCTTCAGTTTTGAATGAGAGCTTTGCTAGGTAGAGTAATCTTGGTTGCAGGTTCTTATTTTTCATCACTTTGAGTATTTCCTGCCAGTTCCTCTGACCTGCAAAGTTCCATTGATAAATCATCTGACAGCCTTATAGGAGCTTTTTTGTGGGTAACTAAGTGCTTTTAAGATCCTCTCTTTGTTTTTAACGTTTGACATTTTTATGATTATGTGTCTTGATGTGGGTTTCTTTGGGTTCTCTTTGGGTCTCTTCGGGCTTTTTGAATTTGTATGTCTATTTCCTTCACCAGGTTTGGGGCAATTTTCTATCACTTTTTTGAATATGTTTTCAATTTCTTGCTTTTTCTCTTCTTTTCTATTACCCCTATGATGTGAATGTTGGTACTCTTGAAGTTGTCCCAGAGGCTTCTTATACTATTCTCTCATTTTTTGGGATTCTTTTTCTTTTTGTTATTGATTGGGTATTTTCTGCTTTCTTATCTTCCTAGTGTATTCTTCATTTCTGACTGGTTCTTTTTTATGTTTCCTATATCCACTTATATATTCCCTGTTTTTTTTTTTTTTTTGAAGTTTTCACTAAATTCTGCCCTTCCCCTACTTTATTGAGCTTCCTTATAACTAGTATTTTGAACTCTGCATCTGATAGATTACTTGTCTCTATTTTGTCTAGTTCTTTTTCTAGAGATTCCTTATAATCATTTATTTGGGACATGTTTCTTTGTCTCCTCATTTGGCTGCCTCCCTGTATTTGTTTTTTTGTATTAGAAAGAGCTGCTTCATCTCCAAGTCTTGGTAGAGAGGCCTTAGGTAGTAGGTGTCCTGCAGGGCCCAGTGACACAGCCTGGGGAGTTCCAGGTGCACCCCCTGGGTGGGTTGTGTGCATCTTCCTGTTGTAGCTGAGCCTAGGTTGCTGTTAGCACATCAGTGGGAAGGATCTACCCTTAGGCTAATGAGCTGCAAGGAATGGCTGAGATCTGTGCAAGGGTTGGCCCCATGGAGCAGAACTCACTTCAGTGGGGTTCAGGTAGCCATTGAGTCTTCCCCTTGAATGTGTTGTTTGTGGAGGTGGTTTAGTGGTGCTTTAGTGTGGTCTGAAGCTGGGTGGGATGGCTCTGTGCTTCCTGGGAAGTGCAGGCCCTGGTCAGCTGCCACCTGTGCCCTTCCAGGGCTACCCAGCATGAACTACAAAGTGATCTGCAGGTGGCTGCTACTTGTGCTGTGCCTAGAGGTACCTGGGAGAAGCCAAGCTGCAAACCAAGGCAAACTGCCACTAGTGCTAGGCCTGAGGTCACTTAATAAGAGGTACGGGGTATGCAGAGGTCAAATGCAGCTTTTTGAAGAGATCTTAGGAAAGTCTAAACCATGAACTAAGAGAAGCTGCTTGTATAGAAAAGCCACTGGAAACTGCTTGGGTGGGCTGGAACGTTGATTGGGACAGGGTCTCAAGGAATCAGCTGTGTGGGGTGAACAGTGTTAGCCAGGTTGATGGAGTTTCAGATATGGTGTCATCTGTCAGCTCTTTGGAGAAGGCTCAGCAAAGGAACATTAATATCTGCCAGCACTTCCTTCTGGGAGAAAGCTGCCCTCCAGCCCTCGTTTTGAATCTAGACAATTCAGTTCCTCCTCATATGTCTGTGGTGCCTTTTGAGCCGCTGCCCCAGCACTGGAGCTCAAAGCAAGTGAGTCTGAATAATTCCTTGAGAACCCTTTAAAAAAGGGAATGTGTGGGACTCCAAGATCCCTTGATCTCACTCAGTCCCAATTCCTGTTGACTTTCACAGCCAGAAGTCATGGGGAGCCTCTTTTTCTGGCACTGTTGCCTCAGACTGGACATTCTGGTAAGAGACTAGGACCCCTTATTCCTTAAAGAGGACCTCCGCAGATGAAATATCCCTCTTGATTTTAACCACCACACCTGGGTGTGAGACCAGCCCATTCTGTGTTTCTGTTCCTTCTACCAGCCCCATGCATTATATCCGTAGTTATAGGGATTCTTTTTGTTTTGTAGTTATGTTCAGTTCTGAATGGTGGCTTTTCTGTAGTTTAATGATAATTTTGATGTGGTTGTGAGAGGTTCTGAATACCACCTT
Source organism: Pipistrellus hanaki (assembly GCF_964339955.1). Lineage (NCBI taxonomy): Eukaryota > Metazoa > Chordata > Mammalia > Chiroptera > Vespertilionidae > Pipistrellus > Pipistrellus hanaki. Next base: position 31,761,819 of record NC_140511.1, read on the forward strand.
TACCTACACCACATAAAAAGCCAAATTAGATTTTAATTAGAATCAATAGAAAAGGTTTGGTTGAAGAATTGTTTCATCAAATGGAGGAATGATCAGCAAAAACCATCTTAAGTGGAAGCTAGTTTGGCTTTTTATGTGGAATTTGAAGAGCCATGAATGCAAAGTTCAGCACTCTGATCGGATTCCCAGCTTAGTGAATCCCGGAGATCTGATACATATGTTTTCTTCTCTCAGCCAGGACAACCACAGCTTCCCTTTTCTCTGGGACCCATAATTACAGCCTTCTCAGGAATGTTTGTCAGGCCACTATTCCCAATCTTGTTTTTCCTAGTTTTGCTAACTTCTCTGAATAGTAACTGGCAGACAGCACTAGCTAATTAGCAAGCAGTAGACAATGCATGTTGATACACAACCCTTACTCCTCCAAAACCTCTATTTACTGCCAGTGACTTGTGACCTCACTGTGAACCCAGGTGGCAGTAAAGCTACCACTGTGATTAGAATACGGTAATCTTCTTCGCCTTCCTTGAAACCGTGAAAATCCCTTTCATCTTCAATTACTATTTATTTGGCCCATTTTTGTGGAGGGCAAGGGGCTGTCTAATCCCCCAGACTGAGCCTCAGCAGTCTGTACCAGCAGGAAAGAATGCCAGCCTCGCATACCAGGAGCTGGAAGACTGGGCCGTGGATTTGAGAGATTCCAGCCCCGAAGCGGGTAGAGATAAGGAAGCTTCAGGAACTTGCTTGTCTGATGGTTATTCCCAAAGAGAGCTGCTTTAAAAATGGTTCATGAAAAGCTCCCAGAAGTGTAAAATTTTCCTAAGTAGTGAAGAATCAACAAACTGTAAAACCTTGTGTTACAAAAATACATAACGTGAAGTAAACTGAGATACCACGGACACAGCAAGTACTGTGCCAGGTGCTAGTAGGGTATACCATTGGTAGGATGTAGATTGGGAGGAAATCTAAAAATAAAAAAAAATAAAAAAATAAAAAAGAATGCTGTAGGATATAGATAAATAAACTGCTGTTATCTGCTGTTATATAGGCATGCTAGAGAGGGAGAGGACCTCTTCCCATCTGACTCAAAGACGCTTGTTATTTAGGATTCACTTTGGCCTCATCTAACAGAACATACAACTCAATGATGGATTAAATAAGATAGAATTTATTGCCCCTGCACATAAAATAAGTTCAGAGGTTGTGAGCAGAGCAGTGCCCCACTGAAGTAATTTATTTTGGAAGAATATTGATTCCGGAGTGGGAACACATTCTAAGCAGGGGAATGGAGTCCGGGAGATTCTGGGTGAGATGGCACGAGGGACTGAGTGAAAGGACAGGCTGGGTGCCGGGGATATTGGAGGAATGAATGAGCAGATTGGTGTCACAGAGGAAAAGTAGGGCAGGAAGGAGGCGAAGATGGTATCACGGTTTGGGAACCCCACATCTTTGGAGGAAAGTGTAAGTGTCCTTTCAAGGCACACAGCAGTGGTGGGAAGGCTCCTGCCAGCACCTAGTGAACTAGGCCTGGGCTGCTGTGGCAGCTGCTCTGGGACGGTGCGGGGACTTGTATGGTGTTCTGAAGTGTCAGCCTGACTCTGCCACCAATGAAACGGTGTTGGTTCCGTTGGGAGGACAAACTTCCCAGCACTGATAAGATCAGTGGAATCTGGACCTGAAAGTTTGGGTGAAAAATATTATAAGCTGAAACCATGATACTGCACACGTAGTGAAGAGGCCTACAAAAGCCACGTTGGTGCTGATCCCTGAAACCTGGAGCCCAAACTCCTGGGAATCCTTATCCATGACCCATTAGGTGCCCATCCGATTTTTTAAAAGAAAATTGTTTTATTTTGTTTAAATCAATAATGTTCCCTGTAAAAATAAGAAAGGAAAAAAATATAAAAGTAGAAATGTAGTACAGTAAAGCAGTAACTTTACCAGAGAGAATATCTGATAACATATCCTATCTAATAAAAGGCTAATATGCAAATTGACTGAAGGTTGGGACGAACAGTTGCTATGATGCATACTAAACACCAGGGGGCAGATGCTCACCTCAGGAGCTGCCCCCTAGTGGTCAGTTTGCTCCCACAAGGGAGCACTGCTCAGCCAGAAACTGGGCTCAAGGCTGGCGAGCACAGTGGCAGTGGCGGGAACCTCTCCCACCTCCACAGCAGTTGGACATCCCCTGAGGGCTCCCAGACTATGAGAGGGCACAGGCCTCTAGTTGGTATATAATTTTTGTGTGGGTATACATATCTATATACAAATAGATACATATACTGTACATATATAAAATGGAGATTATATATAACATATAATCATATATATATTAGAGGCCTGGTGCATGAAATTTGTGCACTGGGACATCCTTAGCACTGCTGCAGAGGCGGGAGAGGCTATCACAGACTGCCTCCACTGCTGTGCTTGCCAGCTGTAAGCCCAGCTTCTGGCTGAGCAGCGCTCCCCTTATGAGAGCACACTGATCACCAGGGAGCAGCTGCTGCATTGTATGTCTGCCCCCTGGTGGTCAGTGCACATCATAGTGACCAGTTATTCCAACATTGGGTTGAAACTGGCCCTCCGACATTCCCTTAGGGGCCCCAGATTGTGAGAGGGCGAAGGCCAAGCCAAGGGACCCCACCAAGGGGACGTGGGAGGTTGGCCAGCAGGGGAGGGAGCATGGGAGGGCTCCAGGGTGTGTCCAGTCTGTCTTGCTCATTTCCAATTGGCTGGACCCCAGCAGCAAGCTAACATACTAGTCAGAGAATCTGCTCCCTGGTGGTCAGTGCATGTCATAGTGACTGGCTAACCAGTTGACTGTCTGTCCCCTGGTGTTAAGTGCATGTCATAGCGAGCAGTTGAGCCACCTTAGCATATCATTAGCATATTACGCTGTGATTGGTTGAATGGTCGGATGACCGGACTGGACGACAGGGCACTTAGCATATAAGGCTTTTATTATATAGGATAACTATGTCAAACTGGGTGTTACAATATTTTGTAATTTTTTTCCAGTTTTTAAATATTGTAAAAAAGAATTTTTGAACATCTTTCCAGGTCATTCAACATTTTTCTTTAACATTAGTTACAAAGGTTGCATAATGTGCCATTACATATTTATAGCTTTATTATTTTTAACATATTTAAGAAGTTCCCCTTTTTTTACAATAAGCAACACTGTTATATATGTTCCTGAAGTTAAATGTGTGCAAATCTCTCTCACTAATGGTTTTATTATCATAAGTTTCTACAAGTGGAATTGTTAGGTCGAAGGCGCATGAGTTTTTAAGAGTTTTTCATGCAGTTTTTTTCTCTCCCACAGCTTTTTCTTAAATTATAGTCTCACCAGGGTCCTATGTTTGTCTCTTTCTTTGAATCTGTCAATATTGGGTATTTTTAGTATTGAAACAATTTTCCTACTTCTATTACTAATGAAAAATATTTTTTCACATTATTATTAGCATTTAATTTTTTAAAATTAATTTTCATTGATTTCAGAGAGAAAGGAAGAGGGAGAGAGAGATAGAAATATCCATGATGAGAGAGAATCATAGATCGGCTGCCTCCTGCAAGTCCCCCACTAGGGATCAAGCCTACAACCCGGGCATGTGCCCTTGACCAGAATCAAACCTGGGACCTTTAAGTCCGCAGGCTGATGCTCTATCCACTGAGCCAAACCAGCTAGGACTATTATTAGCATTTCTATTTTTCTGTGTGGTCAGTTGTTTACTCATATGCCTGTGGCTGTATCTATTTGGATGTTTTAAAATAATTTATAAAACCTTTCTATATGTAAAGTATATTTCCTTTATGCCTGTCTTAAATCTGGCAAATTTTCCTCTAGTTTACATTTACCATTTGTTTGGCTTCTGATGATTTATAAGCATTCATTTTAAAGTGTTTTTCCTTTTATGATTTCTGCCTTTCTTATAATGCTTGCAAGTCCTTTGCCTACAATATTTTTGAGTAGATAATCACCTCTGTGGTCTAGTAGTACTTTCACGGAATAGAGGAAACACGCTCAGGAATGTATCTGAGATGGGACCAAAGGACTTGGGCTGATGGGAGGTGTGGGTGCTAAAGAGGGAGGAGTCACGTGTGACCTTGTTCTTATGCCTGGCAGACTTTGGTGAGGGAGCAGCCACTGACTTAAACCAGGAATGCAGGAAAAGGAACAAGCCTGCTAGGGTAGATAATGAGTTCGGTTTTGCACACTTTGCACTTGAAATGTCTGCCAGAAAGCCTGGCAGACATGCCCAAAAGGCAACTAAACAAGGGTATGGAACTCAGGCATAAGCTTGGGGTTTTACTGCAGATATAAAAATAGTCAGCGGACATTTCATAGTTTAACATTTTCTTTTCAGTGCACATCCTGGGCCCAACGCGATGCTAATAAGCAATTCACTGCATTAACGTCTTGCAGGCTTCCTGACAACTTGAAGAGGTGGAAATTATTATCCTCATTTTACACATGAGTAGACAGGCTTACAGAAGTTAAATTACTTTACTAAGGTCTCACAACAGGTTAGCGGTGAAACTCCAATGTGAAATCAAATAAGTCCGCCTGATTTGCAGAGTTTGCTCTCTGGCCCGGTTTGCTCTGTTGCCACAGGAGTGGATGAGCAGGAAAGCCAGAGTCCCCAGGACAGAGACTGGCAGTTAGCGGTAGGCAGAGAAGGGGAGGGAGCAGTGAAGGAATCTTTTAAGAAGGGGAAGGGGAGGAGGAGGGGGAATGAAAGGGGAAGGGGGAGGGGAAGGCTATGTATGTACATGCTGACTGACTCTGTAACCAGAATCCAAACGTTTTGATGGTAGGGGCTCATCTCTTACACATTCTTGTCCATAAATCTGAGACACCCCCCCCCCCCTCCTGACCTTACTCCTGAAAAAAAAATTTGTCAAGAGTGCTTTGCACATAAATGTGTCTTGATTGGTGCCCTGGATGGTCTGTCAGTAATTTTCTTAAGTTATCCTCTAAGCTAGACCCGTCCCTGTGTCCCCACCTGTCATGGATGAGGGGCCCATTCACAGGAGCGCCTCAGCTGTTGCCTTCTCGGAGAGCAGCAGAGGTGGCCCTTGGTTTATGCTGTCTGCATAGGTGGGCTAAGCGATTCCCACAGAAGTCTGAGTTGTTGAGTGAGGGTGGTTCATACCCCCTTTACCTTTGAATCATAGATTTTTGTTTTTCTCTTTTATTGGATGTTTCCCTTCATACTTAGGACTTAGTAAAATAGAATCAGGATCAACCCTTTTTCTTTACAGCCTGAATATGCAATAGTGTCACAGAAATCACGCTGGACTTGGATTTTACATGCTAAAGGAGTGTGGTATAGAGGGCAAAGCATGCAGTTAGGAACTAGAATTATAGTGTTTGTTCTGTCACTTCGGGCAAATTATTTAAATTCTTTGAACCTTGTTATCCTCCTTACAAAAATAAGGGGCACCTACTAATAGGGTGGTTAAATAAATTAACCAAGTTAAAGGGCGTGGCCCATTGTAGGCACCCAGTACAAGGAAGCTGAAACTCTGAGTTCATATAGAATCCTGTTGCTTTAATGCTGTTCTCAAACGCTTGTCTTTTGACCGTTGGTAGCTAGCTCATTGGTACTCATCTCTGCAGGTGGGTTAGGAGGAAAATGAGTCTTAACTCAGCCATGTCAATTTAATGCAAGTCTAATGTGTACAGCTATGGCACATAATTTTAATTGGTAATAAATCTGCCACAAAAAGTTTAGGGCATAATCTAATTTTCTTGGTCCAGACTAACAGTGGGTTTAGAAACTTGCCTGCATGATAATCAGTAAATATCCTATTATAGTTTCTTTTTCTGGGTGGGGAAAACAAAAGCCAAAGTCAAAATTTTTGTGGACTGAAATGTGTTCATTTCAAGCACTTCCCATACAGAAGCTACCTTGGCCTCACTCCAAATAATCTAAAAATTGTTGCCTACCTCCAGACGCCCGCTGCAGTTCTGAATTAATGCTGCATGTAACTCCCATTGCAAGTTAGCACAGGCTTCAGACAAGCCCGCTGGATAAAAGGAGAACTCTTTGAAGGCAGTAGAGAAGTGAGCCTCAGCCTGAACTTGGCAGGCCTATTTATTAAATAGGTGATTTAGGAGATGTTTCAAATGCCGCTCTTCGTTGTAGAGCTCATTGGAGAGGTCTGTCTGCTTCAGGAATAAACATCCTGTGGAAGCGCTGGCCTGCCCTGTGGTTTGCTGTAATTATTAATAGGGGCCCCTTTCACTCTTGAGAGTCCCCGTTTGTCTGATAAATGTTGTGGTCATTCCTTACTGGCCCTTTTCAGAGCAAAGCCCAACTCTTTGAAGATATAATCTCTGCCTTGATCTAAGGAAAATGACCTTAGTTTCCTATAACAGACTCTTTGGCGCCCTCTCTTATAGCCATTAGAGTATGTCCTCAGAGCAATAATTAAGAGCCACATATGCTAATGACGTTCTTCCTGTGGCGCTCTTCTTGGTGAAAGAAAGTGAGGGAAAGTCATAGGGACTCATCTGATACAGCAGCCCTAATCATGTTTATGCTGACAGAGCAATTCCCAGTGCTTAGTTACGTGCAAGAATATGTACCCACATTGGACAGTGAGGAATGAAGACGCAGAGAGATCTGACTGTTCCTTCTGGAATGCCATTCCACACTTGAAGTCTGAGCACTCCCTGGTCTTACACACCTTTTGCAGACTCTGCCTGCCTCTTCTTCAGGAGAGGGTGTGCTGTGGTGTGTCAACTTGGGGGCAGAAAGATTGTCAAAACATCATTAGAGATGCTCTGAGGGTTCCTGTGGTGACAGCAGAATGGCTGCTGGGAGGAGGAACCACATGGCAGGACCCCAGCCACTCACTAAGGAAAGAGGGAGGGCGGCTTGTCAGGGTGGAGCCAGGCATCCACCTGAAGAGTCTGAAGCAGATTGGGGCAGGTGGCTTCTTGAGAAGCCTTGTCATGTGAGGGTGGAGGGAGGAGGAGGAAAGATTATCTACCTGTTTGCTAATGTCCTTTCGTCTCAACAGCTCCTGCCTGAATCTAGTTTCTATTCTGTCCCCAGCTGCACGGCTTTCTATCTGCAGCCCAATTCTGAGAAAAGGAAAGAAGGTCAAAGCAAGGCAAGGGAGCACAGAAAGGTTTGCCCTGGGGGGGGGGGGGGAGGAAGGGGAGAGGAGAAATGTGCTTGGAGAGCCTTCACCTGGGGAAAAGGTGCACCAGCCCGGGAGAGAACAGACCCGTGGGACCAGAAGAGAACGATGGTACGATGTTTGCTTCCAAATGATCCTTTCACAGCCTTTCTCCCAAGTCTCCCCAGGGGGCAGGTGGAGCTCGGGACAGAAAGTTTCACCTCCTGGGTAATGGTACCGTGGTGGAGGGGATTAGAACACGTGGGGTGCTCCTCCTTCCAAAGGGTGTCTGGAAGAGCCAGAATTCTGACATCCTAGTTGAAAATACTCTCCAGAGATCGTGACCCAGTTCCCTCATTTTACCTGAGGACGCTCAGGTTCAGAGCTCTTGAGTGACCTTTACCAAGATTTCACTGGACGGCTAACCTGGGTGCTCACCACGCCACGGCAGTCTCTAGAGGATTTTAAAAGTACAAACGGGGAGTCATTTCTTCCCACTGTGAAGAACTGTCATGAGACCTGAATGCATGACTCTGGAAACAAGCTGCACAGACTTCCTGCTGGCGGGGAGCTTGCTCACAGGAGCGCCCCTGCTGCCCCTGACCGGGATCTCCTGTCCCCAAGGAAACAGTGAGCTGAAACCTTAGGGACCATTTCTTCATTTTTGTATTCTTTTAAAAAGTGTATTGATTTGAGAGAGAGAGAGAGGGAGAGGGAGAGGGAGAGGGAGAGGGAGAGAGAGAGAGAGAGAGAGAGAGAGAGAGAGAGAGAGAGAGAGAGAGAAAGAGAGAGAGAAAGAGAGAGAGAAAGAGAGAGAGAGATTAGTTGTCTCACTTATTTATGCATTCATTGGCTGATTCTTGTATATGCCCTGACCGGGGATCAAACCCAAAAACTTGACATATGGGAACAGTGCTCTAACTAACTGAGCTACCTAGCCAGTGTAATCCTGTATTCTTTTGCTGAAAGAGTCTCCTTCCCCCTAAGTTTTATAAGCTTCAGGTCCCTGAAAACCTGAATCTTGGCCTGCCTGTCCCACATAATAAATCTAAACATCTGGTGTTCCAACATTCTCTCCTGATCAGAAGAGATCAGGTGAGCCTGAGGATGACTCAGCTGAGGCCGCTGGGAAAACAGGCTGCGGCCTGTGAAAAAGTTGGGTCAGGCATAGCAGTTGAGGGCTGGCTCACGTCATGTCTCAAACTTTCACCCCTCCTTGTGAAAGTTTCTATCACTATTCCCTCCTTGCCCAGACCAGACTTGCCTTTCAGATCTACAGAACTGGGATTTTGGATCTGGCAAGTCTTATTTTGTCATCATCCCTCCTTTTGTAGGCTCTGAGAATGGCTAAAGCACCTCAGGTTTGTGAATTCCCCTCCCTGCAAAGCAAAGCTACCGTGTTGGCCAATACGTCAGAAGGTAGGAACAATACTTGGCTCACTTGTTAGATATAATCTGCCTGGTGTGTCCCTGTGGGGGTGGAAACCAAGGCGTGATGACTACCTATCTCAGTATCAATAAACACAAACCACTGCAAGTCTGTACACCTTCAGTGTCCATTATGAACCAAGCTTCCGAGTTACCCTCTGAGAAGAGAGACGATAAGATACAGTGCCTGTCCACAGTGCGTATGTTAGAGAACATGGTATAAAAAGCTTGTCCCTCATTTGATATGAATAGCTACCAATTATTCAGCACCTACCATATTGTATTATATTTTCCACATTGCATTCTATTTTCTCTAGTCTTCTCAACAACTCGCTAAGGCAGGTATCAGCCTCAGGTTGTTGATATGGAAACTGAGGCTCAAAGAGCTCAAGTGATTTGTGCAGGCCAGGCATCGAGGGCAGCCCTCAGCTCTGGGAGGCTAAATGCCAGAGAAAGACAGAAGGCAAGGGTGTTGCAAACCTTCCATTCTTGGTTTCACACAGGCCTGGGTTGAAATCCCAGTTCTAGCACTTGTCACTTGCGGGGCCTTGGGAAAGCTGCTCCCTGTCTTGGCTTCTTCATAAGACAACTGGAAAGATGAAATGAGAGGAGGTGAGCATTGCTCATTTCCCCAGAACGTTCGGGCGCAAAGTGACTCATTTTGGCAGAGCATGCTCATCCCCTTGATCCCCTGCCACTTCCTCACCAACTTCAGGTTTTTACCTTCTCCACCTTCTCAGTGAGACCTTCCCTGTCCAAAAGGCCAACCCCACCCCAACTCTCCTTATCCCCTTTCCTACTTTATCACCAACTAATACATTAAAAATTGCACTTATTTATTTTTGTCTGTCTTGTCTGTCTCTACCCACAGAAGGTGGAGTTTTTGACATTTAGAATCTGTATTTTTTTTTCTGTATCATCCCAAGGACAAATACAGATTGGTTAAAAGAATGAATGAAAACAAAACTAAACAAAAACCCCAAAACTTTTTGATACCAAAAGAATTTGGCTTTTTCCTCACTACCTCTTTTCCCGGGGTGGGGGTGGGGGGAAGCCTTGGTTTCCTCATTTGCAAAATAATGGTTTCTATTTTGAAGGCTGCTGGGATGATTAAGTGACATATGTATAAAAACGGGCACATAGCAAGTGCTGAATAAATGCCTGCTATCATCACTCAAAGTAATCTGACCAGTTGTTTCATGAAACTCAAGGAAACCGTCTGTCAATGGAACTCAGATCTGAAGTGTTCAGCCTGTGTTTCAGCCCAGTTGTCTTCCGAGTTGGACCATAAACAGTCGAATAGGTGTGAAATCGCCCCGTGTTACAATCCAAGGCGGCTGTTAGGTTTGCTTCACCGTTACAGTCTCACTACTGAAGGCAGCTCAAATGACTTGCCCAAGGTCACTGCCCCAAAAGCCAGGGCATGCAGGATCTGCACAAATCCCGCCTCCTGAAAGTATACATTACACTGTCCCTTCTTCCAGGTTCTCTCTACAAGGTGGGAGGGTGGCACTAGTCTTCAGCCAGGCTTGTCACTATCATCTCCTGCCATTCACATAACTTTTTTGACACCCAGTTTTCTGGCTCGCATAAATGCAAAATAAAAAATCCACTCCTCACAGCTTTGTGGCCAGGAGCACTGGCTCGGAAAACTCTTTGGAAATTGTGCAGCGCTGTGTGCATTACCCCTGCAAGAGGCAGTCACACGGAACCCCCAACTTTCCAGTCCCAGAGCCGTTGCTGCATGCACTCCTAAGGAGGCAGGGCAAGGAGTATAAAGGAGGATTAACCCCAGAGTTAGTCTGGGCGTTTCTCCTGGAGGCCGGGGAGGAGTTCCGCCCCCGCCCCCTCCGGCTCCCCGCCGCCTCCCCTCCACTCCCCTCCCCGCCCTCCACGAGGCTCTCTCCCGCCCAGGCCCCGCTGCGCTCCCGGCCAGGCAGGCTCGGCACTCCACGGGCGGGCAGCCAGGATGCAGGCGGCCAACAAGGAGCACCTGTACAAGCTGCTGGTAATAGGCGACCTGGGCGTGGGCAAGACCAGCATCATTAAGCGCTACGTGCACCAGAACTTCTCCTCGCACTACCGGGCCACCATCGGCGTGGACTTCGCGCTCAAGGTGCTGCACTGGGACCCGGACACCGTGGTGCGCCTGCAGCTCTGGGACATCGCAGGTGAGAGCCCGGGAAGGAGGTTCCCAGCCCCCAGCAGAGGGGTGGCGGCCCAGGGGGAGAGCCAGGTGGAGACTCTGGGGGCGCTGCGCCGCCGGAAGGGACTTTTTCCCGGTGGGTTGAAAACATGGTTGCAAAGAAAACAAAAAAAGTTTCTTGGCTGCTGAAACCACCTCCCACACCCTGTCCGGGGAGCCGTCAGCCCTGCGCCGGCCTCTCTTGCATTCAGTTCTTGGCCTCCAGCTCATTTTCCGGGCTCTGGGCTCCCACAGTCCTGCTGGGGACGCGACCCTGAGTGTCCTGCCCGCCTTCCTTGCGCAGGCCAACCGAGGGCAGCCCCCAGAGGGGTTCACAGCGGGAACCCAGGGAGTTCCCGGGTAGAGGAGCTTACCAAGTCCTGACTTCAGCCACTCACTTTATTCCAACTTTCTTCTTCCCTCAGTCAAGCGAGTCTGAGGTTGTCTGCTTTGAGCATGCCAAAGACTTACAGAGTTCAAGTATTATTTATCTCCCCTGCACCTACTCTCTCTCTCTCTCTCTCTCTCTCTCTCTCTCTCTCTCTCTCTCTCTCTCTCTCTCTCTCTCTGAAAGAGATTATGTATATATTTTAGGGGCACTTTTGTCCAAGGGTTTATGACATTAGCCATACGATTTCTTGATTTGGTCCTAACATTTTCATTGAGAAACCTAGAAAACAAGAAGTTTCTTTGTACTGTTTGAAATCAGAATTGGATTCCAAGGGTTTGTACCAGGAGTTAGGCACAGGGGAGTGTGAAGATGCAAAGTGTGTACTTCAGAGTGAGTGCCTGGACTGAGGCTGTTTGCAACCTGGCCCTGTACAGCCAGCCCCTCGTTACCCCATCCTGGCTCTGCCACTCAGCAACTTCAGACAAGTCCCTGCAGCTCAGTGCATCCCTGCTCAGTGGAAAGGGGTTGGACAGCTCAGGAATCTTCCTGCTCAGAAGTTTTTTTTGTTTGTTTGTTTTGTTTTTAATTTAATTAATTAGTTAATTAATTATTGTTGAAAGTATTAAAGATGCCCTCTTTTTCTCCTCCATTGACCTCCAGCCCGTCCCCTGCCCCAGCCCCAGGCCTTTACCACCCCATATATGCATGGCCTCATCTGTGTCCATAGGCCGTGCATATATGCATACAAGGTCCCTGGTTGATTATCTCCCACCACTCACCCACCTTCCCCAACTTCCCTCTGAGATACTGCACTCTGTTCCATGCTTCCATGTCTCTGGATCCACTCCGTTCATCAGTTTATTTTGTTACTTAGATCCCACATATGGTGCTCAGAAGTTTTAAAGTCCTCTGGGATTCTGGGGTGAATCTCTTCAATCCCACGTCTCCTCTGATTGTTTTACTTCAAACAGCCCCACTTCACCTCTGACTGTTTTATGGTCTGTGGCACCCAGAACCTGGGCCGAACTAGCTGCTTCTCTTTCAGAAGATAGGTTCATTTTAGCTGGTGCATTCAACTGGAAAACACTTTATCATGGCTTGGAGCAAGAACAAATGTGGAACATTTTTGAAAGGGCATTTCTGATTCTGGGGACTCCAGTGCCTCTTTCATCATCAGCTGCCAGGTCTTATGATAAATTCTTATGAAACACTCTTGGCATGGAGACAGATGCGTGCATTGAGAGTCATCTTCAGCAGTTTTCATGGCACAGGGGTAATCAGAGACCGGAAGATGTCATCAGCCACTATCTGATCAGGCTTTTCATCCAGAAAATCCACTATGTGTCTGAGCACTTTGTTGTTGCATTTTAGTGTCTGAAACTCTTTTGGATGAGTTGGAAGTCTCCAGGGTTCAGGTTTAGAATTAGCTTCCTGTTTGAAAGAAACTGTGGCCATAATTACTTCGTGTGAGTAAGGATGTGATCCTAGCATGTTATAGAATGCCCATGGGTCTCAGTGTCCTCCCCTGACAGGGACGAAAGAAGGTCACGGTGATTGAGAGCCTGAATTCCAGAGTCAAGCTGCCTCTGTCTGAATCCCTGTTTTATCCCATATGTTGTGGGTGATTTTAGGTGAGTTCTCTAACATACTGGTCTGTTTCCTTATCTTAAATAGGAGAAATACTTTCTCCCAACAAATGGGAGGTGAGCAACCAACGAATGCTAGCTAAAGATGATAGATATTGTAGTACCTTCTATCTGGGAGAACTACAAGGATTATTGTTATAGTAGCTGCTTTTTACTTTTATTGATTTCAAAGAGAAAGGGAGAGGGAGAAATAGGAACATTAATGATGAGAATCATTGATCAGCTGCTTCCTGCACTTCCCCTACTGGGGATCGAGCCTACAACCCTGGGCATGTCCCCTGAGCAGGAATGGAGCCATGGCCTCCTGGTTCATAGGTCGATGCTCAACCACTGAGCCATACTGGCCTGGCATTTAAAAATATATATATATATATATATATATATATATATATATATATATATATATGAATGCTAGGCAAGAAACACATGATATAAATGTGCTGACTAAATTATAATAAATTACGTTCCTGTATTATAGTCCATATAATCTGTTTCAAAATACCCAGCACCATGTTCAGCTTTGCCCAGATTACAACATATTATCATGAGCAGTTCAACTCACAAGCTTCGAGATGCCTCCCTAAGCCTTGGTTCTGGACTAAGGTTGTGTAGAGACTATAGTCACAGAAGCTGGGGTAGATAAGAACTCCAAGGAGCCTTGGAAAGTCACTGCTGCAGACACGGTGGTGTGCATGTGGCATCTCAGTAGGCAGGCTTCTTGTCCCAAAGCTGAGGTTCTACAGTAACCTGTCCTTGGCAGCCTCCATTCCTAAGGCCTGTAGGCTGAGTCAGAAGTTGGGCAGCAGGCAAAGCCAGTTGGGGGAAATTGGGCCATTGTGGGAAAGGATGTCTGGAGCATAGAACTAACATGTTTTAGGCTGCATAGGTAGCCCTGTGAGGAATGAATTCATGAAATCCAGTCTCAGCTGCCCACCCAGACTCCAGTTAGCTAAATATACTTTACAGTACCTTCAAATCACAGCCTCACTCTTCAAACATAGCAATGCTTCTCCTTCTCCTTTGGCCTCATCTCTGGTGTGTACCTGGAAAGAACTAGTGGCACTTGCTTAGAGAAGGCTGTGGGTGTGGATGAGAGAGACCTTCCCTGTCCTGATGGGATATCAGGTCAACCTGCTATAGAGGGAATCTTGGCTCAGTTACACTCATGATATTCATTTGGTTCAATGCCAAGTGGGGTCCTATTTGTCCAACACATTCCCATAGTATCTCTCTTGTGGCCACTTAGACTGGCCAGTCTGATCCTAAAAGACTCCAGGAAGTACCTTTCAGGGCATGTGAACTTGGCCTTGAAACCAATGGGATAAATCCCACAAACCCCACCGGAGACTCCCAGTGATTCTACTCTAGAGAAGCAGCCGGGACAGCTGTGGGTTCAGAAGCTCTTGCTGGAGAGAAAAGTTGAGTCACTGTGCCCAAGGTTACACAGCTAATAAGTGGCAGAGCTGGAGTTGACCTGGTTCCGTCTGTCTTGGAATCAAGCCCCGCTGTTTATGGCCATAAGCCGGTGAGTGCCTGGTGTACAGGTGGGCCACCGGGGTTATGCCCTCTTTCCCTCTTAAGGCCTTGCTTCTTCGGTAGGTGGGTTAGCTTTCCTTTTGCCTCCTATTTCTAATGGGCTTCTGGGTATTATTCAGTATCACTGTGCAGACAGTGATGAAATGAAAATGTGTTTATGAAGATTTGACTCTAAATTTTAGGTTTTATTCTTTTTAGAGATTTATAAAACACACACACACACACACACACACACACACACACAAAACAGTAAACAAAAAGGTCACACTTGAACTCTTTCTTTCCTCCTCTTCTCCAAATCTTAATGCTATTAGCACTTTCAAAGAGAATTGTACAATTTTCTCTCGAGCTCTTGACATGCTTTGGGGCCTAGCTGTGGGGATCGGGGCAGAGGAATAGCTAACATTTCTTAAGCATTTATTCTTACAGCTGTCCCCACATGTTTAATTTTTAGCTTCCCAGTAAATTAGCTCTTTAAATGGTCATGCTGGATTTAAAGATTTGGCATTGAATCTTGCACCCAGGTTCCTAACTGCTTTGCTCTACTTCCCACAACTTAAAAAAAAAAAAAAGGAATACTTACACATGTTCTAAATTATGGATATTCTAAATATATAATGCTTGACATTAGGAGGCAAGCCATGGAATATGGCTGGACCTGAGTTGCCACTCGATTGTTTGATTTTTCTGTGATATCATATTTGTGCTATCTCTGGGCATCTGTATCGGTTTTAATATATTCTGTGTTCAGGTAGTGTGCGGTTACTTATTCCAACTCCTTATTCCAGGTAACTTGTGCTTACTTGGCTCCTATGTCTTGGTTTCCTGTCTGTTAACTGGGGACAACAGCAAAATCTGCATCTTAGATCTGTTAAAGAAATGAAATGAATTAATTCATGTGAAGATGTGCCTGGCACAAAATAAATGCTAAATAAATGTTAGCTATTACTCTTATTGTAATTATTATTACGAACCACTTTCACAAACATTTTCCAGCTTGTTCTTCCCAGCATCCCTGAGGATGTGGGCAGAGCGGGTGGTGTTAAATCTGTTTTGTATGCCGGGACCGGTTTGGCTCAGTGGATAGAGCGTCGGCCTGTGAACTGAAAGGTCCCAGGTTCGATTCCGGTCAAGGGCATGTACATTGGTTGCGGGCACATCCCCAGTAGCGGGTGTGCAAGAGGCAGCTGGTCGATGTTTCTCTCTCATCGACGTTTCTAACTCTCTGTCCCTCTCAATTCCTCTCTGTGTAAAATCAATAAAATATATTTTAAAAAAAAGGAACAGTTAATTTAAAAAAAAAATCTGTTTTGTATTAGAGAAGATTAAGCCTCAGAAACGCAAAGGACTTGCCCAAGGTCACAAGAGCTAGCAAGAAGCACAGGAACAGCAGAAAACCCAATTGTAGATTTAACCAGTGTTGTGGAAAATGAGTTAAGTGGGTAGATTATTTAGAGCACAATTCTTCACTAGGTAAACATTTCACCAAGGCTCAATAATCAAGGCCATTATATATTTAAAACAAGATCCAACTTATAAGAAAAATCTTTTCCTGCGGAGCACCTCGTACTAACTTTCCCAGCCTAGGCTGAGTGACGAGAAGCTTTGGAGGACATTGCCTGTCCACCAGGCAGAGTGAATGAGGGAGGCAGCCTGGACCTGGAGCTGGGAGCCTCAGGACACGGACTCCCCACACTGGAGGCTCTGGGATTCCGTGGGTCAGAGTGGTGTGTTGTTTTAGATGTTATAACGTGCTTTCATGTGGGCTTGGACTTGACTATCTTTTCAGTATCTTTTTCAAAATACTGTGACTCTCCAAGCAGTTAGATCTGTAGAAGAAGGATCTGAAATATCAATATAACCTAGAAATGTAGAAAGAGCTACAGTTGGAACCACTATGTCACACACACACACACACACACACATCTAATTGGGGCTGCTCTCTGCTGGGCAGTTTACTGCCTGGCTAATTGTAGATTTTCTAATTACCGTGTAGACTAAAATTTTCTGTGCTTACAGGTGGATAATATGTACACTGAGCAAAAAGGTGAACTTTCAAAGTAGGGGAGGGATATGTGTGAAAGCACCGCAGGGCTTCTTGCAGGACAGCCATTAGAACACATGAGCATTGGGCACGTGGGACTTGTCCCCTCAGCTAGAACTCAGAGAACTAGTTCAGGCAGCAGAGCTCTTAGCAGACTGACCAAGGAAAGCTAAGTCCTTTGAGGGAAAAAGGGGATGGAGAGGAGCAACTCTCATGTGTGTGGTTGTTTTCTTCAGCAGATTTGTATATGAAATGCCTGATTATGTGTTAAGCACTGTGCTGGGTCAGGGGAAAGCAAAGTAGGATAAAGAATTGGACAAGACTTGCCTCCTTAGCTGGTTTGGCTCAGTGGATAGAGTGTTGGCCTGCGGACTAAAGGGTCCCAGGTTCGATTCTGGTCAAGGGCATGTACCTTGGTTGCGGGCACATCCCCAGTAGGGAGTGTGCAGGAGGCAGATGATCGATGTTTCTCTCTCATCGATGTTTCTAACTCTCTATCCCTCTCCTTTTTCTCTGTAAAAAATCAATTATATATATATATATATATATATATATATATATATATATATATATATATATATATATATTTTTTTTTTTTTTTTTTAAGAGTTGAACAAGACTTGATTCCTGCTTCAAAAATTTCACAGTTTTAGTGGCCATGATGGCACAAAACAGGCCACTGTAATTGTGAGTGAAAGGTATCAATATAAGTAACTCCAAAATACTCTGGTAGCACAGAGAGGATTCTGGCCACACCACACCCAGCCACGTCTCTGAGATGAAACCCGAGCAGGTAGGACGGAGCTCTAGTCTGCTATTTCCTTGTACCTAGCCCCGGTTACTCCCTGTGACTGACTTCAGGTTGGACAGCTTGAGACAGAAGTTTATTCTCTGGCCCTCTTTAATTCTGTCTCCTGCTCTTGGGCATCTCATGCATTCTCATGGCTGTAAACACCATGCTGACAGCTCCAGAACTGTGCCTCCGACCTGGCCTCTGACCTTGCCTCTCATAGGCTCCAGACATATAGTTCTGTCTTGCTGTCGGGTATCTCTTTTTTATGATGTCTCATTTATATTGCAAGATCAATGTCAATAGCAAGGTTGCATTAAAAAACAGGATTTGAGTTCTATTAATAAAGTAATATATGCTCAACATAGCAAAATTGGAAAGTACAAAAGGATGCAACAACAAAGGAATACAAACAGACAACATCCACAATCACCCCCTCTGAAGGATAAAGAGTAAAGGGTGCTATTTGTAAGTCTAAACTAGACATTTTTTTCCACACACTCTGGACTTTCTAGTTTGTGCTAACTATACTTTTTTCTCCCACTCACTAGACTTGAAACCTCTGTCATCTTTTCTCCTTCTTTAACCTGCACACACCATCAGTCTCCAAATCAGATAGTGATTATGCCTCTTCCACCACTCACTGCCCTGGCCCGGGGACAGCACTAGCAGTTACTTAACTGTTCTGCTGTCATACCACCTGGCTCCTGCTAGCATCCTTTCCCCCCCGTTCTTATATGTACAAAGGTTAAGTGTATCTTCCCAGGACATCACTGTGGTGGCTATGCATTGCCTATCGATTATATACATTATGATGAGAAGAATTAGAGTGGTTAGGGATGAGGTGCTGGGAGGGCTGGTGACCAGAAAGAGCACAGATTTTAAGTCATGGAGCTATTGAGGGAGGAATGTGTGGGGTGCTAGCAAGTAAGAGTTGACCGGAGCCCTTGAGGCCAGGCCATGATAAATGGAAACCCAGGATCTATCTCACTGTGGCCGTGTTGTCAGAAACACAGTTAATCTCAGGACAGGCAAAGTGGCACTGACATATTTTTGTTTTGTTTTTCTGCATTTTACTAAGATAGTAGTTTTAAAACTTGATTTGAGAGGTATGAGGTCTTGCCTGAGAAAACGTTTTCATTCACTTGAAAAGCAGAAAAATTATTGGGGGGGGGGATGTGTGAAATGGGCTTTTGCTTTTATGGAATCTGAGTCTGATGGGGCATAAAGATATTATAATATAATCAACGAGATGATTACATAATCACTGTTTTTGATGAGTGCTCTGAATGGGAAGTATCAGGTGTTAAAAAGAAAGCAAAAAATGGGGCTTCCCCGAGGCATGGTGTGGAAGTGAGGAGAGACAGTGAGGACTGTGGGTAAGCTGGCATCACTACAGATTAGAGCGTGTGAGGAGGGAGGTGGTGAGATGGAAACAGCACATTAGGAAAGACGGTGTATGCTAAACTAAAGGTTAAGAGGGAGTACTCCTTACATTTATGAGTTCGTCATAGCAATCTTCGCAGTTTTAATGCCACAGTTATGCTGGAAACTAGGTCTTACTATTTCCAGTTTCATTTGTGAGGAAACTGGGCCATGTGTAAGTAGAACAAGATGCCTGGTCTATGGTAGTTGCTCAATAAACACGGTTTGGAATTAAGCAGTTACTGGGATTGACAATAGAGTCATCACTTGCCTGAAAGCATTTTTTGAGGCTAGTTGTCCTGTGGTAGGCTTAGAGCCTTTCCCCCCTTTTTCTGATGATTAGCTTTGGAGAATCCTGCAAACCTTTCCAACCATGGAGAACCTTTTTATTTCTTTCACTCTGTTTGACTCTGAGATGGACATTCTCAGAGGAATATGGTGGCCCCAGTGCTCCGGTGATGGAAATCAGGTTTATTGTGCCAGGGAGGATTCTCATCTTCTATGGGGTGTACTAAAGTAATCTTCCTCAACTTGACAGGGTTGTGTCATGACGCTAACCCAAGGTTCCAAATTATTAAGTTCCACTAATATATTTTTCAGCTGTTTTAGAATTTGGTTAAACGATTATATGATCATACATTACTCTTTAACACAGACAATAATGTGAAGGTGTGGGAGGGGTGGGTGCGGAGTGGAGGGGGGAGTTAGTGGGGAAAAACACACAACGGGGACATCTGTAATACTTTCAACAATAAAGATACATTTAAAAAAAATTGCTCTTTGAAAATAACTCAGGTTTTAACTTCCCCCTTTCCTCACTCCCTTTCAGTTCCAACTGTCAAATCCTGCCTTTTCTACCTTGAAAAATCATTCTTGTTTCTCCTTTCAGTAGTCATTTCTTCTTCACAACCTACCTGAACTCCTGGAGCAGCTTCCTATTAGCCATCCCTTTCTCAAGCTTCCCCACCTATCAGTCTGTAATCCACAGAGGAAGAGAGGAGAGAGAGAGAGAGAAACATCAATGATGAGAGAGAATCCTTGATGGGCTGCTTTCTGCATGCCTCCTACTGGGGATCAAGCCCACAACCCAGGCATATGTTCTGACCAGGAATTGAACCATGACCTCCTGGTGCATAGGTAGATGCTCAACCACTGAGCCACACTAGGTGGGCTAAAGACCCATTCTTAAAAACTGTGCTTCCTCATTTGACAAAGTCTTCATGATTTGAAGTGAAATGTGATTCATTTGGAGGTAAAATGACAAAACTTGATGATTTTTGGAGACAGTAGATGAAGTAATGATTTTATGAAAGGTCATTTTCACAAAGTTAAAATCTTGAGGGTCCATCAAACCAAATCCTTTATTTTACAGCTGAGGAAGCTATGATTTGAAAGGGCAGGAGTCACATTAATTCCTCAGGCTCATAGAGAGAGAGTTAATGGTAGGATGGGAACCAGTATGTAGGCCCCTGTGATTTATTAATGATGAGATTTGAATAATTAAAAACTATTTTTTAATGTCAGACATTTTGGTATTTTAAGTCCTGGGGCACACCAATAATTGAATTTGGTAGGCACCCCGCCCTGTAGGAGTTCATGCGGTGAAGAAGAGAGGATGATGGCATGGCATGGAATTGAGGGCACCCAGAGGCATCCACAGTCTGGCTACACAGGACATTCCTAATATAATTTCCTCCCACCCTCTATCAGGAAGCTTAACATCTGGCCATTTGAACTCCTTGCTATTCCTTATTCACACCCCTTGGTATTGTCTCTGTGCCTTTGCTCCTGCCCTTCTTGCTGGGTCACATGTAAGCCCCTCCCTTTATTTCCATAGATCTAAATCCTATCGGATGTTTAAGACAATTCTGAAAGAGCAGCTCCTCTACAGACACTTACCTAATTTTCTCATTCCAGTGGTAACTTCTTCCTCCCTTGAGACACATACAACTTTTTAAATTCCCTTCTAGCCCTTCTCCCTTTAGCAATAAACATATTACATTATTTTGTACTTCTCTGAATATCTTTCTCTTTTAGCAGACCTCATTATAGAATTTAATGAGTGACTGTGGAGTCAGCAAAGAAGAAAAAGAGAAAACACCATGTAGGAGGAGACCAAGCAAGGGCAGGTTTTGAAAGCGAAAGGAAAACAGTTGAAGAAGAGAATAGTCCTGGCTGGGTGGCTTAGTTGGAGCATTGTCCCATACACCAAAAGGTTGTGGGTTTGATTCTCAGTCAGGGTCCATACCTGGGTTTTGGGTTCAATCCCTGGTTGGGGAGACAACTGATCAATGTTTTTGTCTCCCCCTTCCTCTTTCTCTAATATATATATATATATATATATATATATATATATATATATATATATATATATATATCCTCCAGTGAGGTTTATTGTAAAAAAAAAAAAGGATAGTCAATCATTTCAAATGTCTGAGGGAAATGAGAATGATTGCTTTGTGCTCTGTCTCTTCTTTGTGCAGTCTGTGTTATCCCGACACATTATTTAACCTTTCTTCTCCATCAGTCTTGTCTAAATCTGCTCTCTCATGATGAGAGGTGAACGACTTAGCTTCTTGTGTCATGCACAAGCTCAGCTTCACTTGCTGAAAATGCCTGCATTAGCTCCCCAGTTTAATGGTGGCAAAGGAATTATCTGCAGTGTCAGGGATGCAAACAAATTTCTATCTAAAGTGTAAGGTGAAATTTAGAACAAATTCATTTAAATTACTTGTTGGGAGGATTGTTCTTCCTTCCATATACAGTAATGGCAGTAATAGCCACCAAGAACTGAGTGTCAGGCATGGTGCCATGCATTTTTATGTATTATTTCATTTATGATGCACAAGGAACTTGTCATAGAGGCAAGAGAACTGGGCTTAGACAGGCTAGATTAACAAGCAAAAATGCATAAAACTTTTAAAAGTCACAGTATGTGACAGTGCTGGGATATAAACTGTCTATATATTTTATTGATTTTTCACAGAGAGGAGGAGAGAGGGATAGAGAGCTAAAAACATCGATGAGAGAGAATCATCGATTAGCTGCCTCTTGCACACCCCCTACTGGGGATGTGCCTGCAACCATGGTACATGCCCTTGACCGGAATCGAACCCGGGACCCTTCAGTCTGCAGGCCAATGCTCTACCACTGAGCCAAACCGGACCCGGCTAAACTGTCTATTTATAAATCCCATTTTCTGCCCTAGCCAGTTTGGCTCAGTGGATAGAGCCTTGGCCTGTGGACTTTGATTCTTGTCAAGGTCCTGTACCTACGTTTCAGGCTTGATCCCTGGCCCTGGCCAGGGAATGTGCAGGAGGCAACCAATCGATGTGTCTCTCTCACATCTCCCTCCCTTCCACTCTAAAAAATCAATGTAAAAATATCCTCAGGTGAGGACTAAGAACAACAACAGCAAATTCTCAGGTGAAGATTAACAAAAATATATAAATAGATAAAAATAAATAAATCCCATTTTCTAACCACCCTATTCTAATATTTCATAGTGGGTGATATAATGCAATAGTTTTCACAAGTGATAAATAGTTTAAGTTGCATTTAGAAGATACACGTTATTTATTTTAAAGCAATAACTTACTATGTCTTTGAACCTTTCCACTTTTGGGTAGAGGTAAGAATTGAATTTGCTGTATTCTTTGCATACAATACTGCTATGGGCATGTAGTGGTCTGGCTTAATAGCAACCATCTTAAATACTTTTAGAAAATTCACAGTGACAGAGGGACACAAGTCTCTAGTTTGAGTATTAAATATGAGAATAGTTATGACGCTTGATGGTATTAGAATAAAAATTGTCTTATACGGGAGAGTGTGGTATGTGTATTGTTTTTATTTTAAAGAAAACAATACTTTAAACTAGACATTACCACTCTCACTTCCTGTCTTTCATTTTACATGACTTTTTATTTGTTATTACAGAAACTTTGAAAAACCCAGTTTCAAGACAATATGATCATTTGAAAAGGAATGTAGCTTGATCTAATGTTAAAATTGTGAATTATCTCAAAATTGTGAATATCTGTGTTTTCCGATGGTCTGCGACCCACAAGCTGCTGTAGAGACTAAGACCATTGGAAAACACAGATATTTACATCACAATTCATTAACAGTGCAAAATTACAGTTATGAAGTAGCAACAAAAATAATTTTATGGTTGGTGCTAACCACAACATGAGGAACTGTATTAAAGGGTTGAGGCATTAGAAAGGTTGAGAACCACTGCTCCAGAGGAATCTGGAAATTCTTTAAGAAAGAAGCATTGGCCCTACCTGGGTAGCTCAGTTGATCAGTGTCACCTGATATGTCAAGCTTACGGGATCGATCCTCATCAGGGCACATACAAGAATCAACCAATGAATGCATAAATAAGTGGAACAGTAAAATCAATATTTCTCTCTATCTCTCTGTCTCTTTTTCGTTCTTTCTCTCTCTAAAATCAATCGAAAAAGTTTTTTTAAAAGGGTGAAACCCTTAGAGCACAGGGCCTCTTTGAGTTACTTACAAAAGTATCTTTAAAGCTTACTTAGAGGTGATGTCTCAAATGCTAAATCAGAGTTAGCTCGCCCCCTCCCATCCGCAAATATATTTGGGCTTAGAGTTCAGATATTTTTCGGTAGTTTGGTAGGTATTTGTTTAGGCTTTAATTGGTTTAATTGAAAATAAAATATGCTGATTGTTCTACCTTGATTCATGTCAACCTCTTCTGTGACTTGGTTTCATTCTCTCCATCCTAAAATCCAACATTGGATATGACATTACAATATGATCTTATTTTTCCATCAAGTTAATTTTTTAAACTGAGTAATGTTGAACCCCCAATCAAAATAAATTCCGACAAAAATCTCATGGGACTCTGTGATGCTCATTTTCATACACACACACACACACACACACACACACACACACAGAGGCACAAACACACAAACATACACATACTGCCTTAAATTTAAATATAAATTTAGAATGGAATGGAATGCAGGGTGGGGCAAAAGTAGGCTTACAGTTGTGAGTATGTGAAATAAGAGGGGTTTTTTTTGTATTATTAATTATTATATTATTTTTACATATGAACAACTGTAAACCTACTTTTCTCCAACCCTGCATTTTTTAAGTTTAACTTTAAAAAAGAAAAAGATCAGTATAATCTATCTATCCTTCCTTTCTATAATGCTATTATTTGTGGACACCTAAGAAACAAATTGTCACTTTTTTTCATCTTATTCTCTTGCACATATTACCTTAATTCAGTACTCTATCTAGATTTACCTTCTTGTTGAATAGAGGTAAGATGTGCCTATGAGGGATGATAGCCAGTAGTAAGGTGAAACAAGAACCATTGTTCATGGGGGAACTAAAGAAATTGCATAAAGAGTTTTGGTGGTTCTGAATTGGGGACAGATTTTTCCCCCCAGAATGGATCTTTAGAAGGAGCAAGTAAGGCATAGGAAGTAAACGAGCTGGATCAGAGATCTTGCTTTATTCAATTCACTCCTCTCCCTGCTGGAGTTCCTTCTTCCAAAAAAAAAATAATAATCAATATTAAACATTGTTGCTTCATTCTGTAAAAAGTACTTGTATTCCCAGTTCCATTCTATTGCACAAGTCCTTCATGGGCATAGACTAAGAGCCTCTCAGAGTGTGTGCTATGGAGACTTAAGGAGACAGTGATTGAGTAATGCATTGTGGGCTCAAGGAGTCTGCAGTGGAACTGGAGACACCGGCTGCAGAGGCTTCCAGCACATCAGAAGCAGTGCAGGGTAGGGCAGGGCAATCCATGGCAGAGCCGTATGTGTACAGATAAGGAAAGAGTTGAGAGTGGGGCTAAGTAGTCAGGACAGGCTGCCAGAATGTAGGGTTTGGTACAACCTTGAAGAATTTAAGTAGAGAATAAGGGAGAGGGTATGTTCCAATGGGCCATAGGGGTGCCATGAAATGAGTGGGCATGAAATCAGGAAGCAGAACTTAACAGAACCTAGCAAGGCATAGTTTTGAGCATATCCTGATCTTAGTAGTATTCTTGACCTTGTAGATCAAGGAGTGTAACCTTGAAATTTCCATAGGAGTCCAGAGGATAAAATAAAGGAACCATTTCCATTTATCTACTTGGCAAACACCTGTTTTCTTTTTGAAAGCTTCTGTTCTCAATACTGACTGCCCTCTCCCCCACCCCCCAAGCTGCTGCTCCCTGTTTTCCTAGGAAATGGGAGCAAAGCTTCCCCCAAATCCTGGCTCCCATTTTGTTCCTCCACAAAATTCTCCATACAGCTGGATGGATGTGCTGGAACAAGGCCAAGTGTGTTAAGGAGTGTTTTGATGCAAAGAAACAAACATGGGATTTTATTGTAAGGCAATAAGAAAAATTACAACAAGAAAAATTAATCCACATGCATAATATACATTTCATTGAATTAGAAATACTATTTTAAGACTTATTTTTCTAAAGTTGATATACATACACAAATTTAAGGCAGTGTTTTTATGGTACATAATAAGGCAAAAGATATAGCATCTCAGCACATTTTTTTTCTTACCAGATTAAATGAACTAATACCAAAAGATTAGTCATATGATGTAGACCCTGCATTTCTGAATGTTCTGAGTTTTTAAGATGTTGCAGTATCTGTTTTATTACAGGTCTCCCAACTTATAACTGTTGGGAAATAGTCCAAATTGCTTTAAATCTTATGTGGGTCATATGTGTTAGCAGCCCAGCCTTTGAGTTTTGGCATTGGTTGGAGGCAGGAGTGCATCCCTGAAAGTGTTTAATTAGGGAAATGATAGGGTGAAAACAGGGCTTTGAAAGGTGAAAGAGGCAGAGATGCACAGAGATTAAAGTACAAGTTAAATTTCAGCCCTGACCACTCCTGCAACTTCAGCCTGGAATATACAACTGCCTATTCAACATACCTGCCAACAGACACCTCATATCAACATGTCAGAATCCCAAAGGACTTCCACAAAACCTTCACCTCCACACGTCAGCGAATGACAACTCCATACTTTCAGTAATTCAGGCCAATAGTCTGGGAATCATGCTTGAATCCTATTACAATCTGCATCCCATTTGTCATTTCTATTTCCAGATATATCTAGAAACAACTCGACTTTACCACCTTTACCACTACCACCTTCCATTGACCCCTAACTGCCCTCCCCTGCATGCCTGATCACCCCCAACTGTCCACCCTTTCAAGCCTGGTCACCCCTAACTGCCCTCCCCTCCAAGCGGTTGGAATGGATAATCACAATGGAAGTGTATTATCATCTCCCCACTCCCAGCCTTGACCCCATAAATCATTCCTCAGTGCAGCACTTGCCAACCGGTGGTCTGGGGACCATTGGTGGTCCGTGAGGTCTGAAAGGTTGGCTACCATTGCCTCAATGCAGTAGCATCCTTAACCATGTCCTCTTAGTTCATGTTTCTCATCTGCTCACAGTCCTTCAGTGCTTTCCTCTCTCATCCAGAATAAAAGGCTACATCTGCACCAGGTCCCTAACTGTCTGCAATCTGGACCCTGTAATCTGCCTCATGGCACACCAGCCAACAGTCTCCTTCCTGTTCTCCAAACACTTGCCAGAACAGCTGTGCCTCTGCATCTTTGTCTTGCTGTTCCCTCTGTCTAAAACCCTCTTCTCCTAAATATCCTTATGGCTGGCTCCTTTACCTCTTTTTGGTTTTTACTCAGATGATACTTCTCAATGAGTCATCACTATCCATGCAGCTTAACATTGCCCTCCCACCTTTCTCCTTTCCTGCTTAATTCCTCTCCTCGGTACTTTTCACCAGTGAACAGAATATAAATGTATCTTACTTAGTGTTTTGTTTACTGTTACCTTTTCACTAGGATGTAAGCTTCATAAGGGCAAAGATTTTCAATTGTTTTTTTCTAGCTGCTAGCACAGTGCTTAGAAAACAATAAGCATTCAAAATTTGTTGTTAAGTGCAGGAATGAGATGAGATAGTCCTAACTGAAGTGATTTCAGTGGGAGTGGAAAGAAAGCAATAAATGCAAGAGACATGACAGAGAAGGACTCTTAGAGACTTGTTAAATCTGCCAGTATTCACGGGGAGGGGTCAAGAATTACAGGTTATTTCTTCACTTAACAGGAAGGCTGAATTGAACTCTTTCTCTGTACAGAGGCAGTGTTTGTCATGGGGGCTGCAGAAACATGGTTCTGGCTAGAGGCCAGTGAGTAATGTGGTAGGGAAAAATCACACCAGGTTCATTTCAGGATCTAACCTTAGGTGACTGGATAAAGTGCGATTGATTGACATTTTTCTGTCAGTGGATTGATGGAGCCAAGAAGTGAAGAAAGAAGATGAAAGAGTTTCAGAACTATTGCCAGAGAGTCAGACGGGCTCTTAAACACGAGAAAACCTTTCTTACCAGGATGTCGGCCAACTCTGATCTGTGGGGTTCCCTGAGCCTTCAAAACCAGTTGAAGCCATTATATATTGTCACCATTTGACAATTCTATCAATTGGGTAGTTTGTTTCCCCTCACAGATCCTTATGCAAGGTCCATATTTACTTTTGTTTTTGTATTTCTGCTTTTCATACTATTGCTCCCTAGAAATAAAGACCATCTTTTAGTCTTATTGATTGTGTCATGACTCTCAAAATATATATTCTTTAAAACAGAGTTAATTGATTCCAAGGAATTATTTCTTAAGATGATAATGATTGTGAAAACATGATATTCTGGTCTGAAACTTGTTGCAACAGATATGCACCAACCTGTAAGAACAATGTTAATTTTCTCCATCTATTGATTACTTACCAGCAATTCATGTGGAATGTAGAGTAAGTGCATTCATATGCAGCACTGATTCATGATAAATGTTGTATGCTAGAAGAAGAAGGAATCTTAATTTCTGTTCATTTCTATCTTAATATCTTGAGCTCTTACTATATCCAAAAAGTGAAGAACTAGCCTTGGATTTACAACATTAAAACTCATCAATCTGCTCTCCAGGTTTTTACAACTTTGGATACAGAAGAATGAATACAGAACATGATAAATGTGAATGGTATCAGAGAAGGAAAATGCTGTGGAGGTCTGAGGAAGGGGGACACTGGTTCCAGCAGGCAGGACAGGGAAGGTTGCAGAAATGTGTGGCATTTCAGGGCACAGTTGAACAGAATGAGAGGAGAGATGGGGACGGGATTTAGGCTTTGGGAACAGAGATGCAAAACAAGCAGAAGACATCCAGGGAGTGATGCAGGACATGTTTCGGAAGCAATAGTCCAGTGCGGTTTGGCCTTGGAGCACTTCGAAGGAAGTGGCAGGAGAAGAGTTTGGAAAGGCGGTTGGAGCCAAAGACTCCTCATGTTTAGTGTCAAAAAAGGTGTCTGTTTTTGAAGCATGAAAGGGCTTTGAAGCATTGAAGAGCTATAATAGCACACTGATGATATTTGTCTTTTGAAAGTAGATGATGGTAGAAATAGAGTTTTTGAGACTTCCCTCAGGGAGTACTTAAAAAACCCCACACATATCTCTAGACTCCAAACAAAGTCAACATAGTAAGAGAGTGGCCCAGGGATGGGTATTCTAGAAATATCTCAGATGATTTCCTTTTGAAAAATATGTTTTTATTTTTTTAAGAAAGAGAAAGAGAGAGGAAGGGAGAGCTAGAAGAGCTAGAAACATTGAGAGAAACATCATCTTCCAGCGAGCCTGCACCTGTGCCTGTGCCCCAATTGGGACTCCACCTGTGACCTCTTGGTTCCTAGGTAGATGCTCAGCCACTGAACCACTCCAGCTAGGTGATGATTTCCCTTTTTTCCCAGCTTTATTGAGATATAATTGACATATACCATTGTGTAAGTTTAGGGTCTACAATGTGATGGTTTGATATATGTTGTGAAATGATTACCTCCATAACCTCACATACTTACCATTTTTTTGGTATGTGTGGTGAGAGCATTTAAGATTTACCCTTTTACCAATTTTCAAGTTTATAATACAGTATTGTTAACTATAGTCATCACGCTGTGCATTAGATCCCCAGAACTTACTCATCTTATAACTGGCAGCTTGTACCATTGTACCATCTCCTTCTTTCACCACCTTCAGCACCCAACAAACACCACTCTAATCTGTTTCTACGATTTTGCCTTTTAGGTTCCCCATATAAGAGATCATACAGCATTTTTCTTCCTCTGTCTGACTTATTTTCTTAGCATAATGCTCTCTCTTCTGGTGTGTGTGTGTGTGTGTACACTCTCCTCCTTCTTTATCCATTCATCTTTTTTTTAAAAAAATATTTTATTGATTTTTTACAGAGAAGAAGGGAGAGGGATAGAGAGCCAGAAACATTGATAGAGAGAATCATCGATCAGCTGCCTCTTGCACACCCCCCACTGGGGATGTGCCTGCAACCAAGGTACATGCCCTTGACCTGAATCGAACCTGGGACCTTTTAGTCCGCAGACTGACGCTCTATCCACTGAGCCAAACCGGTTTCGGCTCCATTCATCTTTTGATGGGTGTGCAGATATCTCTTCAAGGTAGTGGTTTCATTTCCTTTGCCTATACACCCATCTGGTGATTTCTTCTCCTGCATCGCAACTGTGAAACCTGTTTTTGTCATTCATTCATTCATTCATCCATCTATTATTTTAAAATATTTTTCTTGATTTCAAAGAGGAAGGGAGAGGGAGAGAGAGATAAAAACATCAATGATGAGGGAGAATTGTCGATTGGCTGCCTCCTGCATGCCGCACATTGGGGATTGAACCTGCAGCCTGGGCCTTTGCCCTGGCTGAAAATTGAATTCATCACCTCTTGATGCATGGGTTGATGCTCAACTATTAGGCCATACTTGCCCAACAAGGGTGATTTTTGAACTGTGATCTTTTTTTTTTTTTTAACAGTAAATTACCTATGATAAATTCATCAGGTCTCTTCTTTGCCCATATGTAGGCACTCACTAGAAATCACATGTTTCTCATTCTTTTAATAAGAAACAGCAGAGAGGGCTGTCAGCTGACAGGATAGGCAGGATAAAACGTGTGCCAGAAATGCCCTGGTCTGAATGTGACCTCTTGCTGGAATGTCAAAAATACAAATGTTCCAAGTCTGTTGGCCCAGTGACCTTGATAAACAAAGGTCTTTTCTTTCTAGAAACACACTTTTTTATTCCTTGTTTCTCACTACACACACACACACACACACACACACTCACAAACTCAAACATAAACACATTTTCTTTTTGGAATTCCTATGAATGTGTTAAACCTATGTGTATTGCTTTTATGCACAGTCTTGAAACTTACCTTTTGCCACATATTTGAAATGTAAACTCTTTCTTTTGGAGGGTGACCTTCTTCCGCTATGAAAACCTCTGGACAAGTAGATTATTGAATAACCCATGACTTTGCCCTTCATCTGAATAGTTCCCTAAGAGGGATCATAAGACATCCTTCTGTAGCCTAGAGGCCTTCCGATCCCTGCGTGATCACAGAGGGTTTTCTTCCCCCCAGAACCCTGAAAGGTCACGGCCACCCTGAATGGTATCAAAGGAAATCACTCCTTTGCATCAGAAACCAAAAAAAGAAAAAAGAAATGTGAAACTCATTTGGGAAAACAGAACGTTTACCCGTGAGTTGTGTGTCATATGAAGAGTATTATGCCCCTCTCTTTCATTGACTGGATGACTGTGGAGATACCACTAAAACTGCTTCTGTGGTATAACCCCCAGCAGAAATGCTTTAGGGTCCTCGTGTTTGGCTCTGACAAATGCTCCGAGCACACAGGCTTCCACACCAGGATGGGAACCATTGACCTTCATCCATTTCCAGTAAGTGCCTGTGGCTTATGGATCATTTTCCCCTTACAATCCGCAGTGCAAGTGCCAATATAAACATAGCAACCTACAAGAGAGTGTGGTAACTTGAGTTCAAACTCATCATCACAAAACCAGGAGCTCCAAGTTCAGTGTAAAGTGTTCTCAGAGGTGTGCTGACCTGTATGCTTTTAGACACATGCCAGTTTCAGCATTTTCTTCTAAGAGGAGTTGGCTTATTAAATGCACACCTGCCTTTGTTTTAATTTGTTTAACTTTGTAAGACTCTGAAAATAAATTCTCAAGACAGAATAAAAGGCCTTTGATCATATACTTCTGGGATTTTTTGGTTCAGAAAATTTAAAACCAGTTTTCATTAGCTGTCTTTAGCAACTACTAGTGGACGGAGTGACAACCAGTAGGATTTTGTTCTCTTTTGTTAATCAGCTGAAATACCTGTAACTTTTTGTTATAAGCTCTGGTCTGCAACATGATTTTACTGCCCATATCATATTGTCTTTCATAATTTTTAACATGCTGGAGAAAGGGAGGGAAACTTTAAGTGCCAGGTAGTTCTAAGATACTGTGCTGGATGCTTTACACATGTTAACTTGTTTCATCCTTATGACAACCTTTTGAGCTGTATATTCTTGTTGCCATTTTGTCAACGAGGAAGGCTAAACTTAGAATGTTTAATAATCTTGCAAATATTCATTAGAAAATTATGAATCAGAGCAAAACTGATTCTAGCTGATTGGTCTTAAAAAAAGGCCAGTAATCTTTTCCTTCCTTCCTTCCTTCCTTCCTTCCTTCCTTCCTTCCTTCCTTCCTTCCTTCCTTCTTTCCTTCCTTCCTTCTTTCCTTCCTTCCTTCTTTCCTTCCCTCTTCCTTTTTTTTCCTCTCTTTGTTTCAGAGGGCTTTTTTTATCCAATAGATTGTAGATTACTTATGATAGAGATCATCTAGTTCGTGTTGCATTCCTAGCATGTTATCCAGAGACTGGCATAGACACATACATATCTGTTATCTGTTCCCTTGAGTCGGAGGGGACAACTCCTGGTACACAAACCTGGAGGAGAACTAGTACAGACTGTTAGTTGAGAATATTCAGTTCTCCTAAATAACTGTGGGCTCTGGATTAAAAAAGCTTAGATGTGAATCCCAACCTCCAAAGTTCATTAATTTGTTCAATTTCAACAAATTACTTAGCCTCACCAAGTCTCGTTTTTCTCACTTTAAAATGGGGATAATAATTGTACCTTCATGATCATTTCTGTAAGTTATATTTCTGATGGTTAGTAACAATACAATAAATGCTAGTTATTACTATTATCCTTATTAGAGTTCACTGTGGGTACTTTTTAAACATACTACATTATTTATTATATTTCTTATATTATAATTTATCCTCCCACTTAAATGTAATCTCCATGATGGCAGGAATACTCATGTTTTAATCATTGTATCCCATGTATTGAGGAAAGCGTTATCCAATAGAACATTCCATGATAATAGAAATGTTCTGGATTGGAAGTGTGTAATGCTGTAACCACTAGCCACTGTGGTTGTTAAATACTTAAATTTTACTAGATAGTGTGACTGAGGAACTGGGTTTTAAATTATATTTAGTTTTAATTACTTTAGACTTAAGTAGCCATATGTGGTAGTGGGAGACTGTATTAGCACAGTTCTAGACTATTACATGGTTACACAGAAGTTTCAATAAATACTTGTTAAATGAATGAATCCTCTCTAGACTCAAAGATGAAAAACAAAGTAGCATGATTGCGTAGTTAGCTCATTCCTTAAAGATAAACAGCGAAGCACTTTACTGAGTGATCGGCTCATACCAGGGCCCTCATAAGGTTTATATATATATATTGCTTATAATTGCAATAAGTTTTTGATTTCTGTTTCTTTTTGGTGATAGGTCAAGAAAGATTTGGAAACATGACAAGGGTCTATTACCGAGAAGCCATGGGTGCATTCATTGTCTTCGATGTCACCAGGCCAGCTACGTTTGAAGCAGTGACCAAATGGAAAAACGATCTGGACTCCAAGTTAAGTCTCCCTAATGGCAAACCAGTTTCAGTAGTTTTATTGGCCAACAAATGTGACCAGGGCAAGGATATGCTCCTGAACAACGGCCTCAAGATGGACCAGTTCTGCAAGGAGCACGGTTTCGTAGGATGGTTTGAAACCTCAGCAAAGGTAAGGTGACCTTAAATGATAAGCTTATTGTAGGGAAGATTCACAAAGAAAATGGCATGTAATCATTGTTGTTATCATCATGATAATAATATGTGTTTGCCCATGATTTATAGTTCCCAAACTACTTTAAGCACTTTCTCACCTCAAGGGGTGAGAGGAGCAGGGCAGGAACTATTATGTGCAATTTAAGATGATTGTGGCTAAGGGAGCAAAGCATCTTGTACATCACCCTGTCAATAATAGTTTGTAAATATTTTTCTTTCTTGAGTGCTTATGTGTCAGGCATGTCTTATAAGCATTTTCTCATTAGTCCTCACGGCAACCCTGTTAGGTAGGTATGATTTTAGAATAAATGAAAGAAGTGGGCCACACAGTCAGTGTTTCTGCCTTATTCATGTATTAATTTACTCCATCAACATACAATGTTCCTTTGTATAAGGAATTGTGCTTTGCCCTGGAAAAGAAAAGATAGCAGGGACACAGACTGTGGCTTTGGGCATAACAGGATAGTGGAGTGAGAGTAGACAGCAAGTATATATGGGAAGGCCGTGGTGTGGCTTGGCACAGCTCACTGTCCTGAGTGGCCGGGAGGGAGTAGAAGTGGGGCAGGGGCAGGGGTGGAAGATGAAGAATTGGGCATAGGTGATAAGGGTGCTATACCTCCCATTATACCCCACACTGCTATCTGATTTGTCAGGTACATGATTCTTTCTCTACTCCCTTTTGTTTTTTTTTTTTTTATCTTACAAGAGAGAGAGAGAGAGAGAGAAGAGAGAGAGAGAGAGAGAGAGAGAGAGAGAGAGAGAGAGAGAATTTTAACAGTAATTTAGAAAGTTAAAAAGTGCATAAATTATATAAATAAGTAATGTATTTTTTGGATATTTTTTTGTATGCACGTGTGTCTGTGTCTGTGTGTGTTACATTATTAGGATTGCATTCCACAGTTTTACATAATGATTTTCTACTTCTATTTATTTGTGGAACAGGCATTACATATGTGGAGCATAGGCACTGAGCTAGTTGTCAGTAAAACAGGCATTATCTCTGTACAGTTTCTAACTATGGAATTCACACTTAGGCCTCCTGTGAACATTTGTGCACATCACTGGAGAATGGTCTGAAAATACAACTTGACGGGCATCATTCTAATAGGCTCAGGGGCAGCGTCTGGCAGACTTGGCGCCGGGCACTAGGGAAAGATAGATTCCAGGGAAGTCATCCTAGAGACAGAGTGACTTGGTCATTCCTTCCTACGGGAAGATGACAAGCCTTTGAATTAAGCCAATGGCTTTAAGGATTGAAAAGAAAACCTGCTTTGAAAATATCACAGAAGGATTAAGCAGCTGCTTAGATTGGGAGATGGTGGAGAAGAGGGTGTTGGGGACACTGTCTGTCCTGGTTGGGGTTAGTTTTGTTTCCACCATTTTATGGGGAGTCTCAAGTCCTACTTTCTCTCTGTGTGTCTCTTACATTTACAAGTGGTTATTTCTCGGTTCCTTCTTGGAGTTTAGTGCACTGTTCCCCTTCCCCTACCCTTTCTTTCCTGTTAAAACTCCTTGTTCCATCAATTTCTTAAGATGCTTCTTTTGATTTAAGTCACAACATCTATCATTTTCTACTTATGGGTTGTCATGGAACCTTTTTGGTTTGCTTGTTTTAAGAATTTATTGTTGTAAAGAGAGACGCATAGAGCAAAACTCGCAGGTGTGATAAATTTCAGAAATTTAAGAAATATTACATTTTTATAGTCTGATTTTCAGATGATAGTCTGGATTTTTAAAACATTCTCCTCTCTGTTAGCCCCACCATCCAAACTCCTTTCTTTCAATAGAGTCCCTTTCGCCCGGAAGTAGAGTTTGGAGGACTTTTCTTCTCAGTTGGTTACTTTATATCTGAAGGGAAAACTCAATGAATGACTTACATTCCTATGGGGGGCGGGGGGGGGGGGAGTGTTTATTTTCCACCATTTATTCATTCAGCAAGTATTATTGAGCATTTGTTATGCAGCAGGCATTAGGAACAGAGGCATTTACAAAACAGAACTCTGACTTCATGTAGTGCAGTAGTAATAACAAAATATATGTAAAATGTATGGGATGTTGGATAGTGAATAAGCGCTTGCAAAAAATAAAAAAATGAAAAGAAAGGAAGAAACCTGTGAATTTGTGGGGAGGGTTGAAACTGCTTGTGGCACAAAGGCCCTTCTGGACGTCTTTTCACCCTGACGTGCCTGCTCCACCATGGCCATCCTGAACTCTGCTTAGGGGCATGATGTTCATTAACTTAAGGCCAGGCTGACCTTCCACACTGATTTATATAATCCTCTAAATCCCTGCAAATATAAACGTTGATGAGAAGCTTTGAACAGAGAGAGGGTGGAGGGAGTTTTACGAGCCTAAAGTACACTCAACTGTTAATACAACCAAGAGGGTACAAGGCCTCACTGTAAAAGGTAGAGCCAGCATTCAGCATTTCTGTTCTCCCCAGACATACGGCTATTGAAATGGCCCTTCTGAATATCTCACTAATGAAAATGGCTTCCCGGTGCCAGGTTGGTCTTCAAAGTCAACCCCTGGGAGCTCAGGAATAATAAATGCCACAGCATTGGCCTGCCGGGGTGTCAGACTGTTCAAAAAGTCTCTTTTAAAGCATATGAGAAAGCCCTGCCTGCTTTCTGAGGATAGCATTACTGAGGCCCAGATCACACTGGCAGCCGGAAGCTAAGATGGCAGCCTTTGGAGACAGCTACCGATTCATTCTTTGATTACACTGGGGATCAGGAACATTCCCCTTAGAGGCCTTTCTCTTAGAAAGTGCATCTGCTAACAATGAGCATCCTCTGGAGTGACATCATAACCAGTCTGATGATAAACATCTGATTTCCTTTTTTTCTGTCTCTGAGACTTCTAATGCACCAAAGGCAGAAATCCTGTGGGCATCACCATCAGCGTGGCCATCTCTGAGCTGGAACTAGCAGAGAGTTAGCGGAGTTTGTCATTGAGACCAGCCCCCTTGCTGTTGACCAGGCAAATTGACTCTCTTGGTTTTTTGTCTTGGGGAGTAATTTTTTATGAGTTTGCATGCCCCATGCTGTTGCAGGAACAATCATTTTTAGCTTCTGGCTAGGAGTTAAGAGAGAAGAAATGAAAATTAAATATATGCTAGGATCTCTGATTTTATTTTTAATGTCATCTCTTCGAATATTAAAACCAAAGGAAAGAGTAGAAATACAGTCTCTCCTAAGTCAGGTTTTCAACCACATTCTTCCCCTTTATTGGTCATGTTTACTTGAATTCTGCCTGTGGATTCACTAAGGCTAGATGATGTTTAATTGGAGGAATCCTGTGTCCCATTTTTCTGGAACATTCTTAGTTTATGCCTGTTGTCCTAGCATAATTATTAATAAGATTCCCATTTCTAGTTTGTAATTAAAATTTACA
This sequence comes from Pipistrellus hanaki, assembly GCF_964339955.1. Taxonomy (NCBI): domain Eukaryota; kingdom Metazoa; phylum Chordata; class Mammalia; order Chiroptera; family Vespertilionidae; genus Pipistrellus; species Pipistrellus hanaki. Next base: position 31,797,860 of record NC_140511.1, read on the forward strand.
TGATCAGCCTGGGCGGCTCAGTTGATTGGAGCATTGTCCTAAACACCAAAAGGTTGTGGGTTTGATTCCGGGTCAGGGCTCATACCTGGATTGCAGATTCAATTCCCAGTTGGTGCATGCAGGAGGCAACCAATTGAAGTTTCTCTCTTCTCTCTCTCTCTCAATCAGTCAATAAAAACATCCTCAAGTGAGGATTTTTAAAAAAATTTACATGGTCACCCTATAGATCAGGAGCTCCAATACATTATACTATCCACATCGCACCTGAGCTCCACTGAAGGCTATGTTATGCATTCCTGTGCCCAAGCCCCATCCTTACAATATGCTTTGGTAGATTTGTCTCTTTAGAATGACAGCCCTGGCCTGCCTTTGTTAGTGCAGCCCCAAAGTTGTGATTCCTGTCCTCTGGGCCCATCTCAGTGGTGATGGGGCTCTGCCCTCTGCTCACCCATTTACCTGCTGCATTCTTGGTGCCCATTCCTTCTTTTAGATTCACTCTTTGATTATAGGCACCTGCCTTCTAGAGTTGCTGTGCGCAAGAAATGATATGTAGAGTCACTGGATCACACATACCACATGCTTGTGTTATGTCTGATTATATTTCCCCCCCCCCTCCACCCCCGATACACACACTCACAGACATATATAATCAACATTCCTATGATCTCTCTGTTCTCACAGCCCATCCAGTGGTCTGGGTGTCAGCATCTGTGTGTGGCTCACAGCAGTTGCACTTGGCACAAGGTCTATTTCTATATCTTAGCCTTTTGCAAGTTGCTCCATCCTGCTCTTATGGTGTAGCGATTCGTATATGGTGTGTTCAGAATCAGGACACCAGGAAAACACCAGTACAGATGGGACAACAAATTCTATCTGTTCACTAGTGGGGATAGGAACCAAATTCACAGAAAGAACTTCAGTGTCCTTTCTCCTTGGCCCTCCTCATCGGCCCTCCTCCTGGCAGATTTCCTTGGATATTTCTGTCCTACTTGGACTGACCAGTTAGGCCCACCCTCTCCTCAGAATGTGCTATGATCTATGGGTGCCCTCGGAAGAAGTTTTCTTACATTAAACTCCACCCAATTTGAGTCTTCCCTGATGCTAAAACAGAGAATGTCCATGTGCGTCTGCAGAGAGAAGGAATACGTACATCCAATACTGTTCTCTAAAGGAAGTTAGTTTTCCAGGGGGAAGCATAGGCGTTTCACAGTGTAGTGAGAATCTTGCATGCAAGGCTTTCCAGCAACTAGGAAACACATTTGCTGTCTTTGGGGGAACATCTAGCCATGGGAGGCTTACCTCCCCAGGAAGAACCCATAAAACTTTCTTCCTGGGCTTTCCTTGCAGCTAGGGCACGGGTACATGGCCTAGATTCCACCAATTGCACTGATTCAGAAGTGAGCAACTAGAGAAACAAGGGGCAATGCAGAATCCATGTTTTCTGGGCAGGGTGGTGGCCGATCAGGCCCCCGTCCTGGATAGACAAGCAGAGTTTTTCAGAGTCTTGTGCTTGACACAGATACAGGATCACAGCTGGCCCCAGGGACAGTCGTATTCAGGTGAGTTTCTGGGAGATTCGCAGATAACAGGACCTGGTCATGCTCAGTGGTGGTTGCAGCCGTGTCCTCATCAGACCCGTTCCCTGTGGGGTTTGAGTTTCTGGAAGCTTCAGGTTGAGCCTGTATCTCTACATGACTGAATAATTCTGCAAGCTCCCCAACATCTTTGAATAAACTATTTTCATCATCAGCTCTTGTATCTTACAACTGAGAAACTGGATTCGTATACATGATCAAATACATTTGAGAAAACCAACTTAGAGCTTCCCTTGCTGCAGGAGTTCTTAGGACTTTGATATTCTAAATCATTCTAAATCTTCAGTGATAACAGTGCCTCTGCTTCTTCCTGCTTGCTATGTGTTAACTTTGTGCAAAGATTTTTATGTGCATGAGCTCATTCAGTCCTTAGCAGCATCCTATAAAGTAGGCATTATTATCATTACTATTTTAAAGGGGGAAAAAGTGTTGAGATTTAGGTGACTTCCCTAAAGCTATACTATATTACTACCTATTTCTTTGATTCTTTTTTAAAAAATATGCTTTTTATTGATTTTTAAAAAGAGAGGAAGGGAAAGGGATAGAGAGACAGAAACATCTTGGAATGGCTGCCTCCTGCACACCCCCTACTGGAGATCAATCCTGCAATTAGGGCATGTGCCTTAACCTGAAATTGACTGGTGACCTCTTGTTTCTTGGGTCAATGCTCAACCACTGAGCCACACCGGCCAGGCTATTTCTTTGATTCTAATATATACTTTTTCACTCCTTCATATGTTAACATTTTTAAAATCAGGATATATATCCTATGTCAATGTGGATTTTGAAAATGATGGTGTGTCTTGCACACAACCGCTTTTTTACGGTCTCTTCCAAAAGAGGACCACACCAAACAGCAGTTCCTAACTGTTTTTGGCCACGTAGAACACTTAGCAAAACAGTGGAACACATTTAGGGCATGCTGGCCTGGGGTTTTTATGTAGAAGGAAAATTTTCTGTGTTTTATTGCGTTTAGTGAGCTTTTATTATTATTATCATTATTTTTAAATTGCCCTGCAAGCTGAAAAATGCTGCAGTTAAGAAGTGGCTAGTTTTCTGAAAGCTGCTTGAAGAGAAGTATCACACATCATTTCTTTTTATAGGCTTCCAGAAAATGTGCATTTTTAGAAACATAATGTATTATACCAACTAGAAATGCATAGATAATTACACTTGGGTATGGGTAGATAGTTATTCTAATTAATTTTTAATGGTTTGAGGATAGAGCATTTTTTAAAAAAATCTTCATTATCTTTAAGTTGGGTAGTAGATGATCTTTGATTATTCCCATTTTTCAAATGCCAGACCATGAAAAATTCTTGACAGTCATTGATGGATTCATTGATTCGACACAATTTGTACCGAATGACTGACTGTCTAGGTGTGTGCTCTGAACCATGTATATTGAGCCCTTGCTGAGTTCAAAGCATGCTATTAGGTACCACTTTTTATTCTTAAAATGTCTTATTGTTAAAACTCCCAATGGGAAGTAGATATTCCAGGATTTAGGTACCCATCTCCGAAGAATTTAGATGAGGTTGTATGCTGTGCTTCCACTGATTTAATTGGTCACAGCACATTTAAGCCTGCATTTTTAGCTGATCTGATGAGAGCTGGTTGAACTTAGGGTCATAAAATAAAGAGCCCAGCAAAGTTAGGAGGCAGCATTTAAAGGAAATGTTTAATAGTCATGATCATGTACTAGGCTGTAGTACAACCATTTGAATCATTGCCCTGGCAGATCCTTAATGCCCTACATGAAAAATGCAATAGTTTCTTGAAGTTGAGAGTAGCTTAAGTATAAGAGGCTCAAACTCAAGCTACCCATTTGCCTAGGAATCAGTAAAAACAACATTTAAATTTTTATCTTTAGTAAACTAGTTCTCCAGAGGTTGTCTAGATCTATGTGTATAATTTACTGGATAATCTGAAATCCAGCTATAACTAAGACATGGTAGGGAAATAGAAATGGACCCTCAGAGAATATAACCATAGCTGGGTATGCAGGAGGAAAGGTGTTGCATGTCATTCTCTTCTAGCTCCCCATTATATTTATTTCTGTAAAAATATTTTAAGGAAAAATACCTATGTGCCTGTCTTTACAAATTTCAAGGAGGATGTTCTACCTAAGGCTCTGTTCTACCTTGGGCTTCATCTGAGGCAGAGGTGAGCTCTGTGGAAAGGGTATGGTGAAGAAGGAAAAAGCAGGTAGAGCGCTGTATCCTTTGGGAACAAAGACATTGCCTGGGTGCAGCTGGGTGCCAACCGTGACTCAAATGGCCCCTCGTCTTGACAAGCAAACCATGTCTCCTGGTCTCAGACATGGTTTACTAGTGAAGAATAATTATAATCAGATTCTGCTTCTGGAGCCAGCCTTCTTCCTGGATGTCTGTCTCTAGCCATGACTATCAAACTTCAGACTTCCGCATTTCCTGGAACTCTACCTGAATATCAATAACCCAGACAATTCTTCAAACCCAACGTGTCTGAAGCTGACCTCCCACCAGCTTTGCTGCACATCAGACCATCTGGTTTGGAGATGTCACATCCACCCAGACATCCACGCCCTGCACTGTTTTCTACCGTTACTCATCCTTCACTGGCTCCTTGTTCCTGACCATAGAAATTCCCATAGTGAGGCTGTCCTCTGCCTTCCAGGCCTATCTCTGGCTACTTTGTCCTTCCACTTATCCTCCAGGGGCTCTACCCTGTTCACTCTTGGTCTTCTCCCTGCCTGGAACATGCCTCCTTCAGTTACTCACCTGTCTCTAACTCTTTCTTTATGACTGGGCTGAAGCATCACCTGTCACCGACTGTCAGGTGGGCATTCTCTCCTGTATCTTACCATGTTACGTTAAACGTCTTTCTTCTGTAACCTGACCCATGCACTGTGTACAACATCCCCCTTGTCTTCTATGAGTACTGTGGGGTACACAGGGAGGGTGATCGTAGTCCATGTTTATTGGATGGGACAGAATTGTTTGTTTCATTGCTTCTCATGGATTCTTTCAGAATATTCTTTTACTATATTATTCTTTTCCCTACCCTTTGAGGGAGCATTTCCACCCTTAGAGAACTGTGTAGAAGCAGAAAAATTAATTCACTGCTGTGTTTCCCAAGAGGACTCCACATTATGTAACTCCTCTCATCCAGAAATCCTTCTAGACACTTAGCACAGCAGGGAGATTTTAGTGCCGCACAGCACGCAGGAGGAAGTAGAGGAGAAAAATGAAGATGAGGGAACAGCCCCCCCTTAATTCCTTGGGCCCCAGACTGGGAACTGCTGAATTCTTTTCCTGGTAATGGTGTATAGCATCCTGCAAGGCTCTACCATTAGCCTGTGGATCTGATCATCTCACTTATGCCCCCTCAAACCCCAGAACCAGAATTGAGCGGTTTTCTTCTCATTGAAATTCTCATAATCTTGTTTTACATGTATCTCTTATTTGTTTCAGCCACTGTTATTTGAGCCACACACAATGGCTAGCATACTACTTTTACTAGTATTTACTTTTTTTTTTTTTTTTTTTTTAACTAATAATGAACGAGTTCCAAAGAGGCCTTTTACGGACTCGTATTGGAGAAACCAGGCCTAGACTTCAGAGCTAGACCAGAGCTCTGTCCAATGACTGATTCTTGAACAGAGTTGTGTATCAGCAGCACCTGGGGATCTTGTTAGTATTTTAGACTTCTCATCCCTACTCTTAGAGATGTCTAGAGGGGCAGAGAATGTATGTTTTTGGGAAACAGTTTTTTAGTGATTTTCATAAGCACATTGGTTAAGATGCATTGTGCTACACTTTGTTAATTTGTTCATTCATTCATTCATTCATTCATTCATTAAATAACCATTTCTTAAATAACTACTGTTATTCAATTACCTACTTTACTAAGCCCCAATCTCCAGTAAGAAAACCGACATAACTGAGTAATCCTATATAATAAAAGCCTAATATACAAATCAACCAAACAGTGGAATGACCTGTGGAACGATTGGTCGCTATGATGTGCACTGACCACCGGGGCAGACACTCAAAACAGGAGCTTCTCCTAGCCCGCAGGCCCCAGGCCAGCCAAGGCAGGTGCCAGCAGGGGCCCTCCCAATCACCCCACCAGCCGTTCCACAGATGTGCTCTGATCACCGGATAGGCCTAGGGACCCTACTCATGCACTAATTTCATGCACTGGGTCTTTATGAGAAATGTGAGAGCACTCTAAGGAGAAGCTGTTACCTCTACCTGAGAGTATGGCAGCTTTGTAATGTTTGATCATCTCTTGACCCCTGATAACCTGAAGTCCCACAATACTCTGCTGTTGTGAACCTTTGCTCATTAACTGTGCTTGACCTTCTGTGAGCTCTTTCAGCTTATGTTCTAAGAAATATTATTCCTCTTTACCCCTTTATGTATGTATTTATTTATTTATTTATGTATTTATTTATGTTTTCTTTCTTTATGGAACTCCTAGTTTGGTGTAACCTCCTGAATTAAGTCTGTGTACCTACTATGCTTTTCCCTCCCCTCATATGTCCAGCACTTTGTAGTTTTTATTTCATTCCCTACATTTTTTGAGTTACTTTCTAATCTTTTGTTATAATTTCTAATTTTGGCAATCATAGTTTTAATTTTGAAGAGCTTTCCTGTTCACATTATTCTTTTTCATAGCATCTGTTCTTAGATAAGAACATAATTATTTTATGTAGACTGTTCCTCTTTTACATCTGACATTCATTTGTAGGAACTAGACCATCAGAAGCAGGTACTAAGCTCTGTGTGTATAGCAGGCTTTTTGGTTAGGGACTGTGTTGGTTGTTGATCAGTGGATTTCACTTTAGGTGGGTAGTCACTGAGGACTCCCACATGTCAGCTATTGGAAGTCTTTTTTTTTTTTCTCCTCTAAATAAGCCTTCTCTCCTGGCAGGGGTGAAGATGCCAGGGTTCTGTGAGGGAGAAGTGGTAGTCCAGCTGCTATTTTGGCAGGCTTTTAGTTGACACATTTTTCAGTCCCCCAGCATCTACACAGGAAAATTTTTGGTGTCTCTTGAGTTTCAACTTTCTTTTCTTTGGTTTACTCAGAGGATAAACTAGTGTTTGCCTAGGGGTCTAGGTGCCCAGTGCTGGTATTCTGCAAAAAAAGTGGGGAAAGTGTGCGGCTACATTCCCCATTCTGGACTTCAGCCACTCTCAGTACATTAGTCTTGGATTCTGTGGGAATTACCAAACTCTCTTATTGTCCATATCTCCCTTTATACACCTTTAGAACATGCTATGTACATGCTAGTAAATCCACTACTATTCTCCATTGCTTTCAGATTTCAAAAAATATGTTGAAATCTCTTGAATTCTGATGCACATTTTTTCATTATTTTCATTCTTGAGATTGTATTTGAAATATTTAGTTTCTGACCCAATTTTAGTTATTATATAGTTTATTATGGCTTCTTTTAAAAGTAGAGTTATGTCGAAACCAGTTTGTGTCAGTGGATAGAGCATCGGTCTGCGGACTGAAGGCTCCCAGATTCTATTCCAGTCAAGGGCATGTACCTTGGTTGTGGGCACATCCCCAGTAGGTGGTGTGCAGGAGGCAGCTAATCAATGTTTCTCTTTCATCGATATTTCTAGCTCTCTATCCCTCTCCCTTCCTCTCTGTAAGAAATCAATAAAGAAATATATTTTTAAAAAGTAGAGTTATTTTATCCTCATTTTATAATGTAGAATCCAAAGAATAGTGGGACATAAGTAACTTATTCAAAGTCACAACTAATAAGTGTCAGAACTAAGATTTTAATCTCAGGTCTGATTGATTGTGGATTTACCTGGTGCTTTCTATGTCAGTTTCTATTAGTATTTTATTTCATTATTATTTTTTAAATCCTCTCCCAAGGACATGTGTTTCTTTATATTGAAAAGAGAGAGAGAAAGAAACGTTGATCTGTTTGTCTCCTGTGTGCGCTTTGACTGGGGATTGAACCTATAACCTAGGTATATGCCCTGCCAAGAGTGAACTGGCTCTCTTTTTGTGTACAGAACAATGCTCTAATCAACTGAGCCACTTGACCAGGGCTCAGCTTCTACTTTTAAAAGAAAAACAAATAGGCAAGGTTCATCTGTTAGAACCACTGTTAGAACCTTCTGGGAAGGGTTGCTTCCTTGTTTCAGGAGGGGGCTAGTTACTAAGACATGCTTAACTTCTCCTTCCCTGTGTTACTTCATATTTTTCAATATTGATTTTGTTTGTCCCCGGCTTTGTGGTCTGTTACCTACTTTAATGTGTCTTGTTTGCCATCTATGAAGCACCCTTAGATTTGTGGGTGACAGCCTGCTCTCCCAAGGCCTTCTGTTCCATCTCTGTCTACTCTGCTGACTGGTGAGGTATTGATTCCTTGGGGGAGCCTTCAGGGATTGGGGGGAAATCAATATCTCATTAGACATGAGTGAGAAGCAGCAGCAATAACTCTTAAGCACCTTCTTCCCCGACCTAATAAAAATTATTGTTTATAATTTTTATTTTATTTTAGAACAAGAGAGGGAGAGAGAGATATCAATAAAAGAGAAACATTATTTGGCTGCCTCCTGCATGCCCCCTTTTGGGGATCAAGCCCACAACCTGAGCATGTACCCTGAACGGGAATTGAGTCAAGGACCTCTCAGTGCACAGGGATGGTGCCCAACAAACTGAGCCACCCTGGCCAGGGCAAGGTGCACTGATTAAAAATGAGGTTAGCCTGACATGTCCAGGGATATTCTGAAGTGATTAGATTATCCTAGGAATACCTTAGTAAAAGCCAATGATAGAAAAATCAAGAGCTGTATATCCATTTCCTTGAACTAAATGAATCAAAGTTCTCTTTTGAGAATAATTTTGACTATCAAAAATACCTCCAGAGGAAAGTTCTCTGATGATAATTTGTGTAACTTCTGGTCACTGAATTTTCTAGTGCAGGCACAATCATTTGGGATCCACAGGGCAAGTCTTTTAGCTTCCATGTTCTTCAGGGTTGAAATAAAAAGAGAGTATCAGCAGTGGTGCCTACCATTATCCATGCAACATGTTCCTGAAACCTTGTGTTTCCCAAGTGTTTATGCTACCTCACAGGGCTTATTATGGCAGCTGTCCCCAGATGAGTCCCTTTGAAAAAGAAGAGTTCTTTTGGAAAGAGAATTCCCATTCTCTCGTTCATCTGGTTATACGTTTTTGTGTTTCAGATTTTTGTAAAGAAGGGCAGGCATGAGGAGAAAAGTGAAATTATCAAAGTCTAAAGAGGTCTAGTTTTGCCATAGTAATAGAAAGCCATACTTAACACCCAAATTATCATGCTATAATGTCTTCTTTCACCATTGCACGGAAACACATGACAAGTATATATGGATAGCACTTCAAAATCATTTATGACCAAACTACATATTTTATAGTTTCATTCATCATTCTTCAGTAATCACTGAGCACCTCTATGTGACAGGCTGTGGGACTATCCCAGTTGACAAAACAGATACAATCCCTGCTTCTTGGAGTGTGTATCACAGTGGATAAGACAGGTAATAGAAAGATAAATCCATGCAATATATCATCTGTCAGATGAGCTAAGTGCTAGTGAGAAATATTAAATAAGGGAAGACGTCTAGAACCTGTGTGGCATATATGGATGGGATGCAGGGGACAGTTCAAAAAGAGGAAAGCAATTTTAGACAAGTGACCAGGGAAGGTTCCAGGGTGAAGGTGTTTTATTTTTTAAATTAAAGCTTTGAAGGAGGGACAACATTGAGCCATATGGATTCCTGGGAAGGGAATGGTCCAGGGAGAGGATGTAGCATATGCAGAGGCACTTTGGCGGGAACTGACAGCTGGGCTTTAATAGAATGATAAAGATGAGGTCAGGGAAGTGATGGGGTCATGTTGAGTCTTTAGAGCATTGTAACAACTTTAGGTTTCGCCCTGAGTGAGATGGGAAGACATTGGGTCTGATCAGAGATGTGAAACAGTTGGATTTAAGTAATCATGCTGGCAGTTGGGTCGAGCCTGGATTATACTGGGGAAGGTTGGAAACAGATCAGCTAAGACTCTATTGCACTATCAAAGAAAGAGGAATTGTGGGACATAGTCAAACTCTACATGTACTTTTGAACAAGAGCAGAGAGGATTTCCTGACAGTATGGATGAACATAATGAGAGGAAGATAGGATTTGGGGATGGCTCCACAGTTTCTGGCCTGAGTAACTGGAACAGTAGAGCTGACATTTTCTGGAATAGGGGTCCTGAGGAGTCAATGGAGAGACAGCCAACACTCAGTTTTGTATACAGCAATCTTCCTCTATCCGCAGAGGATGTGTTTCAAGATCCCTATTGGATACCAGAAGCTAGTATAATGAATCCTATAGATACAATCTTTTCTCCTAACACTTTATACCTATGATAGTTTAATTTATAAATCAGGCATAGTAAGATATTAACAATAATAACCAATAATAAAATAGAGCAACTGTAACAGTATACTTTACTAAAAGTTGTGTGAATATGTTTCATCTCTCTCAATCATCTTATACTGTGCTGACTCTTCTTGTGCTGATGTGAGATGATGCAATGCCTACCAGAGGAGCTGAAGTGAGGGGGAGTGACGAAGGTATTGTGATGAGTGTTAGGCTACTATAAGTGTTGCTAAAACACAAGCACTGTGATACCATGACAGTCATCTGATAATCAAGACAGCTACTAAGTAACTAATGGGTGGGCAGGGCATCTACCATGGATACGCTGAACGAGGAGATAAGTCATGAGTGGGACAGCACGAGATTTCATCACAATACTCAGAACAGCTTACAAGTTAAAACTGATGAATTGTTTATTTCTAGAATTTTCCATTTGATGTTTTTGGACTGTAATTGACCATAGGTCGTGAAAACCATGGAAAGTGAAACCACAGATAAGCAGGGGATGACTGTTACATTAAAATCTAGAAAATACTATGGTCAGATAGTTGTGCTTCTGGAGTTCAGGAGAAAAGTCAGCTACAGGTAAGAGGGTCAAGGACTGAGCCCTGGACACTCCCACATTTAAACGTGAAAATGAGTCCACGAAGAGGGGAGGCAGTAGAGGGCACAGGTATTTTGACTTTATCCAAACTTCTGATAAAAATTAGGCTAGTTCCCAGCAGAGGTTTGAGCTCTGTGCCACTTCCTTAGAAACGAATCTTCTTGTTTAGTGTAATTAAATAATGAGTAGCCATCAGTCACCATTTGAACCAATTAAATTTACCCATTTTACTTTGGAGCCAACCCAAAGCCACCCTGTCCACAGGACAGTATGAGGGACTTTATTCTAAAGATAAGATGTGAAAGGTAGCGTCCTGATTGCTCAACCGGAATGTTTGTTACAAGAGCCAATGAAGTGCCTTTGTGTGTGAGCTCTGCCTTCTCTGGGTCATCTATTAAGCTTGTGCCGTAATTCTCAAGCACTAGTTTGTGCCTCTGTGATGATACTTTTGCTCTGAATAAACCCCAATACTATCGTTTTCTGCCTGTAGCATTTTCTCTGTGCGTGTGTTCTTACTTGGTTCTGATGAGTTCAGGCCACCCTTCAATCACCTTCCTTCTCCTTCTGTCTTTTGGGTGTGTTACTTTTAAACCTGATCTTACTTGAGATATTCCTGCAGTCAAACTGCACTCTCCAAATCTCACCCCTCTTTCTTCTTTGTTGGGTTACTCATGCTGGTAGAATTAGAATTTCTGTATTTGAGCTTCCTGTCCTTATTTTTCTTCAGACTCAAGCTTATAGATTTTTTTTCTATTTGTGAGAAAAACCTATATAATTTTCCATTGATTCTTATATATTTCTATTTTGCAGTTCATGAAATATTTATAGACATGCTGTTTCCTTCCTGTGTCTGGGCTTGAAGGATAAGAAAAAAGTTTTAGGACTTTGTAAACTATTCATAGTTCAGAATTAACACTCTTATATTCTATGTCTCCCACCTTTGAATGTAAATGTTAATATAGTACATATGCCTTATGAATAACTTAGGAAATAACCAGAATTATAAATAGAAGATTAAAATTATCTGTAATCAAATCACCAATTGATTCATTGACATTTTAGTCTGTTTCCTTTTAATTAGGAATATATGTATATTAAAAATAACTTCATCCTTCCCTTTTAAGTTATTTTTATAATTAAAGTGTCAACTAATCAAAATGACTTATTAGCTGTACATCTATATCTACCTATACATGATACCAGCAGAAGGAGGCAGAAAGAAAAAATGAAGGGTACCCCAGGTAAATAATAATAGCTGGGTTGTCTTCTAAATAATATTTTATAATGCAAGAAAGTGGTTTTCAAGAATAGAGTTGAGATTTTTAAAGTTTACATTTGAAGCAGAAATATCCTTTATTGGTATCTGGCCAAGTTATTGTCTTTCTCAACCTATTTAATTAGGTGGACTTCTGTAAAAACAACCAGAAAATCATAACTAAGGTGAAGTCTAAAGTTCCAAGAAGCCTCTTTTATCTCTTTCTTTTTTTTTTCCTGAAAAAAAAAAATTATTCAGCAACTACTTTATGCCTTTTGGAAGAGGCTCTTTTTATCAGATCATTTGTCTTTCAACTCTGCTTTCCCCTTTTTGCATGTTGGATAAGGGAGCCTTCACTGCCCACTTATTCTGCATGTGTAAAAATTATCAGGTGCCACTGGATATGTATCTTTTATAAGCCACACTTTATGAAAAATATTTTTCCATTTCTTTTAAAATCATAAATTGTTTATGTCTGTCTGAAATGTAAATACATATATCTTCACTGGTGTAGATGATTGCAAATGTCCATAAAGAAGTATAGTAAATATAACTGAGGAATTTTTGATTTTGCAATGACCCTTCCCGGCCAGTTTTGTGTTTCTATACCACCCATTCCCATTTAGCTCCCCACACAGGTTGCCCATGCTCTGTCTCTCAAGTCATAGTGAATGGCCAATAATGCCCACATAACCTAAGTACCATTGTCTTCAGGACTCAGAGTTGCTTTAGTCTCCAGCGTGAACATGTGACTGAAGCCAGACTCATCAGAGTCTTTCCCCAGGATTTCTTCAACTCAGTATGGGGGTTGGAGGCCTTGTCACTTGGGTGGCGAAGCTATGAGAATGTTATGCAAGGCTGCTGCAGCTGTCTCCCTTTTTATATGCAAAAAAAGCTGCTGGGCAGGTAGCAAAACAGAAGCTGAACTAATGGTGTTTCAGAGTCCAATTTTATTTCCTAAGTCCCTTGGAGTGGCCTGAATCATTCAGCCATTCCATCACTCCTGGGTGCTACCCTCTAGATGACCTAGGCAGTTCAGTGGGTTTCTGATTTTTGCAGCCAAACGATTATGGCTAATCATGTTGATAGAGTACACTTGCAGTAGTAAATGATTGCCTAAATAAATGTCTTATACTTAAACTCTCAATGTGAGAAATCTTTTCCATTAAGGGAGCATTATTCTTAGGACTCCCACAAGTTTAACTGCATTAGTCAATGACTGGAGATAGTCTTGTGTTACCTTTAATCTTGTTTGGAAAAAGGCAGAATATAAATTTTCTCCTCTCAGAGCAAATGAAAATGATGCCAGAGAGAAGACCTGATCTGTTTATAGTGACTAAGCTGATTTGTAGCTACATGGGGGCTAGGACACACATCTATAATTCTCTCTCTAAAGTTGTCTAGTATTTTAAAAACTTCAGTATTATAGACTTGAACATACAACAACTCAATATTTTTTGTGAGGCTTTTAATTGGTATTGGTCTACTTTTCTTTCCCTTTCACAGGCCAGTTTGTTCATAAATTTCTTTATTTAATATATTTTTATTGATTTCAGAGAGAAGGAAGAGGGAGAGAGAGAGATAGAGACATCAATGATGAAAGAGAACCATCGATTGGCTGCCTCCTGCACACCCTACACTAGGCTGGGGATTGAGCCCGCAACCTGGGCATGTGCTCCTGATCAGAATGAAACCCGGGATCCTTCAGTCCTCAGGCCGATGCTCTATCCACTGAGCCAAACCAGCTAGGGGCTATTCATAAATTTCTTAAACATGTACATGCCAATAGGCCATGTGTAAGATGCTGGCAACACTCCCAAGTACATAAAAGTGCCACTTCTGCTCTCAAGAAGTTTACTATGTAGTGAGAAGGAACATTTCTAAAAGTCTTTGCAATCGTGCATAACAACAGCTAGGGTAGAGATTGCTGTGGAAACACCTGTGAGTTACGCAAGCCAGACCAGCTCAGGAGGGAGGCAGGGCACCAGTCAGAGAAAATGCATCAGGGTGGATCATGTCAGGACTGTGTCTTTACCAGTCAGGCCTATGTTCCCAATTTTATTATTAGCATGATGTCACTCTCCTTTGCTGAAATCATAGGAAAAGAAACACATGACCTTCGTATTGGGCTAGGCTCAGAAAAATGGAGAAAGGTAAAATTGGGGCTAGCACCTCCTAAGTAAGGGTAAAAAACCCTAAGTATAATACAAGATCTCTTCATAACTGTCTCTATTCCCCCAACTCACCCCCATCCACAGACACCCCATATGTACCACTTCTCTTCCTGATCAGTAGTTGCCAAATTATGCCAAGAGGAGCACCAGCCCAGGGAGACAGAGCATGTGATAAGAATTCTGTTATCAGAGTTTATAAAACTCATTCTGTGTTTGGAGATGAGAGGGGAAAGGGGAGCTGCTTGTTTTCCTCCAACCTGAATCTGCCTTTCTTAAATTCACATTATTGTGGTAGATATTTACCTTCTGATCCAAGTTCTTCCATGTTCCTTTGGTTCCCCATGTGTGCCCCCACCAGAATGCTAAACCTCTTCTCCATTTAATGCAAGAAATTCAGTCGCATGCCACACGTCTGTGCGCATTTAGGACTCTGAGGGACCTTGTGAAAAAGAATTATTTTTAACTTAACATTTCACAAAATTATTTAACCATAAGATGCCTTTTTATCCTGTCTATACAGTATATATAAAAGCCTAAATGACTGGAACAACCAGTTGACCAGTTGCTATGACACACACTGACAACTAGAGGGCAGATGCTCAACACAGGAGCTGCCCTCTGGTGGTCAGTGTGCTCCCACAGTCAACCTCCCACGGCCCCACCCCACTGGCCCTGATTTTTTTTTTTTTTTTGGGGGGGGGGGTGGGGTGGGTGGCAGGCCAACCTCCTGTGGTCCCTCCCCCCTGGTAGGTCTCAACCGCTGGCCAGGCCTAGAGATCCCATCCATGCATGAATTTGTGCACTGGGCCTCTAGTACTTTTATGAAACTTCAGAGCCCACTTTGAGATATGTTATTCTAACAAAGAAGTATGTTTGTCCCTCAAAACATTCTTTTTATGCTATTTATTTTAAAAATATATTTTATTGATTTATTATTATTATTATTTTTTTTTACAGAGAGGAAGAAAGAGGGATAGAGAGCCAGAAACATTGATTAGAGAGAAACATCAATCAGCTGCCTCCTGTACACCCCCTATTGGGAATATACTCGCAACCAAGATACATGCCCTTAACCAGAATCAAACCTGGCACCCCTCAGTTCACAGGCCGAGGCTCTATCCACTTAGCCAAACCAGTTAGGGTTCTTTTTTAAAAAATTTTTTTATTTCCTCACCTGAGAATATGCTTATTGATTTTAGAGAGAGGAAAAGAGAGAGAAAGAGATAGAGAAAGAGAGAGAAACATCGATGTGGGAGAGAAACATCAATCATTTGCCTTTCATACACACCTTGATCAGGGATCAAACCTGCACCTGCAACCTAGGTATGTGCCCTGACAGGGAATTGAATTGGCAACCTTTTTGGTGCACAGGATCAGGCTCCAACCAACTGAGCCACCTGGTCAGGGCCAAACATTCTTATATAACTTAATAATATTAATGTAATGTTGCATTATTTCCCAGGTGTTATATTTTTTCAGGGTCTATTTTATGTCAACATTGTTGCTGAATTCTTTCACATATCTCATCTCATTTTATGCATATCCTCAACAACTTTATGAAGTTGGCATTATTTTTATCACAGATTAAAGGTAAAGAAACTGAGGTTGAGAGGGAGGTTATGGTGACTTCATTGAAGTCACACAGCTAGCAATTGGCAGAGCTAGGCTAATTCTGAGTCCTTCTGTACCTTTCCTCTTAAATAAACAAATAATAAAATTTCAAGATAACCAGAAGATTTTTGAAACTGGGAAATATACCTGAATTACATCAAAAAGTTCATAGCAGAGCCTGATTGGTGTGGCTCAGTTGGTTGAGCTTTGTCCCATGCATGGAAAGGTTGCCTGTTTGATTCCTAGTCAGGGCACATGGCCAGTTACTGGCTTGATCTCCAATAGTGGGCGTGCAGGAGACAGTGATCAGTGATTCTCTTTCATCGATGTTTCTATCTCTCCCTCTCCCTTTTTCTCTCTCTCAGATCAACAAAAAATATTTCAAAAATAAAATAAAAGTTCAAAGCAGAATAAAATGAAATCCTTGTGAATCAGTTAGATGTCACTAGCTAAATACTTCCAAATGAAGCAGGTACTTGAATTATCAGGGGAATCACTTCATAAATTATATAATTATCTAACCACTATGAAACTAATATAAAATGATATTGAATGTCAATTATTTATTTTTTTAGATAAAAATAAAACCAGATATGTTCACTCTGGATGGGCAGAGGATCTACAGATAGAGATGGAGTCAGAATAACCTAAGTAAAGTACCTTGAGAGAATGGCCTGTGGCTTAGTTCAGTTGGAAGCCAGCTGAATAAGGGAGGCCAGTGGAGATGAGCCAGGACAGTGGAGTTGTGGCCAGATTGGTTGGCTCTCAAGTTTGCTGGTCTGGACTGATTCTGAGCAGGTAATGTGAGCCAACAGAGTCTTTAAAAAATATTCTTATTGATTTCAGAGAGGAAGGAGGAGAGAGAGGCACACACACAAAAATGTCAATGATGAGAAAGAATCACAGATTGGCTGCCTCCTGTGTACTCCACCCTGCCTCCTGTGTACTCAAGCCTGCAGCCTAGGTATATGCCCTGATATACTGGCTCATAGGTTGATTGATGCTCAAACACTGTGTCATGTCAGCTGGGCCTACAGAGTCCTTTTGAAATGGGAATTGGGGATGACATACTTAAATTAGAGTAGCCAGGGAACAGTCTAGAAGGAATGTATAAAATGATTGTCATAGAAGGAAATGGAGACATGTGACTGGAGAAGAGACCACACAAGAGCTGACCTAGGATGAAATGCCACAGTGGTTGTGAGAAGGGAGCACATCAGCATCATGATCTCTAAGCAAAGGCTGGAAAAGGCCTGAACTAATAAGATCATCACCTAAGGGCTGATTCCATAGCTATTAAAGCAAGGAGTGTAAAGACTGATGAATAGTGCCTGGTCTATGGAAAATGCTCAGCGATTATTAGCTAAATTATAAATGGTTTCATTTAGTTACATGGTATGTATTTCAATATTACATGATAACTTCAAATTGATGTATCGCCTCTTTTTTTTTGCTATTAAGTTTGTAGAATGAAAAAAAAAAAAAAAAGGATGGTGTTAATCCATGTCTGGAAGAAGTAAATTATATAGCACATGATAAGTGAGATTTCTCAGGCTAAGAATGGCTTGTTATCTGACTGAGGAATTTAGGAGTTAGACATCAGGGATTTGGTAGGTTCAAGGGTTGATGCCAGAGTTCTCATAGTTAGCTAGTATCATGACATTCCAAGTACAAAAAGGTGATTATAAAATGGTTTTGCTTAGTCTTAGCAACACATCCATTTTTTACACATAGTTTGTGTTCCCATATGCTTTCACTCAAGCAATGTTTTTCTAACAATGTTGGCAGAGTTTAAGTTATGCTGTATTGGAAAACAAGGGTTTCAAACTCTGTAATGAAGAACTAGTTAAATTATGAACAAAAGTTTTATATAAAGAAAAGATAAACTCTAGTTCTGTTTTTTAAAATATATATTTTATTGATTTTTTACAAAGAGGAAGGAAGAGAGATAGAGAGTCAGAAACATCAATGGGAGAGAAACATGGATCAGCTGCCTCCTGCATGCCCCCTACTGGGGATGTGCCTGCAACCAAGGTACATGCCCTTGACCGGAATTGAACCTGGGACCCTTCAGTCCGCAGGCTGATGCTCTATCCACTGAACCAAACTGGTCAGGCTAAACTCTAGTTTCTGAAAAGAAATTGTTAAGCTAGAGTTGACCATTCAGTTTCATAAAAGTCTTTTTAAGAGGAGCCCTAGTCTATGTGGCTCGGTTAGTTGGAGCATTGTTTCGTACAACAAAAGGTGGTGGGTTCAATTCCCAGTCAAGGCACACACCAAGCTTGCAGGTATGAGGCCCTGAGACTATAGAAAAGGGGAGAAAGCGGGATTGAATGGACTTTGACATTAGTGCTTAAAGGACAGTGGCTGAAGTAGGACTATGGTAGTGACATGGGAGGTGTTGTCAGAGGGGCACAGTCTTCGAAGCTGATTTTATTTGTGAACTTTTATCTTCTTTCCTATATCTCCATGATGACTATGTGATTCTGTTCTGTGTTGAAATGAGTAACCTCATGGCTCCTTCACAGTGCATATCACACAGACTAAAATCTGGCAACTTGCAGAGAGTAGGACATCATTAGGGCCTGGTTTGACTAACTCATACCGTTCTCTTCTTTCTTTCATGGAGGAGGTGTAGCATGGGCTTTGGGTTCAGGCAGACCTTCACTTGGGCACTAACAAATTGTTGGCCATAGACCCTTAAAAGTTATCAGGAGAAGAAAAAGAGAAAATATGGAAGCATTGGGGATTGAAGTTGGAAGTCAGGTGCCACCCCTTACTGAGACGATGTGTATGTCACTTAACCTTGTTGAACCTCACTTCTTTTCTCATCTATAAAATGAGGGCAGCACCACCCACCTCAGCTTTGTCACAAAGATTAGATGAAATGCCACCTTCTGAGGATAATTTCTGAGACATGGGGCTCAATTTGGAGGAGTCCCAGTAGTAGCTCATAGTCACAGTGGGAGGAGGCAGTTACCCAAAGGAGATGGGGTGAGATATTAGAGATGAGGGGAAGTGCTAAGCAGACAAAAATAAAGGTGTCCACGATGCTCACCCCATGTTAGACAGGAACTAAAGTAAATGAAAACCAGCAAAATGTTCAGCATTTAACGTGCTCAATAATCAAATGCCGAATCTTAGAGTAAGAACTTTAAAACCATTGTTCTGTGCAAGACTTCTTAGAATGGTGTTACTATCCAGTGGGCCATTTGCTCTAATTAAAACTTCACAGGCCTGAGGAATTTAGTGCCCTAACCTTGGAGAGCCTCTGGTACGTGGTGTTTTGTTTGAGGTTGATGTATTTGGAAAGATTAGCAGAGGATGAATTATTTGCTGGTTTCTAAGTAGGTAGATGTGAAGGTTTTTTTGCTAGGATATTTTTGCTCTCTGGCATCAGCGGTCAGAGATTAAATAATTTGCCATCAGACAGATGTTCTGAAGAGCTAATTAAAAAACTGACAATCACCCGAGACCTCAGATAGATTTATATGCCTTTATCTACAGGAAGATAAGAATCAGTGGCAGCTTAAAATCACTGCCTTCAGTGATATTTCCAGAAAGTTCACTATTGAACTAAAAAGGAGTGCCTTTAGAGATATTCCTGCCAAAACCAGTTTGACTCAGTGGATAGAGTGTCGGCCTGCGGACTGAAAGGTCCCGGATTCGATTCCTGTCAAGGGCATGTACCTTGGTTGCAGGCACATCCCCAGTAGGGGGTGTGCAAGAAGCAGCTGATTGATGATTCTCTCTCATCAATGTTTCTAACTCTCTATCACTCTCTCTTCCTCTCTGTAAAAAATCGATAAAATATATTAAAAAAAAAAAAGATATTTCTATTTATACAAGTGTGTCTCAAACCTGGATGCCCATTTCAAGAAGTGGAGAAATTTTTAAAAAATGCCCATGTTGGGCCCCAGTCCAGATAAATTATAACAATGTCTGGGAGGAGAGCCCTGGTGCCAATTATTTTTAACTCTCCCCAGTGAGCTGAATATGCAGCCAGGATTGAGACCTGCTGATTTATAAATGAAATTTATTTTCATAGCTCTGTTAATCCTGGGAGACAGTGTAAGGTAATGCATGGGAACTGGATAGGAAGTGGAGTTAGGCCAGGCTTGGTTGGAATGAAAGATTGACCAAGACCTTGTTCTGCTCTGGGCATAATTTTGTTAAAGGTTAAAGTCTCCTTTGCTTTAACGTATGGCTATTCACTCTTTAACAGATTTTTGTGAGGGTAGGATGTGAACGTAATTTCATAAGTCAAGCACCTACTATATGCCCAGCATAGACACTCAATAATAACTGGTGGTTACCACTATTTGTTTTTACTAAAGTGCTTTATTAGGAATTTCAAAGCTTGTTTCCCAGACATGCTCACTGATATAAAAAAAAGATTCTGAGCTGAGGCTCAGAGATGAGCATATATCAACCTAAAGGAGTCTGCACAATAGAGCATCTTGTCATTATGTAAATATGTAAATAAATCACAGTTCAGTCTAAGTGTACCTCTCTTGGAAGTCATAGAAATTATGAATTTCCTTTTTAACAAAAGATGTTCCCGGAGATGGTATTTACTACTTTCTAGAATAAATGCAAATAAAAATCCCCAGGTAGTATTTCCCACTTAAGTCAGCATCTCTGTGTCTTCACAATCACCTACAAATTGTGTGCTTGTCTGTGTCTACTTGGGTGCCAAGCTGCTCAATAAATTACATCTATATATATAAAAAGCCAATGTCCATGATGGCCATGACGACCAAATGACCAGTCACTATGAAGTGCATTGAGTACCTCTTTGTCCCTCCCCCCGCAGGCCCACCAGCGGGGCGGGGCGGGACTGGGAACTGGTGAGCAGGCTGAATGGCTGACCTCTTGATCCCTGCCCGCAGGGTCCCATGAATCAGCAATGGTGAACAGAGGAATCCAGGTAGTGGGCGGGAGTACAGGGCTGGCTGTCAGACCATTGGGATTACTGGTTCATCTGCTGCTCTGGAGCTCAAGCCTGCGGGAAAGCAGGTGCCAGCAACTTCAACTCCATGCGCATGTGTTGAGCCGGCTGCTGATGCAACACGCTGCCCACTCGGGGCCACTTATACTCTGAGCGAGTAGGTCTCGGCGTGCCCCGTAGCTTCAGTTGGCGCTTCAAGCCTCAATAGCAGGGGTAGCAGTGCCAGCGTGAGCGGCCCCAAGCGGGCAGCGCATTCCATCAGTAGCCCACCAGGCGCATGGAGTTGATGTTGCTGGCTCCTGCTTTCCCGCAGGCCTGAGCACCTGAAAAACCGGGGATATGCTTATGATCCCAAAGGCCTGACAGCCTAGCAGCAGAGGCGGCATTCGGCCTGGGGACTGATGAACAGGCAGAAGATGGCCCTGGTTGAAGGAAGCTAGGCCCTAGGGACCCTACCCGCATGGTTTCATGAGCTGGGCCTCTAGTTGCAATATAATTGCCCACCCAATAGGTCTGAACCTATAGTTCTATCAGGCCAGGTTGGAGGAATCATGCTGGCCTTGGACAGAGAGTGTGGGAATTGGTTCTGTACTGCTATCCCTCTCCTAGTCTAGGCTGTGAGTTCCATGGTGAACAAGAGGACTAGCAGTAGGAACCAGCCCTGCCTGAGGCCCTCCCTGCATGCTCCTTCCCTGTTTATACTGGAAACACATCTCCTGCCCATGCTGTTCCTTTATTTGGGGAACTTCTTTCTCCATGTCTCCAGGCTGACCATGTGACTGTTCTGTGTTGAAATCAGTGACAATGTGGCTCCTTCCCGGTGCATATCTTGGGGGAGCTGAAACAGGGTCTGGCTCAGAGCCTCTGCTCTAAACACTATACACCTGGCTTTTTGTAGTAAGCTTATGGTGAATGTTAGTGCTTACTCTTCTCTCTGGGCTCATAGCTGGCAGTCGCACTTCCTATTGTGTGTCTTGGGGCCAGCCACTTACCCCTCCCCAATCTCTGTCCTCAGCTACAAAATGAAGGAATAGAACACATGAATAATGGTGTTCTTCTGATTATTAAATGAGAAGAATATATAGATAACATTTATTAAATGGATCCTCTATGCCCTTGTCTAAGTATTTGTCTAAGCATTTCACATGTGCTAAGTATTAACATTATTAACTTACAATGACCTTGAAAGTAGATCTCCTAGTTCCCTTTTTACAGATGAGGAAGCTGAGACAGGGAATGGTAAAGGAATATGCCCAAGGTTATACAATAAGAAACTGGGGGAGCTGAGAGAAGAGTTTGACTTCAGGCCTGTGCTCTAAACACTGTACACCATGCCTTCGTGTAGGTTGTATGTAGTAAGTGTAGTGGTATATAATGGGTTTGCTTTTCTTCGTGGCTTCCTCTTGAAATCTCTAATATGACATAGGAATATACTATAGCAGACAGCACCACGGTCCACATGAGAGCTATTTATAAAATAGTTACTGATAGATGAAGGGATAAAACAGAGTGCTAAGCGTCGTATAGTTTTGTCTGGTAATGGATTTGTAGTATATTGTGTTTATTGACACGTCACCTGCAGAACAACCTCAGTGACTACCTGGCCAACTTAGGATCCAAGCCTCTACAGTGTCTGGCTCAAGATGCCATTTCCAACCTTACTCTTCTGTTTACCTAATCCTTGATAGTGTAGAAGCTCAGTTAAAGACAGGGATTCTTTTATTGCGCTTTTCTTTGTATGTCTAGTACTTAGTGGGAATTTAAAGAATGTTAATTGAATGAATGAATGTGGCTCAGTCCCCATGAACTGCCACTTTGCTCCTATATACAGTCTGAAAGCAGGCTCTGATGGAACTAGACATGGCCCCATGTCCTAGTCCTGACACCAACTAGCCTTTATTCCGGGTGTTAATCCATCAGTTTCATCTTATCTTTTACTGGAGTAACTGTCGAGGCTGCCATTAATTTGGCTTAGGTTTAGTTGTTTTTCTCATAATGATGATAGATTTGTATTGATTTGTCTACACCAGCATTTTACTCTCCACGTTATTACAATAGATTTTGCCACTTTGCATATTGATAGAAAGAAAACCCCATTTAACTGGCATGTTAGATGTGAGGGGAGGTTTAAAAAATATGACTACCAAAACTAACTTATATTGTACATGAAGGAGGGCCCTTTTTAATGCTTAAAACTAGATTTTCCTGTCATAGAAACAGGTTTTTTTGTGTTTTGTTTTTTCTAACATATGAAGAAGAAAGGAATTAAGGTTCATTTAGCCTCTTTTGGGCCTAATACTGGGGTAAAAACTTTTTACTTGTTATTACACTTGATCTTTGAAACAATCTTGAAAAGGAATATGGCTTAGTAAGACCCAGGCTTTGATGACAAAAAGCCTGGGTCTGAGTTATGGCCCTCCAACTATGTGATCTTGGGGAATTTTCTTAATCTCTCTAACCTTCAGTTTTATTTTCCATAAACTGATGTGATAATAACACATGGTTGATGTTTGGGGAAGGATTTTGTTGTCTCCTCCCCCAACACACAAGCAATATTTAACCGGACACTAAAGTATTGGTGTAGCAATGGCTGGGCAAGCTCCCCATAACCTCCCGAACATGGCTCTTCTTTAGGGAGATGTGTTGGCCCAGGAAGCCAAGGCCTGGAAGACTAAGTCAGACTACGTGCACTCCCCACTGTCCTTGCATCTGAGACATTAAAGGACCTGGTCCTGGCTTCCAAATGGTCACATCAACAAGTGACTGGACTCATGGGCAAAGCATTGAGCTGGGTGTGCCATTCCCTTGGAGAGATTACTATCTGGGAGCAGATCATTCAAGTGTGACCTGTGGGCATGACACCAGGAAGAGGGAGAGTGCCAGGAAGCATGCCACGCATTGGCCTGACCTGAAGGCCTGGGGACCTGCACAACAGAGAAGAGGGCAGAAGGCAGCTGTGTTCTATGGACCAGCTTCCCCAGCATGAGGCAGGTACCTGAGCTCAAGGCCCCCCCTCCCCACTTCTACCCTAACAATAACAGCAGAATCACTAAGAACAGAAAACAAACCCAGGGCTTTTAAGAGATTATGTATACAAACTACCCAGCATGTTCACACTGTGAAAGTACCCATGATCACTGCACCCAGTGAAGGGAAACAACTTTTTATTTTATTGAGTGATAGGTAAATATTATGAAGATGATTGTATAGATGAGGAAAGGGGAGGCTCAGAGACATGAATACTGGTCTTGTAAAAAGACAAGAACACATTCCAGAAATGCACAAAAAGCAATCGGAACTTAACCTTGTTTTAGATTTGTGGCCATTAGGCATTAGTCATAAATAGCATTTGGAAGCAATCACTGCCTCTTACATTTTCCATGAAATATGACTTCAGTCAGTGATCTAAAAATGCCGTGTGTCCACCAAAAATGTATATTCACACTTTGAGTAATTATAAAGGCAGTGTTGATTAAAATACATATCATTTTCAAAATTGATCTATCAGCTGTCAAAGTGTCTATACATTTTTTTGGGGGGGACACCCTGTATATCAACAACTTTTACATACATTCACAAATTAGGGATAAGTAGTTATACTTCAGATTGGATGAGGTTTTAGAGTAAAACAATTTGACCAGGAAGTCCTTAGCTGCTTACATTGAATATGAGGAAACACATCAGAGAAGTTCTAAAAATTGTGATAAAAACAGCCAGATTTGACTTCACTGAAGATCATGATTTTGTGTTTGGTACACTGAAGTAAGTATTTTGCAATATTTTTGTTATAGTGTAAGAGTATGTGAAAAATAAGGAAACTGCCCTCTAACTTACATTCAACCTACTAAGTGAGCCTATGAAACACTATTTCTCCTGCCTGACAGACCAAAATAAACATGTTCACCTCTGTGAAGGCCTAAAAAGCAAAGCGCTTTGAAGGAATACATTGGAAGTGAAGGAACTAGAAAGAGGACGCATGGGCAGCCTATGGGAAGGGATGTTTAAACGAGTTGCCCAAAATGCTGCCCCTCTGTCACGTAAAGGTCTCTGCTCCCTCTGGCATCATCCGGAACACAGAGTAAGAAAAGCTGCTTTGTTTTGTTTTTTCCCTGCAGGAAAACATAAACATCGATGAAGCCTCCCGGTGCCTGGTGAAGCACATCCTTGCCAACGAGAGCGAGCTGATGGAGTCCATCGAGCCCGACATCGTGAAGCCGCACCTCACGCCGCCCAGGGCGGTCAGCTGCTCCGGCTGCGCCAGGTCCTAGTGAGCTCTATGCTGGCACATGCTGCCCACCACCCCATCCTCTCAGACATGGTGCCTCATGCCTCAGCTCTTACCACTTTGGGAAAATGTCATGATAGGGACACACATGTGACACGCCAAAGATCCATGCCTCTGTCTTTCCTGTATGAGAGAAATAGCAAACATGTTTTTAATGTCTGCTTCCCCCCCTCCCCCGACCTCTCCCCTGCTGCCATTCAGCATCTGCAACTGTGTTTACAAGCATTTAGAATATTTACTGTGTGTTAAAAAAAATTGTGTCTGGTAGCTGACCACCATTCTGCAGGAGGAGATTGGGCTGTGCTATTTGCTTCTTTGCATCAGCCAAGGCCTCAGGTTTTCAAGAGAAAGGGGAGAAGGCCAGACTCGCTGGCAAGTCGAGCACTGGCTTTGGTTTTGCCGCTGGTATCTTTGCCCAGACTTGAATATGTTCTCTGCTGCTCTGAAATGGTCTTTTCTCCAGACATGACCTCCATTCCCAGCAGACCCAGGAGTTTTCTCTGATTTAGCTTGTCGGAGTCATGCACACGGGCTTCCTGTGCTGTTGTTGCTTTTATGGTCACTTGCCATGCCCCGAAAATGGGTTTAACTGGAAAATGTATGAAAAAGATCTGGCCTCTGTTTGTGCCCTTTTGTTAGCTTTCTCCGACTCATGCTGTGGGACTCTGTACATGTAATGTATATTGTATATATTTTCACAAGTGAAAAATAAAACATGAACGGACTCCGTTTCCTTATTTCTGAGAATGCTCTGAGACTCCATTTCCTTATTTCTGAGAATGCTCCAAGTTTCTTAGTATTGTGAATATTTTGGGGGATTGGGTATCCATGGTTCTTAAGACTCATTTCTAAAATTCTGTTTTAAACAGGAGATGGGACTTGAGCATTTAAAGGAACTGCTGGGCACTATTAAAACAGAGATGAGTCATTCTATCTATACCTACTGTTCATATCAACATTTAGGCCAAGAAAGTAAGTAGTATATACAAATTTCTGTGATTAAGCAGAGAAATATAGCCTGAGATAATCTGATCAAGAAAGATGCCATACCAGTTAACACACACACACACACACACACACACACACACAGCTAAAATATGCATGGTGATATCTTGCTTTACTCAATGTCTGTGGTGCTGATATGCTACAGGTAGCTACTACAGTTTAATGGCATTATTTTCCATTATGTTCATCATAAACTCAATAGGAGTTTTATCTTTTGAAACAGATGTTTTGGTGTTTCCTACCCAGATTATTGTGGCCTTCACTGTTTCCATAAGCACCAACCACACAGCTTCTTATTGTGTGTGTGACCTTTTCCTGCGTGCATTCTCTGATCTCTGGAGCATCTGATCTCTAAGGCAGGTTGACCAGAAGTTCCAGAAAGTTCATATCTCCAGAAGCAGCCCTCAACCTATAACAGCAGGAATTCTGGAATAAACACCCTAGGTCTTTGTCTCTCAGGAAAGACGATCCTGAAGTATGAGCTAAGCGGTGTCTCAGAACTTCCCAATGGTAATAAGTTCCTGGTTCCCACAGGGGAAACCTTCTATCCTGCTCATCCTTTATTAGCTTCCTTTCTGTCATCACTCCCCCACTCCTCTACTGGCATTTTCTGGGTTCACTTCCAAAACAACTTTCTCTTAAATCCTTGTTCAGTGTCTTATGGGGGAACCCAAGCCCCGCCTAAGTTAGTTGGAACAGAGTTGGCCTAAGAAGGAACTCCTCAATACCAGCTTCTTGAAATGAACCAAGCACCACTCAGGTGCTAGCGAGGACCCCCTTGCTGGTGCGTAATGGCATGGGGCTGATCCCTGACAAAATGTAGCCCCATAATTACTAAGACTCCTCTTATCAGGGATAGACTATAGATGGAGGAATTCTATTACTCTTGTGTTTAAAATATATGGGATTGTGGAGTTAGTGAACCTCCATAGAAATTTTTTAGGAAAAACATATTACAGGCTTGGTCAGCCAACATTCAATTCAGGATTTGAGGGGAAAGCTTGAAAACCTCCAACCAATAATAAAAATAACCCTCCTTTTCTGTAGCTGCAGGATAGAGCATGCTGAAAACCCCATTTGAGATTTCACTTCCAGAGAAGCAGAGTGGTTGAGTATAGGAGGTTGAGTTCACAAAGCCAGTAAGTCTTATCTATTAAAATCAGGATCCTTTTCAGGAAGGAGTTGGACTCTGAAGCAGAGGAGATATTTGGGTACGTGCTCTTACGAAGACAGCCAATAGACTCCTAAGAGCCCCTCCTCAGTAGGAAGTTTGATAAGTGGTGATGCTTAAACTTCTTAAGTTCTACTCCCATCTCCCTCAGTGCTTCTGGACAAATAACTGGAGTCAATTCTCAGCATGACCTGAGCAGAAAGGCATGACCTATGCTGCAGGATGAAATGGATTATTCATTAATCAAGTGCACTATAGAACCTGGCTGGTAAGAACTAGTAGGACTCTGAGAACATTTCTAAGAAACTGATCTTGAGATGCTGGATAAGGGATGACAGAATGTTAAGGCCAAATAACAAAAAATATTTTTCTATGAAAATACTCTTTCATGAGTTAATTTTTAACAGTCTGACAAGTACCCTTGGAGCTGATCCCAATGTGCTACTGGAATAGCTATTAAAGCTTGGAAACAATGTTGGCTTAAAATGAATGGTGTACAGATGCCAGAACTACTTCAAAGTATTGGAGAAGAGCTCTGAGTTCTCCTGAGGGGTGGATATGTTACACTGTGTTTATGTTGTGATGCCAGAGGAATTACCAGCTAATTATGTTCCCCAGGAGAGACCAAAAGACACTACCTTTCCTGAAGCAATAAGGAGCGCCCGGAAAAGAGGGACACCAGCCTCCGTGAGAAGCTCAGGGGTGACTGTTCTCGGTAGACCAGGTCTGACATAGTAACTGTGTTGCTGTTTTTCACTTAGAATGACATCCTCATGATTAAGGCTGAAGATGTGGTTCTATTAAATGCTGTTGTGTGTTTTTTGTTTGTTTGTTTTTGTTTTTAGTTCTTTTTAGTTTTGTGTCCTGGATAAGCTAGCTTCATGAAGTGGAAGTAGGCATGATGCCCATCTCCCTACCCCCCAATACCACTTTTACTAATTCACTGAAGAAAGTGAGCTCCCCCTTTTTATAACTTCAGGATCGAGGGAGTTGGAGGCTTAGAAAGTTCTGCCAGGGGACACAGGAAGGGTTCCACTAAATCCACAGCTTTAGCTGCCACCTGGTTATTGTTGGCTGCCCATGCCCACAGGCCATGAGTGAGAGCAGACAGTTACTCTGCAGGCAAAGGCCGTTCATCCTGATTGCCAAGAGGATCTTCTGTGGCTGCTAAATAATGGAGCTGGGAGGAGTATGTCTGCAAATCATGGGACTCAGTGGGGCACCTCTTGATGCTTCCAGGCCTGGTGAGAACCTAAAAGGTAACTGCAACAACAACTTCTATGAGGATAAGTAACTGGGTTACAAGGAGGACAGTTAACT
This sequence comes from Pipistrellus hanaki, assembly GCF_964339955.1. Lineage (NCBI taxonomy): Eukaryota > Metazoa > Chordata > Mammalia > Chiroptera > Vespertilionidae > Pipistrellus > Pipistrellus hanaki. Next base: position 31,826,254 of record NC_140511.1, read on the forward strand.
TGAGACTCAAACGCTCAGGGATAAAAGACTACATTATTGCACCAGCGATGAACCTAGACTAGAAGCAGATTGGCCAAGAAATAGAAGTGGTAAAGCATGGAAATGGTAAATCTCAATTATGGTCTCAAGGTAAGTACAACAGTGGAGACTGTAGCTTGGACCAAAGTATCCTTTGTAATCTCAATCTCTCTCTCTCCCCTCTCCCATGCCTCCCCTAGTGACTTCCTTAAAAATAAAAAATACTGGTGAAAGCAAAGAAAGTCCAAAGTGTGCACTAGACATTAGCAGAAGAAATGTCTGTATCCTCTCAGCATACGGCTAAAAGCTTTCTCTGAATGCGTAGAGTGTATTTGTCTTGCATGCTGGACAGGTCAGAGTGCTATAAAGTTAACACCTCCAAGAGCAGTCACATCTAAAACTGACATAAATCAGTAAAGTCCAGCTTCCTTGCCCCTCTGGTAGGATAATCTAAGGCTTGCTCTGTAGACTCAGATGTCCCCACTGGGATTTCCTTCCCTGTCTCACTACTCCTCTATCCTTGCTTCCAAAGATCACCTCCCAGTGAAGAGCTTTTCATTTTTGAATGAGCTTCAACTGTCAGTAGTACTTAAAACAGTGCATCTGGCCGGGACCGGTTTGGCTCAATGGATAGAGTAGGGGTGTCGAACTCAATCAGAGAAGGGGCCAAAATCTAAAATCCAGCCTAAATCGCGGGCCGAATGGTTTACTGAACAGTCATAAACTGACAATGTCATAAACTGACAGCGGAGTGCAGTGATGACAGCGCGGTGCGGGCCACATTGCAAGGCCTGGCGGGCTGGATTTGGCCCGTGGGCCTTGTGTTTGACACATGTGCGATAGAGCGTCGGCTTGGGGACTGAAGGGCCCCTGGTTTGATTCCGGTCAAGGGCATGTACCTTGGTTGCAGGCATATCCCCAGTAGGGGGTGTGCAAGAGGCAGCTGATCGATGACTCTCTCTCATCGATGTTTCTAACTAGCTCTCTCCCTTCCTCTCTGTAAAAAAAATCTATAAAATATATTAAAAAACAACAACAGTGCATCTGAACAATAACTTTTATTCCAATGGAATCTCTAATCTACTCCCCCCACCTAAATATCCACTGAAATGTAGTTCTGAGATATGTATTGTGAAGTCAGAACTAAGTGTCTTCTAACCTTTTTCCACTATAGAAAAGTGTGATTTGTTCAGTCGTCAGAGTGAATATTCATTGATTCACAGATCTCTTTACTCCCCCACTAAGTATTTGTTGAGTAGTTACTATATTCCCAACACTTGGCTAGGCACTGCCATGGAGACTAAGTCATGTTCTCAGGTCTTAAGGTGTTATGATCAGAAAGGAGACTCAAACATGTAAACAATTCACCAAGTACTAAGAGAGAAGTCAAATGTTCAAACCAAGAGATAGATCTCTTCTGGAAACAGAATTTGTTTCTAGAGGTGGAGACTGCAGCCCCAATCATGTTTAAGGAAATAGACTATGTTCCTACCATTTTCTTTCTGACATCCCAACACTGTGATTTGGCCACACTAGACTTTTTGTTCAGCTCCCCCCCCCCCATTTTTTTTTTGGCCTGGAAATTCTATTCATTCTTCAAGGATCAGCACAATGGCACAGCCTTGCAGTCTTTACATCTCTATAAGAAATGAAAATTACTTCCCACATTTGCATAACTCATTTCACACACACACACAAAAAAAATTAAAAGTTTTAAATTATATGTGTTGGTGACATAGATTAATAAGATCATATAGTTTTCAAGTGTCTATTTCTGTGATACATGTTCTGTGCATTGCATTGTGTGCCCAACAACCTAAGTCAAATCATATTCTGTCACCATATATTTGCCCCCCTTTATTCTTTACTCTCCCCGACCCCTTACCCTCTGGTAACCACCATACTCTGTCTATGAGTTTTTGCTTGTTTTTCTTTTTTTTCTTCTTTCTTCTTTTTAATCCTCACCCAAGAATAAGTTTATTTATTTTGAGCGAGAGAGGAAGTGAGAGAAAAGACAGAGAGAGAAGAAAGAGATAAAAATGAGAGAGAAACATTGATTGCCTCTCATATGTGCCCCGACTGGGGATCAAACTCATAACCTAGGAATGTACCCTGACAGGGAATTGAGCCCACAGTCTTTTTGGTGTACAGGATGCTGCTCCGACCAACTGAGCCACCTGTCCAAGACCAGAGACAGGAAGATGACTGGTTACCTAGGCTTGAGGGGATTGGGTGACTGCTGAAGGGTATGTGTTTCTTTTGAGGGGTGATGAAAATGTTCTAAAATTGATTGCAGTGGTGCTCGCACAACACTGTAAGTGTACTAAAATCCATTGAGTGGTATATTTTAAATGGGTGAAATGTATGGTATGTAAATAAATAATAATAAGGCTGCAACAAGAGAAAAATGGAGCCACAGGAGAAATCAGTATGAGTTTTTCCAATGCATTATTTAGCCCTGCCATGGGATATGGTCTTGCTTCTGTTCCATAGGAAGGAGTCTTAGGAGGTACATTTACCACTGCTGTCATCTGCCTGGTTAATCATCATTTCCGAATTCATGACTCTCAGATAATGGAACTAGAATAATTCAAGTGTTTAAATTCAACTTCATCTGTGGTGCTTCTGTATGAAAATGTCCTTGGATTTATATGCCCCCCAAGCACCAGAAAACTCCCCAATATTGGAAGAGAAAGGATCCTTAGACATCTGGATAAAAAGGGCAGAAGCAGTGATGGGCTAAGTCTGTAACTCTCAAAGATGAGGGCAAAGGCCCCTCAGAAGTGTGTATGCCTGTGACACTACAGTGAAAAGCCTGAGATTTTCTATTTCAACAAACCAACTTACTTTGTTCAATTTGCTTGACTTTCAGAATCAGTATTAATATTATTGATATTAATGTATTTGATATTAATACCTAGGCAGAGGCCTTAGTATATCCCTAAGTGCATTGTACCCATTGAAACTATAGCGGTAAACATCAGACTCCAAAATTCAAAATCCCAACTGAAACTGATTGTACTTTCTATTAGAACAAAATTTTTCTTTCAAAAGAGTTAAAGGAGACTTTATAAAGTATTTTTGTTCCAAATGTGAGTTGCTATTACGTGTAATACAATATAATGCTTTCTATTTTGTCTTGAAGTTACCTTATGCCAAATGTGTAACAGCAATTTGTATTCATTGAACTTCTTAATCAAACAGTTATCAAGTGACTGCTCTGAGCAAGGTTGCTGTGTTTGGTGCATGAAATAGATCACATGTCAAGGTTTTTACTAAAATGCCCAGTGCTTAATATATGTTAGTTTCTTTCTTTTCTCTGTGATAGCTGTTGTCATGGAAACATGATGAATACAAGTCATGGGTGCCTGCTCTTTAAGTTTGCTATCTCCTTGGGGAACCGGAGTGGGTTAACAAGATAGGCAAAACATTTATGGATCAAAAAAAGATGGTTGTTTCTGTTTCTACTACATAACATTCTTCATTTTTATTATTGTAATTAATGTTAATAGTTATTTTTTGCTTAGGTCTTTTATCACATTTTTTCCAAACATCACTTGATTTCATCATGGTTATCGCTCGGTTCAGGGTAAAAGAAACCAGGATGATAGAAAATGGGTATCCAAATGCATCATGTGATTCTGGCAGAGCTTCTAAAATAAACAGTGATTCTGCCCTTCTGACCATATTGGGCTCATCAGAGGATTTCATTTTTTGTAAAGTGATAGATCTAGCCTGTCCAGCATGGCTCAATGGTTGAGTAGTGATCTATGGGCCAGGAGGTTATGGTTCAATTCCTGGTCGGGGTACATGCCGGGTTATGGGCTTGATCCCCCATGTGGGGGGTGCAGAAGGCAGCCAATCAATGATTCTCTCTCATCATTGATGTTTCTATCTTTCCATCTTCCTTCCTCTCTGAAATCAATAAAATATTTTTAACTTTTAAAAAAATATTTTATTATTTTTTTTACAGAGAGGAAGAGGGATGGATAGAGAGTTAGAAATATTGATGAGAGAGAAACATTGATCAGCTGCCTCTTGCACACCCCCTACTGGGGATGTGCCTGCAACTAAGGTACATGCCCTTGACCGGAATCGAACCTGGGACCTTTCAGTCCACAGGCCAATGCTCTATCTACTGAGCCAAACCAGTTTTGGCCCAATAAAATATTTTTAATTAAAAAAATAAAAATAAAGTGACAGATCTGGGGTTGTTCTTGTGAGCCAATTGGGCCATTCAGAGTTTTCTCCTTTGCTTTCCCCTGTCCCCATCAAAGCTTTAAGAAGGAAAATCATAGGAAATGGCCATCATTTTCTCATCCCAGGTGACATGTGATAGGTGAGCATATAACAATACACAGAGGTGATGAGACAAGTAGTGAGAGAAAGGAAGGCAAGGAGAAATGAAAACCCCATCTGAGTCTCTACATGCAGCTGTGTATGAGTTTTGATTTAATCTTCAACTTCCCAGTTACACGAAGGCAATAAATTCCTCTTTGGGCTCTTTGTTCACCTGTTCAGGGTATATTGAGTTGATTTTCTGCCACTTGTAACTAAGACTCTCATGACTAACATGTCCACACAGTCATTAACACTGTAGTTAGACTTGCCCCGAGTCTGTCTGTCTACATAGTCCTCAAGGTCCATGTTCTTGGCCATTAACTAGAGACCTAGTGTACAACATTCATGCAGGTCCCCTTAGCCTGGCCTGTAACCTTTCGCAGTCTGGGAGCCCTTGGGTAATGCCCAAATAATGGCTTAGGCCCGTCCCTAGGGGCCTAAGCCATCAGTCGGACATCCTCAGTGCTGCTGTGGAGGTGACTGTTGCACTCACCAGCCATCAGCCCAGCTTGTGGCTGAGCAGCACTCCCCTTGTGGGAGTGAACTGACCACGCGGGGTGGGGGGAGGGGGGGCTCCTGTGTTGAACATCTGCCCCCTGGTGGTCATTGCATGTCTTAGCGACTGGTAGTTCCGCTGTTCAGTCAATTTGCCCTTTTATTATATAGGATAATAGCTCCCACTTCATTGGGAGATTTTTATAGCAGTGGATACTTCAAATATTCTACTACTAGGAAATGGAGCATACATTTTAAGGATGAATAAAAATTGTGTTGTATTGCTATATATCGTGCTGTTTTTATTAAACAACTAATGCTTGACATTTAAATTGTTGCCAGTAGTTTTCCTTTAGCTAATGCTACAAAGATAAAAATTTTTTGCACATCTATGATTGACTCTTCAGAATAAATTCCCAGTATTAAAGTTATCAAATCAGACATTATGCAAAATTTAAAAAAATCCAAAAATTACTTTCAGAAAGTTTGTACTAACTTATACTGTCATCAGTGATGTCTGATAATATCCAAAGAGCATGGCAATTTATGATCATCTCTCCTACAAATATTCATAAAAATTTCAGATCTCCTACAAAGGTCTTCTAATGTGTGCATTTGGGGGTAAATCAGTAATAAATGTATGAGTATAAAAAGCTTTATAAACACTGAAAGCATAATACTAGATTATAGCAATGTCATTTTTAATCGGAGATCAGGCTAAATTCAGAGTTCAGTCTCTTTTCTCTCCCTCCTTTGTAGTACCTTTGGGAAAGATTAGTTTGCTCTCTATGTTGAAAAAAAAGTGCTATAGCAGTAAATAAAAGATAAGTTTAAGAGAAAACAGGGTTCTTAAGAATTATTTGTCTACTTGAAAGATGAAACCTGGATGCCTTTGCAAAACTGGTTGCACATAATAATCCTAAAATGAATAATTCAAGTCTTTGTGTTTTAAAGTTAGTGTTATAGTACATCTATTTCACCAAAAGTGTTATTACAATATGACTACTAATAGAATTATCTTAGTAGTTTTAAATTCATGGCAATAATATATATACTGAGGTTTTTTTACACCATAACTTTGTATAAACTAGAATTCTAATAAAAAGATAAATACAGACATGACATTTTCTTCCAGAAATATTGCTTTCTATTTTTAATTCAAAGAGGAACTGGGTTCTTAAATATGTTAGATTGTTGGAATATAAAATATCAAGGACAATTGGACAATTGTTTATAATTTAATATGCTGTTACAAAGTAATTTCTCATACTACTATTTATTATTGTTTTAAGGTTATACACCATCTCACCCCTCCTTTTCTTTCTCTTTCTTTCTTTCTTTCTTTCTTTCTTTCTTTCTTATTCCTTCAGAAGAATGTTAGGCCCCTATAAAGGGACATTTCATAAATGTTTTTCAATTTACCTTAACTGACCTTGAATCAGAGTTTATGACATAAATTGTACTACCCTCATTCTTGGGGAATGGGTAAGAGGATGAGGTGAGTTTTTTACTTTTTACTTTATAGTGTGTATGTATGTTGTTTTATTTATTATCCAGGGAAATAATCAGAAGTCACCCATGGTTAAACACTTTGATAAAACTGTAAGCATGTAATTCATTATTATTAAATTGCTGACTGGACTAAATGAGATAAACAACTTGAAGCATTTAGAGGAGTGCCTGGAATCTTGAACAGAGAAAATGTTAACTTTCATTATTCTGATATGAATGAAAATTTAAATTATCACAGGCAAAAGCTCTGTATGTGCCAAGGGTCTGTTCTGCAGTGACCATATGCTTAGATTTAGAATTTAGAGAAATTAGACCCTAAATTCTGTCCTAAGAGAATGTCAAGCACTACAAGTATTGGTGGCACCTGATCTGGCAAACCTTAACAGATGCTCCCATCAAGTTGTACATCACATCCCTAGGACTTACTTATCTATAACTGGAAGTTTGTGCCTTTTGAACACATTTCTTTAATTTCCCCCTTCCCCCACGTCTGGTAACATGTCCTTTTCTCTGAGTTTGGTGGTTTATTTATTTACCATAGGCCTGTGCATTAAATTCATGCATGGGTAGGCTCCCTAACCCTGGCCAGCAATCAGGGCTGATCTGTGGGGCGATCAGCAGAGTGATTGGGGAGGTTCCCGCTGGCATGGGCCTGGGGTCTGGGGCTGGTGGCAGCTCCTGCATTGAGTGTCTGTCCCCTGGTGGTCAGTGAGTGTCATAGCAACCAGTTCCTCCTGTTGTTCTGCTGTACAGTAGATTTGCATATTAGGCTTTTATTATATAGGATTATTATTTTTTATTCCACATATAAGTGAATCATATGATATTTCTCTTTGGCATAATACCCTCTAGGTGTATCTATGCTGTAGCAAATGATAGGATTTCCTTGTGTTTAGGGCTGGGTAATATTCCAGTTCTGTGTCTATCCTGGAATGGGAGAGAATGGTGTTATATTGGTAAACCTGGCTTCATTTCTTCCCTCATTCGCTCAGAGACGTCCACTGTGTCCGGAGTGGAGATGTCAACACGTATAAAACACAGGTCCGCAGAGCTTCTGGCTAGTGGAAAAGGACATAAAACAGACCATCAAAGCTATATCTTAAGTGATCAGCTGGCCATGGAGACACAGTACAGGAGGGGTTGGTTGGATTTGGCAGTTGGAGAAACCTTTCCAGGGTTGGTAGCACGGAGCCCTTGGAAAGCTAAGTATATCTTCCAATATAGACGAGGAGGGGATGGCGTCCTGGAGAGACAGAGAATGCATGGAAATGAATGAAAGGTGGGGGAGGAGTTCATTGGCAGGTGCTTAGGCGCTTTCCGTGTAAGTCCGCAGTCCCCCTCATCGCAGTCTCCCCTTCCAGAGTTCCAGTTACTCTGTCAAATGTGCTCCAAAAATATTAAGTAAAAAAATCCAGAAATAAACAATTCATATGTTGTTTTTCATGCTGAGGTGAAATCTCGCGATGTCCCGCTTTGTCCCTGGGGGACTCCTCCTCTTTCCCGTCTACTCGCTGCACCTGCACCTGCACCTGCACCCGCGCTGAACGCTCCTACCTGTTAGCCGCTTGGCCGCCGTCTTGGTTAGCAGAGCAACTTATTATGAAGAAGGAAAAATAAGTTTGCGCTGGTTTTACTGTTGTACCTCAAGTTATAGAAGTGACGGGCACAGTGCGTGCTAAAGCTCATGGAAAAGGCACTGAATTTGTGGGTAACAGACATGACATTGTCACGGCTCACGACCCTACAAATCGTCAGGAGTCCAGGAGTCGCCCAACCCCAGGTCCCACCATGCCTAACTCATGCGTCTCATTTCGTCTCATCACGGAGGCATCTTCTCCCCAAGAAGGGTGAGTGCAGTACAATAGGATATTTTGAAAGAGACCACGTTCACATACCTTTCATTAGAGTATATTGTTATAATTGTTCTATTTTACTAGTAATCTCTTACTGTGCCTAATTTATAAATTAAGCTTTGTCATAGTTTTGTATGTACAGAAAAAAACATAGTATATATAAGTTTGCTAGTATCTACGTTTTTGAGAATGTACTGGGGGTCTTGGAATGCATCCCCTGTGAATAATGGGGAGAGTACTGGAGTATAGGCGCTGTCAAGCTCAGGTTGAAACCATGGTAAAGATCGCTTGTATTGTAAGCAGCTGGAGTCGCCATTGGTTTTAAACAGGGGAGAGACCATGAGGTCTAGGTTTTATAAAGCTTCTTCTGGCTGTAGCATGAAAGGTGGACTGAAGGCACTGGAGTTGTAGCAAGTTAGGGTGCTGTGATAATAATCCAAGTAAGAATTGGTAAGCGCCTTTATTAACAAGAGGAATAGCTTCAAGAGCATAAAGTTGCAGCAGATATTCTTTTAAAAAAACAGAATTAAATGTTTTCATTATATTTACAAACTTCTCTGATGAATAAAGACAGTCCGTTTTAGAACATTGTTTTACTCCTGAAAGAAATTCCATAACCATTAGCAGTCACTCTCAATTGCCACCTACCCACATCCCCTGGCCAATCACTAATTTCTACTTTCTATCAATAGTATGGATTTAACTATTCAGGACGTTTTATATAAAATTGAATCGTACAATATGTGGTCCTTTGTGACTGGCTTCTTTCACTTAGCATTAATATACAAGATTTCGCAGACATACGTTTTCAGTTCTCTTAGATGTATACCTAGGAGTGCAATTTCTGGCTCGTACAATAACTCTGGGCAGTGACTATTTGAGGTTCTGCCAAGTTCTTTTTTCAAAATGACTGTATCCCACAAACAATGTATGAGGCTGCCAATTTCTCCACATGCTCACCAACACTTGTTATTGTCTCTTTCTGACAATAGCTATCCTAGTGGATGTGAGGTATTAACTCATTATGGTTTTGATTTGCATTTAACTGATTTCTAAGGGTGTTGAGTATGCTTTAATGTGTTTATTGTCCATTTGTATATCTTCCTTGAAAAAATATCTATTCAGATCATTTGCCATTATAAGTTTTGCACCTTGTCCTTTTATTATCGAGTTGTAAACTATTTCTTTATATAATTCTATATAGAACTATCCCTTGTCAGATAATATGTTTTGTAAATCTTTTCTCCCAATATATGAGTTGTTTGTTCATATTCTTGTTGGCATCTTTTGGAGCACAAAAACTTTATTTTTATGATACCTGATTTATCTATTGTTTCTGTAGTGACTTGTGTGGTTGATGTTATATCTAAGAAGGTATTGCCTAACCTGGGGTCCTAAAAATTTATTCCTATTTTTTCCCTAAGAGTTTTAAAACTTTTAGCTCTTATGTTTATGATTCCTTTTGAGTTAGTTTTTGATTATTATCTGAGAAAGAGGTCCAACTTCACTTTTTGCATGTGGGTATCTAGTTCGAACTAGCACCTGATTTTGAATGAGAACTAAGCCCTCATTGACCCCTGACCTCTGGAGCTTGTGACCCATTGTGTAGCCAGCCTCATTGCCCTCAGATGTAACTCCCTTCTATGGCCCAAGGGGATGTTGCTACTGCTGCAGGGGAATGTTGGAAGAATAGAAATGGAGGTTTGAATAGAAATAGAAAAGGGGGCATGTTCAGGAGTAACACTCTCTATGCTTCCTACCTTCACCTGGTTGGAGGTGGTACAGAATACGTTAGCCCAGGAGATATAATAGATGGACATGGGAGATGAACATTGAGATGACCGTATGCCACTTGGACACATCAGTGGAGCTAATGGACCAAAACCCAAGCCCCAGTGATCACTCATCCCTTCCAAGATGGAGATTCCTCTAAGTAGGAGAGGGCAGTCTTGGAAATTTCCTGGATTGGATCCTTATTTAACTGAGCCCCTTTTTACTGTTCCATTTGCCTGCCCTGACTTCGCCCAATTTTTACTTGTCTTGTTTGCATTCTGATTTGGAGCTGTAAAATTCTTGAACTATTTTGACCACCAGGTCCCTTATCACTTTTATGAATTGCAGTATATTTTCCTAATATGTGGCTTGCATTTTCGCATTATTTTTAGTGTTTTTGAAAGACCAACATTTTTAATTTTAGTTGAGGACCAAATGTTGTTGTTTTTCTTTTATGTCTCATGTGTTTGTCTCATTGTCCTAAGAAATGTTTGCATAATCCAAGTTTATAGAGATTTTCTTCCATGAGAGTTTTAGTTTCTGTTTTTAGACCTAGGATCTAATTCAAAATAATTTTTGCAAAGGGTATGAGGCAAATGTGTAGAGGAAGCAAAGCAAATATGTGACAAAAAGTATTTGATGCAGTAAACAATTAAAATAAAACACTGGAACATGTATTGCTGTAGTGTAGATGGTAGAAATGCTGCTGAGACTGCCTGAGGAGATGGAAGGCATTTCACCAGACCGGGCCTCCTGCTACGTCTTGGTGGGAAAGGAGCAAAGTGGAATCCTACCAGTGTCCCTAAGTACACAGATGTTCATAGCAGCCTTATTTGTAATTGCCAAAAACTGGAATCAACCTGAATGTCTTTTAGGCAAGTGTTTAACCAATCTGTGGGCAATAGCCATACCATGGAATACTATTCAACAAAAAGGAACATGCTATTGAAACACAGACCTTGGATGAATCTTTAAGAAATACGCTGAGTGAAAAATACAATCACAAAAGGATAAATACTGTACAATTTCAATTATATAACCTTTTTATAAAGTGACAAAATTTTAGAAATGGAGGACAGATTGGTGGTTGTCAGGGGTTAGGGATGGACAGGAGGGAGGTGAATGTGGGAGAGGTAGGAGTGACTATAAAAGGGCAATAGGTGGACCCTTGTGGTACTCGAGTTGTTTAGTATCCTGAGACTGGAAACACAGGCCTACACAGGTGATACAATTGTAGAGAATTTAGAAAACATACACAAATAAACCTGGGGAAATCTGAATAAGATTGGTGGACTATAACCGTGATTGGCAAACTGCGGCTTGCAAGCCCCTTGAGTGTGGCTCTTCCACACAATACCATGGCTTGGGCGAGTCTATTTTGAAGAAGTGGCGTTAGAAGTTTAAGTTTAAAAAATTTGGCTCTCAAAAGAAATTTCGATCGTTGTACTGTTGATATTTGGCTCTGCTGACTAATGAGTTTGCCAACCACTGGACTATACCAATGTTAATATGCCATTTGTAATATCATACTACAGTTTTGCAAGCTGTCAGAAACCAAGAAAATTTTACAAGGGATTGCTGTATGTTATTTATTATTATTATTATTATTATTATTATTATTGTTGTTGTTGTTGTCTAAAGTTTTACATATGTCTCCTTTCCCCCCAATTGACCCCCTTCCCCAACCCTTCCCAACCCAGGCAAGCCCCCAATGCCCTAGGATCTGTGTCCATTGGTTATAAGTCCTTTGGTTGCTCTCATATAAGTCCTTTGGTTGCATGCATATAAGTCATTTGGTTGCTCTCTAACCTCCCTCCACTACCATGTATGTTATTTCTTAAGCCTGTAGGTGAATCTATAATTATTTCAGTAAAAATTTCAATTAAAAAATGAGGTAGTTGAGCTAAGGATTTGAATAGACATTTAATTCACAAAAGATATAGACATGATATGTAAGTACATGAGAAGATAAACATCATTAGTTATTAGAAGAATGCTAATTAAAACCACACAAGTATGTTGGAGAGAATGTGAAGCAACACATCTCTCAGATATTGCTGGTTGAATTGCACAATGGTACAGCTACTTTGGAAGAACAGTTTGGTATATATTTTTTATAAAGTTAAACGTACAGCTGTCATATGAACCAGATATCTTACCTATAGGTATTTCCTCCAAATTAATGAAAACAGGTCCAGATAATAAACTATACATAAATGTTCACAGCCACTTTATGCATAATAGCCCCAAACAGGAAACAACCCAATTATGCATCTACTGATGAACTGATAAACATAGCATGTTTTATTTATAGGATGGCATACTACTCAGCAACACACAAAATGAATCAACTATTGATAAATGCATTAACATGATAGATTTAAAAATCATTATGTTAAATGGGAAAAGCCAGACTACATGCTGTAATGATTCTATTTATATGACATTTTAGAAAGTACAAAACTGCATTGACATGACTCAGATCAGTGATTACCAGAGGCCAGGGTTCACTGTAGAGACACAGGACTTTGGGGGTTGTTGGAGGTGTTCTGTCTTGACTGTGGCAGTGGTTACATAACTATATGTATATTTGCCAAAGAGTATTGAAAAGTACACTTAAAATGGGTGAAGTGGATTTGATGTAAATTATACTTTAACAAAGCCAGTTTTAAAACCTCTTTTGGAGGACCATGAGTAGATGCTTTTACACGTTTATGGGTGGTTTCTGAACTATGTCTTATTAAAGCTCAGTTTGCTTTAAACCTTAAAATTGGAAGAAATCCTAGGCATAGAAATCGGGGTCACCCTCTTGTTTTACACATAATAGAGGTTTAGAGGAAAACGTCTGTTCCAAGTTCTCACAGCTAGTTCATAAGAAGCTTGGGGTAGAAGGCATACCCTGCATTTTCATGTGTATTTTGAGCTGCTTCGTTTTTATGAGGGGACTGACCGTGCTTTACCAGTCTTTTCTCTTGAACTATCAGCTACCTTATTTTCCGGCATATAAGACGACTTTTGAAACGAAAAAAAGTCAACCGAAAATCAGGGGCAAAAGACCAAAATTGCACAAAAATTACCTGCAGATCTTGACGGCAAAGTAAGTCTTTTCTTTGAAGTGGGGGGTAGTCTTATACAGCGAATATAGGCCTAAACCTATGTTTTAACTGTAAAATTAGGGGGTCGTCTTATACGCCGGTAAATACTCTTTCTACCTGCAGTCACTCATCCTGGGCTCTTTGAATAAGGCACTCATTGCTGGTATGTGATTGAATTAATATTGGAGCCTGGGAGACAGAGCTGCGAGAAAGAACACTTATCGGGGGAAAGAACAGTGAATCATCATTCATGATGCATGTGGTACACTGGTGGCACAATTTAATGAAAAGAAAGGAGTCTTATCGATTCTATTTTTAAAACTTCCATTCAATTAATTTAATTTCAGATATTATATGTTTCAATTCTAGAATTTTTACCTAATTATCTTATAAACCAATTTTAGCTAATTTAAAAAATCTTTTTGCCATTTCTTATCTCTGTCCCTCACCTTAGCCATGTTAATCATAGTTAAAGTCCCCATTATCTAACTCCAACAGATAACTGGTGGATCTGTTTCTGTTGTCTGCTTTAATTTTCTATTGTTTTGTGGTCAAGCGATCCGTATGTTATGGATCTAATTAATTTTGTAAAAATTCCTATTGTCTCTTTAAAAATATAGAGGCTCCAGATGATGCCATCTTGACTCTTTCTAGGCCATTACTCCAGTCATGGGCATTTGTGAGTAAAGGCTGCGTTGCAGCCCTATGAGATTCCTTTTATCCCTGGTCCTCCCTCTCCTCCCAGAGTGTTCAACTGGGAGCCCAATCTACTCCTTACTTCTCCTCAAAAGTGCAGAGATCTCATCTTTGTTTGCGAAACTACCCAAGACCCCTGCTCAGCTCTTTCCTTTTTTGTTGTTAATTCTCACCTGAGGATATTTCTTTCCATTGCTTTTGAGAAAAAGTAGAAGGGAAGGAGGTAAGAGGGAGAGAGAGAGAGAGAGAGAGAGAGAGAGAGAGAGAGAGAGAGAGAGAGAGAGAGAGAGAGATATCGACTAGTTGCCTCCACATGCACCCCCATGATGGGGAAGGAGAACGAATTTGCAACTCAAGTACTTGCCCTAACTCTAACCCTCAACCTTTCAGTATTGGTCAAAGCTCTAGCCACTGAGTAGCAGTGGCCAGGGCCCCTGCTCAGCCCCTTAGAGGCTTTTCACCTGCCCTTTCATTCTGCCCCATGTGGCCCAGTATTCTCACGGGTCCCCAGGAGAAAGTTGGTAGTGTGTTTGAAGCCCCTCAAGTTGCCTCCAAGTACCCTGCTAGTTCTTCTGTCCCCCTCCCACAGATTCAAAGCCTGGATTGTCAGCCTCCTATCTATGCCCAGAATCAATAAACATCCTGCAGGGTAAAGGAAGTAAAAGAGGGTCAGTCCAAGAGATTGAGGCTCTCCTTTCCAGAATTTCAGTCCCTTAACTTCCAGTTGCATCAGAAACTTTCTGCTATTTCTAACATATATTTTCTATATTTTATTGTGTGTGAGTGTGTGTGTTTTTCTGTTTTCTCTTGCTAGGAACATTGCCCCTCCATTAGCTATCCATGGCACCCTGAAACGTAGTAGTTCCAATCCAACGAAGTAAAAAGTTCAACGAGAAAAATGTCTACAATTAATAAACTTGCAGAAAACTGAGCCTGAGATTTAGGATTTAAAAGATAAATCTAGTGACTTCCCCTTTTTTCATGAATCAATATTTTGATTTTATATATATTAACAATAACATTTATCATTTTGTTGACATTTGTTATATACCTGGCAGTGTTTCAGGAACTTTATATACGCAATCCCTTTTAATCCTCTCATCAATACTATGATGCGGGCCAATTATTCCCATTTTTCAAAGAGGTTATTGAGACATAGAAAGGTCACACAGCTAGTGAGAAGGAAAGCAGAGGCTTGAGACTGAATGTTCTCTCAATCACTAAGCCAAACTACCTCACGTGTGAACCACTTTTACAATGAACTGCCTGTTGTGTGTGTCACAATTGCTCTCCCAATGACGGAGTAAGCTTCCTAGGACTCATTCATGTGTTGTAATATAAAATCACTCTTGAAGTTATAGCCCTCAGGGCATTTGTGGTTGATTGGTCACATTGGCTAAAAGCTCTGTTTTGAAACTCAAACCTTAACACGCAAGCCTCTAAGGAGAGGTTGTTGATCACATTTTTCTGGCATGCATCCATCAGAGATTAGCCATTCCAGGAAGATGGGCTCTGAACATTGCTGCCTGGTGGAAGGTTCTAGTTCACAGCGCCCTGTGTG
Organism: Pipistrellus hanaki; assembly: GCF_964339955.1. NCBI lineage: Eukaryota > Metazoa > Chordata > Mammalia > Chiroptera > Vespertilionidae > Pipistrellus > Pipistrellus hanaki. The sequence continues at coordinate 31,841,598 of NC_140511.1, forward strand.
TCTATAACAGAGCACAGCGAGGGAATCCTCAGGCTCAGTATACTCTGGCTGTGGAGCGGGAGCAGCAAGTAGAGCAGAAACAGTTATGGAACAATCAGGGCCGAGGGGCCATAGACAGCCTCTCAGACTGAACGGAGCCAAATGCTTTGCCACTGGTCCAGAGCTGGTGCATCTTGTTCAGAATGACCGTCAGATATGGGAATAGACATATTTTGAATTAATTTATGGATAGATGCTCATACCAGGGTCCCAAACAGCCCTCTACCCATACACACACACACACATACATGCACACACAATGGTCACATTAGACAAACTTGGGGCGATGGTGAATGAGAAATGCTGATTTTACTGAAAAGACTGAGAGATTAGGATTGTGTTAGAAGGTGGATAGGAATTTGGTAGAGAATGTAAGTCAGTATAGAAGAATAGTTACTTTTATTCAGACCTGAATTTGTAAACTAGGAACACCATATCGCTAACCATTAGGCTAGATAGATTTACGCATAAAATACAACTAGGATCCAAGAAAGAATTTTCTGATGGGTAACTTAAGCAAGCTTATGAAAGAGAGAAGACTCTGAATAAGAAGAGGCAGGAGAAAGGGGAAAGAGATAAGCATTTAATCCTATGAAAGTCTATGAAATGGCCCCATTTCATATGAGAGTAACTAGAGTCTCAAATAAATTAGGCAATTTGCCCAGATCTCAGAGCTATTCAGTGTTAGATTCGACAATCAGTTCTGGGTATATGTAACTTGAAAGATATTGCCTTTGTAACAAATCCTACTGCTTCTCTAGCCATGAAAACAAGTGGGTAGACCTTGCTGAATTGCAGTTATAGAAAAGGAAATATGTTTCTCACCCGCCCCCCCCTTTGGTTATTTTTTTTTTAAAAGGTTAATTTTTATCTTTATCACAAGTTTGAATATGATGGACCTACATGTATTTACTTGATAAATTGGTCTTATTTAAAATTTAGTCAGTCTGCTTAGTTCTCCGAGGTTCCTAGAATTTGGCTTGTAACAAATTTTGAAAGTTCTTAGCCATTAAATCCAAAATATTTATTTTTATGACACAGTTTCTCTCTCTTCTTATTCTGGCACTTCAATTACATGTATGTAAGACCATTGATATTGCTTTACAGTTCTCTGAGGCCTTGTCCTCTTTTTGTTTGTTTATGATTATTTCCCACTGTAACTATTAAGCTATCTTCAAGTATGATTATTGTTTCATTCGCTGTGTCCTGTATACTGTTGAGCATGGTGAGGAATTCTTTTATCTCTGATTTTGTGTATATTACTTCTAGCAATGCCATCTTACTCCTTTCTATACATTTCACATTTTTTCTACAATTCCCCCATTGCTCCTTTAACATTATTAAAACTATGTTAATGATTCTGTCATATAGTTCCAACATATAAATGATGTCTGATTCTAATAATATAGACTATCTCTTAGACAATGGGATATTTTCTCCTTGTGTTTGTGTGTGTTCTGTCATTTCTTTTTTTTTTTTTTTTAATATATTTTATTGATTTTTTACAGAGAGGAAGAGAGGGATAGAGAGTTAGAAACATCGATGAGAGAGAATCATTGATCAGCCGCCTCTTGCACACCCCCCACTGGAGATGTGCCCGCAACCAAGGTACATGCCCTTGACTGGAATCAAACCTGGGACCTTTCAGTCCCCAGACCAACACTCTATCCACCGAGCCAAACCAGTTTCGGCTGTTCTGTCATTTCTTAATGGAATTTTGGACAGTGTGTATATATGAAAGGGGAAGCGTAGGCAAATTATATCTATGCCCTGCAATGGACATGTCTCTCCACGGAGACTGTAAATGAGGTTGAGTGATTCTAATCAGAAATTGAGCTGACTTGGGTTTTGTTGTTGCTGACATTCGTTTCAGGGCACAAAGCCTTCCAGTCCATCCACTTGTGTGTTTAGTGCAGGGTCTGGTGTATCAGAGGGCTTATTCCTGGCATTCCCAATCTATCTCCAGCTTTCACAGTGCCTCAGGGTTATTTCTCCTTGCTCTGGTTCCTCTCAGCAATAGACTGCCATTGCTTGTTCCTTGTCGCACGATCGAGGGGAGCATTTCAAATCTCCTTGTCCAACCTCAGTTTTAGGTAACCCTGTGGAACTCAAGGTGAGGATATGAATCTTTTTTAATATTCTCACTCTTTCAAACTGGCAAGCACTGTCTTTAATTGTAATGTGTCTCAGGTGGCAAAGATTTCCCTGCCGCACCTGCAGTGGTAGAGAGCTCTGATTTGAATTGGTGCAGGTTCCTAAACCCTAAAAAATCCCCTGCTCCTTTACCAAGGTCAAATGGTTTTAGTTCCTACCACTCTCAGAGAAACAAGAGATCTTGCTTGCCCTTGTGCATGTGAGAGCTGTTTTGTTTTGTTTTGTTTTGTTTTGTTTTTTAAATCCATCCACCATAGGAGATGGGTTTTCTTTCTGTCTCTCCTTCTAAAGTGGTATGTCTATGCCTAATCCTGGGCAGGTGTTTGTGTGAAAAGTTTCCTGCCCCTCTCCCAGTGGATTATTAATGCTTTGACTTCTATAAGAGAAATATCTTGAAGAGCAGGGAGATTTTTTTTTAAAAAAAAATTCTTTATTGTTTAAAGTATTACATAAGTCTTCTCCCTCCTCCTGCATTGACCTCTCCCTGGCTGCCTCCAATCCCCAGCACATGCCATCACCCCCCCCCACACACACACACACACACACTCTCTGTGTCCATTGGTTATGCTCAAATGCATGCATACAAGTCCTTTTGTTGATCCCTTAGCTCCTCACCCTCCCAACCTCCCTACAGGTTGGACAGTTCATTTGCTCCTATGACTTTGGTTCTGTTTTTGTTCATCAGTTTATGTTTTTCATTATATTCCAAAAATGAGTGAGATCATGTGATATTTATCTTTCTCTGACTGGCTTATTTTGCTTAGCATAATGCTCTCCAGTTCCATCCATGTTGTTGCAAATGGTAAGAATCCCTTCTTTTTTTGTATAGCGGCATAGTATTCCATTGTGTAGATGTACCACAGTTTTCTAATCCACTCATCTGCTGATGGTCACTTAGGCTGTTTCCAAATCTTAGCTATGGTAAATTGTACTGCTATGAACATATGGTTGCATATATCCTTTCTGATTGGTGTTTCTGATTTCTTAGGATATATTCCTAGAAGTGGAATTACTGAGTCAAATAGAATTCCATTTTTAATTTTTTTGAGGAAACTCCATACTATCTTCCACAGTGGCTGCACCAGTCTGCATTCGCAACAGCAGTGCACAAGGGTTCCTTTTTCTCCCCACCTTCACCAGCATTTGTCGTTTGTTGATTTGTTGATGATAGCCATTCTGACAGGTGTGAGATGGAACCGCATTGTCATTTTGATTTGCATCTCTTGGATGACTAGTGACTTTGAGCATGTTTTCATTTGTCTCTTGGCCTTTCTTCTGTCCTCTTTCGAAAAGTGTCTATTTAAGTGCAGGGACATTTTATGCTTATCCTCCAGCCGCAGCGATCATGACCCGGGTGCTAATACCACCTAGCAGGGCTGTTTCCACTCTCCTGCCCTACCGACAGTCTTCCTTATGAGCATCTACTCAAGGGCCACAAAGAAGAGCTTTTGAGTGTGTATTTGTGAACTCCTCCTGAGTCTTTTCAGGTCCCAGGTATGTTAAACTTTTATGCTAGCACACATTTGTCCTTTAAAATCCATTACAGTTTTACCTGATGTTTTCTTAACTTTATGGCAGACACTTTTCCTCCCCTGTTCTATAAACAGTGGCATAGTTCAAGGATTCTGCCTCTCCTCGGAGGAACTTATCACTCATTGAAATTCAATCCAGGTCTTTCTGCCTTGCAATTTCAGCTATCTGATGGGCAATGAGAAAAGTTATAATTTTATAGATTGCTTGTTTTCCTTTTCTTGCTGTTCTGGTGGGAACAACATTATCTTGCAGCTTTCACCATCTAGAGTTAAAAGCAGAATTTTCTTCCATTTTGATATTCTGATGTCTGGTAACCAGGAGTGACCTCAGTCTTCAGTCTCTCTCTCTCTCTCTCTCTCTCTCTCTCTCTCTCTACACACACACACACACACACACACACACACACACACACTCAGGAAAACATTATCTGTAATATAGAGGATATCATATATATTCATATATCTAATTTCTGGGAAAGCTCTTAAAATAGGTCAGGCCCATGTTACTTTCTAGTGCCCTACTCAAGATAGCTCTGTGTGACTTGAGAAAATTGCCTCACTATTTATTTTCATTAAATTAAAATGGATTGGAGCTGGGTTTTTGGTCCCTCAAATTTCTTGATTTTTAAATTTCTTGATTAGATATCAATACATTGTTTAACACAGCCTGATTGAAAAGGTTGATCTCAAGATCAGACAACACCTTCATCTATAAAAGAACAAACAGAATTTTAAAAATAGCACCAAAATTTAGAGTATAAATCCCAAGTAAACAGAACTCAATTAATACCCAGATAGTTTATGAAAACCCACCTATGTTTAAATTGTATATGTAATAAAGAAAGGTATATCCGCCTAGATCATACCATGTTTTCAACTTTAGTCTTTGACCACATTTTAAACCTTAAATCTAAATATCAAAATATCAGTTGGCCCCTTTATGGAGTGTTTTGGGATATTTGGGGCCCAATTATTTAACCCAAGTATTTCTGCTTTTGATAGATGGTAGGAAGATGTTATTTGAAGTTAGACTAAAATTTTAAGTATGATTCCTCAAAAGTAAAGTGGGGAGAAAATTAACCTCTCTGAAGATTAGGTGAAATATTGTATGAAAAGCACTAAGCTTAATATGTTGCCATTTTAAGATTTATATTATTTTTCTTTCTCCTTATTTGTCTTTTAATATAGAGATCATCATGATCTATTAAAATGAGTGTAGTTCTAGAGTTGGACAGAGGCTTGAATCCCAGGCCTGTCACCTATTAATTAGTTTGTAATATTAGGAAGCTACTTAACATCACTATGTAGACATTTCTTGGCCCAAGTCTTTTAATGGGGAGATGTAGAAGCGAGAAGGAGGGCACTGGCTGTTGACTGCAGAGCACCATCACTGCCTTGGTGGTGGCTTTCACTGGACTTTGGAGGGTTGAGGTATTGTGGGAGGGGTTACTAGCAGGTTATGTGATTTGATTAAATCTGCGCTGGTAGGAGCAGGGCAAGTAGCAGCCCCAGTGGGACTGGCTACCATCGCTCTGCACATATCCTCTCTGTCCATGCACAACCCTCTACATGAGAACCAACTGCTGGCTCTGGGAGGGTGCAGACGAGGTGGGTGCACAGTTTTTGATAGTTTGGGTTTTCAATTGTTCCCTTGCTAACTGTATGTCTGAAAATTGGTAATTAGATGTAGATGCTTGGTTAGATTCCAGTTCACTTTTTTTTTTTTTGAAGGAATATGGCATAGGCAAACCCTTGGGTGATCTCCAATAAGTATACCTTGTGTAATCTCTTATGGCAACTCTATGAGTCTCTGAACTCTTAGTCTAGTTCGTCTTTTTCCTTGCTAAGGTTAAGTAGGGCAATTCCATTAAGCAGCAACTGTATGTTTATCACTTTTTAGGGAAAACAAGTGCTACCTTTCATAAGAAGTGTAGAGGTACTTCTGGAGAGAAGAGATTTATGAAACAAAACAAATAAAATAGAGACAATCACAGAACTCTAAAGTTAGTATTTAATTGCCAAATCCATTTCTTTCTTTATTTTTACTTTAATTTTCTTTATTTATTGAATGTTCTTCCTTTTTTCTATTATATTTAGTAATGGAAAAACATGAGGATATGTCTCTCAGACAATTCCAAGGAAGTGGGAGCTTGAAATGAAAATTTAGAATAGCAAAATTTAAGAGAATATTAAATAGAACAACATTTTACATATAAAATTTATACCAAGCTAATTAGTAGAAAATGTACCTCACTATAATTTGTAAATTTATAATGGTGAACAAGTTTTGCTTATATTGTTAGCTAATTGCATTTCTTTCTTTTTTTCAATTCTTTATGTGAAATTCTTTCTTGTATACTTTTTTTTGTTTCTGTTGAATTATTCATTCATCTTAGTCTTCCAGGTTTATGAAAGCTTTTTATATATCACTAGTGTCCCAGTGCATGGATTTGTGCACATTTGAAAAGAAATTAATTAAAAGGTGGCTGGTGGGGTGGGACTGGGCAAGATGGGTGGACACGCACTTTGAGCTAACCTCCCATGGTTCCTCCCCACTGGCTGCACCTGGGGTGGCACAGTGGCTTGAAGGGCATCTGCAGAAGTGAACTGGAGTGGGGTTCCTCTGGCAGATGGGGTCCCTCTGCCTGGCCTGTGGGTATCGGGCTACCAACTCTCTGGCATCCCCTGAGGGATCCTGGATTGTGAAAGGGTGGTTCTCATGGGTGATGCACCCTGGAATCATGCTCTCACCTCTCTGGTTCTAGGGTCTGTCACCTGAGAACCATCGCTGACAAGTCACCGCAGCTCAGCAGCTCCTGTGTTGAGTGTCTGTCCCTGTTGATCAGTGCATGTCATACCTACCAGCTGGTCAGATGGGTTGTTTAGCCTTTTATATTTATAGATTAAACTTGTGTCCTTTCCTATCATGTGTTAGAAATATTTCTCAAATTTGTTTTATATACATTTCATGGCATTTCCACTTGTACTTCAAACACTTTGCATGGCATCTGTTCAAAGGATAAGAAAGTTCTTTTCCTCACCAAAATTATAAAAATGACCCTTTTCCGAGTGGATTGGATCCAGGCTTCCTGAGTTGAAGACTTGTTGCCACATGAAAAGGACAGCAAAGTGAGCCTGACCGGTTTACTCGCGCTGTGACACCTTTGCATGGTGACAGATGGGCTTCTAGAGGAGTGGACTCGCAGGTCTTCCTCATGAGCTTTGTCTCACATGAGTGAAGTCCAACCTCAGACCCGTGCTGACTCACAGAGAGCAGGTCCCTAGAGCATAGGGCAATTTCCCATATGCACACAGAGCAGCAAAATCTCCAGAATGGGTTCTATCTATGGGCAAGCTGAGATAAAATATTCTCATTTGAGTTTCGTTTCTTGTAGGCAATTATGGTTATGTAAAAAATATTTTAAAAAAAGTTTCTTCCCATTGCTTCCTAATTTGCTCTAGTGTAATATATTACTGGTTAGAATCTCCTCTCTTTCTGAGGCAAATACATATTGTGGTTTGATTCTTAAGTGATCATTAAGTGATGGGATGTCTTCATTTATTGTGTATAAACAGGCTAATGTCTCTAGACACTTGGGATGTCTTTCCCAAATATGCATGACAAATAGTCTCATTTGGTTCTCATTCTCTGCAGCTCATGCCAAATTTGCTGTTCGAACTTCACTTCCGAGGCTTCTACCAGCCACTCGCTCTTGGGTCTTTTGTCACAGCATCCGTGACTGTTCACTGTTGGTGGTCCTCTGGAATGCTGGTCAGAACCAGATAGAAATGGATGCCCATCCCGGCCTTTCCTCTTCACAAGTGCCCGATCTAAGGCAGGTTACTGAATTTCTCTCCATCTCAGTTTCCTCACTTAGAAAATCAGTAAAACTCTCAATATCACAAATTTACTGTCACTGCTGTGTTTATTCCTATCCACATTATCATTGGATCATTATAAGACATTGATAATGCTGGTCAGATTGGTGAACAGTACACTAAGTTATTGACCCCACACACGAGCCCAACTTTCTTTCATTGATTTCCAAGCCTGTTTATTAAGCTCCTTAAAGATATTTCATTCACCCTTGCATTTTCTCAGTCCTTAACATATTGCCTTACCTAATTTGATATTTCAATACTTTTTCAGGAGGACAGCTTACTTAGGTTGGATAAATGGTTTCCCTTAGTGTATTATAAGGCAGTTTTTTTTTTTGTTTGTTTGTTTTTTAATGGAGAGACTTTTAGCTAACTCTGGAGAAATGTTTGCTGTTACAAATAGAGTGCTATTGACAGCTAGTTGGTATAGGTCCAGGATGCTGCTAAAATATGTAGGCCATACACACAACAAAGAGTTATCTGGTCCAGAAGTTCCCTGTTCTAGTGGAAAATATGGCCTTGGAGTTAGGTCCATATTCCAGTCCTGACTTAGTTGTTCACATACTTTGTGATGTTGGAGAAGTTGGTTGACTTCTATGCACCTAGCTTCTGCATGCATAAGATAATGGCATTACTTACTTTTATTTTGGAAACTAAATTAAATAATAATTATAAATGATTTATTTCAGTGCTTGATCCATAAAAGGTACTCAAACATGAAATTTCCTCTACTCCCAAACTTCCATCTGGCATAAAATATTATAAAATTAGATCTAAAGAGAGCAATGAAAGCAGGTACCCTTGTCTTAATAAGACCCAGGGAATCTTTGGGCCTTAATAAGACTCAGGGATCTGGCTGGTCTCTGGAAACAGGAAAGGGACAGTCCTAATCAAAAGTGTGCTCATGGAGAGAGAAGGAAAACAACTGTTAAGGCTTCTCCTCTAACCTGCTTTGGCCTTTGCCTCCCAAACAGAGACCACTTTAAGAGAAGCTGAAGCTTGCCAAGCACGGACAGAGAAAGAGGTCAATTCCACTCATTTCCTGAGCTCAGTAAGCATCCACAAAATTGACTATTTGTGTAATTGATTTCATAGAATCACAGAGGCGAACTTTTACCAAGATGGCTATAGTGAGGCTAGCATCTCCAAAGGAGATGGTGAGCATGCAGAGAATCAGGGCATGCATGGCCCAGTGAGGGGGCACACGCGTGTGTGCACTGCAGCCCACTGGTCCCGCTTCAAGGCCCCGGGCCCACGCTGGCAGTGAGCTAGACTGGGCTCTTAGAATCCATGGGCTAGTCACAGGGGGCTGGAGCATTTGGAGTTTAGGAGCTGAGGAGCCGTCCTGGGCCCTGTGAGCATGGATCCTTCTTGTTCACTGTAACAGTTTCAGGAGCAAACTCAGTCCCTAGCACAGGGTAGGTGCTTAATAACTGATTACTGAAAGATCTCGCAGAAACACCGGAACAGGATGCTCCTGAGGGGGCCTGGTAACATTTGATAATGAACCCTGAGGGGAACACCCTCAGCAGAGACCAAGGCAGTCACCTCCAAAACGGGGCAGGTGGCATGTGGAGGCTTTGGGGCTGCATAACTCAGGACTATGTTAGGGACAGTCCTGAAGGATAACACTTCTTCCAAGAAGTGAGGCTTAGGCTTCCCATGAATGGGAAAACTGCAAAATCAAGTGAATTTCATACCTCACGTTAGCACAGGTACTGGAGGGATCTCCCACTAGGGAGGGATAGAAATGACACCTCAGAGTGAAAAATAGCCAAACTCAATGGAAGGAAACAACTACGGTGTTTCCCCGAAAATAAGACATCCTCTGAAAATAAGACCTAGCGCAACTTTGGGAGAAAAAATTAATGTAAGACACTGTCTTGTTTTTGAAGAAACAGGGTAGTTAGGAGAGTTAATGAATTTCCCCTTCAAAGCATGTGTTAATAACTAACATTTTTAAAAATGCTTACCATGCCCTATATACTGAGCTAAGCACTTCCTCACACATTGTGTTTTAACCTCACAACAACCCTATGATACAGAACCGGTTGTTATTCCCATTCTATAGATGAGAAAATTGAGCTTGAAGAGGTTTAGTGATTTTCCCAAGGTCACAGAATTAATAGTAAGTCGTTAAGTCAGCTTGAGTCCTGTCTGGATTCGTAGTGCTGGGGATCTGCTGTTCAGGGAACAGGTTCTCAAGGTCACAGGTGCTCCGTGCATATCAAATTGGCCCCGAGAAACCAGTGAGTTATGCCGAGCTGTCTGAAGATTATGCTCTCTGATTGTTCCATAAAACCTGTCTCTGGATTGCAAATGACCAGTAGGAATGTCCCTAGATGTCATGGTGAGGGCCTTTCTGCTGTGCGCTGTATTTACAGCAAAGATGCTCTGTGGGCATTGTTAATTAAATTCAACAACGTCCTCTTTGTGAGGCCCCAGAGAAACGATTCTTTGATTTTTAATGCCAGAGATAATTGTGCTTTTCCTAATGCCTCTGGTTGGCCTTCCTCTTTTCACATCAGATCATGTAAATACTCACATTTCCTCCTTTGTTTTGGCTGCCAAAAATGCATGGCCACTCACCTGAAAATGTATAGGACCTTACACTGCAGGTGTCCACTGAGGCGGAGATTTGCCAAGAAGTATTTTCCGCCTGAGAGGATGCTCCAAGAAATTCCCTGGTCTCCTGCTGTTTCTACATCCTGTTCATGGGGAAAGTCCTGGCAATTGAGCAGGGGTTGGAGGAGAAGAGAGGGGGGCGGGGGTAAGAGGTTTTAAGCACTAGGCTAGGGCAGGGCTACACAGACACAGAGGACACATCTCCCTACTCTCAAGGAGTCCATGGCTTTGTGGGAAAACATGCAGCTTTAATTTTTGAAAGTAGCATTTAAGTTCCGTTGGGAACATGAAGGAGCACCCCATATTCTGCCAAGGGAAATTAGGAATTTTACTACAGGACCTCACAATTGGACAAGATTTTAAAGCCAAAGGAAGCAAAATTTATTGAACACTGTACACTGTGCTCTTCTTTAAGTCGGTTAGTTTATTGGATTCTCACCACAACTTTAAAAGACAGCTATGCCCATCCTCACTTTTTAGATAGATGATGAAAGTGAGGCTCAGGGAATCAGGCGTTTACTTAGGGCCATATAGATGCATGTCTGAGGCTGAGATTTCATCTAGATTCATCTTCCACATGATCTCTCCCTCATGCATTAGGGCTACCCAGGTCTGATGAGGCCTCCGGATTGAGAATGTGTGCTCAGTGTTTGGTTTGGGGAAGAGGGCAGAAGTGCCACCCAGGAATGCAGGTGAATGTTCGTGTCCTTTGTGTGGGCAGAGGAGTGGGCTGAACGGTTTCTCAGGGTGTTTCCCAGCTAATTTCCTGGATGTGCTCATCCCAGAGCATGGTGATCAATTTTCCTGTTGGTGTGACTGCCTCCCAGCTGCACACTGAGGAGTTTAGATCAGCTACATTGAAGCTCAGCGAGGGAAAGAATCAGGCCACTCTTGTTCTTCCTGTACACACAGTGCTGGCCTATAAAAGGCAGCAATATTCACTGGGTGAACACATCAATCTTTAAATAAATATATTAGAGTTACTGGTCCCCCTGTCCATCAAATCAACATCAACATTTTAAGTAGTCATTACATATTTTAAAAACATATTTTCATTGATTTCAGAGAGGGAGAAGGAGAGATAGACACATCAATGATTAGAGAGAATCACTGATAGGCTGCCTTCTGCACACCCCACACTGGGGATCGAGCCCACAACCTGGGCATGTGTCCTAACCTGGAATCGCACCAAGATCTCCTGGTTCGTAGGCCAACATGCAACTACTGAGTCATGCCAGCCGGGCTCATTAAATATTTTGAATGAAGGGAAAGCCCACTAGAACTGCATCTAGGAAGATTTCTTGACAAACCTAACTCCAATTATTGCCCATCTCAAAATAAAGACAAAATGTCTACCAGGATATTACTATAGTTTCGTATGTCTCTTATCAGAGCAGTGATGGACCGTCCTGCTCAGCTGGCCATCTTCCTCGTTCCTCTGGAAGCATCCTGAAGACAGAGGCTATGGCTCCCTTAGTCACCCTTGTATTCAGGGTGCCAGCCAAGTGCCTGGCATAAAGTGTGGCTGTTTGGTTAACTAAGAATTAGTTTTCCTTGCTTATCATATCAGGTGATTTACAAGCTTTTTATAGAGAATGAACAGTCCAGACAAAAGCTAAAATGCTCTTAAAGAAAATTATATGTACACACAAGCTCACCTCCCCCTCCACGCGCACAGAGATGAAAACGAATCACAAAAGTTCTGAGATGGCACCTTAGAAGCAGAATGAGGGCTTTCAAAGGCAAAGCAAAGCAGAACTAACACAAATAGGTTAGTATTCAGGAGTAGCTCATCTGGGAGCCTCCTCCTTTCCCCCCATTGCCCTAGTTCCTTCTTTCAGTATTTCTGGCGCCTTCTCTTCTGAGCTGCTGTCCTCTAAGGGTCAGATTACTCACGGGGGCGGAAAGTGGGGGGTTTCTGCTTTGTTCATCCTCTACTTTCCTTCATTCTCCCCAGGAAGCTGCATGGCTTTTATCTCTTATTCCTCATAATCCTTTGGCTAGGTTTTCCCAACTAGCAAACTGCTTTATATTTTCATCCTAATTATCACATTTTTAAAGATAAACCATCCATGTGAGTGTTTTCTCACTTTTTTGCACCATTTTACATTTTCTATCATAAAACCTATGGGAAGTCATCATATAAATGATTGATGTTTCTCTTCCTAGTCACTAAACATTTTGAAAGTGATTTGAAAATATCTAGATCTCTTTAGACCTATCTCAATTCCTAGTAGATTTTAGTGGTTGCTATGTATTATATGTTAATATTATTCACAGAACTGAGTATCTGTAGCTTTATAAAGACAGCTACTGAAGATTAACCTAATATGGGTTATTTATAAATGACCAAAACTAAGAAATATACACAGTATTTGCCATTCATTCAGATTTACAATTTAAACACCATCATATCAGCAAATCCTCACAATAGACTTATGAAGTAGTGATGATCTTTAACCCATTTTATAGGTGAGGAAACTAATGCTCAGAGTGGTTTGTTCAAATGCAGTGGTCAGCCTAGGTTCTTTGTCTACATATTATTTCTTACACTGTACCACTCGGAGGACATTTAGAACCAGACAGTCCTGACTTTGGGAAAAAGGATTCTTTCTCCTCTTAACCATGTTGTCTGGAGCATGGTAGTCTGAAGGGATCTCCTGATGATTTCCTGCCATCGCTTAGTTCTGTGCCTTTGCACACATCGTCCCTCCTGCCTGGAAACCCTGCTCCCACCTCCACCCTGAGAAACCTGCCTGTCTTTGTGTTCAGACACCACTCTCTGTGAAGCATACCTGTCCTTCCGGGTGAAGTTAGTGCCTCCTTAATGGTCCTCCATCTCCTTGCATATCTCTCCATTACCGGATTTATCATCTGGAATGTCTAGTGAGATTTCTGTCTCCCCAAATACTTTAGGCAGCTAGGCAGCAAAGAGCAGGTCATATCCAGTAGTTGCTCAGTGAATCCTAGTTGAGCTGAACTATGAGTAGGTTTCTTAGCATTCAAACCATATTTGAGGGATTCCTGGGTCATATTTATGTCTGTCTTGCTTTTTTTCTAAAATTCATACTGACATTTCAGGTGATGTATCTGCTTTAGCTAAAGCCAGGAAGTTGATGTATTATGTGTTTTATTTATGTACTATGAAAAATTGGGGCTGGTGGAATGCAGAAAACTACCCAGAGATGTAGCAACTCAAGGAGACCTTTTATCATCCTAGCCTTGGTTCTTCAGGCCCTCATGGGACCAGATGGAAATGGAAGGCCTTTCTAATGTGACTGACTGCTATTCCATGTGCAAGAAAGAGTGCCTCCTTCAGAATACCCACCCATTTAGAGGTGTGGCCAGAGACTGCACATGCATTAATTCTTACAATTATCTTGGGAGGCAGCGTGACATCTTCAGTCTGCCTAGTTTATGAAAGTGAGATCAAGAGAGGGTAAAATGACTTGCCCAAGTTCATGTGCAATGGGAGATGTGAAATTTACAAGGAGTTCTGATTTCAAATAGGGTCTGCTTTCCACTATCCCAATGGCCTTTTCTTGCTTTATGTGAAGCAATGACATAACTAAGAAGGCCTTTCTCATCCCAGTCATTTATTCAGATTATTTTTTTTCGTGGCCAGTGGCTTTGCCGTGGGAAGAGTATGCTTAACCCCTTTTCTCTAACAGGGCACCTGGCTGAGAACTAAAGTGGCTATTTGTCTTTCGCAAACCGTTGGGTAACGAAGGCTTTTAATAAAACTCATTTAAATTCTCTGGCCTGGTCTCATGGCCCTAACCTCCTGATCTCATTTGGTTTTAACCTTGCTTTTCTGTAGCCATGTGGGTGAAGTTCCTGCTGGTTTTGATAAATGCGCCTTTCTCACTGGACAAAGCTTTCTGGTGACTTTCACTTTGTTTGTGGTTTTCCCATAGGCGGTGGTAGGAGGGGTATAAAATTCACCTTAAACCTCACCCCTATTTTTGTCAGCCAAAAGCCAAGCCTGGAAGAGCTCCCTGCACTGAAAGCATTCCATGCTGATTTCACAGGTGACCTCATTTCTTTTAGGCCACTGGGGAGTTTCATCTATAAAAACAAACAAACAAATAAGCAAACAAATGAAAAAAAAAAGAAAAAAGCTTTGAGGAAAACTGTCCACAGTATGGTTGTCAATGCAGCATTAAGAGTTCAGTGTCAGTAATCTTGGAGGAAAGAAAAAATTAGAGAGCCAAACAGCACTCTTTTATTCACCTTAAAAAAAAGAGAATATCTGTTTGATAGAATTCAAATGCAGATCTATGGAAGCATGTGAACAGGATCTAAATTAGCTTTTGAGTAAAAGAGTCATTGGTTTGAAATCCAGTTCTACCGTTACCTGTTTGGTTTAGCAGTTATGAAATTTAGAACATGCATTAAAATTTAGAGGAAGTTTTCAGCCATTCTTTCTTCAACTATTTTCTTCAGCATCAAACTTTTTCTCATCACTTTCTGTGCCACAAATATTGTAACTTTTCTATTGTCCTAAATATCTCTGAGACTTTTTTTTCAATCTCCCTTTTCACTGTTCAAAGTATATGATTGTATGTATTCATCTTAAAGTTTTCTGACTTTTTTCCCCCTCTTTTCTTCTCTATTCATTTCCATTTCACTACAGAGCCCAATTAGTGAAGTCTTTATTTCTGTCATTGTATTTTTTAGCACTAAGATGTCCATTTGGTCCTTCCATACATCTTTCAATTCTTTGCTGAAACTGTCTATATTTTCATTTTGTTTCAAAGACTTTGTTTTAAAGACTCTGTCAGATAATTCCAACATCTCTGTCACCTCAGCCTTGGCATTTGTCGATTTTGTCAATGTGAGTTGAGGTTTTCTTTGTTCTTCATATGCTGCCTAATTTTGAATTGTAGAACTGCATCCTATTTAAATATTATAGAAAATTTTTATACTTTGTTTTATGTAGCTTCAGTTTGCAAGTCAATCCTGCTTTCTGGATTCTAATGTCTGTTGGGTTTTCAAAGCCTTTGCTTCTATCTGTCTTGTGTGTGCTCCACCTAGTGGTCAGTCTGTGTCCTGAGTGGTGATGCATCTTGGTTCAGTTCTCCAACATTTTGCTGCTTAGAATCAGATGTATGTGTGCACAGCTTTGGGTTTAACCCAAGAGTTTATAAACAGTTTTCAATGGGATTATTTTCCTAAGATCCTTTATGTCCTGATCTCTTTGGTAGTTTCTAGTTCCCTGAGACTCAATTTTTCCCCTTATGCCTGAGAGAGAGAGAAAGAGAGATGGGGGGTGGGGGGGTGGGGGGGAGGAAAACTGGGCTTAGACAAGGGTGCTGTATATTTAGATAAATAGAGGTTGCCCTATGTTCCCCTCAAAATTAGTGAAAGAGAAAATGTTAAGATTAAGAATATATATATATATATATATATATATATATATATATATATATATTTATTTCAGAGAGGATGGGAGAAGGAGAGAGAGATTGAAACATAAATGATGAGAGAGAATCACTGATTGGCTGCCTCCTGCATGCCCCAGATGGAGTCCACAACCCTGACCAGGGTGACCTCCTGGTTCAGAGGTTGATGTTCAATCACTGAGTTACACTGGCTGGACAAGATTAATAATATCTGAGTCCCTGTTTTGATTTCCTTCTTTATTTCTGTTCTGGGAAATTACCAGAGGACACACCTCTCCCCTGGGCATAGTATTAGTATCTGCTAGTTGTGACCTTGTTGTAATTTGTCATATTTATAAGAAAAAAATAGTACTTCACAGAAAGGGTGGACATTGCTTTTAAGCAAGATAAGCCAAGCTCAGTGCTGCTCTTCCTATAGCTATCTGCATGTCTATCTTGAATGAGAAAGAAAACCATATTCAAATGCCCTGTGTGAAGTCTTTTGTTTAGGATTTCTGCTTGTTTGCTCCTGGATCCAGGACTGTTTTGCTTACTGATTACGACCAGCTTCAGGCAAAAGATTGGAAAAAGCAGTGCAGGGTGTGTTTAAATAGTGCTTGATCACTGAATTTGGAGAATAAGAGCTGTATACAAAACCTGTCCACTGCTGCTTAACTCCATGGCCTCTGGACATTTCAATACTCATTGCAATGAAAAATCTTTTAACCCACATCTTGGCTCAGAGAGTGGATTTCTGTATAATCCTGGAAAACCCCAAAAAGTTTCTCCCTCATCTATTTCCTCCTCTCTCCTTTCCTGCCTCAATCCTGCCATTGCTCCTTTCTCCACCTTTTTCCTTCTTTTCTAGAAACACTGACTTGGCACCTTCTTTATGCTTGTCACTTTCTTAGACACTGTAGACTATACAGAAGTGGATGACATAAAACTGATCTAGCTAAGAGCATTGTTTTCTATTAAAAAACAAAACAAAAAACCCCACAAAAACAGGCATGAGCACATGGACAAGTTGAAACTATTCTGGAACAATACACATTCCAGTGTGGCAATGACTCAGGTCCTTCTAGATCATTCCTGATCTCCTTAGACTTAGTCAGTGGCTCCCAGGCTTACTTTTGCACAGGCTTCCTCTTTAACAATAACAACAAAAAAGACAGAAATTCACTTATTGCTAAGGGTGTGAGGTGTGTGGTGGGAGATATTTTATTGAAAAGGCGTGTGCTACTTGTGTTTCAAAGGCTGTTGCTACCCCAAATGTAGCTGTTACTTTATCAAGTTGCATTTTCTTATGTTTTCCTCTGTGGAGACATTGCTGTTCATAGCCTCTGAGCCAAGTCTGGAGACAGCTCATTGTTTAGTAAGTCCTGAGATCTGGGTCAGGCATTCTCAGGGCCACAAGAGAAGACTAGCTGAGTGCCTGTTTTACTGAGCTCTTGCTTCATTCCCGGCAGAGTCCCAGGAGGTCTCGACTCTCTTCTCCAGATGACGCTGTAGGCAGCCAGCATCCACCCAGGTCTGCTAACCTAACAGCTTCCGTCTGCTCCCAGTAAGTAGGGTGAGAGAGCTGACACAGATCTCCCTGGGAATCCCCAGTCTCCCCGGTGCTCTCCCTGCCTTCCCCAGGCACTGCGCCTGGGAATTAACCTCCTCTTATGTCATTCAGGAGGGAGGGTGTCCGGTGATGCCACCCTCTGGCATGACTGACCTGGGTGCTCCCAGGGAACCTGAAGGCTGATGGTGTCAGGGAGGGAGAATGAGCCCAGGAAGGACGAGAGCCCTCAGGAGCCACCTGAGAATACTGCCACCCTGGCTTCTCAGCGTGGCCCAGGGAAGCAATTAGCACTGGGCATCCGTGGTGGAGCAGGGCTGAGCGCAGGCATGGCTGTTTGGTTTAGCGGGGAGGGGGTGGAGCTGGCTGCGTGGGAGAACGTGATGCCCGGGGAGAAGCTGCCTTCTGCTGGGAAGCCCATGACCTCGGACTCAATACCCGTGTTGAACGCAGATGGGATAAAAAGGCCTTAACAATTTTAGAATGTGGACCAGCTTTTCAATTTGTTTGCATGGCTCTATTACATGTGTCCCTAAACCCCTCTCCCTTCTTTGAGTTACGGGTTTTGGTGGATTTCCGTTTCCAGGATCTGGCTCTCCATTTTAATGAGGCAGGAAGAAGAGCTGCTGCCACGGGATGGGTTGTGGCAGCTCCCAGCAGGATCAGGCGGGACTCTCTGTCAGGTGTCAAGTGGAGGCTGCTCAGCTCCCTGGAGCCTGTCAGACACACACACACACACACACACACACACACACACACACACACACACAAGAAAAGCAGCCACGTTGTGAAAGTCTCAGTAAGGAAACGATTTTTAGAAAATACATTTGAAAATACATTTAGCTGTGTTTTTTTTTTGTTTGTTTGTTTTGTTTTGTTTTCTTATCTAAGTGCTGTTTGTGTTGGAATAGGAACTCCAAACATATCATTTTCAGATTTATTCAAAAACTAAAATTGTTCTCAATGTCTTGGTACAAGCATGTGCCAACAGGTAGCATTATCACTCGTATGATCAACAACCAATTAATTCATTCAATTAATCATTTATTTTTTTTTAAATCCTACGTGAGCTAATAATATTCTAGGTGCCAAGCTCCAGACATTGAATTAGGAAAAGCTCATTCCTTTTGCTAATGGCACTGAAAATCCTTTGGGTTATAACATGCAAGGAAACTTATCATTTCAATCCAATATAATGTGTATTGACAGAGGCATTGTTCAGTGAATCAGAGGATAAGTGAGGCACAAAAAACCAGCTGGAAGGAGGCCAGGTCATTCCGGGCAGAGGAGCAGAGGACTCTGAGTGCACAGGACTTGTTCCTCTCACTGAGGTGGAGGGCAGGGCAGGGAGTGGGACGGGAAAGGAAAGAAAGGACAAACCTTTAAGGACTACACCATGCTAGGAAGTGTGGATTGTATTCTGAAGTTGGTATGTGCATAAGAATATTAAAAGCAGGCGTAACTGATATGACCTACTTTACCAGCTTAGACTACAGACAAGGCTATAATGGAAGAACAAAAGCATCAATAGATATGTATTTAGGGTAAATATTGATTAATTCTATGGAGGGACTGATGTGAAGGAGGATGGAGAAGGACTCTCAGGGACCCCCAATCATGCCTTCTGTATTTATTTACTGTTTGAACAGAAGTTCTGAAGCAAGTTAGCTCAGCACTATATATGACTAGAGGCCTGGTGTACGAAAATTGTCCTCAGCCCAACCTGTGTCCTCTTGAAGTCCTGTAGCCCTCAGGGGATGTCCACCTGCTTCCCTGGGGATCAGGCCTGAGCTGGCAGTCAGACATCCTTCTGGCAGCTGGGAGCCCTCAGGGGATGTCTGCCTGGGCCTAAGTCATTAGTTGGACATCCTAAGTGCTGCTCTGGTGGTCAGTTCA
Organism: Pipistrellus hanaki; assembly: GCF_964339955.1. Lineage (NCBI taxonomy): Eukaryota > Metazoa > Chordata > Mammalia > Chiroptera > Vespertilionidae > Pipistrellus > Pipistrellus hanaki. The sequence continues at coordinate 31,860,674 of NC_140511.1, forward strand.
CATCATAATGACTGTTCCTAGTCATTCTGCTGTTAGGGTCAATCTGCATATTACCCTAGTGTTATATAGGATAATATTGGTGATGGGTGATTATTTCACAATAAAGTAGTTTTTAAATAGACTAAGGGTTATTTATATATTTTCAACAGATGAGTTGAGTGTATCAATAATCTATTCTTTCTTATTCCTGAGTAATATTCTATGGTATATTTGGCCATTTGCCCATTGACAATTATCTGTTGTTTTCAGTTTTTTGTTTGTTTGTTTGTTTTTGCTATTGTACATAGCTGTTAGGAATATTTACTAGTATATGTAGGTTTTTGTGGAAACATAAGTTTTAATTCTATAAGATATATAGCCAAGGGCACAATAGCTGGCTTATATAATAGGTACATACTTAATTGTATATGCAACTCCCTTCCTCCATAACCATTCAGTAAATATTAGCTATTACCATTATATTGTAAATACTGTTGTTAGAAACCTTTACCAAGGTTCCACTTTTATTGAATTAATTGCTTTCACCAAGCTTAAAGACTGACTTTCTGCCTAATTCATCCATGTAAAGTCTGCATACTCTGTGTAAATTCTTACATACCCTAGAAACAAATGGCCAAAAAAGTTAGGTGGTCCTTGTCAGTAGCTTTCACCCGAGACTATTTTTGAACAAGAGCTATGTGCCAGTTGTGGCAAAGACTCATTTACATCTGCTTTCTCTTTTTTATTGCTTATATACTAAGTGCTAGCCATGCACCAGGCACTGTCCTAAGAGTGAGTATACACAGGTGAATCAAAAGGAGTCTCTGCTTTCCAAGAACTGTGTGTGTGTGTGTGGAAAAGACAGAATGCAGACATACAGATACAGTTCTATTAAATGCTATGGTATCAGGCGTGGATAATTCCAGGATGGAAAAATAAAAATATTGGGCTGCCATTTTGGATAGTTCCCAGGAAACTCTCAGAGAAGGTGACAGTGGGGAGAGACCAAATGGAGTGAAGAAGGGTATCATAAACATCTGATGAAAAATATTCTTAGCAGAGAATGCTGTAACATAAAGAAAGTGAGGCAGGAATGCACTCAAGTATTTAAGGAACAGGATGAGTGCTAGGGAGGGTGGTAGAATATGAGTACAGAGAAGTATGTACAGTTTAAATGTTTATCTGTAGACCATTACAAGGACTTTACATGGAAAGCCTTTTGAATATTATTAGCAGGGAATAGCATGATATGATTTACTTTTTATTTTACTTTAATTTTTTTTCAATTACAGTTTATATTTAATATTATTTTGTATTAGTTTCAGGTATACAGCATAGTGATTAGACAATTACATACTTTACAAAGTGTTCCCCCTGGTATTTTCTAAATGGTACCACCTGTAGTTATATTATTGACTATATCCCCTATACTATACTTTATATCCCTATGACTGTTTTGTAACTATCAATCTATACCTGTCAATCCCTTCACCTTTTTCACCTAGTCCCCCAAACCATCTACCCTCTGGCAACTATCAATCTGTTCTCTGTAACTGATTATCTTTCTGTTTTGTTTCTTCATTTATATTGTTCTGTAGAGGGTAAGAACAATTAGTGAAATCATATGGTATTTATCTTTCTCTGACTGGCTTATTTTACTTAGTATAGTTTCCTCTAGGTCCATCCATACTGTCACAAATGGTAAGATTCTGTTTTTTTTTTTTTATGGTCAAGTAATAGTCAAATGTACAAGTTTTATAGTTGTGAGTGTGCAAAACAGAGTTTATTTTTGTATTATTATTTATTAATTATTGTATTATCTTCCATACGAACAATTGTAAATCTACTTTTGCCCCACCCTTATATATGTACTATAGCTTTTTTTATTCACTGGTTCATTGATGGGCACTTGAGTTGCTTCCATAGCTTGGCTATTGTAAGTAATGCTGCAATGAACTCAGGGGTGCATATATTCTTGCAAACTAGTATTTTGGGTTTCTTCAGATATATACCCAGAAGTGAATCACTGTGTCATAAGGCAATTTTGTTTTTAATTTTTAGAGAAACCTTCATACTGTTTTCCATAGTGGCTGTACCTATCTGCATCCCCACCAACAGTGAATGAGGGTTTCCTTTTCCACACCCTCTCCAACATTTGTTGTTCGTTATTTGATGATAGCCATTTTGACATGTGTGAGGTAATATCTCACTGCAGAATTAATTTGTATTTCTCTGATGATGAATGACATTGAGCATCTCTCATATGTCTATTGGCCATATGTATGTCCTCTATGGAGGAGTGTCTCTTTGGGTCCTTTACCCATTTTTTAATTAGTTTTTTATTTTATTTATTTTTTATTATTATTACGTGTGTGTGTGTGTGTGTATGTGTGTGTGTGTATGTGTGTGTGTGTGTGTGTTTTGAGTTGTATTAGTTCCTTATAAATTTTGATACATCTGATATTGACACCCTATCAGATGTATCATTGGCGACTATGTTTTCCCATTCACTGGGTTGTCTTTTCATTTTGTTGGTTTCCTTTTCTGTGAAAAAAAAAAACTTTTTAGTTTGATATAGTTCTATTTACTTATTTTTTTCTTTTGTTTCTCTTGCCTGAAGAGATATATCAGAAAATATATTACTAAGAAATGTCTGCGATTTTACTGTCTATGTTTTTTTTCTAGGAGTTTTATGTTTTAAAGTTTTATATTTAAGTATTTAATCCATTTAGAGTTTAATCTTATATATGGTATAAGAATGTGGTTGTTTGTTTGTTTGTTTTTTTCTTTTATTTTTTGTTTTTGTTTTTTTTTTTTGGCATGTATCTGTCCAATTTTTCCAACACTATTTATTGAATAACGTTACCCCATTGTATTTTCTTGCCTCCTTTATCAAATATCAATTAGCTATATAGGTGTAGGTTTATTTCTTGGCTCTCTATTCTGTTTCACTGATCTGTTTTATAACAGTTCTATACTGTTTTGATTATGATGGCATGATGCCTCCAACTTTACTCTTCTTTCTCAAGATTACTGTCGTTATTTGGAGTGTTTTGTGGTTCTATGTAATCTTTTGGATTATTTGGCCTAGTTCTCTGAAATACAATATTGGCATTATAATAGGAATTGCATAAAATGTATAGGTTGCTTTGGGTGACAGTTTAACAATGCTTATTTTTCCTATTCATGAATATGGTACTTGCTCTCATTTTTTGTATGATTTACATTTACATTTGTAAGTATTACATTAGGTGTTTGAGTTTAGGGAGAAAAGTGTGAAAACAGGGAATAGTTGGAAGTCTCTATTGCTAGGGTCCAGGTGAGAGACATTATGCCATAAAGCAGGGTGGTGCTAGTATAGATGGAATTGGAAGACTGGATTCTGGGTATATTTCAAAGGAAAAGCTGAGAAGATGTAATGATGGATTGGATGTGGATTTCTGTGAAAGAAAATGAGAATAATGGAGGGCTGTAAGGTGTTTGGGGAATGGTGGTACCATTTATAAGGATGAGGAAAGCTGGGCATGGAGCAGTTTTTTGTGGGTAGTGGTGTAGATGGAAAATTAAAAATAACTTAGTTGCCTTAGCCCCTTGATCAGCAAACTGCAGCTAGTGAGCCATATGCAGCTCTTTGGCCCCTTGAATGTGGCTCTTCCACAAAATACCATGGCCTGGGCAAGTCTATTTTGAAGAAGTGGTGTTAGGAGAAGTTTAAGTTTAAAAAAATGGCTCTCAAAAGAAATTTTAATCATTGTGCTATTGATATTTGGCTCTGTTGACTAATAAGTATGCTGACCACTGCCCTAGCCAGTTTGATTCAGTGGATAGAGCATCGGCCTGTGAATTGAAGAGTCTTGGGTTCGATTCCAGTCAAGGGCATGTATCACAGTTGCAGGCTTGATCCCTGGCCCTGTTCAGAGCAGGTGTAGAAGGCAACCAAGTGATGTGTCTCTCTCACATTGATGTTTCTCTCTCTCCCCTTCCTTCTACTCTCTCTAAAAATCAATGAAAGAATATCCTCAGGTGAGGATTAACAAAAACCAAAAACAAAACAAACAAAACAACTATTAGTCATCCAATATAAGGTGTCAAGAAGCAATTGGTCACATGATTCTGAAAGGCAAAAGGCTAAACTACTGATATAAGTTTGAAAACATTACCCAATAGAAAGTGTTCCAATAATACAGAAATCACACAAGAGTGAGTGTAATGTAATTGGAGAAGAGGTACAAGGCATGAAATGTAAGGCATGATGTTTTAGAAGTGGGGAGGATAAAACCAGACAGGTAACACACATAGAAAAGGAATAGGCAGTGAATCAGGAGGAGAGCTGGCAAAATATTGTGCCCCCTCCAAAATGAAGAAAGTGTTGGAAGAAGTGGGAATGATTATGACAATGTTGCTGTTGAGTGAATTAATATGAAGGCTGCAAATTTGTGAATATAGTTGGTGTCTGTGAGGGACAGAGACATGGCTGGATTAGGTTCAAGTGAGAAACAGAAATGAGAAAATGGAGACAATACTGACAACTCTTTTGGAGAGTTTTGCTCAAAAGCAAACATGTCAAACTTGCAGCTGGCAGGTGAGTTTGACATGCTTGCTCTAAAGGGAAACAGAAATTGGGTGATTGTGGAAGAGAGATGTGAAGTTAAAGGGAGAACTTTCTTTTAAGATCAAGATATATATATATATATATATATATATATATATATATATATATATATTACAGTTCCATTTTTTAAAAAATTCTTTATTGTTTAAAGTATCACATATGTCTCCATTTCTCCCCATTGACCTCTTCCTGGCCGTTCCCACCCCCACAACACATGCCCTCACCCCCCTACTGTCGTGCTTATTGGTTATGCTTATATCCATGTATACAAGTCCTTTGGTTGATCTCTCCCCACCTCTCTCCCCCTGCCTTGGAAGGTCTGTACGATATTCTCTATCTCTTTTTGTTCATCAGTATATGTTGTTCATTATATTCCACATATGAGTGAGATCATGTAATATTCATCTTTCTCTGACTGGCTTATTTCACTTAGCATAATGCTCTCCAGTTCCATCCATGCTGTTGCAAATGGTAAGAGTGCCTTCTTTTTTATAGCAACATAGTATTCCATTGTGTAGATGTAGTTTTCTAATCAACTCATCTGCTGATGGGCACTTAGGCTGTTTCCAAACCTTAGCTATTGTAAATTGTGCTGCTATGAACATATCCCTTTGGATTGGTGTTTCTGATTTCTTGGGATATATTCCTAGAAGTGGGATAACTGGGTCAAATAGAAGTTTCATTCTTAATTTTTTGAGGAAACTCCATACTGTTCTCCACAGTGGCCGCACCAGTTCTGCATTCCCACCAGCAGTGCACAAGGGTTCCTTTTTCTCCCCATCCTTGCCAGCACATCATTTTTGACTTGTTGATAGCCATTCTGACAGGTGTGAGATGGTATCTCATTGTTATTTTGATTTGCATCTCTTGGTTGACTTGTAAATTTGAGCATATTTTCATATGTCTCTTAGCCTTCTGTATGTCCTCTTTTATAAAGTGTCTATTTAGGTTCTTTGCCCATTTTTTGATTGGGTTGTTATCTTCCTTTTGTTAAGTTGTATTGAGTTCGCTATAAATTTTGGAGATTAAACCCTTGTCAGATATAACATTGGCAAATATGTTCTCCCATGGAGTAGACTTTCTTGTTGTTTTGTTGATGGTTTCTTTTGCTGTGCAGAAGCTTTTTATTTTGATATAGTCCCATTTGTTTATTTTCTCCTTAGTTTCCATTGCCCTAGGAGTTGTATTGGTAAAGATATTGATACAACACAAGTCTGATATTTTGCTGCCTATGAATTCTTCTAAGGTTTATATGGTTGTTTATGTTACATTTAAATCCTTTATTCATTTTGAGTTTATTTTTGTGTATGGTGTAAGTTTGTGTTCTAGTTTCACTTTTTTTTTTGCATGTATCTGTCCAATTTTTCCAATACCATTTATTGAAAAGATTCTCTTGACCCCATTGTATGTTCTTGCCTCCTTATGTTAATTGAACATAATGGGTTGGGTCGCAGAGGTATTTCATTATGTTTGAATGGTAGTGGGGAAAAAATCCACGAGACAAAGAAAAAATGGTCATGCAGGAAGAAGAATGGACAATGCTAGAGAAATATCCTTAAGTGAGAAGGAGGGGATTTGATGCTAAAGTGGAGGGTTGACTCTACATAGTAAGAGGAGGGCTAATAGAGTAAATGTGTACAGACAAAGGTGAACTGGAGGATGGTATGGAGGGAAGATAGGAAAGTTCTCTTCTACTGCTTCCATGTTCTCAGTGAAATAAGTAACAAGGTTATTGGCTAAGAAGGATGAGATCTTATAGGATGGTGAATTAGAGAAAGTGGAAATCATGTGGAATTGTAATCACCTTCCTCTCCAATGTTTAAATATATTTTTAAAATTACCGGCTAATTTAGTATTTTTGATTGTTTAAAAAGTGTATTATTTTTTAGCTTAAATTTTATTTTTATTGAATTTATTGGGTAATATCGATTAACAAAAACATACAGGTTTCAAATGTACAACTCAATAGACCACACTGTATCTTGTGCCCATCACCCAAAATAAAATCTCTTTTTGTCCCTATTTATCATCTCTTCCCCTCTGGCTGTCACCTTACCATTGTCTGCATCCATGTGTAATATATACATATATATTTTTTCTGTTTCCTTTTTCTTAATCCATCAATAAAGTTTTAAAATAGAAAAAAAGAAAAAAAGAACACACGTGTGGGTAGCATGTAGAGAAAAGAACTGAATGCTGTTGAAAGCAGGGGTCCTGTACAAATGCAGGTTTTAGAGAAGATTGCAAAGGAGCCAAGGTGAGACCAGGGTTAATCAGTAGATTAAGAATATTTGTTAATCCGTTAATCAGTAGATTAAGAATATTTGTATAATAAGAAAAGAATGGATATAAATGGCTTTCAGACATAGTATGGTTTTATATGCACATTTTCTTTATTATAAATAAATACCATAAAATGACAGATCTGGTTACATGAATTTAGAGGTTATATAATCTACACACACACACACACACACACACACACACACAAATATATACATTTGCCTTATTGCCAACCAATTTGAGAATATAATGAGATCAAGGAATGGATCTCCTCTACAGAGAAATGGAAATAAGCACATAATTACAGTATCATACATGAAGAAGTATTCATGGACCAAAGGATAAGATTTCTGATGCTGCCTCTCATGTCTCCTAAGTTAACTGGCTTTCCCTCTCCTGTGTCTGTGTTTGTGTATTTTTATCCTCTCTCTCTGCAGTACCCATCTTTTTAATTTTTTTTCCTACTGAATTGCTGCTTTTCCTCCATATTAAAAATTAAGCTTTCCCTTGTTTGTGAAGTGTTTTCTGATTCTTAACAAACCCTAGGGCTCCTTACTCTAAGCTCCCGATTATTTCATAGTAGCATTAATCACTTCGCTTTGTAATTGTTGGTTTGCAAGTTCATTTAACCCACGATACTGTTGATTCTTCAAAGGCAGAGACTAAAAATCTTTTTATTTCTGATCCATATCACTGCCTAGATTAGTGCCTGGCAAGTTATGAAGGAATTTTACACATTAGGAAAAATGAGATCTAGAAGATGGTAGGAAATTAGTAGCAGTTAGTACAAGGCAGACCATAGTGGTGTGTCGTCGTGTTCCCCCACCCCCCTCCCCCCCCCTCCCGCCTTCAGTTTAGGCCTCTATTCTTCTTTACCCAGAATCTATCTGTTTTTAGAAAAGAGGCCATGGTGGAAGGGTGGAAATGGAGCTGCAGTGCACATCCACAAGGATAAGTGCTCCCCCTTGTGGCATCTCTGGAGGTGAAAGTGGCCATGGATTCATGAAGGCCTCTTAGGAAGCAAGATTGAGCATTAGCTGGGAGTGAAAAATTGTACCCTGCAACCTGTGTTGCCTCAGGAGGAAGTTAATGAGAAGACATTTTCTTTCACCATGAGCAAAAAATATCTCTATATCAATTATTTCAACCATTTTTATTAGATTCCGCAGTCATCTGGGTAGGTGATTAGGCAGATACTCTCATCTCCTATTATCTAACATAAGTCCTCCCTACAACTGTATTGAAGCAAGTTTTCTTATTCTAATTCTCCAATGAGAAAACCAAGGTTCAGAAGTTAAAACAATTATCTTGCCGAAGCCAGTTTGGCTCAGTGGTAGAGCGTCGGTCTGCGGACTGAAGGGTCCCAGGTTCGATTCCAGTCAAGGGCATGTACCTTGGTTGCGGGCACATCCCCAGTAGGGAATGTGCAGGAGGCAGCTGGTCGATGTTTCTCTCTCATTGACGTTTCTAGCTCTCTATCTCTCCCTTTCTCTCTGTTAAAAATCAATAAAATATATTAAAAAAAAAAACAAACAGTTATCTTAAGGGTGCACAGCCTAGAACACTGGTCTTTGAATTCCTCTGTGTAATGCACTTCCCACTACACTCTGCTGTCCATTTGGATAATAAAAGTTTGGGTGCCACAAAACTAGTTAGCCATCCCTGTGGCCAAAATTATGATAGCTACCAAACAACCAAAAGAAGCTGATTCTGGGTTGATAGTGTAGGCTAGGGGTGTCGAACTCAATCAGAGAAGGGGCCAAAATCTAAAATCCAGCCTAAATCGCGGGCCGAATGGTTTACTGAACAGTTATAAACTGACAATGTCATAAACTGACAGCGGAGTGCAGTGATGACAGCGCGGTGCGGGCCACATTGCAAGGCCTGGCGGGCTGGATTTGGCCCGCGGGCCTTGTGTTTGACACATGTGGTGTAGGCGCAGAAATCAAAGGTCTATTTTCCTACTGTTGACTTCTATCCTAGGACTCCAAGTGATCAACTTCTTATGTGAAAAAAATGGGCTACTATGGCAGCTGAAGGGAAGATGGCTGACAAATACATGGATTTCTTTCTCTGATCTACATGCTCACAGTTACCCAGCCATTATCCACACTGAACAAAGGTCAGAGAAGAGGGGAAACAGATCTCCAGGCTGTCTCAGACAAAGGCTCCAAATTCCAGCTGGAAACATTTATCCTCTTCTTCTCGAGGCTTTATTTGACCAGCCAACAGCTTGGGGTGTGCATCAGCCCATAGGCATCTTTTAGAAGGACCAGAGACCAATTTTACTGACTGCAAGAAGCAATATTAGTTTTGATTTGATGGATGTTTTCATAACCTATTCTCCTCCAACATCCAAATCACCACCATGGCATGATGAACACATTTCCATATCCTGAAGGCAATGATCATAATATTAGCTAACACCTGTTGGTCACTCATCAAGTGCTCAGTGCTTTACCAGCATGATCATCTCATTTAATCCTCACAGCCAATTAGATTGTATTGGCGAAGAGAAGCTCTGTTGTTTAATTGGCTTTCCCAAGGTCACAGTGAGTAGTTGGCAGAGCTGGGATGGAAAGAGAACAGTGAGACCTTACACTACACTGCCTGAAGGACTAAATGGAAATAGCTGAGCCTCAGTATCCGAGGGACTGAGTCCCCACCTTTAGGGCTGCTTTCTCAGTTCACTCAGCACATCGGAGACCCCAGAAGAAAGAGAACAGCTTCCCCTTTCCTATTCTTTACAGCTGGTCAAATAGCTGAGAAATTGCCCACGGTCCAGCTGTTGTTGGTGGGGTGCCCTCTGTATCCCTACCTGTTACTGGTGGGAGTGGAGCTCTTGGGGTACCACAGGAGTAAAAATCTTCTGAGGCCCCCATGGGAGGATGACATATCAGGGAAAGCTTTATTGAGGATGTAACATTAAGGGAGTTCCCCACCAAGGCCCCAACTACCTCTGGTAGGTTACGGAAAAAGTCCCATTTTGCCTTTAGCAGAGCTAGAATTAAAGCCACTGTCCAGAGTCCTCATTCCACATTAAAGCACAGTCCCGTCCAGCAACTGGCTAGCTTAGCTTATGTTCTCAGCTGCAGTCCATTGCCTCTGGGGTCCACATGGCTATGGGCCATGCAGCTGCTTAAGCCACATGGCAGGCGAGTATGGGTCATCGAGCAAGAGAGTACAAGAGAAAGCAAGCAAGGGAAACATGAGAGCAAGAACTCTTTGTCTCGGGACTATAACTAAGAGCTTAACCAATTAACATTTCAGGATTTTGCATGCCTACAGTGGCTCTCCTCTCCCAGCCAATGACCTTTGTTCCCCAAGCTAGACTGACAGGCAAGCACCTTCCCTACGTCACCCAGATTCACTGTGCATGTGCCCACCTTCCCCTTTGTTGGACAAAACAATATCAATTAAAATTCTCACCAACAGCTATTTAACATCTCGGGGAATTTATAACTGAGAGAATTTGTGAAGAAATCTAGTCAACTGGGTTCAACCTGGTACTTTTATGTTAGGTTGATCTATTTGCTTTGATTGCCAATTTTACTTTCAGGAATCTTGGAGGTTGTTCTTTATAACTTTCTGGAGATTGCTATATCCTTCTGTCTCTGTGTCCATCTAAGTCCTGTACTGACCCATGCTCACTGCAATACCATTTCCAGTGTTGGCCTTGCAGGATGTGCCTCTTGTTGTTCTGGTTAATATCACCTGGCTCCATCGCTGAGCAGCAGAGGCTCTGAATTTTCCCCACCCACCCTCACCCCAGGAGCTCTGCATGCAATAAAGTTCACTAGGAAGCAAAATCTTTGGGGAAGATCCTCCCTTTACCTCAGGGTTGTCAGGGTAAAAAGCAGGTGATGTCACAGGATAGTTAAATGTGATGAATTTGGGGTGACTACTTGCCACCCCCCACCACACACACACACACACACACGCACGCACGCACGCACGCACGCACGCACGCACGGACACACGCACACATGCACACAAAAACACAGAGGATTTGCTGTTCTATTAAGAGTGTGGATGCTGTGAGGATAATGGAGGAGATCTTTGAAGTCAGAGCTTCAATTTCTGATCTCCTAAATAGGAATATATAATAACATCTACTTCGTAGCGATGTTATAAATGGTAAAATGAGTAACAAACTGGATTATTTCCATTCTTGTCATTTTAGGAAATATAGAATGGGGAGATGGGCACTATAAGGCAAATGTATGGGCCCACCCAATCTGGTTTTTTGTGTCCTAATTTGCAACTAACTTGTAACTAATTTAGCAAATGTGTTAAATTGTAGAAAAAAATAATTTAACTTCGTGTTTCTCAATTTCCTCATCTGTAATGCAGAGTAGAAACTATCCCCCAGATGAAATATGGAAATAAGACATTGTATAGAAGCAGCTGCCGTAAGACTTGGCATACATATTTCAAACTCCTCCATTTCTCCTGCTAGCACTCCCATTATTGACTACTGGGTACCAAAGAGCATGAGGTAGGAGGAGATTGCCCCCAGATGTGCACTTTGTCTTCTACCTCCCACTTAATGATAGCATGGCAATAGCAACTACTGCTCCAATCCCCACTTCTGATAGGACGACTTGTATTACTAGTGCTACTGCTGCTGTTATTCTGGTATAATGTATTGAGCACTGACTTTGCAGCTTCTGTAAAGGCCACTGGGCTATGCACTTTACCTGCATCGTTGATTTGAATCTCAACATGTCTGCTTCCTATCAAGTTCTTATTGCATGACCTTGGAAATTAACTATTCCATTTCAGCCAGGGGGTTTGCAGGGCAGGGCGAACGCATGAGGCTGCCATTAGGAAACCATAAGGCCGGGAGACACTTAGAGAACAAGACTTGGCCAATACATCTTCTCATCCGTCTCGGCCCCAGCACCTACATTGACAGATTTCACAGCTCGCCTTCCTAACTGTTCCGGGCTCTTTCTTAGTGTTCCACTGCAGCATTTTGCAGGCAAGCATAAATTTCCAAATCTTCAGGATTTGAGTCAGGCAGAACAAAATCTCAGCATCGCTTTTCATGATGTTAGTTATTCTTAAGCTGTTCCTTTTCTTTTGTTCCAGTCATTCCAAATGCTGGAAAAGAACAGAAAGATAAAAGCAACTAGGAAGCCACATCCTTGGGTGTTATTAGCTGAAAATAAAATAATATCCATTTTTATTTTGTTGAGCATGTGTGTACTCTACACAAAAGAAACTGAGGGACTAAAGCAAATAAAGTAAGTTTTGCTCAGCCCTGCTTTAGAGAGATAAGAAAGGGCAATTAATATTAAGGGTATTGTTTCTTTGTTCCAATTGTCTATCCTTAAGAATAATTGATATTCTCAGAGTTACCTGAGATCAGACAACTACGTAAGATTCCCCTCTGGATTATTATTTTTTTGTGCTTAGTGAAAGTTTATTACCTATTGGGGTTCTGAGGTAAATGAACTCCAATGTATTAATAGACTTACAAAATGTCAGAACTGGAGAGGATGTTAAGCATTAGATTTTTCTAGGGCAACCAACTCGCTTTACAACGGAGGAAATTGAGGGCCTGAGAACCTCAGGATGTGTGGGCTTTGGGAGTCCAGAGATCTTCCTTGTAACATACTGTTGGCCTCTTTGTGCATTTGGTTCTTTGAAATTATTTCTAAATTGTGCATATTGAATAAGAGGGTCCCTTTTGAGTTTTTTAAAATATCAGATTCTTTCTGTAACATAGTAGAGAAACACTGACTTTGAGCAAATTCAGCTTGCCTCTTCCAACACCCCCTGGGGCACAGAGGCAGGGCAGGAAGTAGCGTGGAGGAGTTCTACTAAACATATACGAGGAATAAGCCTCTTTCCTCATCATAAAAGGAGTGTTCAGAGCTTTATTGCTTCCTCCCTGGCTGGCTGGTTGGGGTTTGCTGTGTGTGTGTGCATGTGTGTGTGTGTGTGTGTGTGTGTGTGTGTGTGTGTGATTCCTGTGTTGGGCCTGGATCCACATGACAAAAGGCCCAGATTACTTTGAGGGACCTGTTCATTTTCTTCCCTCAAGTTCCCACCTGGAACCCTGAGAAATAAGCTGCCAGATATGCTAACTCTCCAGGCTTATTATTATTATTATTATTTTAACAGAAACTTTCACAGGAAAAACAAGCCACCATTTTCCTTCCTGTTAGTTACAAACAGTCCTGGTCCCAGGTTCTTCCCTTCAGGTGTGGGGGTTGGTGACATATGCTGAGTGTCCTTTCTCAGATCTGAACAATACAGCGACTCTGTTCCTGCCCCAGGTGAGGGGTGAGAGGCTCCTGGTTGCGAACCAGCTTTATAAATCAGTAGGTCTCAGTCTAAAGACTTCTCCTCATCTGCCCATTCCTCTGGGTGGACTGGATTTCAAGATTGGAAAGTGATGAGGCACAGAGAGGCAACATTACTTGACTTAGTGGTGGCAGGGCTAGGATTAGGGTAGGAAGCTGATTCCAGAGCTGGTGCCGTCCCACCTCACAGGTGAATTCCACACTGTTTGGGACACCTTAAGAAAGGGGCATGTGGAAAGGGGGTGAAGGAAGAGAATGTGCCCTGTGGCCCTTCTGACTTGGATAAGCAGGACTGAGCATGAGTGGGACAAATATTTCAAAGCAAAAGCTGTTGTTCAAGAGACAGTGCCTCTTAGTAAGAACAAAAGATCTGGAGTTGGACAAGCCTGTGCTTTAGTGCCAGCTGTGTCAGTTACCTGCTGTCTGACTTTGAGAAAAATTGCTGAACCCCTCTGAGCCTTGGTTTTCTGAGTTATAGATGAGACTATAATGCCTACAAGGTTATTTTGAAGAACTATATGACATAATGCATGTAGGAGACATAGAAAAGTACCTACTAGGCATAAGCAAGGTGGTAATTATTAATATCAAGACTAGTCTTGCAGGATTCTTTCTTTTTTTTTTTTAAATATATTTTATTGATTTTTTACAGAGAGGAAGGGAGAGAGATAGAGAGCTAGAAACGTCGATGAGAGAGAAACATCGACCAGCTGCCTCCTGCACACCCCCTACCGGGGATGTGCCCGCAACCAATGCACATGCCCCTGACCGGAATCGAACCCGGGACCTTTCAGTCCGCAGACCGACGCTCTACCACTGAGCCAAACCGGTTTTGGCAAGACTAGTCTTGCAGGATTCTTATTCTTACTTATCCTGTTTAATTTCCTGGCAATTCTGCCATTTCAGTCATCTTTTTGAAATAATCAACAGTGATTTAGTTCTTAAAAGCACATGATTTTGTATTAGATACAGCTGGCTTTGAATACAGGCTACAACATTTATTTATTACTTATATTATTTTTAGCAAGTCAACCCACCTCTGCAAAGCTCAGTTTTTGAACCTATAAAATGGGAATAATATATACACACGTAATAACGATGGACCTACAGTGAGAATTACATGGGATTGAATGAAACTACACATTTTAATGAAGGCAGCGGCCCTATCTTGTACAATGTAGTGTTCCTTGCACCTGGCAGTGTGCCTGCCATGTAATTAGTGCTCAAATAAAAAGTTAATAATGTATGCAATATAAGCTCTTCATACAAAGTCTTATACATATTAAATGGGAGCTACATCTGTCTTAACACCAGTTAAAATATATGAAGGTGAAACAGAACCTCAAGGCCATGTAATATTGTCTCGCAATAGAAATCAGTCTGAAGTAGTCTATCAGATTACCAAGATGTCACCTTAAGTGGCTCTGACATCTTTATTCTTAATAAATATATGCCAGAGAGGTAAATTTCAGGGAAGATGGAGGTGGGAAAGGTTAGTAGCTGATCCCAGAGTTTGTAGAAGCCTCCGGATAGGACCAGTAGGTCCTGATGTTTGGAGGTGTAGGCAGGTAAACGGGGCATGGAAGGGATGGGGACCTGACACCTAAGAGTAACTGTGAGGAAGGTGGGGAGGAGGAGGTTCTGAAGACCTGGCCTTAAATCCTGCCTGGGAGCTTGGGCAAGTCACGTCTTTTACGTCTCAGGTTCCCCATTTATAAAACAGGAATCAAGTACCTCTGAGGGTTCTTCTGAGGATTAAATGAGACAGTGGGGATAAAAGGAAGTAGTAACTGACCTGTAATTAGGAGTTATCCCTGAAAATGGAATTCTGCTTTCTCCACTGAGGTTTGGCTCCTTTATTTTTGTCTTTTTTCCCCCTCCTGTTTTTGATATTGGATAATTTCTACCAATCTATTTTAAGTTCCTGCCCCTTTATTTTGCAATATCAAATACCCTGTTTAGCCCAACCTATGAGTTTTTCCTTTTAGAGCTATGATTTTTCAGCTCTACAATTTCTATTTGGTTCCATTTTTTTTAAGTGTTTATTTTTTTTCTGCTGAGTATCTGCATATGTTCTTTCATTATATAAACCTTTATGTTCTTAAAAATATTTACAACAGCTTATTTAAAATTTTTTTCTGATAATTCTAATAACTTGGCATCTTAAAAATATATTTCTGTTTACTTTTTTTGTGCTTGATTATGGATTGGTTTCCCTGCCTCATTGACTATGTGGTAAATTCTTATTTCATGTAGGATATTGATTATACACTGTAGGAATACTGAATTATATTGTCTGCCTAAAAGGAGTGTTAATTGTTCTTTTCTTTTGATACATTAAGTAATGCTGGATTTCAGTGATCATATTAGATTTGGATATAGTATTCATTTGGGGGCATCTGTTTTAATTTTCCTATTAGTTCCAGGACACTCCCCTTAACATATGACCTGGTCCTCACTCCGAAGGCAGAGCATTTCTGAGGTCTCAGATGAATGAGCAAGCTGCTCGCCGGGGCTTTTTCAGTGCAGCCTGGGTATGTTCCAGCATTGAATGACCTCTGGGGTTTTCACTAAGGTCTCAGCCCTGCACCAATCCTTCCTACTGGACCCACGGGGTCTCACTGTTCACCGGTGCAGCGGTCTTTGATAAGGTCTGTGTCAGAAGATCCTCACAGACTTCTGCACACCCTACTCTGCAGCTTCCTCCCCTTGGCAGCCTACCCACAAATTCCAACCATTTCAGAACGCCTCTTCTCCAGTCTCCACTTCCTCAGCCCAGCAAGACTGCCACACCTGGCTTGGTCTCCACCTTCCGGCACACGGACAGGAGTGTGCATCCAGACTGAGAGCTGTGCAGACCTGGCCTCCCCTGCTTCTCTTATTTCACGGATCACATCACTAAACTGCTAGGGGTCCCGTTCCTGAAGCAGCAGCTTCCTGCATTTTTCTAGTATTCTAGCTGACTCCAGCAGGAGAGCAAATCTTATACAGTGACTCTCACATGGCCAAAAGCCAGAGTACTCACATTCTTTTTCTCTGATAATGATTGTAGTATCCTGTTATTTAATGGATGAAGTATCCTCTCGTATTAGTGATTTATTTTATTTATTTTTTTGTTTATGTATTTAGCACCCTATGTTTTCTTTCTTTCCTTGGTATCTCTTTTTTCTTCCTTTTCTTTTTTTATATTTATTTTGACTCTGACTCATATTAGAGGTTACTTCAAATGTGTAGGTAAGAACCAATCAAGCCCTGACTGGTTTTGCTCAGTGGATAGAGTGTCAGCCTGCGGACTGAAGGGTCCCAAGTTCAATTCTCGTGATGGGCATGTACCTTGGTTTCAGGCACATCCCCAGTGGGGGATGTGCAGGAGGCAGCTGATCAATGTTTCTCTCTCATTGATGTTTCTAACTCTCCCTTCCTCTCTGTTAAAAAAAATAATAATAATAAAAAAGGAGAACCATTCAAAATGCTGTTTGGAAACTGCTTTGTAAGAGTGAAAGTTTTTGAATGATATGACACATCAGAAAGTGACCGATGGGAGGAACTGGCCGGTATTGTGGGACCTCCAAATGTCAGTGGATATAGGTCGACTTCTATAAGCTGGCTAGTTACCTCAGAGAGAATTTTCTTGAATCTGTTAATGTGAAAAGAAACATGAACTTCTATCATATTGAAGCACATGTGGAGGAGGTACCATTACCTGTCTCTGTGGGCTAAGGAAGGAGCACTGGGGAAGGGGTTACATTATCAATATTTTCATTCAATTCCTTTACTTCCAGCTCACTCCATTCCCCAGTCATCTGGGATAATACACTCTCTAATTCTCAGACGTATCTTTCCGATTGGGCTTTCTATAGAGGAAACTTTCAATCTTCTGTCTACTGTGATGTTACAACGCTTCATGCATCTCCTTCCCATCTTTTCAAAATTGTGTGATCAATTCAAGTGGACTATTGCATCCTTTTAAAATATATTTTTAAAACCCTTTATAGACATTTTAATGGGATTCTAGGTGGAGAGGCAATGAACACGTATGCTTAAACTATTATCTTCAACAAGAATATTGTTGTTTTTCAGTCAAGTGAAAAGACTGTGAAGGATAGACAAGTAGGTTATAATGAAAGACGGGCCCTTTAAAACTTTTGTTTATGCTCACTCAACAAGGAGCAAAGGTGCAGTTCACACATTGGAACCTGGCTATCCCTCTGTCTCGCTCCAGTGTCTCTTGCCTATCGTTCTAGCTCTATAGAACTGAAGTAGGAAGAAGCCATTGGATTCCAAACAGACAGACCCGTCATGTCTGTGTTCCATAGTCATGCCGGCAAGAGTGGAAGCAGCAAGAGAGAAAAATGGAACAGCAGTAATAAGAAATGAGGTCATTTTTTATGGTTAAGATTTTTTTTGTTTCAACTTTACTATTGAGCTATAATTGGCATATAACATTGTGTAAGATTAAGATGTACAATGTGATGTCTAGTTATTTAATTAATATTGGATAATAACATTATAGACATTTTATAATTTGATATCTGTATACACTACAGTGTGCTTACCAACATAAGTCTAATTTCCTTCCATTACCATATATTTGACCCCTTTCCTTCATTTTGCCACACTCGGACACCCAACCCCTTTGGCAACCACCAATCTGACGTCTGAATTTATTGTATCTCTGCCTTTGTTTATTTGTTTGGAACTGAAGGTATTTTTTGTTGTTGCACATTCTGAGTTGCGCGTTAGTCCTGGCTCCCTGTGATTCTCAGCCACATTAGGGTTAGCCAAACACGAAAACACAATTTGCTTGCAGGGCTCTCACCAGCCTTTCCTGACTTCATCTCAACCAAATAAACCCATTTGGGAACACCCTTGAAGCAATGTTCTTCCTGCTTCATTACAGCCACATCCATACATCCGCATCCGCAGCTGCCCTGCCAGTCCCCCTTCTCAGCCAGAGCCTCTCACTGCCAATTAAGTTCACTGCAGCTCAGCTGGGAAACCTGGTCCTCGCTCCCTTATTGCTTTTCAGTAGCTCAAAATCTAGTCAGCTGAAAAAAACAACCTGAAAACCAGGCAGGAGTCATCACCCGAGTGAAAAATGATTGAAGAACGTCGTGCAACACTGAAGACTGCCCCAGTGGAAGTGGCCCTAGATGTGAAATGAGCCTTTGCAGCACCCACTGGAGAACAGTTGTGACTTTGACACTTGGGTGTTGTTTCTGTTTCAAATGCCAGAGCTCCAGGGTGACATTTAGCCGCTGCTCAGAGGCTTATTCTGTCCCTTGCTATCTCATGCCAGCCTTGTTTAAATGTTTGTCACAGTATCCACGAAGCAAAGGAAAATCAAAGCCATACGTGTAGGGAACTCAGTGGTGACACCTGGAGACAGCTGTCAGCTTTTGGCTTCCTACCTCCTCACCCATCAGTTCAGCTTCCCCTGCAAGTCTCAGCCTGATTGTACATACGTGTACATGTAATGCCCCAGCTACCTAGGGCTCCTTCTCCTAGGTCCCACCCAAGACCACCTGGAAAACGTCAGAGCCAGAAGAGATGTTGAAAATCATCCAGTTTGAGTCTTCCATTTTACAGGATTAAATAAGTAAGAAATGACTTTTGTAGAATAACAGGGCAAGTGTATGCTCTGGCTAAGGGAGGAATTTGGAACCCTGGTCCAGGGCTGGGACTTGGGTGAGGTGAGTGTGTTAAAATGTCAGAGGGCACCAATAAATTCATCATTAAGATAACTAATGTCTTAGTGCAATATTTTTAAGAATCAAAATGAATGTGATCAATGTCACGATGAGCAAAATATCAGCATTTTAAATAAAGATGGGATCTGACAGGGCCAGGACTAATGTGAGGCAAGGCTGTACAAGTATAAGACTGGATCCTGTCTTATTTATATAATGGAGGCCTGATACATGAAATTCATGCAAGAGTAGGCCTTCCTTTTCCTGGCTGCCAGCACCAGCTTCCCTCTGGCACCTGGGATCTGGGCTTCTCTCGCAGCCCTGGCTTCATCTGGAAGGTTGTCCAGAAGGACATCTGGTCTAATTAGCATATTGCACTTTTATTATTATAGATATCCCATATCTTCTTTACCCATTCATCTGTTGACACTTAGGTTGTTTCTGTATCTTGGCTTTTGTGACTAATGCTGCAATGATCATGGGAGTACAGTTATATCTTTGAGATCCTGATTTTACTTCACTTCCTTTGACACCCAGAAACAGGATTACTGCATTATATTCCCATTTTAACAAATCTTAGGAATTCAGGGTACCTCATTCTATTTTTAATTTTTCAAGAAACTGCCCTACTGTTTTTCAGAGTGGCTGCACCAATTTACAACCCATCATTTTCCTTTTTCCATATCCTTGCAAAAACTTGTCTCTTGTCCTTTTGATAATTGCCATTCTGACAGGTGTGAGCTTATATCTCATTTTGGTTTGGAATTTGCATTTTCCTGATAATTAGTGATGTTCAGAGTCTTTCTTGAACCTGAAATGCCTTCTCTTGATCCTGCAGCACACTGCGCTGGGTGCTGACAAGTCTCTGTTTTGCTTTCCCAAGGATGTTGTTAAATACTCACTATGGTCTCTCCCAGGCCCACAGATTCTGGTGCCAATGGGAGTGTGCATAGGGACCAGCCATGGGATGGAGATGGGGGCAATATGGCTGAAGCATTCAGAACACTGGGGCTCACTGGAGCCAGTTGGGGGATCCATGGGAAAGGCATCCCAATGGCAGAGTGGTCTGTGATGGGGATAGTAGGATCCCCATCCCTTTTATACATTCCTAGCCCTGGTTGCATTCTCTTAGTGACTCACTGCCCCCTGTCACAAAGCTCAAGACTCTGGGTGGGGCAAGATGGAAATAGGCCTCTTTGGTAGCATCCCACATAGCTGGGGATGCCAGGGACTCACTCACACACTCTCACTTTCCTCTGCGGGAGAAATTACGGGCTAAGAAGGGCTTTCTAGACACTGAACTGTGCTTGCATGGGGTAAGTAAGGAGTGGCACAGGTAAAGTTAATTTGCTTCTCTTATCACATTCAGTGTATCCGGCATCAGAAATCTTTACTACAATGGTGCTGGGTCTTCTTTGCTAGGCTCTTGAACTTCCACAAGGACCTTTTCATTGGTGGGTGATTATACGAGTCAGGGCTTTCCAGGACCTCCCAGACCATGGCCGACAATGGCTACAGGCAATTGGGGATTCACAGCCAGGACCAAGGAATGTCTGCTTATTATCTCACACACAGGTGGGCAAGACTCCCCTCAGGTCCCTTGGCATATGGTGCTAAATCCCAAAGCTCCACAGAGGTACTTTTGTCTGTGGGTGGATGCCAAATTCTTGTTGTGTGCATGGGTGGGAGCCGGGGGATATACAGTGATGGGCATCATATTTGACCATCTTGCTGACATCATTCCTTTAAATTTCTTAATTCTGCCTTCCTTGGTCTAGCAACTTTCATTATTTCCTCTGAACTCGGAGCTGCTTGCTGTTTGGACTTTGCTTGTGCAGGTTTCTATGTGGACTGATACTTCCTCCTTGAATGCCAGTCCTCCTCAGATCTTGGACTCTTTCTGATTCTCTGCTCATGGCTGCATATGAGCTTGGAATCTCCAGACTCCATGGTAGTGTCACCACAAAAGTAAAAATAAAGTTGCCAATACTAAAGGCAGTCAGCTTTCTACTGGACTATGTTAATTAATGGGATAGGGCAGTAGCTGGCAAACTCATTAGTCAACAGAGCCAAATATCAACAGTATAATGATTGAAATTTCTTTTGAGGGCCAACTTTTTAAAACTTAAACTTCTTCTAACATCACTTCTTCTGTTTTATTCTTCCCAAGTTTTATAATGAAACTAGAGGCCCAGTGCATGAAATTCATGCACTGGTAAGTCCCTAGCAGCTGCCAGCTGTCTGTCGGGGCCTCCCTTTCCTGGTTGCCAGATGTCTGCTGAGGCCTTCCTTCATTCTGCACCGCCCCCTGCTGGTCAGTGCATATTATAGCAAGCGATTGAACTCCTGGTTGGTTGAATTCCTGAGGGGACACTTTGCATTATATATATATATATATGGCCTCTTCTCTGGAGAAGGTGGTCTGACAGGCACAGAGGAGGTTGGTAGCATTGCACTAACAGAGCTCCCTCCACTTGGGAGGAGAAATCGGAAGTGGAAAAGATGCATTCCTCCCTTCTCATGTTCCCAAACTTTTGTTGTTGTTTTTTTTATATTGGATTTAGCAGTTAAGCTGATAACCAACCTGTGGTCTATCTTCCTCATGCATGCAGATCTGCCATCTGTCTGGTGTAGTCTTATTTTCACTATCATGAGGATAATTTCAAATTAATAACCACTACTTCTTTGGATATTATCCTAAAACCCAACATGAACAGTGCAGCTTTTGACCCATAAAGTTCTGAAATTGATGCAAACAATACATTAGTTTCATTTCAAGACCATTATTTCCCACTTTAAGTTACCTAGCCATTTTGTTCAAAGTAGTCAACCATAGGTTCTTCAAAGATATTGAATAACCATATTATAATATTCTAACAACAAGATAGAAGTATCACAAATTTGTATATGTGTATTTCTCAATATCAGGAGAAGGTGAAGTTTACAGCCTAAATATTTTTTGCAGGATAAATTCTAATAGTTTTAAAGTTCAAAGGAATTGAATTTGGAAACAAAATTATCTGTCCTTCATCATTTTTTTCTCCAAGTTCTTATTTGGCTTATTCAGCCAAAGGAATGACCCATGCCTGGCTGGAGCTAGGATTCCTTCAGTATCTTGAGCCCAGATAGTCTTCCGCTGGAATCACTATGGGTCCTTCAGGACCTTAGATGCTGACTTTGTTCAATACCATATCTTTTGTGTACCTCCATTTTGAGAAATTCAAAGAGATAATAGGACACATATGATGATTACAGCACTGGCCCACACCCAAGAAAATTTGAAAATGATCCAATTCCTGCCCTAGAGAAATTATCCCACACATAATTATGCACTTAATGTTGCCAAGAATTACAGCAGGGACTACGTAGGATCTCAATGAAGGAGAGAAAATAGAGAAAAGCATTTCTTTTTGTTTTGCTCTTATGACAGTGATCTACTGCCTTATGACCTGTGTCTTATAAACTTACACGGGAGGCTAATCCCGACATTATTAATTTACTAAGTGAGGGGGTGAAAAGTGATGAGTCAAACTACCTCTCTCTCGTATATGTGTCATTTGAGGCATTGCTGTTCTCTTGCAAATTTAGAAAAATATATTCTTGGCCACCCCTGTTATATAGGAGGTGCCTTCCTTTCCATCTGATGCATTGGAAAAATTTCCATGGCTATTTCCCCGTTGAGCCCCGTGTTTCTATCTCTGTGGTACTGAAATGAGTGTGGATTATATCTAGTGATGTAGAGTCAACACATTCTTATATGCAGATATTTTTTGACATAGTCCACTGTGGCCCTGTGGTATAAAGTTGCTTAGGCCTAAAGACACTTCTCCTAGAGAGGAGAGGGGGATTGTTTCAAAGAAAACGAACCAATCTTGATTCTTGTCTTCTGAGACCCCCATCATCTGGTTGAAGTCCCTATAGCCCAGGGGTCTGCAACCTTTACGACATAAAGAGCCACTTGGACCCATTTCCGAAGGAAAAAAAAAAAACCTGGGAGCCGCAAAACCATTGCGACATTTAAAACAAATATAACACTGCATATATTGTTTCTTACCTTAATGCTATATACCGGATCGTGCAGTTAGCTGTCAATCTGAAGAAAAAAAGGACTTTTTCACTTAAAAATGTAAAATATATTTTTGCAAATTAATAGCTAATTAAAATATTTAATTTACCTGGTTAATGAGATTTTTGCTCCTGAACCTCAGTGCACAGTGTCAGCACATCAGGGCTGTAAGACGTTACCTTCATTTTCACACAGGCTTGCAAATTGTCAGAGCTGTGGTAAAGCTTCAAAAGAGCTGCATGCTGCTCTGGAGCCGTAGGTTGCCGACACCTGCGATAGCCTATATCTTTGTTAATTGTAGTGTCTCAAAACCTCAGTGCCTCACCCTGTGCCTTTACTGAACCTGCAATCTAAAACCTTTTTTGTGTAACTGTGTACCTTTCCTGGGCCTGAGGAACATATATTTCCTAAGAAGTTTGACCTTTTTCCTGAGGTCCACAACTTGTGCCTTTGCTGAACACTTGGCTTTGCTTAAAATAAGCAGGCCAACTATTCCTTGAGGCATAGCTTATTCATGAGCCTGAATTAAAAAAATAAGCCACTTGCCTGAGGCCAAAGCTGCCTTAAGATGTAGTATCTCATAATGCACACAATCTTACTTGCAATTGCCTAAGGTCTACATGGCGTCTGCCCTGGTTAAAACAGGTAAAAGTAAACTAAACAACTATAAAACTACCTGTGACTCTGAAATTAGGCACCAGGACAAATACAGATGTAGTAATATACAGAGATTAAGCAGAGCTACAGTTTGGAGGTCAGGCAGATATAAGTTCATGTTCCCAATTCAAAAACATACTAAACAAATGATCTCAGGAACTAATATATTTAAGACTCAGTTTCCACATATATATGAGGCAGAAGCCCTGGAAATGACTGAAAGCAAAGGGAGAATTTTAAAATTGCCATATATCTATATGAGGCAATTTTAAAATTACCTCATAGAGAACATATAGAGAATAAATCTGATATCCATATGACACTTAAAACAGTGCCTGACATAAAATAAGTTCTGGCTTTTATCATCATGGTCATCACCATAGTCATCACCACCATCACTGTGGTCATCACCATCATTACCAGCATCACCATCATCACTATCATCATTACCATAGTCATCACCATCATCACCGTCATTACCAGCATCATTATCCAGCTCTTTCTCCCTTTGCTTTCAGTCATGCCCAGGGCTTCTGCCTTTTGAATTTAAATACCCTAATATCCTAAATAGAGGTAACTTTTTCTGATTACCAACTCTGTTTAAGAAGTGGTCTGTCAATGCTACTCAAACCATGGGCCCTAGATTGGCAATTAAGCATCATATGTGAGCTAGGTGAAATTAAAAATTCTTAGTCTGGGCTAAGAACTCCTTGATTCAAATGTATGGGAAAGGAATCTGCATTGTAATAAGCTATTCAGGAGGTTCTAATTCCCACTAAATGTTGAGCACTTTTCTAAGTCAATTATACAGTTTGATGAAAGGCCCTGAAAATGGAGATAAGGTTTGGGTTTAAGTCTTGGGTCTGCCACTTACTAGCTATATGAACTTTGGCAAATTCTCTTTGATAATGTATACAGAGTTCTTTGGAGTTTTATTACTCAGGTTGTAGTTTATAAACTACATCACTGAAGAGGCCTCAAAGCTATAGTGGTTTGTATAATATAAGAGATCCATGCATTTCTCCCTGTACAATAGCCCAGAAATTGGAGACTGGCCCAGGGTGAGTTAGTGCCTCCTTTCAACCAGGTCATCTAAGGTCTCGGGATCTTTCTGTCTTGATTTTCTGCCCCCTCCTGCAATGTTGTTTTGTCTGTCTGGTTCACTGGCCCAGTGACACTGTGTCAGACATCTTGCCTGATAGAAGAGGATGAAAGTAGAGGACCAGCAGTTTTCTTCCAAAGAAATGATGTAAAAGTTGTATATATTATTACTGCTCATTGTCCCTTGATGAGAACCTGGACATTTGGCCACACTAGTGGAAAGCTTGGGAATGTGTCTGTGAACTGGGTGACCAGGTGCCTGGACCATTCAGGAGCAGTGGTGTTCTGATTCTAACTGTCTGCTCCTTGGAATATGTGGCAGAGCAGCCACCACAGAATGAGCACTCTACAAATACTCCTGTTAAATGAGATAGCATGGTGTTGATGAGTCATACATGAGCATGGATGCAAGTTCTGCTACCGACATAGTATGTGACCTTAGGAAGATTATTTTTGCTTTGAGATTCAATTTCCAGATTTTCTAAAATAGGAATTATATAACTGTACCTCACTGTCATGTTTTCAGGCTACCTCCAATTCTAGGCCAGAATGCCTTTTGATTCTTTTAATCACAATGAGACAGGGTATATTCAAAATTAGTTAGAATATTTCACATGCCATTAATTCTTCATCAAACACAACTTCATGCAACATGCTGTAATTATTGTACAGCTTTTGGCCCTCAGCCTGAGTAAAAGAGTCTTAATTCTAAGGCCCAGTTGATGGTTGGTGGGGCATCTTGCCAACATTCTAAAGCGCAGCTCTCAGTGCCAAAGGAGGAGGGGGTTGTTTCCATCTTTTTTATTATAAACTCCAAGGCAGAAACCATGGACCAGTGGTGAAATATAATTACAATTCTCTATTGTCTTATAAACAAACAAGTTATTGTCTAATCAATTTACAGAAATAAAAATATAAAAGCAAACAAGCAGGTTTTCTAAAAAGGGGACAGCAAATGGGATTTGCATATGCCATTTATTCTGGTGGAGCAGAAATGTGGCCTTGTTTTATAAACACACTCTATAAAAGAATCATAATATTTTTTTAAAAATATATTTTTTATTTATTTCAGAGAGGAAAGGAGAGGGGGAGAGAGATAGAAACATCAATGATGAGAGAGAATAATTGATTGGCTGCCTTCTGCATGTCTCCCGCTGGGGATCCAGCCTGCAACCCGAGCATGTGCCCTTGACCAGAATCAAACCTGGGAGCCTTCATTCCACAGGCTGATGCTTTATCCACTGAGCTAAACCAGCCAGGTGAATAATAATCTTTATCAAAGTTAGTTCTGTCTGTCTTGATATCAGAAATTCTTTTGGTACCTATTTTTTTTTCTGCCAGCAGTTTTCCATCTTTTAGAAAAACAATGAGTCTGTATTCTTCTAGTTAATAAGGTGAAAGACATTTCTACTCTCTGCTCTCCACTTCCTTCCTTCACAAAGCATAGTGGAGGCTGGGAGCAAGAGAATACAGTATTCTGGGAGGGCACTACATTGCTATGATTTGCTTCTTGGAATTCATTTTCTCTGATTACTAAGGAAAGTCTCTAGTAGTTGGAAGAGAGACACAGGGCTTAAAGATGCAGGTGGAGGCTTTCTTAGCTTGAGTAATTTCCCAAAGTGGAGCCTGAGACAAAGGCTTGCATGCAGGTACTTTTATTTGGGAAATTTTTCCAGGGAAGAGGAGTGCAGGTCAGGGAGAGAGAAACAGAAAGAGGGGAAAGCTAACACAAAGCTGTGTTTTTGAGCTGTCTAATTCTGTAGGCAAATGAAGCTCAGTGATTTGGGAATCTCCAAGCAAACTTATGACATGAATCTTAAAACTGTGTACCTAAGGAATAAGAAGGAGAAGAAATTACATGATCAGTTCCTGGAACTCCTGGTCAAGGTTGGACCCATAGGGGTTCATTCTACTGCCTTTAGTTCCCAAACATCTCACACTTTGGCATCTGAGAGACCACATGGCAGAGACTGAGAGGCCAACAGAGCAGGTAGGCCATTGCAGAGAACTGGTCCCTGCAGCTGGGGCTAGTGCAGAGGGGCCGGAAGGACTTGATGTGGTGCACCAGGGATCTTTCATACAGCTGCCTGAAGAACATGTTCTTTTCTCTGTCACAATTTTCTTATTCTAATCTGCTCTGGGCAATTTTTTATGATAAAAGGCTAATACGCAAATTGACTGAACAGTGGAACAACTGGTTGCTATGATGTACACTGACCACCAGGGGACAGACACTCAACACAGGAGCTGCTCCCTGGTGGTCAGTGAGCTCCCACCGGGGAAGAGCTGCTCAGCCAGAAGCTGTCTAATGGCTGGGGAGTGCAGCAGTGGTGGTAGGGGCCTCTTCTGCCTCTGCAGCAGTGGGACATTCCCCCAGGGCTCCTGGACTGTGAGAGGGAGCAGGCCAGGCTGAGGGACCCTTTCCCTCCCCCTCAATGCACACATTTTGTGCTCTTGGCCTCTAGTTTCATAATAATAACAGCTACCATGTATCTGCTTGTTTGCCAGATGTTGCTCTAGGCCCTTTCAAACATGTTCTCTTTTTGTTCATTGTAACAGTCCTTTGTGATAACTATGTATTATTTACATTTTACTTATGAAGAAACCTGTTGAGAAAAGTTAAATATTTGCTCAAGTACATAAGACATGTACAAGCAAGTGTTTTTTTTATCCTTTCATTAATTCATAACTTATAGTCCCCTCACAAGATATTAAGACCTTTTAAAACAACCCAGCATTCACTAGATTAACAGACATATAACACTAAAGAAAGGGTTTTGCAAAATGATAGTTCTTTTTACATGTATTGCAGTTTAGCATTTTTCATTTTGTTCTGTGTGTGTGTGTGTGTGTGTGTGTGTGTGTGTGTGTGCCCGTGCTGCTTGCCTATTAATTGACTTCAGGTGGGTGAGGTATAGCTGATAGACACTTTGATTTTCTCTTCTGCAAACATACAATAATGCCTTCCACCTCAGATGAGACTTGGGAGGCTTCAACGGTTTAATGTATGTTGCACTGTAGCTGCTCAGTACATGGTAGCTACACATTTCCTCAGCCACTGCAATACCCCGAATTCATTTCTTCCTGCTACAGTGGTGAAGTCTCTACTTCCCGAAACGTCTCTGTTCCTCATATGGCCCAGCCTTCTTCAACAGCCACTCTTTTTTTTTTTTTTTTTATGGCCAGTGGCCACTCTCCGAAACCTAGTGATGACTCCGAGTTCTCAGGGTAAACTCAGGGAGGGCTTCATTTAAAGGCCCAGAAACTTCTCCCAAGGATGCTGCTTCTTAAGAATGCACTTATACTGTCTTTTCTCCATCACAGAACGTCTTGAGACTTGAATAGGTTTGAGATTGTTTTTCAAGCATTCTGTGACTGCACAACACATAAATGCCTTAAAGATCAGTTAGCCACCTTCATCCAGAGACCCAGGCTGAAAGAAGAGTCTGTATAGTCCTCTCACCGGGTGGGAGTTAGAGGAAGGGGATCCAGACTATTTAATAATCAGCAATGCTGCATGTCTACCACTACACACAAGGCATTTCAGATCAGAATCACCGGGCATTCCTGTGCCTCTCAGCTTGTGTGACCATATACACCAGTCTAACCACTCCCACATGTTCCAATTCGGTCAGTATTCCCAGTACACTAATGAGGTCCCACTGCTGTGTCTGCTGATATCATGTCCTCTTACTGGAACTTCTTTCATCTGTATTTACCTGTCGAAATGCTACAGATTTATATGAGAATGTGAATAGGTAATTAAAAAACAAGGAAATACAGGTGGTTAATAAAACTGTTCAACACACACACACACACACACACACACACACACACACACACCTTTGCTTGTTTACTGTTGTCATCCCCCGACAATGTTAGTTCCACAAAGAGAGAGACTTTATCTGTCTTGTCTGCTATATCTCCAGTCCCTAGAATACTTTAAAACAGTGCTGCTTTTATTCATTTTTATTTTATTTTTAAAAAATATTTTTTATTGATTTCAGGGAGGAAGAGAGAAAGAGAGATAAAAAGATCCATGATGAAAGAGAATGATGGATCAGCTGCCTCCTGCAAGTCCCCCACCAGGGACTGAGCCCACAAACCGGGCATGTGTCTTTGACCAGAATCCAACCGGGACCTTTGAGGTTGCTCTATCCACTGAGCAAAACCGGCTAGGGCAACAGTGCTACAAAGAAATTAGAATTTACTGCTGGCTGCATTGATGCCCCCTCCCAATGGGTCACACAACTTCACAGCTGAAGAATTTGAGAGGTACTAAAGAGGCCTCCTGTATGCTATAGGAAAGGTTAGGTGGGCAAAGGAGTAAAAGACATATAGCCACACTGGTAACACGGAGGGAAAACTGTAGTTACCAGATGGCAGTTACCCTCTTAACTATGCTCACTTGGCGCTGCCCTCTCACCTCCATGAAACACAACTTCAGTGGGAACTCTAGAAGAGATCTCACAGCCTACATGATGTCACTTTGACTTTTCAACAGTGTGCTGAAGCCAATTATCCAAATGGGAATTGGGCTTCATTATAGATGCACTGACGGGCTGCACAGAGTTTTCAAAGATGATGTTATTGCACTGTGCAATTTTGGAATTCTTCTCTGGGATCTGCCTCAAACCTAGAGTCAGTATCTTCTTTTCTGTGTGTATTTAATTTTTTGACCAGGCCAAAAGAACATCCATTCAAAACCATATTTAATGAATATAATTGAGCCTAATTATTCTCTCTCTCTCTCTCTCTCTCTCTCTCTCTCTCTCTCTCTCTCTCTCTCTCTCTCTTCTTTTAAAAATCCTCACCTGAGGATATGTTTTTATTGATTTTTAGAGACAGGAAGGGAAAGAGAGAGAGAAACATTGATTGGTTGCCTTTCACAACCCAGCTATGTGCCCTGACTGTAAATTGAACCTGCAACTTTTTTTTTTTTTTTTTTTTTTTTTTTTTTGCATGGAATGATGCTCCAACCAACTGAGTCACCTGGCCAGGGGCCAGGGCTGAACCTAATTACTCTTGATATAAAAAGAGGAAATTAAAAGACTGGATGTTTTGTCAAGTGTATAAAATAAGAGAGCTAAAATTCACTTTCTAAGATATTAGATGTTTTTACAGAAGCCCTGTTGGCTGACCTCAAAGAACCTCATGAGGAAGACATCACTTTCTCTGTTTTACAGATGTAAAAGCTAAGCCTCAGAGAGTTGGGTAACTTGCTGAAAGCCCCACAGATAAGCGGCATTTTTATTGCATCTCATTGTCTTTCCATTGCACCGGAGTGCTTGAAGATGTGTCCTCCAGAGAGAAGCTATTATAGTTCTGATAAAGGACAGCCAGGTCACCTCTCCAAGTGAGGGGAATGTCTGTATTAAAGCCAAAAGGGGAATGTCTGTATTAAAGCCAAACATCAATGAGCGAGAGTCATTGATCAGCTGCCTCCTGCACAACCCCTACTGGGGATGTGCCCGCAACCAAGGTACATGCCCTTGACCGGAATCGAACCCAGGACCCTTCAGTCTGCAGGCTGACACTCTATCCACCGAGCCAAACCGGTTTCGGCAACTGTCTTATTTTTAATAAGAAGATATGAATGATCTATTATTTGAAAGTTATTTTCTCTCTATCACCACTAAATAAGCTCCAAGCATATTCTAAAGAAAGGATAGCACATTACCACTCAGACTGGGTGCCCACCAGGCAGTTCAGCTCTGACTTGTATCACATCCAGTTCCTCACCTCTCTGCATTTGTCTACTCTATCCCTTCAGCTGGGAATGACTTCCCCCTTTTAACTGACTCCTTTTGTTTTTCCAGTTCAGATTAGGTGTTGGCAACCTGCCCTGACAGTCCCACCTATCCAAATTGGAATAATTGTCCTTTCTCTGGGCTCCCAAATAGCCTAATGGCACAATCTCTCCATTTCATTCGCATACATTGGTTGAACAAATAATAAGTGAGTGAGTGAATATTTGGTTGTATAAATCTTCTTGCATTCAGAACCAGAGCTACCCTGTATCTCTCAGGAGACCTAGCCTTTTTCCTTTATTTCAATATGCAAAATAAACCGAACTTCATAATGCCACAATTCTCTTCTTAGCAAAACAACAGTATGCTCATGCAGTCATTTCATTAAATGAGAATTGATGTCAGAGGCACAAATCTCCTAACCTAGATTCAGAGATTCTAAATGCTCAGAGAGCTCATCCTCTGGAGGTCTCTAAACTGTGGTTATGAGCAATTACAGCAGGGTTTATCTATAGCATATAATATCTAGGAATAGTCTCCATTCCTGTGCATTCTAATTGGTGATTTTTTTTCTCTGAAACGTCCCCTTTAATTGACTCTGGCAGTGGCAAAGACAGATCCCATTAAGCATTCATTATTAGCATTAAAAAACAACTAGCAACCGTGGTGTCAAGGTAAATTATAGTTGATGGGATTTTACAAAGCTGATCAATGTCCTCAACCCAGAGTGGGTCCGATATGAATACATACAAGCATCCCAAATGGTTATATCATAGTATTCTTGTCACAGATTGCAGCAGTGCACAAACACGGTGGCATGTCACTCAGCCAGACCATCGACACTTAATAAATTGCATTTGACAATGTCACAATGTTCAGGAAAGAAAAATTTCAAAACCCTGGTTTGGGGGACAAGTTATAGCTTTGTCACTATCCGGTCTATCACCTTAGTCAAGGCAGAATATGAATATTTTAAATTTTTTTTATTGTTTAAAGTATTACATATTAGAATATGAGTTTACACATAGGAAAATAAGTATATTTTGCCTACTTGAGTTTGTGGATTGAGATTCATATACTCTCCATAACCCTGTAGAACTTCCTTCTTGCCCTTAAACACATTTCTCCTCAAAATGCCTGTACCTGTAACATAGGGTACATTCAGTTGCCTCTGTTGGAGATGCCTGCCTCATCCTCCATGCTCTCCACTTTAAAAACATCTGCTCATCCTTCAGGACTAAATTAAGTGACTTATCTCCCAAATATCCCAGGCATGGTGAGTCCTCTCACATTGTACAAACTCCCGATACAGCATGTGTGTCCATTACTTTGATCATTTATGTGTCTATCTCACTAGAATGAGAGCTTGTGAAGGGATTCAATTTTGCCTTATGTTTTTATTTCTCAGAGCTTAGCACAAAGCCTTGGACATTGAGAACCTCAATGCATGTTGGCTGAATAAATGAATAGGATGGTGGTGACCTCAGATGATACCAAAGGAGGATTATCTAATAATTAAGGATGGGCAGGAAGATGTTTAGAGTGCAAATAATCTTCTTTTTACAAGAAGCATAACCTGGCCATGCATAATCAGCCCATTAATCCAGCTATAACACCAGCAATTATCATGGGTTATTAGTTAGAACCCGTGCCTCACCCACATTTCCATTTGTTCCTATAATGTTGGACTTATTTTCATCTCCATGATAGTGAATTCCTGTTTTGTTCTATGGTTTTAATAGCTGCTTATTCCATTAGAGTGCATTCAGTTGCAAGCCACAGAGGTTGACTCTAATTTTTTAAGTGCCAGAGGATTTATTTAAAGCACATTGAGGGCTTACCTGCTAAGGGGCTGAAGGACTAGATGAAGCAACCCAGTAAGAATTGGAGCAGCTTGATAGAATTCAGAAACATGAAGATTATATTGCAAAATTTAAGTGCAGTTGGTATATAAGCTTATATTGGTTATATTAGTTTCAGGCATACAGTATAATGATTTGACCTCTTTATACCTTTATACAATGTGATCACCCACTAAATCTAGTAATCATCTGTCACTGTGTAAACTTATCACAATATTATTGACTATATTCTTCCCCTTTCCACTCATCTCCCCACCTTTCCCTTTCTCGTAATTAGCTCTTTGGTCTCTGTTTTCTATGAATCTGTTTTTGTTTTGTTTTTAGATTCCATATATAAGTGAAAACATAAGGTGTTTGTCTTTCTCTGCCCAATTCATTTCACTTCCAGTGGTTGGCAAACTCATTAGTCAACAGAGCCAAATATCAACAGTACCATTGAAATTTCTTTTGAGAGCCAAATTTTTTAAACTTAAACTTCTTCTAACACCACTTCTTCAAAATGGACTCACCCAGGCTGTGGCATTTTGTGGAAAAGCCACACTTAGGGGGCTAAAGAGCTGCATGTGGCTCACTAGCTGCAATTTGCCGACCATGAACTTAGCCTAATATCCTCTAGATCAAGCATGTCAAACTCCAAGGCTAACATGGGCCAAATAAACAAGGTTTAAGTTTATGTAGGCCACAAAAAAACCCCAAAAACCAAAAGCTTCAATTTTCATAGAAAAGTAGGTTTATTTCAAAAAGTATAGTGTGTGTGTGTGTGTGTGTGTGTGTGTGTATATATATATATATATATATATATATATATATATATAACAAAAACTGATAAAATTAATGTTTTCTTTCTGACACTTGGCATCTCTTCTCTACTACTATCTCTTTATTTTGGAAAATCTTGTTTGCAGTGATTGCTAGTACAGGGTGCCAGTTTGACCTGCTTGTGCTAGATCTATCCAAGATTTCATTCTTTTGTGTTGTTGTGTAATATTCTATTGTTATATATACCACCTGTTCTTTATGCATATATCTATTGACGCACACCTAGGTTGCTTCCACATCTTGGTTATTATCACTAATGCTGCAATGAATATAAGGGTGCATATATTGTTTTAAATCAGTGTTTTCATTTTCTTTGACTAAAGTGGAATAGCTGCATTGTATGCTATGGCATATTTATTTTCAATTTTTAGAGGAATCTTCATACTGTTTTTATTTCTCCAAAGCAAGCATGTCAAACTCATAGCCTGTGGACCACATGCGTCCCACAAGGAATATTTTTGCAGCCCAGCCAATATAACATTGTGAACAGTTGTTTACAATTATGAAAGGAAATAGATCTCCTGTCAGATCCAGAATTACTGACATTCACTTTGGGTCAGTTTTGAAAGTAATCACTGCCAACAAGATTCCTCCCAAAGTAGAAAAGATAGTAACAGAGAAGAGATGCCAAGTGTCAGGAAGAAAAACATTAATTTTATCATTGCTCTTGCTCTTTTCTTTATTGGCATACTATACTTTTCTATGAAAATTGTAGCTTTTTTTTGGCCTATATAAACTTAAACCTATTTACTTGGCACGTGTTAGCCTTTGAGTTTGACATGCTTGCTCCACAGAGAACATATGGATGACCAACAGACATATGAAAGGATGCTCAACATGACTAAGCATCAGGGAAATGCAAATCAGAACTACAGTGAGATACCACCTTATACCTGTCAGAGGGGCTATTATAAAAAAAAGTCAACAAACAGCATGTGCTGGCAAGTTTGTGGGAAAAAGGGAACCCTTGTGTTTTTTGGAGGGAGGGCAAACTGGCGCAGCTTCTAAGGAAGATCATTTCTGGTAAAGAACAGTGTGGCCAACATGCTGCTTTTGCCTGTACTTAAGATTTAATGTTTTAGGCAGGAGTGTCTGATTTGTTCATTGTGGACCATTGCATGCACTTGAGCTCCCAGGGGAAAGATAGTATCTGGGTGTGTACTTTCCTTAGTTTGAATTAGAATCTCTCCTGCTCCCCCCAAAATGGGAAAGGTATTGGATACTGACAGTCCCTGATTGGTAATGCCCCGTTCTCCTGATTTCTTAGATCTTGGCTGCTGTCAAAAAAAGATTTGGCTTTTCTCATTCTGTTGACTTGATGACTTTTTTTTTTTTTTTTTTTTTTTTGTCTTAGTTGATAATTTCCCTTCCTAGTTTCCTAGACCCCCCACTGTGGTACCTATCCCCAGATTCCCTGTCTTTAAAAAATAGGAGAAAGACACAGCCAGTTCAGCAGGTCTTGGTCCTTTCTTTTGTGAAAGAAAGTATTAGAGCTCAATGGATAGAAAATTGAGTCTGAGAATAGCTGCATCAGAACCATTTGAAGACATACCTGATCCAGAGTCATGGGCCTCTCTCTCAGTCTTCGGATGATCTGGCTTTCAGCTGGTTTTGAAACCCATACCTGTAGACATTCCCCAATGTTCCTTCCAGTCTAAACATTCTGTTATGAAAGATAGTGCAGTTGAGAATTTCAGGAACCAACACCAGCAGAAAAGTTTGTTTTGAGCCAGTCGATCTTTCATTGCCACTGGAGTCTTAGCATTTAATTTCCATTTGGGAGTGACTCTTGATGTTGAAAATGGCTGAGCTAAGGTGACTCAAGTGCAGGCAAAATAAGCATAAACTTTAGATTTACATAGTGAGTTGCAAACCCTTAACACCTTCTATTTATGTTAAACACCTCCAGGCTTACAGCCCTGAGAAGTCCTCAGGGTGGAGGTTATTGCCTGGGTTTACAATTAAGAATACTGAGGCTCAAAATGGTCATGTCTTTGCCAAGCAGTTTGTTGGGTAAAACAGTCACATTAGTTAGTGACTAGTCAGAAATACAGCATTTCAGCCCCACCCGGACCTATTGGAAAAAAAATCTGAAATTTAGGAAGATCCCTGGGGAATTCTCTTTAAAGTTTGAGAAGCACTCAGCTTTATTGCTTTCCCCAAGCTCTAACATCAGAAACCGCTTTTGGGAGTAACATTATCAGGAAATGAAAGATCATTCGTACAGGCAAATATCATGGTAGCCAGCAACTTAACAAAATTAGGTGGGACACCATTTTTAAGGAAGCTACATGCCATAAAGCAGGGAGTCAGGCCTGTCAGCAGCCTTACCCATCAGACATCCAGGCAAGGAGCAACTGAGAGACAAAGGCAAAAGAAGCATTCCCTTTGGGGTGATTCTGAGAGCAGGGCTTCTTTCTGATGACAGTAAGGGGAACTGTGTGTCTCTGAATCTGACCTTGAACTTCTTCCCTTCCTGAAATAGAAGGGAAGAAGAACAGGTCAAAATTGGGAGCATATCACCCAAACAATGATTAATTATGCTCTTTATTTGCCCTTAGTAAGCCTCAATTATTAAAAAAAAAAAAAAAAAAAAGACAGGACATTTGAAATCTGTCCTGTTTTTCTCATACCTTTTCTTATTAGCTTTACCCTATAAGCAATAATTGGAGTCAGAAGTGTCCAGTCCTCTATTTACTGATTCATCCACATTTTCTAAGCATTTATTAGAAGTTTAGTGCTTGGGAAATAAAAATGAAGGATATAGATTTGTGCTTTATAATCCAATGGGAGAAGAAAATCAAGTAGAAGGATGATTTCAAAAACAAAAACAAAAAACAAAACAAAAAAGGAACCATCTTAATTTTATTTCACCTTATGTGGGCATGTACCTACTTATTTTTTCAAAGAACCCAAACTTTACATTTCCTGGTGGGAGAGGAAAGTAAATGGTCTATCAATAGTTAGCTCCAGCCAGACAAAACTGATGAATTTAAGTCTCACTTCTACCAGTGAACCAGTCACTGTGGCCAGGGATGAGAAACTCTGGGCCAGTGTGAGCCATTTGTCCATTTCTATGATTGGAGAGGGGACCCAGAAGTTATCAGCAAGAAACATGGGAAAGAGTGTAAGAAGGGGCTATTTCTAGCAAATAATTAATTGGTGTCAGATACATCTCCACCTCCATACTTTGGAGTCTTCTAAGGGCTCTAGGTACACCATGACAGCTAATTTAAAGACACGAGTTTTTTAAGCTGGGTTTGGCTGGGAACTGAATGACCACAAACATACTTAATCACAATGCTAGGTTATTTACAAGGGACAGTATTTCATATACAGCAGGTACTAAAAATTAACTTATAGGGTAAAGTAAAATGCAATTACAAAAATAATGAAGGGCTTCCACCTCTGAAGACATGAAGTAGACATACTTTATCTTATTAGTCTTACTAAGTACAACTAAACATCTGTAAACTATACATGACATGAACACAGATATATTCTGAAGGTAATAAGACTACAAGCCATTCAGGGACTTCAGGACATGAGAAGATACACAATGGAGAGTTTCTGGGGGGTATTTTGCCTTTTATATACCTGACAAGGAAGTGAATAAGACAGCAATTGGAGATACACAGGGGGAAAAAATTAAATAAACCTTGACCTACATCTCACACTTTCTATAAAATTAATTCAAAATGGATCATGATTATAAATGTAAAATATAAAACTTTTATTTTTATTTATTTATTTTTTTTAAACTTTTAGAATGAAAACATGGGGAAAAACTTGAGGGTCTAGAACTAGGCAAATGTTTTTCAGACTGGACTCCAAAAGTATAATTTATAAAAGGAAAAGCTGATAAATTGGGTTTTACCAAAATTTAAAAATTTTACTCTGCAAATGACACTATTAAGGAGATGAAAAGACAAATTGAAGAGAAGGAGAATATATTTGCAACTCATGTATTCCACAAAGGACTAGTATGGAGAGTGTATAAAGAACTCTCAAAAGACAACAGCCAATAAAACAAAAAGTAAACAATCCTATTAGACCATGAGGAAAAGACATGAAAAAACATTTCACTGAATAAGATATTCAATTAGCACATGACAAGATGTTCAACATCATTAGCCATGAAAGAAATGCAAATTAAAACCATTCTAAGTGACAAAAGTCAATCCAGAATGGCTCCAAACTGTTTGGAACTATTTATATATGACATTTCTTCAAATGAAGAAATTAGAGAAATGAAGAATAGGTGATTGGCTGTCAGGAGGATAGAGAATGGGTGAGATGGAAGGTAGCTATGGAACAACATTAGAGATACTTATGGTGACGAAAATTTCTTTATCTTTGTCTATCTCCATGTTAGTATCCTGATTATGATATTGTACTATATCAATCTGTATAGGTTCTCAGAGACATAGAAGCATCAAACAGACCATCAAACCTATGAAGATAGGTAAAGGGTGAGGGGGAAGAGATTAACCAAAAGACTTGTATGCATGCATATGAGCCTACCCAATGGACACAGACAATATGGGGGTGAAAGCATGTGCTGGGGCTGGGAGCGGCTGGGGAAAGGTCAATGGGGGAAAAAGGAGACTCATGTAATACTGTTAACAATAAAGAATTTAAATTAAAAAATGTAAAAAGAAAAAAAAGACATTTAAACCTCCAGTTATGAAATAAATGTCACAGGGATGTAATGTACAGCATAGGTAATATAGTCAATAATATCATGATAACTTTGGTTACTGGATTTATATGGTGATAACTTAATAAGAGATATAAATTTTGAATTACACCTAAAACTAATATAATATTGGATGTCAACTATACCTTAAAAAAAATAATGCTTAGTTTTGCCAGCTAATAGTTCTGT
Organism: Pipistrellus hanaki; assembly: GCF_964339955.1. Taxonomy (NCBI): domain Eukaryota; kingdom Metazoa; phylum Chordata; class Mammalia; order Chiroptera; family Vespertilionidae; genus Pipistrellus; species Pipistrellus hanaki. Next base: position 31,898,695 of record NC_140511.1, read on the forward strand.
GACAGATAAGATCAGAGATAGATTAAAAAAAACAATAATTGCAATGCCACAAAAAAGTCTAAGGATATATACATGGAAATAAACGTGATAGGACAAGTAACTGTGTCCAGGGAGTCTGGGAAGACTTCCTAGATATATAGAATATCTCACAGGGCATAGTCACTGTAAAATCTGTTACAACAGATGCATCTTCTCTGTGATGCATCTAATCTAAAAAAAAAAATCTGTATTGGTTCTTTCAAATGTATAGGAAGTTATAATTATTTTGAAGCAAACAGAGTAATAGGAAAGAAGAAAAGAAAGGAGGAAAAAAGAAAGGAAGGAAGGAAGGAAGGAAGGAAGAGAAAGAAAACTGCAACTTATTCTTCTAAGAAATAACAAAAATAACCTCAGAGCAGAGTAACAAACTGTGGAGGAAAGTCTTCCTAAGGGCATGATCTAGAATGAGAAATGGCAGTTAGGGAAAAGAATTGACTTATTGAAGATAATAAATAATAAGGAACTTTGAAATGTATGGAGGGATCCCAGGAGAGAAGCAGTTAAAGAGGTCAGGAAACAAAAAAGAGGGGGAAAGCAGAGGACCAGACGTTTAAAAGAAGTAAGGCCGAGAGGAATTCCACCTGGATGAACTGAATGAAGCGCTGTCACACACACACACACAAAGGTATCTACCCATTCTTTTTAGTTGTGTAACACCACAGCTCATTTCTCCAAACATTTGATAATAATTGTCTTTTGTTTTTGTTTTTTTTGTTAATGTTCCTTTGGAGTCTTAAAGGACAGTGGCCCCATTTCTTATCTGGAATGGCCATAAAAATAGAAGATTGGAATTTGATGTGATCAGGGCAAAAAAGCCCCCAAGTTGTGCAGAAAATATGAAGTCTTTAGATATCAACTGTATAATGTAAGATAGGTAGTGCAGGTGCAACTTCCATCCCTACCATTTTATAAAAATTGTTAATGAACAGGTGTCCCCATAAGACTTGAGGAACCAGTGGATTCCGTAGTGACAGACCCTTGGGTTACATACTTATGTTTTGAACTTGACTGTTAGCCTCGGTCAAGGGTTGAGACCTTTAGAGTTACAAGGATGATTGTGTGCCAAATAGTAAAAGCCCAGTGTTCTACGCTCTTCTTTGTGATGCAGGAGCTGGTACATTCATTCTTCACCAGCTGGCTCCCTACTGGGTCCCACCAACAGGGGACCTTAGAAGGAAGCCGTAGACTGAAGGAAGAGAGAGAACGTGCCCCTTCCACATGCTTGCTTTTTTTTTTTTTTTTTTGTCAGCATTGCCTTAGCAAGGGCTTATCACCTTGGCAGCAGGAGACTGTTTCTGTTCTCCAGGATATATCCCCCCAACATTCTCAGGAACAAGTTCATTGTGTCTTTTCCAAGTAATGGAACCACCCCTTCTCTGATCTGAGTCCTAACTCCACATTGTGTCTTCCTTAAGCTCCTAAGTCCTAATAGCTCCAGTTTTCCCTGTTGCTGCATCCTCGGAGGTGGTTTCCTGCAAAACTATCTTTGTGTTTCCTCAGTATTCTCTTTCCACATTTTGCGCATTCTCATATGGTTTTAACCCAACTCTTACATTATTTTTTTTTCCACTTGAAAAATCTTAAATGGCTTATTTTTTTTCTGACTAGACCCTGATACTATCTATAATAATAAAAGAGTAATATACTAATTAGACCAGATAGCCTAACAACCTTCTGGCTGTCATTCCAGATGTCCTGGACAAACCCTTGTGGCAGAGTTGGTTAGGGGCAATCAGGAAAGCAGACAAGTTTTTAGGGGCAATGAGGCAGGCAGGCAGAGTGGTTAAGGGTGATCAGGCAGGCAGGCAGGTGAGCATTAGGAGCCAGTGGTCCCGGATTGAGAGAGGGTGCAAGCCAGACTGAGGAATCCCCCTACCCCCACTGAGTGCATAAATTTTGTGTACTGAGCCTCTAGTATTCATATAAATTATATTCATAGGTGGGATATTTTTTAAATAATACTTAATTGTTGAAAGTATTACATATGTCTCCTTCCCCTTCCCCATTAACTTCCCTCCAGTCTGCCACCTTCCCCTGCCCAGGCCTTGTGGAAGATTTTTATAAGAACATGTGAGAGCAAATAGTAGGCTTGGAAGATGTACAGACTAAATGCCTCACTTGCTTTGAAACTGAGATGGACAACAGGCAGAAGTTGGAAAGTAGTTCAGTGTTGCTTGGGAGAATCACTTCAAATTAGTCATCTTTTATGCTTTGATGGTAATTATACTTTTCCACAGAATGCATGTAATTGGGTCAGCTTTTTTACCACTGGTTATGAAATGCACACTATTAGGTGCATTTCCCATCAGGCCACATACGAGATTAGCATCTAACTCACTTATTTGTCTTCTAGTCCAGTCTGTTATGGTAACATGGAAGAAGTTGTTTCACTGATTAATTTACTGCAAATGGGATGAGGGATTGGAAGATTAAACATGAGGCTTCAACTTTTTCTTAAAAGGTGCATTTGTAGGTAATGAACAGCTACTCCTCGTTTCATCGATTACCCCCCCCCCCCTTAGCTACTGCAGTGTTTGTTCCAAGCACTGTACGCATGCTAATTGTAACTGAGGCACTATATCCAAATTTCTATTTGATTAAAAGACCTTTATAAAAAATATACTCAAGCTAGAGGCCCGATGCACAAAATTTGTGCAAGATTAGGCCTTCCTTTCTTTGGCTGCTGGCACCAGCTTTCCTCTGGCACCTGGGACCCAGGCTTCCCTTTGGTCGCTGGCAGGCACTGGGACCCGGGTTTCCCTTGCAGCCCCTGCTTCACCCAGAAGGTCATCTGGAAGTATGTCTGGTCTAATTACCATATTATGCTTTTATTATTATAGATGGTGGCCTAGCAGAGTGACAGATTAATTCATGGAAGATTTGAAAGGTGACTGACACTTTAAGAATGGATTTAAATGGGCAGCAGAGATGCTATGGGCGGGAAGGTGTTTCAGGCAATATTTCTTGAATTGAAAAATGCCAATCTTGATAAGACCTCCTCACCTGCCATAGGTGTATCAGCTTATGCTAAAGAAAAATGGCCCTGCCTGGTGTGCTAAGTAGTTAGAGCGTCAGCTCACACACTGAAGGGTTTCAAGTTCAATTCCTGGTCAAGGGCACATACCTGAATTGCAGGTTCGTTCCCTAGCCTATCTTGGGGCATGTACAGCAAGCAGCCAATGGATGTGTCTGTTCTCACATCAATGTTTTTCTCTCTCTTCCTTCCCTCCCTTCCACTCTCTCTAAAAATAAATGGAAAAAACATCATTTGATGAGGATTAACAACAACAAAAAATTATTGCTTGAGGTAAACTGAAAAGCCCATGATGAGTTCTTCAAGTATGGCTTCATTCAGGGCTCAAATAATGTTACCTGGACCCATCTCCTGCCTCTGCTGTTTTGCAGTTGGTTTGGTTCTCAGTTTGGCACAGACATACCAAGGCAACTTCACATTTATGTCACCTCTTCCCTCACCAGCAGCTGGGAGAGTTGCTTTTTGGAGAGTTCAAATAGAAGTCCTAGTTTATATCTCCTTGGCTCTGGGGGCCCTGTCTGGGGGCACTTGCCCATTTTAAAACAATACTGGATGGGCAGGGATGGGGTGACTAGACTAGTCTGGACTGCTTGTGCCACTTTTGTGTCCTCTGGGTGAAATCGGCTTTACCTGAAATGGAAGTATGTGAGCTGTGGCTCTCCCAAAGGAAAACAAAGGTACCAGCACCGCAAAAAAGGAGGAATGCATTCGAGGCAACAACTGCCACTATATTTCATTTCTATATCAACTGCCACTATATTCCACTTCACAATTGCAAAGTGCTACTGAAACGTATCTACTAATTATTTTCTCCCATGTCTGCTTCGCCTTCTCTGTTTCCAAAATGCCCATCAATTGCATGGCTTGTCTGAATCTTGACTCAGCCTCCTGTTGCAATCATGGAGGACTCACCTTTGTTCTGAGATGCCTGACATTTTGAGTGGCATGAAGTAGGCTGTGTTGTCGCCTTTTTAAGGTCCTTGATGGGGCTCTTGAGGAAATGTAATCTGGAAGACTGTAGAGTCTGTGTTCTCACAATCGCAATCAAGATGCCTTAACTTTAAATTAAGAAAGATACCATAAGATAGCCTGCCCCTAGCTCCCCATGCTGCTGAGTGCAGGACCAGGAATGCCCAATGTGGGCGATCTGAGCCTCCAGTACAGTTTGAAGGCTGAGGTTCCTCTGTCCTAAAGGTGCAACCAGGGGAGTTTTTGCCTGCACACTGGGAAACTAGCTATAGCTCTGCTGACTCAGAGAGAGGGGAGAGGAGGAGGGTGAAGGTGGGATCTAAACACTTATCTAGCACCTGGGGAAGTGGGCTCTGGAGAAGGCGGGCTGCTGGAATTTTCACAGTAGGCTCATGATCCCAGAGTCCAAGCGAGAGGTACCTTATTTTTCTGGGCCAAAAGCCATCAGAGGAACTAAACGATGCTCAGGGGAGGTTTGGTAGGAGGGGCCTATGGAGAGAGTTTGGCCATGCAGGAAGAGCATCTAAGCAGGCTGAGCCACCTACCCAGACAGGATAGAAACTTCCTACACAAACCTCCCTCCGAGATGCCGTTCTGCCACATTCCAGGTTTGTCCTTTTCTTTTGATGATATGAAACCTCCCCAAGAGGTGTCAATTATGGCCACGCAGCCTGACTCTCACCCTCGTTAACAGATTGCTTCTGTTTTGGGCCACCCCTGGCAGGCCCAGGGTGGACATTAGATCTGACCTTAAGAACCTGAATCAGGACATGTGCATGAACAACTTAGCCACGAGGAACAGAAATAAAAGGTCATGTAGACACAGGGCTTCTGGTTCATATCTTCTCAGTGTTTCAGTCATATAATAAGGCACCGGGCTGCCATTCTCCCTGCTTCCCCTCCCAGATGCTTCCTGTTCTTTATCTCCCTGCACCTCTTGCTTATAGCAAATGGAGTTCTTCAATCAGAGAACACTTACACACTTCCTTTTTATTCACACACACACACACACACACACACACACACAGAAACACAGCAAGAATTATAGAGATGTTTTGTGTACTAGCTAAAGAAAAAGTTACACATGTCTGAAGTTCTTAATATATTTTTTAATTTAGCATGCATTCCCTCTGAATCATCAAAGCTAACAGAAGGGACTGCTACTATGGCTAATCCAAACATAATTTCGGTTTGGCTTTGAAAATGTTTCTGTTCTGACATTTGAATACGTAATGGTTTGCCAGGAGTTCAGGGCCTTCCCATCAGGGAAGCAGCCATGTGGTACCTGGTGGCCAGCAGCCTCTGGTAAAACAAGTGATTTCTTTCTTTTTAAATGTATTTTTTTAAATTGATTTCAGAAAGGAAGGAAGAAGGAGAGATAGAAACATTAATGATGAGAGAGAATCATTGATCAGCTGCCTCCTGCACACCTCCTGCTGGGGATCGAGCCTGCAACCTGGCATGTGCCTTTGACTGGAATCGAACCCAGAACTCTTTGGTCCACAGGCCAATGCTCTTTCCACTGAGCCAAACAGTCTAGGGCAGAAGAAGGGATTTCTTAACCCCACCTACTGCTGAGTGCCCCCTATTCTGGATCTACTCCCATGGTGAGCAGACAGGCCCTCCACCCCCGTGCTCTCACCAGCCTGGACGAAGCTGTCCACACCCTCCCACCTGACTTAGGGCTCCTTCTCATACTTGCAGGAAGGACACCCTCTCCCCCTCAGACGTACCGAGGGGGCCTCAAGTGACAAGAAAAAGCCCAAACCATATTACACGTTCCCATTTTCCCTTTAGGTTCTTTCCATTAAATTCTCTTCAGGGTTATGTGGTTCAAGGACACTTGAAATATGGTCTTTATCTTTACAGATTTTGTTTGGTTTATTATCCATTGGCTGTTTTAAAAATGAAAATGAATTACAGCTATATGTAAAATAGTTTTCCAAAGGATAATTTGAAGTGATTATTATTTGAGTGACTATTTGAAAGTTAGGTGGCTCGCCCAAGGTTTCATTCACAGCACAGCGAAAGAGTAGCAAAAAGAGGATCAAGGACTGAGGAGATCAGCTTCCATTCAGATTGGATTAAGTAGTTGTGGGGTATCCCTCCCAGAGGAAAGTGTAGAGCCTTTGATACAAATAAGATATACATATATATATGAAAATATGCTCATGCATATATATTGCTTAAAGGGCAGGTTACAATACAGTACTATGGCATTATGTCTTGAACTACTTACCTACCTACCTACCTTAATAACTGAGCATAAATTCATGCTGGGTAGGAAAACATCTGGAAGGAAGCCTCACGCTTTGTTAACAGGGGCTGCCCCTGCAGGAGGAAGGGATGGGTAGAGATGGGAGCTTTTAATTTTCTCCTCACAGCATTCAAAAAGTGGTAGAGAAATGAGTAAGTTTTTGTTATTCTTCCTTTGTTTTTATTTTCACATTAAGAAATTGAGTGTTGCCAAAACCAGTTTGGCTAAATGGATAGAGCATCGGCCTGCGAACTGAAAGGTCCTGGGTTCGATTCCGGTCAAGGGCATGTGGTTGCGGGCACATTCCCAGAAGGGGGTGTGCAAGAGGCAGCTGATCGATGATTCTCATCGATGTTTCTAACTCTCTATCCCTCTCTCTTCCTCTCTGTAAAAAATCAATAAAATGTATTTTTTTAAAAAAGAAATTGAGTGTCTTTGCCACTCCTTGTGGTCCTATTCTTTATATTTTTCAGAGCAAATTTTAAATATATATTTTATTGATTTTGTACAGAGAGGAAGGGAGAGAGATACAGAGTTAGAAACATTGATGAGAGAGAGTCATCGATCAGCTGCCTCTTGCACACCCCCTACGGGGGATATGCCCACAACCAAGGTACATGCCCTTTACCGGAATTGAACCCGGGACCCTTCAGTACCCAAGCCGACACTCTATCCATTGAGCCAAACCGGTTTTGGCCAGAGCAAATTTTAAAAACTTCCTCCCCACTTACAAGTTTTTACTAAATGTCACATTGATTGCATTTTAATGATTAAGGGAATTGTTTTGTATCCATAAATTTTACTTATTTGATTTACTTTGACTCACTTAAAATTTTTAGGCAATTTGCCTTGAAATTTCCTTTAAATTTTTATCATTTTAAGTTATTTTTTCTTAAATTAGATTTAATAACATTTAGATACATCTTAAGAGATCATTAATAGCTACAAAAGTCATGCGCCATTAGGCTGAACTTACTTCAGGTTATTAAAGATTGGATTCAGAAGAACTTCCTAATTTGTAACTTATTTTCAGAACACATGATCATCCCAGCCTGCTTGGCTCAGTGGTTGAACGTCAATCTATGAACCAGGAGGTCATGGTTTAATTCCCAGTCAGGGTACACACCCGGATTGTGGGCTCAATCCCCAGTGTGGGGTATGCAGGAAGCAGCCAATCAATGAATCTCTCTCCTTATTGATGTTTCTATCTCTCTCCCCCTCTCCCTTCCTCTGTGAAATCAATAAACATATATTTTAAAATGTGTTTTAAAAAAGAACCTATGATCAGAAAAAGTGACTCTCCACATGGTGTTTTCATTTTTTATAAACCAGTATTCAGAGTTATTGATTTCTAAAGTTTTTAAAAGTTAAGGCCATTTTTAGAGCAGTTTTAGGTTTACTGAAAAATTGAGCGGAGGGTATTGTGATTTCCCATATACCCCTGTATAGATGATATTTTAAAATAAGCTAATTTGATCAAAATGGCTTTATCTCCAAAAGTTTAACATAAAAGGTGAGGGGAGCCCTACTACTACTAATAGTTAAAACTTACTGAACACATCATTTGTCAGATATTTTTTTTTGAATACATTGCATGAATTTACTCATTTAAACCCCGTTACAAAACTGTGATAGTCCCTACCATTATTCCTACAGTGCAGTTATTTGACAATAACTTAAGTAACTTGCTCAAGGGTAAACAGCACAGCAAGGGAGTGTTAGAAAGAGATTTAAGAATACCTGAGATTGTTCACAGATTTGTGAATCATGAGCTACTAAAACCAAGGAAGGGAGAGAGCGACGACCCCAGGGAAATCAGGAAGGCTTCTCAGATTGAAGGCTGAGTTGTACCAGGCATGCTTTACGCTTAGGAGGTGAGCAAATGCATTAGCTATTTAGGCAGAGGAGAAGCCATTTAGAGAACTCAAGTGAAAGAATATAGGTCACTCTTCAGGCAACCCACTTCTAGCTAAAAACCCCAAATACAGTACTGTGGATACTTTTAAAAAGAGAGAACGGTATATATACTCGAATTGCCTTAAAGCAAAAATGATTCTCAACGATTCTTTTGTTTCTCTAGACTCTATTGAAGACCAGCTGTTAGTACTGCCTTGTGGGTGCTGGGATGTAGCCACGTATTACCCACAATCCCCACCTGCAAGTAGCTTACAGCCTAGGGACAGACAGTTGAGAATATTACATCAATAGTTTATAGCCACAAGTATGTTTTCTATTCATATTGAGGTTGTGTTTTTGGCGGGAAGCCACTTTCTGAGCAATAAAGCTGTTCTTTATCCTCCTCCTGGGATAGTAGATAGGGAACATGCAGAATTACAGCGGAGAGTATAGTCAACGTCTGTGTTGTCGTTCAGGTGCAAGTGCGCATGTCATCCTGCCTCTTACCTCCTTTCTCCTGAGCAGACTCTCGGCAGGTCTACTGCTGATAATTCCATTGCTGTTGCTCTAGAACGGGTCGAACTGGGCCAGGCAGGCTCCCCGGGGAAATGGCGGGGCTGCAGCTCAGCGCTGCAGTCAGCCGGCGTGGATGCACGTATGGTCCTGTCCAGTTTGCTGGCGGGGCCCTGTGAGGATGCCACCTCTGCTCATCCTGTGCAAGTAAGCCTAGCTCCTCAGCATCCCCAGCCACAGGCTGTCATGCACCAGCCCACTCTTCCTCTCCTAAACCTCACGTAGACCATCTACAATGACGTTGCAACTCTTTTGGGTACTCGGGCTTCGTTGTATTATTCCAACTGGCACATTTCCTATTCTTTGGCACAGGAAGGCCGCAGGAGGATGAATGCTACATAGCTTACTGGGATTTAAAGTTGAAAAATTCCTGAGAGATAGTGTAGGTCAGTCTTCTCGTTTTTCAGATGAGCCCAGAAAGGGGAGCTGACCTTGCTAAGGGCACACAGCTTGTTGGTGGCGGAGTTGGCCCTGGGCAAGTGATCTCTCAGCCTCAAGCCAGCACATTCCCTCTACATCATAGTTGGCAATACTTTAGTAACATTTTACAGTTGTTTTGTGTGTGTGTGTGTGTGTGTGTGTGTGTGTGTTTAATTTTAGGGAATACAGTGACAAAATTTCCCTCAGGAACATAGGTTTGGAGCTTTAGAAACAGAGGCGTGAGAGAAATGAGGCTGGGAATGCTCCGAGGATGGAAAGGTAGAGTTGGCAATCCTGACAGCAACAGGGGCTCCGGGAGATGCCTCGTTGTCTGGAGCTCTCTGCCTATATCCAGGGATGAGGAACTCTACTAGGACTCACGTGTGGGCCCCTCTCAGAGCTGCCGTAGGCGTCATGAGTAGAGTCTGGGTGGGTAGAGGTGTGGGGCATTCCGACATGAGCTCACCGGTCTGGCTTCCCTTCAGGTCCCACGTAATTGCTGTTTCCTCCATAAAGCCTTCCTGATTGTAGGATGCCAGATATCAACCTTAAACGAGATAAGTTCATGCCAGATACATGTGGGAAGTCCTGCTGGATCACTCCAGATAGATGAATGCATTCAACTTTGGTTAAACGAAAGGAGTTACCTCGGTAATTGGGTAACTTAATAGGAAGAAAGTACTATTTTCTTTAGTACAGTTACCTGTCTCCTATGAGCTTAATATACTGGTTCTCTCCAGGGGGGTGTAAAACTACCTGTGGGTGTAAGACTAACCACTAGGACTCACCATCTGATCAGCTCAACCTTTGGTTTCTTTTGCCCCATAGATAACTATGATCATCTCCACTTGAGTTTATTGGTTCTCTGAATGTATCCATTAAATGGACATTTACTATATACTTAGTCTATGCACAGATTGTGCTAAAATCTAAGAATACTGAGCAGATAAGACCGTCCTTGTCAGTTTGTGATGCAGGTGTTTAGATAAATAATTACAGTACACCATAATCGGTGATGAGCATTATAAAACGAAAATACAGATAAAGGAATAAACTAATATAACTAACACAATGTATGGTGCATGGTAACTGCTCAATAAATATTTGTAGAAAAAAAATAAATGCCTGGTGTTATCAGTGAGCAGAGGGTAATTAGAGAATTTGGGGGGGAGATGAGTTGGCATCTAGATTAAGCCTTTGAAAGCTAAGTACTTATGACCTATTCCAACTAAGCTGAACTGAGTTTTACCTGTTTGCTGTACTGGGATCTTGGATAGCCTGAAGCCATTGGATGAAATTTCAAGGCAGATGCTATATCCTCCTTCTGATTTTCCAGAGTTTCCTGTGGGAGAGATGAGTTATCACCAAGAGCAGGACATTTTGCCTCACCTTAGCTCAGGACCTCCCGAACCCTCCTCCCCAGCACATCTGCCTCCCCTCAGTCCCTCCTACCACCCAGCCTGTGTGTGTGTACTGGGAGGAAAGGGCAAGCACCCTCTTTTCCTCCAAAAGGCTGAGCTGGCGTAGCCCACAGCACTGGTCCTGTGTGTCATCATGAAATACCCAGCCCTCTCTCCTGCACACTCACTATCAAAATAGGATCCTGGGGAGACAACCAGGAGACAAGAAAGTCAAATATAAAGCCTGACTGTAGTTGATATTGCTGTATTGTGTACTTGAAATTTGTTGGGAGAATAGCACTTAAATGCCTCACACCAAAAACAGTAAATATGGGAAGTGATGGATGTGTTCATTAACTCAATGGGGCAACTGCTTTCACTGTGTATACGTATATCAAATCATCAGGGTATTCATTTTAAAAACCTTACAATTTTATTTGTTAACTAGTAGCCCTGCACGCGAATCTGTGCACCAGTAGCTCTCTGCAGGGCCTGGCTGCTCTGCACCTGTTGCCCAGAGGCTCTCCATGGCCAAGAGGCCCAACCTCGCTGGCTGTGGAATGCTTGAGTGACAGGGCAAGCATTCCCCTCCCCACCCTCCCAGCCACTCTGTGCCCGCTGCCCAAGTCCCTCTGTGGCCTGGGAGGAACGCTTGCCTCATCGCCGGGGTGAAGAAGCAAGCATTCTGCCAGGACACTCACACTGCTGGCTCTCAGTGACCGCCCCTCCTCCCCCTGGGACTGGGGGACTCCGGCTGGGCTGAGAGGACTGGGTGCTGCCATCTTGTGGCTATGGGGGCCGCCATCTTTGTGATGGAGTTATGGTTAATTTATATATTACCCTTTTATTAGATAGGATTATGCCTCAATTAAGTTGGAAAAAATATGAAAAGTCAGGTTTCAGAATCAACAGGAAATGTTCATTTGTAATGTTCATCTGTCCACACAGGTACATACAGGTTTGCATGCACACATATACACATACGCATTTGTAGTGACAAGGGGAAAGTGTGGTGCAGTGGGTAAATTAGGTCTTGGCAGTAAGGTAAGAAGAACTTGCTCCCTGTGTGACCCCAGGTGACCCCTTGACCTTTATAAGCCTTAGTTTCCTTACTTGAGTCAGGGGAAGAACTTCTTACCTCCAAGGCTGTGTTAAGGATTACCTGAGCTCATTCAGGAAGACTTGCCCTCACCTCTCAAAGCCTGTTGCCTGGTGGAGTGGAGAGCAGGTCCCCTTTGCTCTGGATACATTGTGATGATGAATTCCTCTTCTACTCCTGTGCTATCAAGGCCCATGCTCTATCAGTGTTACCCCACAGGAGAAGGGCCACCCATGAATGTTCCGGCTCATGCCCTCAAAGGACTGTATTGCAAACCACCTCACATTTCCTATTAATGTTACTGAAGCTCCGATGTTTTCTTAGTGATTATTTGCTCTTGAGTTCAAGGCTGTGTCTTGTTTATATTTGCATCTCTCCAAGTGCCCTGCACTTGCAAAGTGTTTTCACTCAGCAGAGGCCCTGCAAGTGCTTGTGGAGCAGGGTGGAGGTGGGGGGTGTCAGTGTGACAGTAAAAGGGCACAGGCATGTGCATTTTGAATTCAGGGACATAGTTTGTCCACCTGCCACGGAGTTGGCTCAATTGGACCTCCCGGACTTTTCTTTTCTCATAAGTTGAATAAGGAAAGCAGTGTTCTCCTCACAAGCGTGACGTTGTTGGAGGAAGGGGTGAGGTTCATTAAAATACATTAGTAAGGACTTGACAGCAATGGCAGGCATCTCATTTAGGATGAATGTGTGTCTGAGTGTATTTACCCCTAGCTTTGTTTTGTTTGTTCGCTTGTGATTTTCAGTCACTCTTTGACCTGGGGAGGTGAACATAATGGGATGAGGCCCCAGCTGGAGTCTTTGGAAAAATTAACTATTTTCTCTGAGGCTTCAATCCCTCAATTCCAAAACTGTTGTGTAAATGCCAGTGTCACAGTGTTGCCATGAGAATGAAATGAGTTGGAATCTGTGCAGTGACTTCTCGGAGCGGACACTTAATTAATGATAGCAGTATTTATTAAAGCTATTGTTACATGTATCTGTGACACTAAGTCACCTCCTTCCTGATATATTGGGTCGGCAGCTAAGTAATTGCGGGTTTCACACATATATGCTTCAGTTGAATTTTTAGGTTTGCAGACGTAGTACAAATGTAAAACACATTTTGTTATTTGATAGTTGGCTATTCAGCTGTTAATCAGTAAAAAAAGTTTTTTGATCTGTTTTATAGTTTTCGTTTGGCGTTCGTTGAAAAATGGAAAATCAAAAGGAACATTTTCGTCATATTTTGCTTTTTTATTTCCGCAAAGGGAAAACGCATCGCAAGCTCATAAAAAGTTATGTGCTGTTTATGGTGACGAAGCCTTAAAAGAACGGCAGTGTCAAAATTGGTTTGCCAAATTTCGTTCTGGTGATTTTTCACTCAAAGATGAAAAACGCTCTGGTCGTCCAGTTGAAGTTGATGACGCCCTAATCAAAGCAATAATCAATTCAGACTGTCACAGTACAACACGTGAGATTGCAGAGAAGCTTCATGTATCACATACATGCATTGAAAATCACTTAAAACAACTTGGCTATGTTCAAAAACTCGATACATGGGTTCCTCACGAACTGAAAGAATCACAGTTAACGCAACGCATTAGCAGCTGCGATTTGCTAAAGAAACGTAATGAAAATGATCCATTTTTAAAACGACTGATAACTGGCGATGAAAAATGGGTTGCTTACAACAATATCAAGCGGAAAAGATCGTGGAGCAGGCCAGGTGAACCAACTCAAACAACATCAAAAGCTGATATTCATCAAAAGAAGGTTTTGTTATCAGTTTGGTGGGATTACAAAGGAATTGTCTACTTTGAACTCTTACCACCCAACCGAACGATCAATTCTGATGTCTACATTGAACAACTAACGAAATTAAACAATGCAGTCGAAGAAAAGCGGCCCGAATTGACAAATCGAAAAGGTGTTGTATTCCATCATGACAATGCAAGGCCACACACATCTTTGGTCACTCGGCAAAAATTAATGGAGCTTGGTTGGGATGTTTTGCCACATCCACCATATAGTCCTGACCTTGCACCATCTGATTACTTTTTGTTTCGATCTTTACAAAACTCCTTGAATGGTAAAAATTTCAATAATGATGATGATGTCAAATCGTACCTGATTCAGTTTTTTGCTAATAAAAACCAGAAGTTTTTTGAACGTGGGATTATGATGCTGCCTGAAATATGGCAAAAGGTCATTGATCAAAATGGGCAATACATTACAGAATAAAGTTATTTAGTTCCATGAAAAAATTGTCTTTGATTTTCTTTAAAAAATCCGCAATTACTTAGTTGCCGACCCAATAGCTCCACAATTATTGGTTTGCATGAAAAATAATGTTTAAATAATCTTTTAAAAACTTACCTGATTGAGGCTGCCCAAATCCCCCCAACCCCACACACAGAGAGTTAATTAATTTTACTTACTGAGGCAAGATCCAAATACCTTTTATTCTCTTGGGCTGATTGTTTATGTGCCCCCACTAATGAGTTAGGTTTATGCTCATGGACCAAATAAAGGAAGAAATTGTTTCTAACTCAAGTATCAGAATCTAAGAAGATTTTAAAAGGACCCTGCTGTTTCCTGAGTAAATACTCTGGAAAACAGAAAAAATGAAAAGAAGGCAGTTCCCTTGATGAAGGAATCTTTCTCTTGGGTTTCAGTTCTGCTACAACTTGTTGGAATGTCATCCCCTCCTTTGGGTTTCATCCTCAAAGACACAGCAATGTCAATGCTGATATTCATAAAATAGCAAATATCCCTACTTCCATCACCCCAACATAATGCCACCATTTTATTTTACACGTTTAAATTTCATGTAAGATTAGTCACTTTTTTGTTACTTATTATGTTATCTAGGAGTGGAAAAGCTACAGCAATTGTCTATTGTTATCATATGTGGCTTAAAGTCAAAATTAGTCAATAATCACATAATAGCAATGATCCTCCCTTCCTTCCTCCATCTCTCTTTCCTCCCTCCCTCCCTTCCAGGCTCCCTTATTTTTTTCTCCCTTCTCCCCTCTTTCCTTTTTCCTTTCTTCCTTCCTTTTCCTCCCTCTTTTCCTTCATCCTTTCTTTCACTTCCCTCTCTTCCCTTCTCCTTCTTTCTTTTCTCTGGTCCTTTAAAGTATGTACTAAGTGTAACCATGTTTCAGCTACTATATAAGATTACTGAGATATAACAATGTATAACTAGCAAATTTCCTTACACCACAAACATTATAGTGAAAATCTGTTCAGTGCTTTGTCATGCACAAATAATTATTGTTTCTTATTTTTAAAAAATATATATATTTTATTGATTTTTTACAGAGAGGAAAGGAGAAGGATAGAGAGTTAGAAACATCGATCAGCTGCCTCCTGCACACTCTCTACTGAGGATGTGCCTGCAACCAAGGTACATGCCCTTGACCGGAATTGAATCTGGGACCTTCAGTCCACAGGCCAGTGCTCTATCCACTGAGACAAACCGGTCAGGACTGTTTCTTCATTTAAGAGTGGATGAGACCTCCGTATGGTAGACAGAATTATCTTCTTTTTCAGATGAGAAAATTGAGACTCAGAAAGTTTGAATGACATGACTAAGAATATGACAGGACAATTAGGATTTGCCCTTTATCAAAAGGGTGAAAAGAAATAAGTAGGGGAATTATATATTTAAAAATACTCCAAGAGATCTCTATCAGTAAAATAGATCTTGGACCCCTACGAGTTATCCTACCTGGTAGACTTCTTTTTTTTTTTTTATACGAATAATAAATGTGAAATGAAGATGATACCAGAAATAATAGGATTCTCCTCTTCAGCAGATGTGCACTGTGGGGTGAGAGATTAACCAGTATATTCTTTTCACTTTTGATGCTGCACAATCTGTCTCCCTCATGCAATATAATTACTGTCTAAAGTGACACCCCGCATGACACACGATGGTGTGGAAGTGGAGTTTATTGTGTTCTGGAAATATTTACAGTCATGTAAGTTAGATCTTGTCATGAAACTAGTCCAAAACTATTGTTTAAAATCCTCCCTGAGAATGTTTAAAACATTCTGTGCAGAATGAAGGATCCTGGTGCTTCTGGGGACACAGCTGAAGTGGCAGGAAGCCTGGTTGTCTACCTGCAGCCACTGTGCTGCTTGCTCAGATTCACAGCATCCCGACTCTGCTCAGGTTCATCCCGACTCTGCTCAGGTTCATTCCTCTGCTCAGGGCCTCAGTGACTAGATCATCTTTCAGTAGTTTTATTGAAGGTTCTGCTTCAGGATTGGGATTTATGGTGATATAGTAGACTGTCTTCTGTCTGAGAAAAAGAAGCATCTTCTAACCAATGTCTTTATTCATTCAACAAACATTTACTGAGGGCTTCCACTGTGTGGGGCTGAGGATGTAGAAAAAATAGAAACAATCTCTATGCTCAAGAAGCTCATAGCTGGTGAAGAGAGAGAAGACAAAAGGTACTTACAGTAAAGAGAGAGCATATATAAAACATATTATACTCTCTGTTACCTAGTGCTACATGTAGTGTTTTTTATATACATATCTATATTAATAAAAGGCTTGTGGCCATAACACTGTAGTGACCAACGACTTAATGGGGAACCACTACGAACTGGGTGGGTGGTGGTGGCCAGAGCGAAGCAACCCAGGTCCAGGGTGTCTGGCAGCAGCAGGAGCAAAGCAGCATGGGTTCCCTGGGAGGTGCACATGGGTGGGCGGGGCTGTGTGATTTCACATGCTGAGTTTCTATTATATAATAAAAGGGTAATATGCTAATTAGACCAGATGCCATTCTGGATGTCCTTTTGGACAAAGCTGGGGCTGGAGGGAAACCCAGGTCCCAGGTGCCAGAAGGAAGCTGGTGCAGGCAGCCAGGAGAAGGAAGGCCTACTCTTGCATGAATTTCATGTATCGGGCCTCCAGTATAATAATAAAAGCGTAACATGCTAATTAGACCAGTTGTCCTTCTGGAAGAAGCCAGGGCTGTGAGGTGCCTGTGGGCAGCCAGAGGGAAGCCAGCCTGGGTTCCGGGTGCTATGATGTGCACAGACCATCAGGGGGCAGACCCTCAATGCAGGAGCTGCCCACTGATGGTCAATATGCTCCCACAGCCAACCTCCTGTGGTCAGCGAACCTCCCATGGTCCCTCCCCCCTGGCCAGCTGGCCCCAATCAGTGGGTAGGGACTGGGCAAGACAGCCCCCTTTGTCACTGATTGCCAGCCAGGCCAAGGGACCCCACCCATGCACAAATTTGTACACTGGGTCTCTAGTATACATATGAAACAATACGTCTAAAGAAGGAGATATATGATGCCTAGTGATGAAGGATAGTAGTCCATAAGAGACAGGGAATAAATGAGGTTAGTCCTATCAATGTCCCAGCATTCTATCCTGAGAGAGTGGTCAGGTCATGATTTATGGAAGGAAGAAACTCAGGCAATAATTTTTGAGAGGTAACAAAAATTTTAAATGAAATCCTTGAAACAGAGAGACAGTAATATGAGATGAAATCTGGTTCTACACAAAGAAATGATCACCAGATATAGTAACTAATAGGTAAATATAATGATAATTTTTACATATAATTTAAATATATTTAAGAAAAAAATGTTTGAAGCAAAATGATAGCATATTGTGATGCTTTATGCAAAATTAATATGTGTGGCAACAGTATAACAGTGATTGGGAAGGAAAAATGGAAGCAGAGTGTTATAAGTTTCCTTTACTACAAGTGAGGTAATATAATATCATTTAAATGTAGACAATAGTAAGTTAAAGATGTATACTATACACATTAAAGCAACCACTGAAGTAACACAATAAACTTAATGCTATCAAGCTGACAAGAAGAAAACCCCAAATTATAAAAAAAAGAAGAAGAAAGAAACACTCAATCCAAAAGAAGACAAGAAAAAAAAGGAACAATAAAAAGATCAAAAAAGCAAATAAAAACACAAATAATAAGATGGCATATTTAAGCACAACCACATCAATGATCACATCAAATTAGGTGGTGTGACACACCAATTAAAACTCAGCAACCAACACACTGGATCATACATACACACACCAAAAAAAGATTAAATTGTATATTTGCTATAAGAAACTGACTTTAAATATACAGACCAAAATAAAAGTAAAAAGGAGAAAAAGATATATTAGGCTACCACTCATCAGAGAAAGCTAGAATGGCTATATTAATATTAGACAATTTGTAACAAAGACTATTTCCAAAGGTACAGAGGGTCATTTTATCATATAATGGGAGGCAATTAATCTAGTGATGTATAACAATCCTAAATGTGCACAATAACAGAACTTCAAACTAATTGGAAAGAAAGCTGTGAAAGCTACAAAGAGAAATAAACAAGTCCACATTAAAACTGGAGATTTCAACACTCCTCCAAGACTAATTGGTAAAATAACTGGACAGAAAATCAGTAGGGATATAGAAGAATTGAAAAACACTATAAATCATCTTGAAGTATTTGACATTTGTAGAATACTCTACCCAACAACAGTATATTATGCATTATATTTAATTACAAATGAAAGACTTACCAAAATAAACTATGTATGCTCTCACCATAAAGCAAGTCTCAATAGATTTAAAAGATTCATGTCATTGAATGTATTTTCGTTATCCCTGATAGAATGTAAATTAGAAATCATTAACAGAAAGATAGAAAATACACAAATAGTTGAAAAGTAAGTAATGTACTTCTAGGTAAACAGTGAATCAAAGAAGAAATGTAAAGCAAGATACCAAAGTACTTTGATTGAAAATGAAAATGCAGCATATGAAAATTTGGGGCTCCCTCTAACACAGTACTTAAGGGAAATGTTACAGTACTGAATGCCTATGGTAGAATAGAAGAAAGCTCTCAAATCATTGACCTCACCTTCCACATCAAAGAACTAGAAAAAGAAGAGAAAATTAAACCCAAAATCAGTAGAAGAAATAAAATAATAGATATCATCACAGATATCAATTAAATAGACAACAGAAAAAGCAACTGAGATAATTCATAAAAGTAAATGCTGATCCATTATGAAGATCAATAAGGCAAACATATTCCCTATCCAGGTTGGCTCAGTGGATAGAGCATCAGCCTGCAGACTGAAGGGTCCCCGGTTTGATTCTAGTCAAGAACATGTACCTTGGTTGCAGAATCCTCCCCAGTCTGGGCTCAAGCAAGAGGCAATTAATAGATGTGTTTTTCTCACATAGATATTTCTTTCCCTCTTTCTTCTACTCTGTCTAAAAATCAATGGAAAAATATCCTTAGGTGAGGATTAAAAACAAAAAACAAAAACAAAACAAAACAAAACAACAACAACAGACTTTAATCTGATACCCAAACCAGACAAAAACATTAAATGAAAAGAATTATATATATATTCTTGATGGAATCTTTATCAGATATATGATTTTGCTAAGTAAAAAGTAATAACAATTGATACACACAACAATATGGGTGAATCTTAAAATCATGCTGAATGAAAGACTTCAGAGAAAAGAAAAAGACTATACATGCATGATTCCCACGTGGAGTAGAGAACAGGGAGGCAGCAGAAGGAGACTACAGGGATATATAGAGACATTTGGGTTTGATGGATATAGTTATTTTGATTCTAGTGGTTGCTTCATGCATGCACATATATGTAAAAACATATCAAAATATCAAATTGTATGTCCTAAACATATGTATTGTGTTATATATGCATCATATGTCAAGTATACCTTGACAAAATCATTTATAAAAGAACAAACAAAAACAGAACAACAACAAACAACAAACCCCTACAGGATTCTGGGACATATGCCTTCTTGTAATTGTGAGAAGTAAGCATAGGTGCTGTAGAACCCATAGGAAGACATGTATGTAACCAAGCTTTTGGAAGTCAAGATGTCACCTCAGAAAAGTTGTATATATGTTCATCTTTAAATGCCAGCAGGAATAGCTAAATGAAAAGGCAAAGAAGGACATGGCTTTTTCCTGATTGGGAGCCTTGCATAAGCAAAGACTCAGAGGTAAAAGAGAAAATGATTCATTTCAGGAAGGTAAGACATTTTAAGTGATTCTTCAATAGAATTATGGTAGAGACAAGGGGCTATCAGTGAGCACAAAGGTCTGTTTGGACAGCATGTTGACCCTGAGGAGCTGTAATACCCAGAAGCCTCCCCTGCTTCAATAAGGCTAAACAGTTTCCTTTAGTTTTTGATTGTGAGCACTTTGATGCATTCCAAGTTTTTTTTTTTTTCCCCCCCAAGATGGCTATCCATACATAGTACATTTTCTAATAAAACAAACATTTCAAAATGCTCTAGTCTTCTTACCATTCACCATCTTCATGAAGGCCACATTGTTCCTAAATAGGCAGTAAGATAAGGTCTTTGTTATCTGCCTACACAGTGCTACTTTCCCCTTTAACTAATATAGACTTTTGGTTTGGGGCTTTAAAACTGCATGAACTTCAAACTTTCCTTTGAGTCTAAAAAATGTATTTATCTAAAAAATTGAGGTGTATTTATTTGACAGGAACAGTGCTAGGAACTGAAGTCATAAATATGGGGGGGAAATTGGGGAAAGAAGGGACTGTGATTAAGTATGTGGGCCTAGTGTTCTCTTTTGTAACCACAAAACTCAATGTGCTCTGTTGAACACCAATTTAATGGAATTAGAAATTCTCTTTGAAGCCTGCTATTTCCATAGAATTGGCAATTTAGTCACCAAGGGAATGTTCACCCATGTTAAGAGAAAGTGTAATGTGGTCTGAGATTGAATTTTGCATGCTGATGACATTGTCTTAAGTGCAAAACCCCCTTCTGTGAGGTCAAGATTAGAATGATTAGGGACACGGAACAATTTTCCTTACAAGAGCCAGCTCTAGGCTTGTAGGTCTGCTTGATAACAGAGCTTTGATCTTTCTCATTTTGTTAATCTGTAAATCCAATCACACTCGCAGTTGAGCACACAGATCTCATTCCCTCTGATGAGCACGGCATCCCTCTGACCTGCTACATGGCCAGGCAGAAACTTTCCCTGAGAGAATTCATGTCCAGTCTCATGACTTGGACTTATTGTTAGAGAATGCATTTTAGCTTTGAAAGAAGAAAATATCTCTGATAACTATTGTAAGTATTGTGTACAATTTAGTTAGTCAGACACCATTTTCTAACAGCATATTTACTCTATATACTATGTGTGCATATATGTACTAGAATTTTCACTAGAAAGCAAGTGCTAGCAAACTTAACCTACTGTATTAGATTTCTTGAGGATTCCAGAATTATAGGAGAGTAGGAACACAGCATTCAAAATGGAAAATAAAAATATATAATTGAATTGGATTTCCAATGAGTCACTAGGAAAACGAAATAATTCAAAGAATGACATTGATACAACTGACTAAAAATAGTATTAAAAGATAAAATAAATGCTGAATTTACTCCATCCAAAAGTCTCATTAACCAAACACATTAAAAGTTTGGGTTCTTAAGGACCAATGTCACCATCTAGCACATTTGTGAAAATTGGAGCAATTTACTATATTCTTTTTTAAAAAATATATATTTTATTGATTTTTCACAGAGAGGAAGAGAGAGGGATAGAGAGTTAGAAACATCAATGAGAGAAAAACATCGATCAGCTGCCTCTTGCACACCCCCCACTGGGGATGTGCCCACAGCCAAGGTACATGCCCTTGACCCGAATTGAACCTGGGACCTTTCAGTCCGCAGGTCGACGCTCTATCCACTGAGCCAAACCGGTTTTGGCTTTCTTCTTAAAGTTTTATTGGTTCATTTACTAGGTTATACCAGTTAATAATTAGGTTTTTTTTCCCAATAGATGGAGTTACACATATGTTGATATATATGCGATTTGATATGTATGCTATTTTGTTGTATTGATCAAAACTTTATATCTCAAATTGCTGAAGGTGTTCATATCATAGATCTTTTTATGTTTAAAAATGTTAAATTTCATGCCATAAAAAGAACATTTGCTGGAGTTTTAATTCATTACTTTATTTTGAAGAAAATGTTATTGTACACTTCGGGAAATTTATGGTGAACACGCTCTATCTCAAGATACTTGTGAACACTGATTTAAATGCTTTAAAAGTGATGATTTCAATGTGAAAGACAAAGAACATTCAGATCAACCAAAAAAGTTTGAAGACCAACAATTACAAGCATTACTGGATGAAAATGCATGTCAAACTCAAAAGCAACTTGCAGAAAGATTGAATGTTGCTCAGCAAACAATCTCTAATTGTTAACAAGCAATGGGAAATATTTTAAAGGAAGGAAAATAGGTGCCACATAGACTGAATGAAAGACAAAGGGAAAACCGAAAAGTCATCAGTAAAATGTTACTTCAACAGCATGAAAGAAAGTCTTTTTTCCATAAAATTATGACTGGTGATAAAAAGTGGATTTATTTTGAGAATCCCAAATGCTCAAAATTATGGGTTGATCAGGGTCAATCATCAACATTGACTGCAAGGCCAAATCACATCGGAAAGAAGACAATGCTTTGTGTTTGGTGTGATCAGGAAAATGTGGTGTATTATGAACTTCTAAAACCAGGTGAAACCTTTAATACTGATCACTACCTACAACAAATAATCAATTTGAACCACATTTAAAAATTTTTTTATTAAGATATTATATGTGTACATATCTTACCATTCATTGCCTACTCCCCACTCCCATAGATGCCCTCCACATGTATGCATGCATATAAGCATAAACAATGGATGCAAAACTCTGGGGTGGGGGAGGGCATTTAACCACACTTTGATCATGAAACAACCAGAATGTTCCAGAAGACATGGCAAAGTAATTTTGTTTCATGATGACACACCATCACACACTTCAAAACCTGTTAAAGACACATTAAAAGATCTTTCCTGGGAAGTATTAACCTACCCAATGTATTCACCAGACCTTGCTCCTTCAGATTAGCACTTGTTCTGATCGATGCCACACGCACTTTCTGAGCAGCACTTCAAAACATACGAAGAAGTGGAAAATTGGGTCTGAATGGTTTGCCTCAAAACAAGAAAAGTTCTATTCGGATGGTATCCACAAATTACCTGAAAGATGGGGAAATGTGTAGCTAGTGATGGACATTACTTTGAATAAATCATTTTTGATGTTTCTCTTGAAATTATTGTGTTATTTCTGATTACAAAATCCACCATTATTAACCATTCCACCTAGTCATTTTTAAAATGTTCATGGCAGGAAGAGGACTCCTAATTATGACATGATACCCCACCTGGCAATGATGCAGCCCTCCTGTCATAAACATGTATAGCACTTATTGAAATATATGTAAATTGCTTTCAGATATTATACAACAGGCAGAACAGGACCATGGCCCCCAAATAAGGGAGACAATGAGGTGAGCCTCCTGATTGTCTCAGCTCTCTGCTAAGAGGCACATTCTTGCCCACAGCACTTGGAGCTAGAGACCAAGAAGAGCACAGTATCTGGCTAGGTATGGCGGAGATCGACGTTTGGAGATACTGAAGGGGACTGGAATCTGCGAGCAGAGAGGAGATAACCGAAAAAGAGCTATGGGTTACTGACAGACTCCCATTTAGTCTTGGCTGAATGCTGCTGTGCAGGCACAGGGGGAGTCTCTGGAAGGCCAGGCAAAGAACAGTAACCAAGAAGCTGGATCAGTTTATGGCAATAAATTAATCTGCATTTTATATGTATAAAAGTATAGTATACATTTTCCTCAATATTTGCAACAAAGAGTTAGTACATATTAAGGATAAATAATGTCATTAACAAACTAAGCAAAGTTACATGAACATATGGTTTTGTTCTCTGTTTAAATGTTTTTAATAAAATCTGCAGGAAGATTTATAAAATAAACTGAATATTATTGAAAAAGGTTTTTTTTTAAAAAAAGAAATCAATGCCATTGCAAAACGTGTGTATGAATTGGAGACATTTGAGTTTTAAATACCCAGAGTAGGGAGACTTCATTGAATACCTCAGATAACTGATACTTCAGAAAGGCCACCTCTCAGGATTGGGTGTGGGTTAGCACAACCCTAACAAACCTTATAAACAAGTCTCCCCATGACCAAGCCAATACGTGAGGAAACCAAGAAAGGTTCCTTTTGAATGGTGCTGAGAAGTGCTTTGAGATAGTCTTTCCTGTTGGGCATTGACAATGGAAGAGGACCCCATTCATGGCATTTACCCTGGCTGTTTGCTTTTGAATTAATTCTAGAACTATTCCTTTCTTCTAGGCTCCTAAGAACAATTTTAAATGGCCTGCTGCTTTGCAAAGTTTGTACAAATGTGAATATTTGTTTTAGAAATGTTAAGAACAACAACAAATCTACAGAGGCAATAACAAACATCTATCTTAACACTATTTAACGTTAACTTCAAGCCCCTTCGGTGTCTACGATGTGGGGAATCCAGCAGCAGAACCTCAGGTTATGTGCTACCCCAGAAGATGAAGCAGTTAGGAAGCTGGAGATTGCCTGAGGCATAAAAATACCCGTATTTGCAAAAACTACAGTAGTAAAATATTTACGACCTCCCCTAGTGGAATATTAAAAGAAGTCGCATCAGGTAAAGCCAACAGGGCCAGATCTACAGGCATATTGGCTGCTCCATGATTTCAGATATAAGGGAGAGGTTACCAAGAAGGATGTGGATTTTTATTTATGATTCCCCTTAGTCTCTGGGCAGGTTCAAGAATTATTTTAAAAGCATTTATATATGTGTACATTCTATTGACTTTAAAAGTATCGAACTTCCCAGCTGATCATAAAAATGCACTCTTTTAAGCAATAAAGTTCCTCAGATGTCTGGATTTAAAAGGTAAAAGAAAGATCAGTAAGATGGGCTTCAAATAAAATATACACTGTATATTTTTATAAGCAAGAAAACCATTAATGGCTCTCTCTACTGCCTGAACAATTAAAATAGGATAAAAACCAGCGTGAATGCAGGGCAGAGAAATACATTAGATTTTTTGAGCCCCTATGTGCTAAGCTCTTTACTGCTTACTTTATTTAAAAAAAATTTTTAAATATATTTTTATTGATTTCAGAGAGGAAGGAAGAGAGAGATACCGTGTTTCCCCGAAAATAAAACATCCTCCGAAAATAAGACCTACTTACAGGTTTCCTTCTGAGTGAAATATAAGGCATCCCCCCGAAAATAAGGCCCCCCCCCCCAGGCTCTGTCTCAGAATGAAAATTAATTTACCATGGTCGCTAGGGCCGCCACTACTGGCTTCTAGCAACCAGTGTACAACACAGAGTCCTGGCGTCACTGCTGTTTGGAGGCAGAGCAGAGGTCACAGTAAGCGGTGAGCGTGGGCCTGAGAGAGGAGGAGACTTTCGCAGATGCGCAGATGCGTGTAGAAGAACAGGAGGATTAGAGTGGATGGGACGCAGCAAAGGTGGTGAGTGCTGGTCTGTCTCTGGTGACACTACCTGATGCTCGCAGCCGCCCTCATGATGACTGAAGGTTCTCAGTCAGTGGCAGACCCTGCTCCAGCCCAGATCCAGGCCCCAGCAAGCCCAGTGACAGTCCCCAGGCAGGCTCCAGGGGGTAAATGTCTGATAAAGGGGTAGGGGGGATGTCTGGTGAAGGTGTTCAGTGGTACGGGTGGGGGGAGGGGGATCACTTAAAATGACACAGGAGGATCAGAGGGGGCAATCGAAATGACACATGAGGATCAAAGGGGTTACTAAAATGGTAATCCCCCCTCTGATTCTCCTGTGCCATTTTGATTCCCGCCCCCTCTGATCCCCCCTGTGTCATTTTAAGTAATCCCCCTCCCCCCACCTTGATACCCCAATTCCTTTTTTTTACCCCTAGAAATGAGCGCAAAAAGAAAAAGCTACTCCGTGGAGTACAAGAAAGGAATCTTGGAAGACTCTTGGGGCCAAAATCTTACTGCTTTCTGCAGAGAAGATGTTGAGTATCCAATTGGTCCGAAAATGGCAAGCAGAGTATGGTAACCTCATTGAACGAGTGGACAAGGGAAATGCTAAAAAGAGCAAATGTGGATCAGGTCGGTAACCATTATTTTCCGAGCTGGAAGATCTGATCTGTGAATGGGTTGTTGACAGGAGAGCAAAGGCTTTGGTTGTGAATAGGGCTCAGATTCAAGAATTTGCCCTTGCAATGGCACCACAGTTTGATATAGCTCCCAAAGACTTCAAAGCATCACAACACTGGTTGGATAATTTCCTTCAGCGAAGTGAACTGTCTTTAAGAAGATATACAACATTGTTTAGGTCGGAAGATACTCAAGTTATTAAGCCAGCACTTGCATTCAAGTCCTTTATTGATGATGCTGACTTCTCTAAATACAATCTTTCCAACATGATTGCTATGGAAGAAGCTGCAGTGTTTATGGGCCAATCATCTCAAACAACTGAACAGCTGGGTGCCTCCTTGGTGTACATTCCCTCCACTGCTTACAAAAGTGTACGTGTTTCCGGTATTTTGGCAATTCATCTGGATGGCACTAAAATCTCACCTTTAATCGTTTTTAAGGGCAAGAAGAAAAAGATTGAATGTGTTTTGGGCATTTTTATTCTTGAAACTGAAAAAGCCTGGGCCACACAAGCAGTTATAAGGAAGTGGGTCGATTTAATGCTGCCGCTTGTTATGCGAGGGAGCCAAAAAGTGTCTGCTAGTCTGGGATGCAGCCAGCACTCACCATGCTAAAGACATGAAGACAGTTCTTCACGAAAGAAAAATAGATCAGATAATGATTTCCACAGGAATGATGGTCTATCTCCAGACTCTTGATATTGCAATAAGCAAGCCATTCAAAGACAATTTTCACATGGAAATTAATGACTACATTGAAAATAGAATGGAGAGAAATCAGCGTGGAAACTTTGTGAAACCTAAACTGCAAGAAGTTGTGACTTGGGTGAAGAATTCATGGGAGAAAATCACTGACAGTTGCATTGCAAATGCACTGCGAGCAGGCTACCTTGACAAGAATTACTCATTTAAAGACAGTGCTATTGCTAAACATGAGAGATTTGGTCCACTGATTCTGAAAGAAATGGAGTCACAAGAAATTCACCAGGAAATTCAGGAATTGGATTGTTATGATGATGTTCCAGAAGATGATGACATGATTGTCATTGAATAAAAGAGTAAATTCTTGATACTGTAGGATTCAGTTTGTCTGGTTTGTGTTGACAACTACCGTACTACCGTACCGTATACAGGTAATAAATTTCCTTTATTTTCATTTAACAATAAATGTGTACCTTATTCTTCTTCATGGAAAAATAAGACATCCCCTGAAAATAAGACCTAGCGCATCTTTGGGAGCAAAACTTAATATAAGACACTGTCTCATTTTAGGGGAAACAGGGTAAAAACATCAATGATGAGAGTGAATCACTAATTGGCTGCCTCCTGCACACTCCCTAATAGGGATGGAGTCCACAACCCAGGCATGTACCCTGATCAGGAATTTGACTGTGTCCTCCTGGTTCTTATGTCAATGCCCAACCACTGAGCCACACAAGCCAGGCACTTTGCTGCTTGATTTGTGCATATAAGGCTCTTAATGTTCACAAAGAAACTTAACACAGGTAATTCCAGGGAAATTGAAGGTCAACAGGATGAGTCATTTGCACAACACACACATATTGGATTTGAATATCTCTAGGTCTGTCTGACGTAGAGATGTTTCTCCTGTTTCCCACAGCCTGGAAATTTTGGTGAAAGGGGCGAGTAATTCTCTCTCTCCTGGTCCCTAACTCAGCACCCACAGGGGCCTCCTGCTTTGGATATGTTTTAGCGGCTGTTTTGCAATATGAATGATGAGTTGGAGGCTCTGACTCTTCTCAGCCATAACTCTGCAGAGAGCAATATGCTTGATGCAATGTGTCTGCACCCAATTTGAAATGGTTTTCTTTCTCCTTAATGTGTTGATTCAGATTCTAGCAAACACTGTCTTTCCTGATTTCAAGTCAGATTTTTGCCTTCCCTTAATGGACCACTTTTGAAACAGACATCTTGTGGTCTGGAGTGTGAGAGACTCTTACGAAAAGTGTCTGCAGAAGGATTTAATGGATTCCTCCTAAATGTCTAGGTAGAAAGGGGAGGTCAGGGGATATGAGACTCAACAATGGTCACATGGCTGGCTTGTGGCTGAACTCGGGTTTTAATTCAGGTCTGTCTGACTATAGTCTCCTTCTCTTTTATCAGTTCCTAATGAAAAGGATTCAGTCTCATTCTTTGCTGTGTCTTCTTCATTACCTGGTACAGCTTCGATTACATGGTATTTATCTAAGTAAATAACATTTTTAAAAGACATCTGAATTAACATACTCAAAATAATAAGCAGGCTTAAATCATTTAGAAGGAACCAGGGAAGAAAATTACACGTACAAAGGCACAGATATGTATGAGGGATTGATGTGTATGGGAGATGTTCCCTTTTAAGATGTGGTTTATATCCTCATGATAGTACTCATCGCCACCAGCTTTACATTTAGAATAATAAGGATGAGTCTACCTTTCCATTGAGGGTGTCAGTATGCTCTGTGTTTCATGTTTGTGTGGCCCCATGGCCAGCATGAGGTAGACCTTCTAATTGTGCCAAATGCATGGACTGGAATGATAAACCTGTGCCAAAGTGGAGCATGCACATCCTTCTCTCCTGAAGTATACACTTGGAGTCTGAGCGATTCTCCAGTGCTTAGCTGTGTGCTTTAGTTGTTCATCTGTCAAATGGGCTAATAATATGTTGTTTGCTGAGAAGCTGGGAGAATAAGTTGAAAACTTTATTAAGTTGCCATCAAACACCTGAAATGAAGGAAATTTCAGGGGACCCTGCCAGGCCTAAGGAGTGTGGTTATTATGAGTCCCCTTTTCCTCCCTCAGGTTACCAGGCAAGGACCACATGCCTGCAGCTCCTGTCCATGTCCCAATTTGTGTACTGTATTTGACACCAAGAAAAGAGCTATTAGTGTTTATCCCACCTTCCACCTCATCCCTGCCCCCATCATCTGTGCTGTGCTTGACTCTCATTTGATATGGACAAGGATGCTTCATGCCTTCCACTTAGCAACTGCCCTCCCAAGACAAGCTGCTTTCTTCCTTCAGCATCCCTGCGAGAGCAATTCGCCCTAATTCACACCTGGGGGCGTTTTTTCCTCTTTAAACAAACTCAGTCTGTTTTTCCAAGTAACCATTTCTGTTGAACTCCATCAACCTTATAAAATAGGGCTAGAGGGTGCTGGCAAAACAGCAGATTTCTTTTACAGAAATTGAAATGACTTAATGCATGGCTGACTGGTGGCTGCTCCAGGAGGCTCATTTGTAACAAGAACTACTTTATCCCTTATTTTTTTCCAAAGAAAAGAAATTCAATATATGTATGGTTCTAGGTCTTTCAGAATACTAAACATTTGATATCAGCTTCTAACTTCATAGAGATGCCATGGTGATTAAATGAATATGTGTGTGTGTGTGTGTGTGTGATATATATATATATGTGTATATATGCTATATGAATATGTATATTCATATGTGGAAAAATACACTTCTCATCTTGCATGTTTCCCACATAACATTAGACATACTTGATGCTGTTATAATACGTTCGCCCCAAATTTGAATGTAAAATGAATATCATTCCTATCAGGAAGTATGATAAGATACCAAGGGTGCTTCTTTAACCAACACAGCAGAATTTGTAAGTTCAGATGATTGTAGTGATCTCAAAGTGATCCCTTTATGAAGCAGCCTAGTTAACGCCATAGTTTCACCATAGTCCAAAACTTGTAGAAACTACTCTTAGAAAAGCTGCGGCATATAGTATGAGACATTATTAAGATAATACGAAGTCAGACTAGAGAAAATTAAATAGGGAAATGCAGTGTTCCTATATATGAAGGCAATCACAGGAAGAAATAAAACCAGAAATATTAACAATTGCATGTAGACAGAAAGATATTTTATAAATGAATCTTTCAATTTTTTTGAGAATTAAGAAAAAATACCCATCTGTGGGCTCCTCTGTGTAAGGATCTGGGGACTCTTCTGTGTCCAGATAGCCTTCATGTGAATTTCATTCTCACTCCTGTCCTCCACTGGACCTGCCATCTCTGTGCCCGGAAATCCCCAAGGTTTTGCCTGGAGATGGCCCGGGACTGCCTCCTAAACTGTGCTTTGGTCTGTCCCCATCCAGCATGCAACACTCTCCCTCTGCCTCTCCTTATCTGTTGATGTGCCATGACCCGTAGCATCATTTTAATTTTATATTAAGTGATAAAAGTGTGGCTGGCCTGCCGTGTCTTTCAGTCCTAAGGTCAGGAATTTTTCCCTCACAGCCCTGAACTTCAGTTGGAGGCAGCCATGAATCAGAAGGCAGAACGTGAAAGGAATAGCCAATTTATGACTTTTAAATGACATATATTGAATCTTAGGCAATCTAAACTCCCAGGACTACTTCCTCGTGTATATCATGAACAGCCAGAACTGCACGATCTCTGAAGTTTTTTCTAGCCTTCAGATTCCATGAATTTATGGATTTTCATATTATATAGTTATGTAAAAATATATGGAGGTGACTTTCTAGAATACCACTTGACTATGAGGCACTTTTTCTTCTGTAAGTCTAATATTATAGTAGCATTCGAGCATAGAAGATCTTAACAAATACTTGTTAAATGAATAAAAATATAATATTCTAACATTTATAGTTTATATAATTTTATACCATAAATATGACCAATAACACCCAAATGCCTCTAATAAAATGCCTCTGACACTCATCTCTATTAGATAACTGTGAATATAGGGGAAAGTTATGACTTCTGTCCTTAATAAGCAGACATTCTAGCAGGAAAAAGCACACACAAAACAAGAAAAACAAATATGCTCATGAGCGCGCACACAAACACACAGGTTGGAATAGCAAGTGTCATGTATGATGGCAAGTATGATATAGGAGAAAGAGCATGAGCTTTGGAGTCAGAAAAACCTGGGTTCAAACCTATACCTTGCTACTTATCTACTCTGTCAGCTTGGAAAGCTTGCTTAAGTCCTGTGTGCTTCTTTTATAATATAAAATTGGAGATAATACCTTTGTTTCAGAAAAGTTATGGGGATCATATTGCATAATATTTGCAAACAACCTCATACATTATAGGTATTCAAAATTGTAACTATCATTATCAATGTTATTATTGATGTACACATGGATGGGAAAAAGCAGACTAGCTTACACAGTTAGGAATAGCTGGTTGATCTTGAACTGCATCCTGAAAGGTAAGAACTTAGCCAGGAAAACGCAAACAGTTCATCCTAGACCGAGGGAACAGCACATGTGCTTTGCAAGGTCATAGGTTTTCACCAGAAGCAGTTCTGTTTGGCTCCTGGAAGTAAAAGCTGCCCAGCTGGAGTTAGTGAGAAGATGGGAGGAGGCAGACAGCTAAGGGCTGTGCCCTTTCCCTTCCTTCTGCACTCACTGGGCAGAGGGCACATCTGTGGTTTCCTGACCTAATCACCAGAGATACTTTCACTTGAGAGAAACAAAAGGTCATATCCTTTTGCATCCCCTGTATTTTCAAACTTTGAAGACTGTTGCTGGTAATCGGAAACAACGCTATTACTGACGCCTCTGCTCCGCGTGCTTTCCCCTTTAGAGGTACATGAGAGCTAATTAGGGAGAAATCTTTTCCTGAAGCAGTGCCTGTTTGGTCTGAGCCCTGCAGCCCTGTGCTGGCAGACAGCACTAATTGCCAGTGGCATTTCCTTGGAAGTAGCCTGTGCCTTCATTTCCTTTTGTTTTCCAGGCCAGACTGATCACACAGCACTTAATCCCGCCTTTCAGGGAACCAGTGCATTGGACTAAGTGTATGAGAAGGTGGTTCTGATATCTTACCTCCAGGATAAGATAATCCTTGATATATTTCAAGGCCCACTCCTCCTCCTTTCCTCGTAGCAGTGCTAAGCCTGGTGTCTTGCCTGGTGCCGGGAGTGACAAGAAGCAAATAGGGCTGAAACCAGTTTGGCTCAGTGGATAGAGCGTCAGCCTGTGGACTGAAGGGTCCCAGGTTTGATTCCGGTCAAGGGCATGTACCTTGGTTGCAGGCACATCCCCAATAGGGGGTGTGCAAGAGGCAGCTGATCGATGCTCTCTCATCGATGTTTCTAACTCTCTATCCCTCTCTCTTCCTCTCTGTAAAAAATCAATAAAATATATATTTTAAAAAAAAGAAGCAAATAGGGAGTACTCTTCTAAACACCTTGCTCTGGCACGCTTACCAGAAAGGCAAATGAGGAAGAAGGAAGGTGAAGAATAGTGTCTGAATGATGCTTTTACATGTACAATCCTCCCAACTGTCCTTCAAAATATACAATATGCTTATTCTACAATGAGGAAAGTGAGTCTCAGAGGGATTAAGGAACATGCCCAAGGTCACACAGAGAGTAGTAGGTTTGGGATCTAAACCTAGTTTGTCTAACTGAAAGCTGGTATTATTTTCATTATCACTGGGTTCTTCCCATTTCCTGCTGTTCACATGTTATTAGATTTCATCAATTCCAAGATACACACACATACACACTATGAGCATATCTGAAAAGGGAATATAGAATGTGTTATAATTGCTATTAGCAAGAGAGATTTGTAACTATTGTCATTGCCTGTGTGTGATTTGATAACTTTAGTCACTTGATGTTTTCACCAAGACACCAGGAAGGAACATTTGAAAAAGGAATGTGAGTCCAGGATGTTTTCTAAAAACCTTCCTTTAATACATGGCAAAATCAAGAAATCACCACCACTAAAACATGCAGATTGAGGGTTGGGAGAAAATTTCAAAGAAAATATTAGGGCACTTTTCAAAAATGCTGAATCACTACTGCCCTGGATGAAGGAAGAGGAGAATATTTTGTAGAAAAGTACCAACTAGAAGATTCTTAGCCCATAGTTGTACAGAATATTAAACTGGTTTTGCTTATATTATTATACTTTTGCTTGTATTACTGCTTGCTTCTATTTTCTTATTATGTAAGATTGTCCTATAATAAAAATCTGTGTTCAAACTGCCCCTTATAAACCTTGGACCCATTTATGAATTTGCTCCTTCCTTCAGCCAGATGTGAGTTTCAAAGGCCGAGGTCTAGCCATGACAGGACTAGTCACCATGCATGTTTATGAGATCCTATTGTCTTTCAGGTATTTTGTTGTGGTGTATATTATATCCATTAATACCAACAACAATCTTACCAAGTAGTTGTTATTTTCCTGATTTTACAGAAGAGGAAATGAGACTTAGAGAAGTTATATAAATTGCTCAAGTTCAAACCATTAGGAAGAAACAGGATTTTAAGTCAGGATTTTCAGACTAAATCATCTTGTTATTAAACATCATACTCTATTACTTTTCAAATATTCTCTACACATCATAGCAGATATACAGTATTCTGTAGAGCACATGGCAAGTACTAGTTAGTTTCTTTCAAGTTAAGTAACAAATTTCTACTTTGGCCACTAAAGGAAGGAGAAGGCAAGAGAGCAACAGTGAGTGGCTCACTAAAGCCTCTCAGCTTATTGGGGTTAGCATAGTGGGTCAGGTGGGCTTTGGAGTCAAACATACCTGGGCTTGAATCTCCAATAAATCAGTGGCTGACTAGGAGAACTTGGGAAGTTATTTAGCCTTTTAGAGCCTCGTTTTCATGTAAAGGGGGAATGGTTATTGCAGATCTGGTGAGTTTTTTAATTTTATTATTTTGTTTTGTTTTTTACCTTGAGAAAACAGTTCTCTTTCCCCATTTCATGGGGGTAGCTTTTGGCTGAGTATCTCAGTCTAGTTTTACAATTAGGCCTTTTCTTCAAAAACAGGTGAACTGGCTGAGGAAAGTTGTTTTCTGTTTCTTCTGCTACAAAACAGCTGGCATGTGTAACCTTTTATTTATTTGACACATATTCATGCCAGGATGCCCTGACTCCGTCACATGGTATAATCTTCCCATCGTCTTATCTTCTGAATCTCACCTTATTTATATCTACTTTCCAGGGCAGCCATAAGAATTAGAAGACAATTAAAATTAAAAACTTTTTGTATTAAAATAGAATTAGTGCAATAGCCATTTCCCCAAACCTTGATAGCTTTGGGTAGAATCAAGCTGCTTGACTAGTTGCAAATCAACTGATGTTGTGCTGGTAAATGCTTATCAGCAGGCTCTCAGGGATAAAAAGAATCCCTGGTTGTAGCATTTAATAATTTCCACAGTGCAAAACCTTTCAGACAGCTCCAGCCCACTCCTGTGTGCTATTTGTCTTGCTCTGTCTTAACAGGATGCAGGCCCATCCCTTGATACTATAAGAAAACATATTCATAAATTCTAGGGATTTGGGTATGGACATCTTTGGGAAACCATTTTTTCTGTCTCTCATTTATTGTGCTTTATCATCTTATTTTCTCAACAGCACCACTATGTAGATGTTCTTATTTCCATTTTGCAGAGGAGGAAAGTATGGCTCAGAGAGATGACATTGATAAAAGTAAACTAGCCAGCAAGTGTCAGACTAAGATTTGAACTGACTTCATCGAATTCTCATGTCTGTGTTCTTATCCACATCCTTCTGCTGTCATCCCTTCAAGGATTCAGCAAATCAATCCCCTGGCTTGGTCGGGAATTTTTATGGAAACAGTTGGGTCACCATGGTGGTGATGTAGGAGTATTCATTTTCTAAGATATAGGAGTGACCCAATATCTTAGATAGAGTTGATGCTGAAAATAAAAGTTGCTCTCAGTGGTATCCTGCCAGTGGTAACCCTGCAGTGACCAGAGAAAAACCTACCAACAGTGTTTGTAGATTTCAGATCAGTTGACTTTATTTTAACTCTGCCCATTATGGTCAGGCACAGAATTTTTTTAAATATGAAAAATAAATAAGTGACAATTAAATGAATCCTTTCCAAATAGCTGTGTTAGACTCAGAGCAATAAAAATGGGGAAAATAGAATAAATTCCACTTTAATCTCAGCCAGATTTATTGCTATTTTGGGGAGAGAGGAAAAGCTCACAAATGCCATGCCTTAGAGACATTTTATAAAAAATAACTCAAAAACCCCTCAGGAAAATAGATTAATTTTGTTTCCATGGGAATAGTCCCTAATGCCAGAGTTCTATGGCTGGCAGGAAAAAGTAACAATGACAGAGCAAAATTAGTGTAGCTCTAGAGACCAGCTTTAGGGACTTCTTGTTTCATTATCACATCCAATTCTAATTGTTCTTTTATATTTCAGACCTCACCCCCTATTTATTCTGAGTACAGGAACTAACTTAATCAGTGTATACCCACATCATTTAGCATAGTGTCTAACCAAAAGTAAGTGCTTTATAAAGCCAGATATTTCTTTGCCCTGGTAGAATGCAATCTGCAAATTGGTAGCTTTAGCTCCCAGCCCAGTGGCTCTGTTGGTTCGAGTGTTATCCTGTACACCAAAAAGGTTGCAAGTTTGATTTCTTGCCAGGGCACATGCCCAGGTTGCAGGTTCGATTCCCAGTTGGGGCACATAAGAGAGGCAACTGATTGATGTCTCTCCCTCTCCCTTTCCCTCTCCCTCTCCCTTTCCCTTTCCCACTCTCCCACCCCTTCCTCCATTTCTCAAATCAATAAACATATCCTTGGGTGAGGATTTAAAAAAATTGGTAGTCCTAGAATTTTTTGAAGAGATCTTTAAAATATAGGTTGTCTATATTTATCAAAGACATTTTCAAGTATAAGATCTGCATTGGGGCCCAGACACTGGAATTTTTATAAAACCATGTAGAGAATTCTGAAATGCACCCAAGTTTTAGAACCATACCTACCCTTGTACACAAATTAATAAGCAACATGCTAAACTCATATTTTACAAAAACCAAGTTCTAGTTAACATCCCCTATGAAAAGTATAGGAAGAACTTCTTGCCTTCATTATGGTCTGTTATGTGCTGCAAACTGGGCCAGTAGAGATTGGAGATAACAGAATGATGGGCCCGATTTCTTGGAAACATAGAATTGTATTAGAAAGCTGAGGATGTCTTTAT
The DNA here is from genome assembly GCF_964339955.1 of Pipistrellus hanaki. Taxonomy (NCBI): domain Eukaryota; kingdom Metazoa; phylum Chordata; class Mammalia; order Chiroptera; family Vespertilionidae; genus Pipistrellus; species Pipistrellus hanaki. Next base: position 31,934,465 of record NC_140511.1, read on the forward strand.
GGTTTAGGTCTGTCTGGGATAGATTGTGGAGATGGTTATTAAAACTTCTTATAATAACTTATGCTAAAAATGGAGATTGGCTCAACCGGCGTGGCTCAGTGGATGGACATCAACCTATGTATGAACCAGGAGGTCACCATTCAGTTCTCGGTCAGGACACATGCCCAGGTTGTGGGCTTTGTCATCAGTGTGGGGAGTGCAGGAGGCATCCAATCAATTATTCTCTTTCCTCATTGAGGTTTCTATCTCTCTCTCCCTTTCTCTCTGGGAAAAAAAAAAATGAAAGAGATTGGAGGGGCATTGACTTGGTTCAAGGACAATGGAAACTTATGGCAGGAAAAGAAGATTGGTAGGGCTGTCTGCCCAGACATTGGCCATTCCTGGCACATTGAGCATCAGTATCCTTGCCATGGACATTGAGGCATGAACATCAGAGTGAGCATCATTTGCTAAGTTTGGTTGTTATGCTTTTAGCAGGAGCAAAACCATGGTTCTGGTTTTGGTTTTAAAGCAATAGGTATGTGAGCACAAAGCCAGAGCAATTAACTTTTCTGGGGGGACGCAAGAGAAAAAAAATCACTTGATAGCAAACACTTGATGGAGCTCAAAAGAGACAAATCCCTAATAATTCTTAAGTTCCTGGCAGCAGAGAAACATTGGGTTGTTATTATAGTTTCTCATGGTATGGTCAATGGAGCATTGATATAACAATGAGAATGACAAATGAGGATAAAGAAAAGAATAGAAAACAATATTATTGGACATGATAAAGTCTCTAAATTCAGCATGAGTTTATGCCAAGGAAATATAATAAAAAAAATGTAAAACAGGTGAAAAATAAAAGTTGGAAGATTAAGAAAAGTCAAAGGAAGTATAAAAATGGCTTTCCTAACAATGGGATACTAAGACCTCAGTACCTTGTCCAGAATCTGTCTTTAAGTCAACACTCCACCCATAAAAATGTGGCTGAACAAATGTCCTGAGCTCTGGATATGAGTGTAGAGGAAGCAGTGTTTCCTCCAAATATCCTATACTATTCTATTCCCCTAGGCATCTCTTATATGCCAGGTATCTCTTTGTATTGGGAAAACCTTTAGAGTAGACAAAGTCTCTGCATTATGTTTTAGTCAACTCTAGTTGATACTTAAGTTCGTTATTTTAAATGGTATATATTATGTGTCCTACATAAAAATAAGTTTCATGAGGGAAAGGACCTTTCTTGTTCATCACTCTAGCTTTAGTCTCTTGTTCACCATCTCTAATTAATGGCCTTTGCAGACCCTTCTCATCAACTATCATTTCAATGGATGAAAAAAAAATGAATAAGTGAGTGACTGAGTAATATTGTGAAGAAAGTGTTAAACAGGACATTGTGAGTTTCTTTTGGTCTGCTATCATAAGGGAGAGTTTTTCAAGCCTATTACATAGAAAGAATAGTGTTGCCAGTCATACAAGAGATATACTTTCTGTTCCTAAACCAAACAGGAAATGACTTTTTTCACCAAAATGAATTGTAAATTCCTCGACTTAAAACAGCATATTAGCTCATATTGTCTATGGTAGGCAAACTGTGGCTTGCAAGCCACAGGTGTCTCATGAGCCTCGGGTTGCCGCACTGTTGACTAATGAGTTTGCCAACCACTGACCTAGACTTTCAATTTCTATAATTACAGGCTGTTGTTGATCCTTGTAATTAAGCCCCTATCCCAGTGGTCGGCAAACTAAGTCAACAGAGCATTAAACCACAAGCCACAGTTTGCCGACCACTGGTCTAGGCTAGATGTGGTAAAAATAAACCCCATTACTTCAGTGACTTAACACACACAAAAATTTAACTTATTTTGCACATCACAGCCCCTGTTCCCACTCTCTCATACCTCACAGTCTAGCATGGAACATAAATGAGCCATTATAATGAAGTAAGATGAGAGCCTTGGTAAAGTATAGCTTGTTGTAGGAAAAATCCTAATATATGAAATCCCAGGGTCCATAATGACCGACTGAAGGCTCGATCAAACACTGGAAGTTAGTCCTGCAATCAGTGCTAGGTTGCCGTGGTGACCCAGCACTGACTGTCAAGAGGGCTGTGGATCAGGCCCGGAGAGAGGTCTGAAGAGAGAGGCAAGGTCTGATCCACAGCCTCTGCGACAGCTGTGGATCAGCCATTGCCTCTCTCTTTCTCTCTGGGCTTCACCAGCAGCCGCGCCTCTGTTTCCCTCTGGGCCTCCATGGGGGCTGCTGATCATCCTTGCCTCTCTGATCAGGCCCATAGATAGGCCTAAAGATACTGACTGGCATAGAAATTGACCAATTAGAACCAAATCTTGGTGAACTATGAGGAGCCAGTGAATGCTAGGGGTGGATCTTTTGACACTGATTGGTAGAGGAACCAACCAATCAGAACTAAGTTGGCCAGCAAGGGAGGGCAGTTAGGGGTGATCAGGCAGGCAGAGGCAGTTAGGGGCGATCAGGCGAGCAGGGAAGGGTCATTGGAGGTGAGATCAGGCCAGCAGAAGAGGGCAGTTGGGGGAAACCAGGCTGGCAGAAGAGGGTATTTGGGAGTGAGATCAGGCTGGCAGGGGAGGGCAGTTAGGGGTGATCATACAGGCAGACAGAGGGGTTAGGGGCAATCAGGCACACTGGCAGAGGCAGTTAGGGGTAATCAGGCAGGCAGGCAGGCGAGTGGTTGATAGCTAGCAGTCCAGGATTGTGAGAGGGATGTCCGACTGCTGGTTTAGGCCCAATCCCCACAGGCCTAAGCTAGCAGTAAGACATCTCCCAAGGAGTCCCCAATTGCAGAGGGAACAGGCTTGGCTGAGGGAAACCCCCTTTTCCATGCACAAATTTCATGCTCTGGGCCACAAGTATAATAATATTTTCAATAACAATAATTACGATATTGAACATCTACTCTATAAGGCACTCTAAATATATTACTGCGTTTATTTTTTATAATGCTAAGAGATTAGACAAGATTCTTGTTGTTTTATGGACTCATAAACTAAGGCTTAGAGAAAGTCAGTAACTTGCTCAAGGTCACACAGTAATTCATATACTTTCAGTAACTAAAATAAGAACTGGTTGGTTTTACCCCAGATTATATCATGTAGAATAATGTAAAAACCTCTGGAAGAAAACCCACATAATGTGAGCTTTTAGACTCTTCCATGACCACACAAAGATGCTCACCAGCTTCTTAATGAGGAAGAACTAGAGGAGACAGCAGAACCCACTATATATCACCTCAGTTTGCTGCACAAATCTCTAGAAATAAATGCCCAGAGTTCCCATTCCAGAGTGTGAGTCCTATCCTTTTAAACAAGTCTTTTGTCTTTTTGTAGTCCCAACTTAAAAAATCTTCTCAATGGCTTCAAATCTCTCTCTCTCTCTCTCTCTCTCTCTCTCTCTCTCTCTCTCTCTCTCTCTCTCTCTCTCTCTCTCTTCTATCTGACCTACCTAGCTATCTAGATAGACAGAGAAGTTAAACAAAACAAAGGGAGACATAGAAGGTGCCCTCTTCAAAATTTCTCTCTTACCCTGGGATGCGCTATGCTTGGAGAAGGTGATTGATTACATATCCACATAAGCAAATAAGAAAATATTTGCAGGTGCATACAGTCCTTTTCCAGGTAACAAGAAATTTCATGCTCAGTTTCAGTAATTTTTGTTTTAGTGATTGATGTAGGAATGTATGATATTCTTAATATGAAAACCATTAACTTTCCACAATTAAAAAGCAAAGCAAAAATTATTAGTGTGCTGCCTAGCTTTATTAATATGACTTGCCTCCTTCCCCCAACCCCTCTGCCAGAATTTCAATTCATAGGCAATATAAATTTCCCATTGAGGGAAAAAAAAGATTCAATAATTGCTTCTGCAAATTATAGAAGCCAGCTAAGATAGTCAACTTGGATATATTCAATTGAAAAAAAAAGTGGAAATAACAGATTTAATGAGAATGGTAGAATGAGGCGGCAGAGTAACAATTTTCATCCTGGAGCCAAAGACACATTCTCCTCTCCACAGGATGGATTAAAGAGGTGGCTTAAGCAAATTCTCACCTGGTGAACCTGCTGCTTTTGCAGATGTAAGTGGCACACAGCTGGCTGTAAGTGCTGTGATTTGCTTACCTAGATGTGGTATTACATGAAATAAAAAGGCGCTGAAACAGGGGAGTGGGAATGCAATTTTTAGCACTGCCTCACTGTCAGCAATGGGAATTGCTTTTTAAAAAACCGAGAGTATCCTTGATGAAAATATCATTTGACATGCTCAACATTGCCTTGGGATACATTCTCCCAGAAACCATGGGGCACCTCTTTTTGATTTTGCAGTTTTGTAGCATTTTATTGTCCACATTATGGAATGTTGGGAAGCTCTTGCTCTGCCCTCTGCTGTTTTCTGAGCTGTATAGCTAGGAGTTCACAATAAGAGACTGAGATCATTTAATCCGAATTTTTTGAGCACATGTTAGTCATTAAATTAAAGAGTATGTTGGTTAAAGCCAAGATTCTGGAGACAGGCTAAATGAGTCCTGACCCCAGCCCCACCTCACGCTGCTAAAGGGTTGTGAGAAATTTATTCAATTTTTCTCAGGCTCAGGGCTCAGTTTCCTTATATGCAAATTGGGAATGACAACATTATTTGTATCATGTTATTACAATGAGTAATGCATGCAGAGTGTCTGAAGCAGAGCAGGCATTATGCTATGGAGCTATTAAAATAGAGATTCGTCGTACTTTCGACAAGAGGATGAGCAAGCGGGGAATTGGGCAGTATAGGATCATGGAGCAGGAGGAGGGTCTGACTAGTTGGCTTTTATGGTGACCTGGGTCCTCACTGAGGATATCAGCCATGAGAATGAAGCTGCTTAGGAAGTCCACACTGCTAGCCAAGGGGAGGTGGGGAGACAGGGAGAACATGGATTGAGCTATGTATTTATCATTTGTCTGTGTTTCTGTATTTATTTCTATGAAATTATACTTAAAAGCACAATATTTTTATGAAATAGTTTATACTTTCTATTATAAGGCAATGAAAAAGATATAAAGTGTGTGTGTGTCTGTGTGTGTGTGTGTGTGTGTGTTTGTGTGTGTGTGTGTGTGTGCGCACGCGCGCGTGCTTGTGCGTGCATACACGCACTCACCACAAAATTCTGGACCAAGTTTAAAATCCTAGTACCTGCCCTATATGTGGGGATTATTGTGTAGATGTCGTCTTTGTTCACATGAAGCTGAACCAGCCTAGTTCTGATCACTGTTCAGTGGGAGCTGCTGGCAGAAGGTGGTGCAAGGTTGAGAGGAGATCACAGTCTGCTTCTCTGGAAGCTGGGCGTTTCACAGCTTGTTCCGCAGGCAGCCAGTCCACAATGACAGGCTTTCACAAAAAGGCTAACAACAACTTGAGTCATATTTGGACCCTCAGATGAAATCAAAACGCAAAAAATGATTTTCTCAAAATTGTTTGGTTTCATTTTTACATCTTACATATTGTATTAAACCCAGTGTTTGGGATCCAGATCAAAGTTTGGAACAAGTGGGATAGTTTGTACATAAAATATGGTTATAAAACCATTTTAACACTTTACATGGTGCAGTATAAAACACAACATAATGCTATGAATGCTTTTAAAAAAATCCTGCATAAAATGCATAAAATACATGTGAGTGACTGCATTGTCAATGAAAAACCATCGTTTTCATTTGGTCTGAACAAAAAGCACAAACATACAGACTATGATAGTTATTCTGTACACAAACACCAGACTGAGAGAAATCCCACACGTTTATGAGGCTGCCACTGTCAACCTCCTGCTTCCCTTCCAATCCCCAGCTTCCAAATTTGAGTCTAAGAACTGGCTTGGGCAGAGGACTGGAGCAATTGTATTGTATCTTTCCTTGAGTTATCATTTCCTCCTGCAATTTACATGGGCATCTTTTTAAATATTGAATGTTATGAGAAAATATAAATAGGATCCTATCTTAGCTTAGAAACACTAAAAGAAAAACAAGACCTAAAAAACACCAATGGCCAAAAAAGGAAAAAGGCAGAGGAGCCAAAGGTCATAGCAAAAAAAAAAAGTGATGGTGCTCTGTCGATAATAGGAATCTAGGCACTGAAATGATTTTCATTTTAATTTGATGAAAGGCATTCTATACACACACACACACACACACACACACATATATATATGTGTGTGTGTGTGTGTGTGTGTGTGATATATAAAGATAGATATATTTTCCAGAGAAGGAAGAGGGAGTGACAGACAGAAACATCAATGATGAGAGAGAATCATTGGTCCTACATGCCCCTGACTGGGGATGGAGGCAGCAACTGGGCATGTGCCCTGACCAGGAATTGAACTGCGATCTCCTAGGCCAAGAGGCATTCTTTAAAAAATGGAATTAAGATCAAAGTGAGCATGGCTAGCTGCATCATAAACATAAGGCCTATTTTGATTTGGTTTTCATCTGTTTCAATGCATCCCCGAATAGCAGTGCTTCTGAGACATTTCCACAAGTACACATGGCAGTGACGTTCCTATGTCTGACAACCTGAGCACCTGCAGATGTTCTCACAGTACTGTAAATGCTTTTGTGAGCACGTACAGTAAATAACCCCACAGAAATCTTTTCTTCTAGTTGAACTCCTACCAAATATTTATTGTGAGCATGCGAATAATAAAAATCAGTCCCAGGTAAGTATTTACTTTAAAAGCCTAAATAATAGCACAGCTAATCTAAAGTGATTAATATCGGAAAGGCCTGATTTCTTTCCAGGTATCATTAAGATGGACAATTTCACAAGACTTTAGAATAAGCACAAACATAATTTAATTTACTGGTAAAATTATAATGGATACAATTTTCTTTTAGCATTTTATGGAGTGCTCATTTTCCCCACGGCATTAGCTTAGCCTCACTGCCTTTCATTTGGTAACAGGCACTGCTCTTGTGAGTTCAATAACAGAAACACTCAGCACATCTCCTCCCCGATACACATCAGAGAGATAGGTGCCCAGGAACATGGCCAAGCGGTCGGGCTGTGTTGCTTTGATAGGAAGGTCGTAGGTTATGGAGTGTCTCTCAAGAAAGCATAACAGAATTCAGAACAATTATGATGTCCTTAGCGATAACCTTGAAAGTACTCCAATGGTTTTTCCCCCCCAATAAACATTTGACAAATACATGAACTTAACAAAAATCAATGAAAACATCAAGAAACAAATATCTGGTATATACTTTAGAGCGATGGCACTCTACTACTGCTGCTGTAATGTGCCTGGCAACGATAAAATCATCTCATTTTCCCAGGAGAATTGACAAGTCTTTTAATGCAGACCTGCTTGCAGAGGCTTTGCAGTGGAGTGGGCAGGGCAGCAATTTGCAGTGAGTGCTCAGGTTTCTTATTCAGGCTCTGAAGCTATATAAGCCAAGTGACTCTGAGTGGTCATTTACTCTCTCAAAAATCTCCGTTTTCTGATATTTAAACTTGGGATAGTAATATTACCACATGATGACCAGATTAAACAAAATAACATCTGTGAAATGCTTATCTCAGTGCCTGGAGCGAATAAAGAATCTAAAAAATAGTAGCTGACCTTCTGCTTTGATTGATGAAAGCAAATGATAGTGCAGCAGAAAATGTTGAAGGACAGTTTGCCACAAAAATGTGGGTGATCGTAACAGTGACATTAAAAATGGTTCGTTTTATGGTTTTACTGGTAGGAGAGTAGGAACAGGGTAGGACAGCGGAAAAACTGAATCAAAAATGGGGTCTCAGCCCGGCCAGTGTGGCTCAGTGAGTGTCAACCTATGAATGAGGAAGTCACAGTTCAATTCCCAGTCAGGGCACATGCCCAGGTTACGGGCTCGGTCCCCAGTGTGGGGTGTGCAGGAGGCAGCCAATCTATGATTCTCTCAGCAGTGATGTTTCCATCTCTCTCTCCCTCTCCTTTCCTCTCTGAAATCAATAAAAATATACATATATTTTTTTAAAAGAATGAGGTCTCAACTGGAAACTCACTTAAGCTTGTTCCCAGTGGAAGCTCTGAAGCACACACAGTCCTACAGTCTTGATCTCACCTTGGGGCAGTGGGGCAATCTTTGCTGCCACCCACCAGACAGTCAGTCAGTGACCACATATAGGGATCTAAAGGAGATGGGACTGGGATGGAGAGCTTTCCTACTTAGAGGGGCAATTCTCATGAGAGGGGCCGATATATGAAGCAGCTGGGGTGGTGCACTGGCCAGAGAAGGAGAGATGAGCAGAGCACCAGCAATGGTGTCCCTATGACCACCGTCCTTCCTCAGTGGGGTCTGCTCAGTAGCAGAGAAGCCCTCTGCAAGGAGTATATGGCACAGCAGTGTGTGTACCCTCCAACCTACCCTTTCCCTTCTCTCCCCTCTTCTCCCACTTGCCCCTCCCTGATCTGCATCATTCTTTAAGGTCAGTTGTCATATACTATATCCCACAGTGTTCTACATTTTCAGATAATCCATGTCAGAGTGGTCATTTCCGTGTATCAGTCCTGACATATCCACTGCAGAGGGTTTCAGCATTTTTGTCCATTACCTTTGAGTGTTCTGTCCTTTAAATTGTGGGACACAGCAGAGTGTACTGGGTAAGGCCCAAGGTAGAGGGATGTAACCTGATTTTGAAAAGTATCTCTGCCATTTACTTGCTCAGTGAACTGAGCTCTGGGTCTTAGTTTCTTCATCTGCAAAACAGAAATGTCACCTCTCTCTCTTAGGATTCTGTGATAATTCAGTAAGTTAATGCGATTAAAGCATGTAGAGCAATACCTGGCACAGGGTAAGTACTAGCTAAATATTCAGAATTCATAGTCAGAAAGTACAAAGGCTGCCTTCATTAGACTCTATTAATTATGTTTTTGATTATTTAGTTATTGCCGTATCTCCTAATTGTTTTGCCCACATTTGAACAACTTTCTGATATCTTTCAGGCTCAATACTTCATAAATGTCGGGAAGCTTGACCAATGTCTTTGGCCTACAAACAATTACCAAAAAAAGCCTTAGGGATGCTTTTCTGTGACTGCACTAAAGGGGCCTGGTATTTAGCAAGGCGATGGATAACTTTTAGTGGGTTCCTAGAGGATTGACTCTTCCCCAATACTATGAAGTTCTATTTTTTTATGGCTTTTGCTTTCTGTCTCAAATTTACTGTCTCCCAAGCTCCAAAGACTGAGACTAAAATTGCCTCATGGAGACAAATTTTTATCTTAAAAAATAACAATATGGTTTGGCTCAGTGGATAGAATGTCAGCCTGCAGACTGAAGAGCACATGCCCAGGTTGTGGGCTCAGTCCCCAGTAGGGGCTTGCAGGAAGTTACCTAATCAGTGATTCTCTGTCATCATTGATGTTTCTATCTCTCTCTCCCTCCCTTTCCCTTCCTCTCTGAAATCAATAAAGAAATATATTGTATATTTTAATACCGACCAATGTTTGCCATTTTTGTGCTCATTTAACCTAAAAATTACCCTGAGGCATATTATCCCCATTGATTTATAAATCAATCGGAAAGATTCAGTTCATGCACAAGGCCACACAGCACATTTTGTGTTGAACTGTTTTATGCTCACTACTTGCAGGCTAACACACACACACACACACACACACACACACACACACCTGCCTAGGCCAGGTTCTAAAGCATCTATTATATTGTCTAGTTCTTCACCAAAGTTTACATTTCAGGGAAAAGCAGACATTAGTTAGTCTTTTCTATTACTTAAGCAATTAGTTATTTTTGAATTGTCTTTTTAGTGAGCAAAGATAGGATTAATGCTACATGGTAACTAGAATGTATTATCATTTTAATGATCACCGGATGGGTGATTCCACCTCCATTAACAGTTTGAAGTTTTGGGGGTTTTCATGTAACACAGTGCTTGTTCCCACCACTGTGCCACTTAATGACGGCCACGCTGGGCAGTTGTCATACATCACGATGCCTCTCTCTACTCTTTTGTTAAATTATGGTTAATAGTACTGGCTCTTTGTAGATTTATAGAGAGAAAATAAGATCATGGATAAAAGCACATATTTAAATGTCAGCCACGATTATTACACACGGTTCTGAGAAGGTAGAAGGAAGCATGGTTTGTGAATAAGTATTAGCTGAAGACTGGGGGTATCTTAGAATAAAAAGAAGACTCATGAATTGAATAATAAGAAAATGATTAGCTAAATAACATATAGGGGCGGAGTTCTCTAAAACAATGGCCTGGACTTTTAAAAATATAAATGCCATTATAAAGAATTAAAAATTAGGAACTTTGAATTAAAGGGCACTAAAGAGGTAAGACACCTAAATTGTATGTGTAATTATCTCAATTGTATTCTAAATTTGAAAGGAAAAGAATATGATAAAGTGGTGAATCTCAAACTTAAGTGTGTTTAGAACCACAGGGACCTTGGTCAGTAAGACTTAGGTTCTACATTTCTAACAAGTTTCCAGGTCATACTATTTTGCCTGCTCTGCAGACTGCACTTCAGGTAGTAAGAGATAAATAGACATTATCGAACAATGGGGACATTTACATATGGGCCACATATTAGATATTATATCCATGATAAAGTTCTGAAGTGGAATAAAACTATCAATAGTATGCTTACATGGGGGAATGTAATTATTTTAAGGAGATACCTGTTGAAATACTTAGTGTTGAGATATTATGATGTGTGAAACTAACTTTCAAATGGTTTGAGAAAAAAAGGTGTATATGTGTACATGTGGGCATGTGTGAGAAAGGAATAAATGTGACAGAATATTAATAATTTTGGCTGAATATTTTCGGTGCTCAGCATATTAATCTTTTACTTTTTCTGTAAGTTTGAGATTTTTCAAAATGAATATTTTTGAGAAAATAATATGACTCTTCCATATAGTAATTTTCTCAGTAGTTTTCAATACATTCCCTTTTCATCCCCTCTCACATAGAACTTTAATATCTTTCCCCTCCAAATGTCTTCCCTGTTCAATTAAGAATCCACTCACAGAAGTTTTTCCTCAGGTTATGGCTTTGTCATCTGGATGATATTATTGAGGGCCTCAAGGGGTTAGGCCAGCATAACTCTCTGATCATTCTACTCAAATGAGAGCTTTCAAAGCCTTTTCTAAAGACCTACTATACTTATCATAGCTAATTGCTGTGTCCCTTCCAGAGAGCCTTTCTTTATAGGGACATTAAAAGTGATTTCTGGATTTCCCAATTCTTACAGCCACCAAAAAACATCATACTCTTCCTCTCACTGCTCCAGCACCAATGGAAATAACACATAGGCTTATTGATGGAGGAACTTTATCTTCATCTCCTTGTATTTTGATATCAGGGAATAAAATGTGCCTAATTTTATGAAAGATATAGTCCATTGATTTTTTTTTTCTATTATGTATACCAGTCAGGATTGGTCAGGGAAGCATAGCCACTATGAGTATTATGGGAGACAGAATTTATAATAGAAAGGAGACCTTACATAATTGGGAGGAGGGTGAGGAAGTAAAGATATGGGGGGGGGGAATCAGAGTATCAGAGAAGCTGTCACAGATGCGCATGTCAGAGCTTGCAGGGACATCTGAGAAGGCAAGCATGGCCACACAGCTAGGTGGGATGGTAAAGTAGGGACTTGTGAGAAGGCCTGTAGAAAATTGTTGCCTCTGTGTAGCAGCCATTTGTACTGGTCTGCGGCTAAGCATGTGGTGGTGGGATGGGGGCTTCTATTCATTTCAAAACCATCATCCAGGAGAATAAGCTGGATGCAAACCAGAGAAGAACAAGAACGCGTTGGCTTCATTCAGGCATGTCTGCATCTACCCATCACCACGACAGACTTGACATACCTTCCAAAAGCAGCAGCCACTGCTTTCCAGATATTACGCTAGATTCTCTTTGACCAACTCTAATCTTGAACTATTCCAGGCAAATGGATTCTGGCAACACAGTTTCCAGCTTAACCAAGTCACCTCAGCACAAATGCAGCCACTTCAGAAGCTGTCCTGGCACTCCTTGTGCAGTTGGAGCTCCTCACTGCATCCTTGGTCCATGCTGAGAATTTCACAGCCATTGACCCTTTGCTTTCTTTCTGGGAAGATTGCCTGTTATTTCTGTTAGTGCAGGAGTCCGCGTCTTATTCCAATACTTTGCTCATTATCTGGCACATGGTAGGAATTCATTACACATTTATTGAAATGGAATTAACTCAGGGAGGAAAGAATTAAAAAGGGGGTCGGGTACAGGGAAATTTTCTCAATGAGTATGTAGCACAAAGGAAGTGCCAAGCTGCTTTACGAACCAGCTAAAATCAATAATGAAATCCAGCTCATTTCTGTTATGATAGAAAGGTAAAAATAGAGTCTAAGTAGGATTGACTTATTTTTACCTGATAAGTATGTTTATAAAGAGAAGTGAGTCAAGAAAGCAATAGTATTGGAAAGGACTCAACTGAGAAGAGATTGCCAGTGGAGCAGCACCATTGCCTGCCAGAGAGCTTGCCACAAATTAAAGTCAGTGTTCACCCGTCGAGCCAGAAATCATGTCTTTTGCTTCTTGTTTAACTCTTTTCTCAATATTCTGGCAACATTCGCTAGCTCTCAGCCTCTCCCACTCTGCCACCATCCTTTTCCTCCTTGGGATAGCCTCATTTTAAGGTCGTTTAATTTCTTCTTTTTAAAATATATTTTATTGACTTTTTTTTACAAAAAAGGAAGGAAGAGGGAAAGTTAGAGACATCAATGAGAGAGAAAGATCAATCAGCTGCCTCCTGCACATCCCCTACTGGGGATGTGCCCGCAACCAAGGTACATGCCCTTGACAAGGAATCCAACCTGGGACCCTTGAGTCTGCAGGCCGCTCTATCCACTGAGCAAAACGGGTTAGGGCAAGGTCCTTTAATTTCTCATCCCAGAAGAAGGCCAACCTCATTTTGAATCCTGGCTCCATTGTTTATTCATTCTTTCTGAGCCTCAGTTTCTCTTCTACAAAATTGAAAATAATACTTTGCAATTAATCCATTGTTGTTACTTAATAAATGTAAGTTTCTCTTATTTTCACAGCTCAAAATCTTTACCTTATTCATATCTGCAAAATCCCTCTTACTATGTAAGGCAATATTTTCAGGTTTGAGCATCAGGATATAGCCATTTTGGGGGTTCCATTATTCACCCTTTCTTTCATATTCCATTTTATCCTTTCCCCTACTTCCTCCTCTATCCTTCCCTGTCTGTTTTCCTTGTTGGTGATCCTCATATAGGAGCACAACTGATCCTCCTTTGACCACACATGGACAAAATAAGTGACTCTCATTTTGTCAAACAAATTGCAAAGTGCAGATGACAGAAAATAGTCATATTTAATCAAGTAGGTTACGAGGTAGAAAACTCATCTTTCAAATACATAAATTGGATGGGTTATCTGCTGCTAATTTATCTCTGAGAGTTCATTTCTTTGATGATCATCCACACTGCGAACTGCACATCTGTGATGTTACTTAAGTTAAACTACATTTTCTCTTGTCGCTATCTAATTTTTTCAACTAACAATTTTTATAGTTCACCTTTCTTGATTCCTTTAATATTTGTAAGAGTTTCAATATTCTCTTCGCCAGTTGGCATGGAGGCTAGGAATCCAAATAGCTGGTATTAGATTCTAGCCTGACACACACTAGCTATATGGCTTTGGGGAAATCATTTAGTTTCTTTAAGACTCTGCTTCCTCATATGATTAAAGAAAGGATCAAAAAATGTCCACCTCATAGATGTGTTGTCAAAATTAAATAATTCATATAATGTTTGAAAACTGTGATGTTTTAGGAAAATGTGAAGTAAGAATATTGTGTGCGAGACTTTCTGATAAGGTCGTTGCAAGGTTAAATGAACTGATGTATGTAAACCATGAAGTAAAATGCTGCTGCTACTGCTACTAATAATAATAGTAATGACTTCTATGTATTGAGTTAATCCTATATGCCAAGCACTGGGCTACGTGCTGTACAGGTAAGGAATTTATTTTCACAACAAACTACAAAATTATGTTTATTTACTGATGAAAAAGAATCTCTTTAGCTTCATATTATATATATTTGCCTAAGTGACTGTTCTACCAGTCGCTATGATGTGCACTAACCACCAGGGGGCAGATGCTCAACACACAGGATTAGGCTCCCTCCTGTCTGGATCAGGACTGTGGGGATCGGGCAGAAACCCACTCTTCAACATCCCCCGAGGGATCCTGGATTGCAAGAGGGTGCAGGTCAGGCCAAGGGACCCCACCAGTGTACGAATATGTGCACCAGGCCTCTAGTATATAATAATCATTTTTCAATGAGTCTAAAAAGTTGAAAATAACCTATTGATTAATATTATTTTAATTGTTCCCACCCTGGGAATGGAGCCTGCAACCCAGGCATGTGACCTGACTGGAAATCGAACTGTGACCTCCTGGTTCATAGGTCAACTCTCAACCATTAAGCCACACCACCCAGGTTATTTTCTCACTCTTATCCATCCACCACCACCACTAAACATCTTTACATCTGGACATGTTCAAGATACTGATTATGTCCATCCAGTAACACCCAGCTTGTGTAAGAAGCTGAGTAATTAGAGCAGTAGGAATGCATAATAAATAAATAGCTCTATTGGAGTGAACGTTATGTTAAAGCATGCACTTCACAGATAACAGTTTATTGATCGAGATAAATGCTTCAGAGCTATAAAACATACATACTATTCAAAGTGCTATCCTTACATTGACTTAAAAGATATTTTAATAAAAGCTATAGCTCTTTTATTAAAAAAGCTCCAACTAACTATATAAATAGCTCTGATTTGTAACATAAAAACAAATTATCTTTTACATTTGAGTATTGAAAATATAGGGTCCTGATGCTATAATCTAGCAAATAAGTTAGAATTTTTGTTTAATTTTTATTTCCCTAGCATTAATTTTTAATCAGCTTAGCCTAGCAATTACTTAAGTTAGTCACTTGTCAAATAATTCCACATCCTTTCTATTTAAAAAGGTTGAAATTATTTTAATTTTTATGAAAAAAAGTTATTTATACACTTTATAAAATCACATACAATGCACAAGTATGTACAATAAAACAGAAAAATATCACTTTATCTTGGTCCCTCAAATTCCATACTTTCTTCCTTAAAAGTAATCACTGTTGACAGTTTATTCTTCTGTAACCTTTATGTACATTGCATATACATATATTTTCATGTTATAATTTTAATTTTACATAAAAGGGCCATGTGATTTAAGTTGTTTAGTAATAATGCCCCTTTCTCCTAATAAATCTTAATGATATTTCTATGTCCATAAAATTAGATTTCATTCTGTTATAGTCATATGATTCATTAAAATACTGCTAATTGATGGATACTTAGTATTTTTTTATTTATCACTACTATAATGCTCTGGTGAATATCCTTATGGTATTTTTCTTCAGTATAGTGTGCTGAATACTTTTAGGCATTGGCCCATCTAGCATCCATTATCTTGCTGTTGTTTTTATTATATAATTCAAATGACCTTTGTTGGAATTTCCTCCCTTATGTTTGATTTAGAGAGAACCCTATCCTAATCAAGCTAGTGTGGCCAGGCTTATGCCAGCTGGAATATCCCATACCTACCACATCATACAGTTTGCTTTAGTGACGGACACATGATCCATCTAAGCCAGTGAATGCCATGGCCTTCATTTAATTTGGAAAGGAATCATTATTTTCTACAGAATTTAAGTCTGATACAATTTGGTGTTGAAAGCGCTATAACCTTTCTGTCACCGCCATGAATGAACCTGTCTGGGAATGGAGCCAAAATAAAGGAAGCAGAAGCAAGAAGCAGAGAAGGAGAAATAAGCCCTGTTGACCTAAAGTCAATTCCTGAAAAAAGATGTTTCTGATGCTAGCAAGAACTAGCTCTGTACTTTACAGTTATGTTAGCCTATACATTTTCTCTTTCTGCCTAAGCCATTTTAAATTAGATTTTCTGTTGATGTCAACCAAAAGATATCTTACTGATATTGATAGGTACCTAGAAGTATGGTCAGGTAGATAAGGGAAGGTACAGTTAAAATTGTGAAAAATATTGAAAAATTTCCCTTCATAGACTCTTATCAACTTAAAATATAAAAAAAAATCTGTCCACCAATGATATTATAAATAGTTTTCTATTCCGATATATAATAAAGATAAATAAAATAATAAAAAATAGTTATTTTTAAAATTGCATTATCCAATAATTAGGTATGTTGATCTTTTCATTAAGTTTGGCCATTTGTAGTTTTTCTTCCATGACTTAACTGTACATACATTTTTCTATATTTTTATCGTGTCATTTTTATGCTTTTAAGATGGAATGCATATATTCTGCATATTAATGAAATTAATTAAATCCTTTTAACGTAGGTGCATATATTTTCTTCTAAACTCCTCCTTTTCTTAAAATATTGTTTATGGTGTTCTCATATAGATTTTTAAAATTTTACTAGTGACATCTGACAGTTTTCTTGATAGTTAATAGACTTAAACCCGCTTTAGTTAAGTATATAGAAACCTTTGTAATCTAGGCGTTATGATGTAATTCAGTCTTGTTTTATTCAGAATCAATTGTTCTAGCCATGCTCTAGTGAGAACAAGACATTCTAATGCTAAATTTGAATTATTTCAGTTATTCCCAGGTTTGATGAAAAAAAAGATTTTTTAAAATAATCAAACATCTAAGATTGTTGATGATTATTAATAAACCAGAGGCCCAGTGCACGAAATTTAGCCTAGCTTACACCCTCTCCAATCTGGGACCCCTCGAGGGGTGTCTGACTCCCCATTTAGTTCCAATCCCACAGGGAATCCCTCTCACAATCTAGGACTGCTGGTTCCCAACTGCTTGCCTGCTTACCAGCCTGATCACCCCCTAACTGCTCCACTGCCAGCCTGATCAACGCCTAACTGCTCCCTTACCTGCCCGATTGCCCCCAACTGCCCTCCCCTGCAGGCTTGGTTGTCCCCAACTGCTCTACTTTCAGGCCTGATTGCCCCCCAACTGCCCTCCCCTGCAGTCCTGATTACCTACAATTGCACTCCCCTGCAGGTGATTTTGTGGCAGCCATCTTGTGTCCACATGATGGCGGTCATCTTTGACCACATAGGGGTGGCCATCTTGTGTGTCAATTTGCATATTACCTCTTTATTATATAGAATTTCATGCTAAAATTAATATAGGATGTTATATTAGGTTAAGCATGCCTACTTGCCAAAACAACTTTCAAATCTTAATGGTTTAAAATAATGAAGGTTGACATTTTGCTCACATCATAGTCCAATGTGATAGTGAGTGGTGTGTTCCATGTGGGTCTTTCAGAGACCCAGAATCTTTCCATGCCTTGTCTCCTCCATCTTTACACAAAGTTCCAATAGGACAGGAGAAGAGTAAGTGAAGATTCATCTAGATGGATTTATGTGTCCATCATGGAAATGGAGCATATCACTTCCACTCAGTTCTATTGGCCAGGATGCAGTGTATGACTCCAAATTTAGTTCCGATTTGTCCAAGAGGAAAATGAAATAAAATTATTGAATTTATAGCACTGTATCTACCACAATTGATCTGTATATTATAACATATACTTTTAATTGTTTTAAGTTTGTATTTAAGTTCTACAGAATTATGGTGACTTTTAGAAATCCGTTAGTATAAAAAGTTTGAGGGACATTTAACTAAATTTTGGAATTTTCTGTGTGTATTTTACTACCAGGTTACATATTTCATAGGAAATAGAAAACATATAGAAAGTATAGACAGAGAAATATAAAGGGAGAGCTGCTAAGCAAATATGCTGAGGCTATCCTAATTCACTGGTAGAACTATCATAATTATTCATGTTTATTTTAAAAAATGAATAATAAAAAAGAGATTCAAATATCTATGACAACTGAAATGTGTAGAGTATTTCTATGTAAGAAAAGACTGCATTCTAACACCTTGATTCCTATTTTTATTCCATAGCTTAGGTGTTTATTCAATAAAATGCTTTATTTTATACTACAAAATACTTAAAGTTTCTCTCTTCTGATCATCTTTAAAAACAGTGTAAATTATTATTCATAAAGTCATGTTTTAAAACTTCCATTTTACCTTTTCTATTTTCTACATTAACTTTAATAACTTAGAATGGATCAACTTGAAATCATGCTTAAAATAAATAATGCCTCCAGGGTAATCACAAAAAATTGTTACTCTCTAATGACTGTGCATAATTTTGAAATGGCCACTGTTCTGAGTTGCTTTATAGCCTCAGTAAGCCAATAGAGTTCTACGGGGACATTATTGAAATGGAAGAGCAAGAAACTGTTGAAGAAAAAGGGATCTCCAAGGAAACTATACTTTTCTCTGGGTACTTATATCAGACTTTATGGAAACATTTCTTTGCACTGACTAAACCATGAAAAATTGATTACTGTAATCTTGATAAAGTCTGAGAGTTTTCGAGCAATGGAAAACTGCAAATTTTCTCTGCACCAGCAGGAACATTCCCTAAGGAAAAAAAAAAGAAAAAAAGAAAAAAAAAGAGGGCAATATTTAATCCAAACTTCAACAGGTTTCAGAAATCTCAGCCAGTCCAACAAATGCATAAAAGACCCACACACACACATAAAAATTACCCTAGATCTTCTGGTATTTACTTTTTAGTATTTACATAATTAACAAATGTACATAAGAAAGGTGTTTTATTTTATTATTATTATTTTTTAGTATTCACCCAAGGATATCTTTTGAATGATTCTTAGAGAGAGAGGGAGGGAGAGATAATGAGGAAAAAAAAAACAACATTGACTGATTTGCCTCCTATACATGTCCCAACCAGGGGTTGAGCTCACAACCTCTTGGTGTTTGGGATGTCTCTCCAATCAACTGAGCCACCTGGCCAGGTTAGAAAAGTGTTTTATTTTTAATTCACTTATGTTGTTAAACAAGTTTTGTGGTTTTTTTTTTGTGTTTTTTTTTGTGGTGTAAAAATGTTTTGTGGGGAAAATTTCTAATTATAAAATTTGTCTTATAGGAAGAAAATGTTTCACTTAACCATGTTGCTACCCATGGAATAAGTCAAAAGATCAAGGAACATAAGTGTCTTTGTGCTAAATATTCAGTTCTCTCAAAATCCATAGATCAGTATCTACTTTGTGTGCTGAGAATGGATCATTATCATTTCCCTGTTCATTACCATATGCTAAGTGTGTTGCATATAAAGGAGAATATAAGAGAAGACAAGACAAGAGAAAGAAGATTCTTCCAATTTCCTACAATCTCATAACCAGCATTCTTTTATGAGGACAAAGGACAAATTAGGCTCAAATGTTATTGGGATACCCTAGCACAGTGGTTGGCAAACCGTGGCTCGTGAGCCACATGCGGCTCTTTGGCCCCTTGAGTGTTCTAACACTACTTCTTCAAAATAGACTCTAGGAGTTCGAAAACTGACTTCTGCACATAGGCCACGAAGTTTTAATCACACTGTATGTTTGTGCCCCCACGTGGTATTTTGTGGAAGAGCCACACTCAAGAGGTCAAAGAGCTGCATGTTACTCATGAGCCACAGTTTGCTGACCACTGGTATAGGGGCAAAATCAGTTGAAATTGTTAGAATTTCAACTGATTTATCTGCTATTGCATCAGTTGAAATTCCTCGCTTACCAGCTGTGATCATCAGCATATTGGTTCCTCAGTGTTGTCTATTTTCTTTTTTTTAAATATATATTTTATTGATTTTTTACAGAGAGGAAGGGAGAGAGAGAGAGAGCTAGAAACGTTGATGAGAGAGAAGCATCAACCAGCTACCTCCTGCACACCCCCTACTGGGGATGTGCCCACAACCAATGTACATGCCCTTGACTGGAATGGAACCTGGGACCTTTCAGTCCGCAGACCGAAGCTCTACCACTGAGCCAAACCGTTTTTGGCTGTGTTGTCTATTTTCTAATCCCTGAAATCTATGAATATGTTACTTTAACAAGAGACTTTGCAGGTTATTCTAGATTGTTCAGGTGAGCGTGATCTAACACATGAGCCATTAAAAACAGAGAACCTTTCTTTGCTTCAGAGTGAGATGCAATGCACATAGAACTTGACCTTCTATCAGAGGCTCTGTGCAGATCTACACATGGTGGAGTTTAATCTTGGGGTTAAGAGATAAGGCAGCCCTGGCCAGAGAGGCTCAGTTGGTTAGGAACCATCCAGGGCACTGAAAGGTTGCCGATTCAATTCCCAATCAGGCTGGATCCCTCATAGTGGGTGTGCAAGAGGCAGCCGATCAGTATCTCACATAGATGTTTCTCAATATCTTTTTCCCTCTCCCTCCCTCTCTCTAAAAGTCAATTTAATTTTTTTTTTTAAAAAGGAGAACAGCTTCAGCCTCACAATAGTTTTTAGAAGTTAGTAAATGGAAACTTATCTCCATGTCCAATTTTGTAGCATCCATTTTTCTAATCTGGTCTTTTAATAACGTTAAGTTCAACTTGTGTTCATTGGCAGTTAATAACAGGGGGAAAGTGAGGCAAGCAAATTTCTCAGATAATTTAGACCAAACAAACGAACAAACAACTAAAAACAGTTTATCTTTCCACACTCACACATTCAGCCATGCCATGTTAGTCCAAGCATTACATAGTCCAAGCATTACATTACCGACGCTCTACCACTGAGCCAAACCATATCATTTGTTGATGATAACCATTCTGATAGGTGTGAGATGGTGCCTCACACCCATTTTTATCAATTCCAAATGTCCATGCAATAGTAAAGGTGTCTCTCATTCTCTGTGAACGATGTATAGGAAGTTCCTGTAACAGACTGTCTCTGTCTTTTTCTGGGAAAAGTCTGAAGGTGCACACTGCCTCAGGTGCTGTGCAGCCTGCTCCTTGAGAGGAGGGGGATCACCTTGGATCTGTAGCTATTGGCACAACTGGAAAACCATGCCCTAAAGGTAGCAGGGTTAATGGATATTTGAATTTTACCAATACTTGTGACGAGCCACACAGCTCAATAAAAAGAAGAGTCCTAACCTGTTTGGCTCAGTGGATAAAGGCTAGGCCTGCAGACCAAAGAATCCAGGGCTTGATTCTGGTCAAGGACAAATACCTGATTTCCAGGCTCTGCCCCGACCCTGGTCAGGGTTCATGCAGGAGGCAACCAATTGATGTGTTTTTCTCACATTGATGTTTTTCTCTGTTTTTCCCTCCTCTCATCCACTCTTCTTAAAAATCAATGGAGATCCATTTTTAACTTAATGAGGAAACTTCATACTGTTTTCCAAGTGGCTGCACCAGTCTGCATTCCCACCAGCAGTGCAAGAGGGTTCCTTTTTCTCCACATCCTCACCAGCGCTTTGTTGCTTGTTGATTTGTTGATGATAACCATTCTGATAGGTGTGAGATGGTGCCTCAATGATGATTAGTGACTTTTAGCATATTTTCACATATCTCTTGGCCTTCTATATGTCCTCTTTGAAAAGTGTCTACTTAGATTCTTTGCCCATTTTTTGATTGGATCTTTTATCTTCCTTTTGTTAAATTGTATGAGTTCCCTTTAAATTTTGAAGATTAAACCCTTATCTGAGATAGCATTTGCAAATAGGTTCTCCGAGACAGTGGACTTTCTTCTTGTTTTGCTGATGTGTGTGTGTGTGTGTGTGTGTGTGTGTGTGTGTGTGTTTCTGTGAAGAAGTTTTTTATTTTTATTTTTTTAATATATTTTATTGATTTTTTACAGAGAGGAAGGGAGAGAGATAGAGAGCTAGAAACATCGACCAGCTGCCTCCTGCACACCCCCCACCGAGGATGTGCCTGCAACCAACGTACATGCCCTTGACCAGAATCGAACCCGGGACCCCTCAGTCTGCAGACCGACGCTCTACCACTGAGCCAAACCAGTTTCGGCCATTTTTTATTTTGATGTAGTTCCATTTGTTTATTTTCTCCTTAGTTTCCATTGCTCTAGGAGATATATCAGTAAAAATATTGCTATTATTATGTCCGATATTTTGCTGCCTATGGAGTCTTCTAAAATTTTTATGGTTTCCTGTCTTATTTTTAAGTCTTTTAACCAATTTGAGTTTATTTTTATGTATGGTGAAAGTTGGTGATCTAGTTTCTTTCTTTCTTTTTCTTTTCTTTTCTTGTCTTTTTTTGTTTGTTTGTTTGTTTTGCATATATCTGACCAATTTCCCCAGCACCATTTATTGAAGAGACTGTCTTGATTCCATTGTATGCTCTTGCCTCCTTTGTCAAATATTAATTGAGCATAATGGCTTGGGTCTATTTCTGGGCTTTCTGTTCTGTTCCATTGATCTATATTTCTGTTCTTGTTCCAGTGCCAGGCATTTTTGAGAACCTTGGCTTTGTAATATAGCTTGATATCTGTATTGTTATCCCTCCAACTTTGGAACTCCCATTTGACCCAGTAATCCCACTTCTAGGAATATATCCCAAGAAACCAGAAACACCAATCAGAAAGGATATATACACCCCTATGTTCATAGCAGCACAATTTATAATAGCTAAGATTTGGAATCAGCCTAAGTGCCCATCAGCAGATGAGTGGATTAAAAAAAAAACTAGTACAGCTATAAGAAGGAACTTTTACCATTTGCACAGGCATGGAGAGCATTATGCTAAGTGAAATAAGCCAGTCAGAGAAAGATAGATATTGCATGATCTCACTATATGTGGGATATAATGAACAACATAAACTGATGAACAAAAATTGATCCAGAGACAAGTTAACACTGAATAGACTGTCCAACCTCAGGGAGAAGGCAGGGAAGGGGAAGGTAGAGATCAAGCAAATGATTTGTATTCATGCATATTTGCATAACCAATGGGCACAGACACTGGCCTGGTGGGGGCTTGTCCTAGGGGATGTTAGTGGCAGGAGGTGGGGGGGGGGGGTGGAGGTATCAATCGGGAGGGAAAAAGGAGACATATGTAATACTTTAAACAATAAAGAAATCAATGGAGAGATATCCTCAGGCAAGGATTAACAACAATAACAAAAAAGCTCTTTAATGCTATAGGAAGCAAGTGGGATCTGTTATGGAAATGAGTTGAAGATGAAGCTAAAATTCCCAAGACTAAATACAAAGAAGTATGTTCAATACTTTGATTGTGGGATGTAGTGTCTGCTGATGTGTGTGTATGAGTGCTGGGTTGAAGCTTCAAAAGCCAATTCTTCAATCCAGTCTTTGGTGCTATTTTTGGGAGGGGGAGAAGAGATCATGATAACACAGATATTGTACCTAAATCACTTTGACCAATAATACAGAGACTGAAAAACTGAATGATATTCTGTGAGTCATCACTAAGCATCAGTTACTAAGGGGGCTTTATACACCCTACTATCCCTTTCTTCACCCCAAAACCTCCTAAAATAAAGCCCACACACAGACATTCCTTCAGGATGATTACTGTGGAGGCAGAAAAATATGGTAAAGCAGTAACACCGTCAGAGTTATGGCGATGTGGGTGAGGAACTGTAACTTATGAGTTAAGTGTGCATGTGTGTGCTAAAGCGAGGAAAGAGGAGACTCTTTCATTTCTATGAAAAATCAACTATAGTAGGATGATGTCCCCAGGGAAAGAGGCTGCAGCAGAACTGATAATATTTTGCTGAATTGGGGCTTTGGTACTTCGGTTATGGCTTATTTTATAAAAACTTTATACCTTTGCAGACAAAAAATTGAATTGTTTAATGGTTGAGTGAGTTCTTGTACTAACCCTGAATGATTTTAGTTTAAAGATTGTGTGTATGCACGTGTGAGAATGTGTACTTACAAGGATGTGCCTAATGAGGAAGAACTTTTGGGGGGTGTCTAGAGATAGCCATTTCCATTTGAAAGCTGCTCGCAAGCAGACACCTGCACCCAGAGGGCCGCCTGTGAGGAAGACATAGGGCTGTTTTATCAACATAAAACAGGATATAACTGTTATAAATATGGATATATCAGTGTTGGAAATAATGATTGACCATGTGAAAAAAAAGGGTTACATTAATGATATAATTACATATTATAATGCAATGAATTAATAATTCCATTTCTTCTGAAGGCTTGGCAAAATAAAGAATGTAATCATTATTTTTAAAAATATATATTTTATTGATTTTGTACAGAGAGGAAGTGAGAGAGATAGAGTGTTAGAAACATCGATGAGATAGAATCATCGATCAGCTGCCTCTTGCACACCCCCTACTGGGGATATGCCCGCAACTAAGGTACATGCCCTTGACCGGAATCGAACCCGGGTCCCTTCAGTCCCCAAGCTGACGTTCTATCCATTGAGCCAAACTGGTCTCGGCTAAAAAATGTAATTATTTACATACTGGGATTTAGTCCTATGGTTTTCTTATCCTCCCCACCCCTGTTTGTTTCTATATTCTTTCCTTTATTTTCAAATTTTTGGGGAATATTTTTACTATTCCTTCTTAATTTTATTATATGGCTTTTTAAAAAATATATTTTATTGAATTTTTACAGCGAAGAAGGGAGAGGGATAGAGGGTTAGAAACATCAATGAGAGAGAAATATCGATCAGCTGCCTCCTGCACACCACCCGCTGGGGATATGCCCATAACCAGGGTACATTGCCCTTGACCGCAATCAAACCTGGGACCTTTCAGTCTGCGGGCAGGCTTATGCTCTATCCACTGAGCCAAACCGGTTAGAGCTATTATGTGGCTTTTTAATATATTTCTGTGTGTGTGTGTGTGTGTGTGTGTGTGTGTGCGTGTGTGTTGTCTTATTTTTAGTAGTTTCTTTTTTAAATTTTTTTCCTTATTAATTAAGGTATTACATATGTGTCCTTATCACCAGATTACTACCCCAGCGTCCCCCCGCTCCACTCATGCCCTCACCCCCCTGGGAATACAATATACATACCCACTTCTCACAGTCTACTAGATTTTTATTTAGTATTCTCTATAGTAAAGTTTTTGTTTCATTTATTTCATCTGAAAATTTCTTTGTCACAGCTTTATTTCTGAAGGATATTTTCACTGACTATAGGATTATGATTTGGTAAGATTTTTTTTTTCTTTTAACAGTTCAAAGGTGTTGTCATCTGGCCTTGATGGCTTCTGGTAAGAAATCAATAATCATTCACATAATTGCTCTTCTGGGAATAACATGTCATTTTTCTCTAAAAGCTTTCAAAACTTTACATTTTAATTTTAGCTTTTGATCTGTAATCTGTCTAGTGTTGTTGGTATGAATGTGTTTCTTTGTTTAATTTTCAGTTTATCTTTTTGGAAGTTACCAAGCATTTTGAATCTATAAATCTGTAACTCTTGTGAAAGTGGGCAAGTGTTCAGCCATTATATTATAAAATATTTTTTTTCTGCTTCAATATATCTTTCCCCTTTTTTTGGGGAAACTCCATATACTTATATTGGACTTTTGATATGTCATAAGTTTCTGAGACTCTGTCTAATTTTTTCAGTCTTTGAATTCTTTGTTATTTCACTGTGATACCTAATTTACTTTAGCATCCATTTAACTGGCACTATACATAGTAAGTATAACATTATTGACTATATTTCCTATGCTGCATTTTATATCTTCACGACTGTTTTGCAATTGCCAATCTGTACTTCTCAATCCCTTCACCTTTTTACACAGTCCTCCAACCCACCTCCCCTCTGACAACACTCTCCATATCTATGAGTCAGTTTCTATTTTGTTTGTTTGTAATTTTGTTCTTTAGATGCCACATACAAGTCACATCATATGGTATTTGTCTTTCTCTTAACTGACTTATTTCACTTAGTATAATACTGTCTAGGTCCATCCATGCTGTCATAAATGGTAAGATTTTGTTCTTTTTTGTGGCTGAATAATATTCTTTTATATATATATATAAAAGTGATTTTATCCACTGGTGTATTAATAGGCACTTGGGTTGCTTCCATAGCTTGGCTATTATAACTAGCCAATGAACATAGGATGCATATATTCTTTTGAATTAGTGTTTTGTGTGAACCACTGGGTCATAAAGCAGTTCCAGTTTTAATATTTTGAGGAACTTCCATACTGTTTCCCATAGTGGCTGCACCAATTTGCATTCCCACCAACAGTTCACGAGGGTTCTGTTTTCTCCACAGCCTCACCAACACTTGTTGCTTGTTGATTTATTGCTGATAGTCATTCTGACAATTGTGAAGTGGTGTCTCATTGTGGTTTTAATTTGCATTTTTCTGATGAATAATGACATTGAACATTTTTTCATATGTCTATTGGCCATCTGTATGTCCTCTTTGAAGAAGTGTTTATTCAGGTACTTTGCCCATTTTTATATTGGATTGTTTGTTTTTCTGGTGCTGAGGTGTGTGAGTTTTTTATAAATTTTGTATAGTAAACCCTTATCAGGTGGATCATTGATGAATATGTACTCCCATTCTGTGGGTTATCTTAATTTTGTTGATAGTTTCCTTTGCTGTGGGAAAACTTTTTAATTTGATGTAGTTCCATTTGTTTATTTTTTTCTTGTGTTTTTCTTGCCTGAGGAGATATATCAGGGAAAAAAATTTAGTAAGAAATGCCTGAGATTTTACTGCCTTTATTTTCTTCTAGAAGTTTTATGGTTTCAACTCTTATATTTACATCTTTAATCCATTTTGAGTTTATTTTTGCATATGGTATAAGAAGGTGGTCTAGTTTTATTTTGTTGTATGTGTCTGTCCAATTTTCCTAACACCACAACACAATTTATTGAATAGATTGTCTTTGTCCCATTGTATTTTTTTTTCTCTTTTGTCAAATATTAATTGACCATATAGGCGTGGGTTTATTTCTTGGCTCTCTATTCTGTTTTATTGATTTATATGCCTGTTTTTATGCTAGTACCATGCTGTTTTGATTACTATGGCCTTGTAGTATAGTTTGATACTGGGTAATGTAATTCCCCCAACTTTGTTCTTCTTTCACAAGATTGCTATGGCTATTGGGGATCTTTTGTGGTTCAATATAAATTTTTGAAATATTTGTTCTAGTTCTGTGAAATATGTCATTGGAATTTTGATAGAAATTGCGTAGAATATGTAGTTTGCTTTGGGTAATATGGACATTTTAACAATGTTAATTCTTCCTAGAAGGATGTATTTTTAACAATTGGACATTTCAAGACAGAAAGAACAGAGAAGTTATATTACCCAGAGCCATACAGTAAATTTTCTTTTTAGTAGTGTAGCAGAAGCAAACTTTATTTTCATATCACATTTAGTAGTTTCTAAAACATTTTCTCATTTATTTTCTCATTTGAATTTTATAATCAATCTTGTTAGTACAGATATTAATTTTACTTTGTGTGAAGAAATTAAGGTTTAAGAATTCAAGTAATATTCAGAAAATTGTCTCAGAAATAATCCTGGAGCTGAGATTTTAACCAGAGTCCTTTGACTTTAAGAAATGCTCCTTCTTCCTCACTGTAAGCCATGGATATGCATGTCAGTCAATTAAGCTGAGGTAGCAAGGACTAAGGGAATGTTCCCCTTCTGAGTGATCAATAGGTAACTATGCAGCAGCACTGGCACATGGTTCCAACTTCTCTGGATAGGTATGGGGAATCTCTTAGTGTCTTCACTACCCATCACAACCTCCAAAGAAAGAAAAATGAAAAAAGGGGAATTAAGGTGATTATAACTGGAGACTAGCCAGTAAAACTTTATATGATGAGAAGAAATTACAAGTGTGGCTATTTGGAAGATATGTGGACTAGGTTTCTATGGAAAGTTGTTCTCCTTATATGAATTTAAGATATGGATTTAAGACATGGACTGAAGCGGATTTAGCCATCTATAAAACATGGGCATCAACATGAGTTTTGTGGTGCCTACTTCCCAGTGCATCTCAGCGGGGTCAAATAAGCTGCCTAAACAAAGAATCTGGGACCCAAGAAAAATAATAAAACACATCTAGGTGTCATTGTATAGGTCCTAGCTAGTGCTCCTACTTTGCCTATTTCAGCCAACACTCTCCCCTACAGTTTATTTCTATGGCTGTAAAGCCAGGCCTAACAAATACTTTACACTGATATAGATCTCATACACTTCATGAAAAATGCCTTTCCAATTATAAGGGAGTGTGTGTGTGTGTGTGTGTGTCCGTCCCCATTAGTTCATTGTGTGTGCAAATACCAGGAAGCCACACATGATCCCTGAGCCTAATGTGCTAAAAGGAACCAAAAGCATAAGAGAGAGAGAGAGACTTCCTTTGTGTGTGTCTGGCCTCTCCCTGACTGGGGTCGTCTATCAGAGTAATCGGGTGATTCTGTTTTCCTCCAAAACAAGAAATTCAGTCTCACGTTAGCTGTGTGTCCTTTCTGTGCGCTGGGAATAAGCCAGCAGCGAACTCAACTGGGCCCTCCCTCTCCGCGCGCTGGGAGTACTAAGCCAGCGCCTTTTCGCAAACAAAGTTCTCAGTACCTTCACAGTTTCTGAGGGTCAGCATGCCTACTCTCTCTTTCCCAGATGGCAGAGCCTCCTCTCAGCCAGCTGACTGGTGCTTCAGGGTAACGCTTCCCCTGTTTTCCAGTTCTAAATTCAAATTTGTTGTGGTAAGCTGCATTCGGGTGTCTACCCTATGTTGCCATCTTGGTTTCTCTTAAAGTCTATTTCTATTTAGAAGAACATGTGTGTGCTTAAGGATAGATGGGTGAGAAGAGTGGGGATTTGGATGTCACTGAAGTTAATTGAATGCAGTGAATGACTTTGGAATCAGGCATGTCTTCAACCCACTTCCACTACTTACTGGTTGTGATGTAACTTCCCCAAGCCTTCTTTTCCTCATGTATACAATTAGCTAATGAAATTGAGACT
The DNA here is from genome assembly GCF_964339955.1 of Pipistrellus hanaki. Lineage (NCBI taxonomy): Eukaryota > Metazoa > Chordata > Mammalia > Chiroptera > Vespertilionidae > Pipistrellus > Pipistrellus hanaki. Next base: position 31,963,357 of record NC_140511.1, read on the forward strand.
ACATATATAAGTCTTATGGATGTTACAATGATTAAATATATAGTATAATAACTGATATTTTTAAATGCTTGTGTACCAGGCACTATCCTAAGAACATAATATTAATTCACTTAATTCGTATGATAACTCTAAAAAGATAACCTACTCTTATCATTAGCATTTTATAGATGATGAATCTGACACTTAGAGTAATTAAGGGATCAAGAGTGATGGAAGCTGGAATTGAACCAGACAGGCTGGTTTTAGGGTTGTTCTTGGGCATCACTTTAGTCACTATTTTTCTATAGCTATGCCCTGTGAAGCAAGCAACAGATGTTATTAAAATGGGCAAGGAAAAGAAAATAACTACCTATAGTGAAATGAAAAATGTACACAAATGATTGTACTTTAATTTTGAAACACCACATATGGAATGTGTCTATAAAGCCCTATACATAAGAAACATTTATATACATTTTACATTACTTTTGACTATAATGCTATTTTATCTTATTTCTCCCTTTTGGAACTCCTGCAAAGTACATTAATATGAGACAGGAACCCTTAAAATAGACTTATATCAATGGGTTAAACCAGTGGTCAGCAAACTGATTAGTCAACAGAGCCAAATATCAACAGGACAACGATTAAAATGTCTTTTGAGAGCCAAATTTTTTAAACTTAAACTTCTTCTAATGCCACTTCTTCAAAATAGACTCGCCCAGGCCATGGTATTTTGTGGAAGAGTCACACTCAAGGGGCCAAAGAGCCACAGTTTGCTGACCACGGGGTTAAACTATAACTACCACCACCTTAATTTAAAATCAGTATAAAATAGTGCAAATACTTTTTCCTCCCAGGATGCTGAACTATCAACTCTTTGTGTGTAGACTCTGGGTTACACTGGATGAACAGTTGGACAGTCCTTCCATTGGACTTTGTAGAAAGGCATCATCCTGATGATCACTAGGCAGTGCCTCACGTGATCTTTTGGAAACCCACGGCCATTTAGAAAACACTTGGGCATCTTAGCTCTGTGCTCTCTATTTGCTTACCTTAAAACCTAAGTTTCATGCTGACTTTCCACATGTCTCAATTTCACCAAAGAAGAAGGAACTTACTGTTTTCTCTAGTTCAAACCCCAATAAATTTAATACTCTCTCCAGCAACCACCATTCATTTTTCATTTGTGATGTCAAAATCTTCCTAACTCTTCCTTATTTTTATTTAGCTGTTCTCTGTCCTCTCTTCCATTTTCATCTCTTTCCCTATTTCCACAAAGCTAAAAATTCATATCTGGCCTCAACTAGAGGCTTTTGAGCAAGGATATTTGCAAGTTATTTTCCTTTGACTGGGGCCCAATCTCACTGATGATGATGACATTATGTAGGCTCACTGGACTATATAATGAAACATATTCTTGTTCTTTTTGTTTTTATTCTCTGTGCTTTTCAAACCATTATGATATACATCATCATAATCAACTTGACAGAATCCATTTGAATTATAGAGATAATACAAAGATTTCTCTTAGTGGTCAGATGAAGATTCATTCTTAGTATACTCTGTTGATCCAGTTTCTGGCATCAACTCAGTTATCAATAAATTATTATGAATGAATAATACTGAGGAAACTCGTCCCAAATTTATTAGTGCCCAAGTCAGATGTATCTCCCTATCTTTTATTTCATTGCTTTTTCAATAAATTATATTAAGAGCGTTTGTTCAAATGTATCTCAGTACATAAAAAAAAATCTGTTGACTAGAGTTGTCACTTAGAAGTTTTAATAGATTATTTTATATTTGTGAGTGTTCAGTTACTAAATCATGTAAATTTACTCATTCTACTCAAGATGGTCTTGGTAAGATGTAATTGAGGAATCATATTTTGATAATCTTTTTTTCACTGAAAACCCAGGCTATCTATAATTAGAAAGTAATCAAGTATAGCCTATGGTCTGGGATTCTTATGTTTGATAACCACAGGTCAAAGCCCAGACACATGGATCACCATCTGCCTGAGTCATGAGTTTTCTGCAGCATCTCTGGTCATTTAGTTTAGCTAACAAGGTATTTTTTGCATGTCTACACATGGTTGGAGATACCAACAAAAAGATAAGACATGAGTTTTGATCAAAAGACAAGGAAGAAATCTACTAAATGCACTTAAAAGCAAAAGATAGAGCCAAAAAGTGCCAAGAATGCACTTTATATGCAAAATTATGAAAACCATTAAATATAGGATCTTTGGCTAGGCTATTGTTTAAAATAAAATGATTCCCAGCTAACTTCTCTCTAGTGTCCCATGGAGAATAGGACTCTTTACTAAAGCCACATGATTAGATATGTGGGCTTTTGTCTTTGTTTCTTGTTGGCTGATGAAGTTTGAACAAGTTAACAAGAAATGGAGAAACTATTAAAATGTAGCAGCATTGTTATGAGGATTTACCAATGATGACAGTAATGAGTTTTAGACAGTGTCAGCACATAGTAAGCACTCAGTAAATGTTAGCTATTTTAAAAATTAACAGCAGATGAGCTGGCAGAACTATGGCAGGATGTCTGTGTTGTTTCCATAGTGAGGGACTTGAGTCAAAGCAGAAATATGAAATGACAAATGCCCACCATGAGTTTCAGATACAGCCACATCATTGGCATTTTTCTCATCCCAGATATGGTTTGTGCTAGCCAGGCTGCTTCTGCTTGATAAAGGCAGGGAGAAAACCAAACTCTGTGAGATAGCTCAGTTCCTTTTGGGTAGTCATCAGATCTCACAGAGCCACATCATTACCAGTTAGGGAAAGATACACCATGGAGCCAAATTCATGTGTGAAGGATGATTTCTGTTTATAAGAAGCTACTGATTCCTGAGTCTGACTGTTGCACAAAATGAGGATAAGCATTTCTTCCTATGTTTGGTTCACTGTGAAGTATTAGACTCATATAGTAAGATATTAAGCAACATTCACATTTGGATTATTCATCAAGTATTTATTGAGAAGTTTATTAAGAATTTAATGAGAATTTATTAACAGCAGATAATTTTCAGATAATTAATTCAAAATAAGGCAAAAACTAACTCATATATCAAGGCGATTTTCAAATATCTTTATACATATGCTTAGTGATTCATATTTTTATTTTTTTAATTTATATTTATTGATTTCAGAGAGGAAGGGAAAGGGAGAGAGAGATAGAAACATCAATGATGGGAGAGAATCATTGATCGACTGCCTCCAGCATGTCCCCTACTGGGGATATCAAGCCCACAATCTGGGCAAGTGCCGTGACCTCTTGGTTCAATTCATAGTTTGATACTCAATCATTAAGCTGTGCTAGCTGGGCATATAATTCATATTTTTAGTACAGTGTTCCCCTGTGGGAATGACTATACAAGTTGGTAAGTTGGAAAGTGCAGGCTTTAGTAAAAAATTACTTTCAAAGTAAGTGCTAATACTATCTGCATGTTCTAGAGCAAAAATCTTAGTTTACTTGGTTGTCAGTTGTCTCACCTATAAAATGGGGGAATAATGCCTGGCTCAGTTGCTTGTTGTGAAGATTGAGTTGTCACCATGGCTAGCACTAATTTAACCCTTAGTAAACATTAGTTTAATTTGGACCATTCTTCAATCATACCATCTTTCATAGCACTTACAGCATAGCACTGCTGTATCCCTATAATCCTTTGCTTAATACTTATGACTGATAACAGGTGTAGACACTCAGCAGGCACTCCAGAACTTTAGGTGTTGTCTGCCAACACAAATTCTAAATCAAACTTGGTGCCTCTGCTTGAGGATTTGATGATTAAAGAAATCTCATTCATATAAGAAAAATGTATTGGGTACCCACATTATGCTGGCCATTAGGGAGGGATACAGATGTGCCCTCATGGACCCCACAGACAAGCATGCAATACTGTAAAAGGGTATATGTGCCAATATGGGGGGAAATTTGGCACTATGAATCACCCTATTGCTCTGATAGATGGTGCTCCTACTTTGCCTATTTCAGCCAACACGCTCTCCTACAGTTTATTTCTATGGCTGTAAAGCCAGGCCTAACAAACACTTTACACTGATATAGATCTCATACACTTCATGAAAAATGCCTTTCCAATTATAAGGGAGTGTGTGTGTGTGTGTCTGTGTGTGTGTGTGTGTCCCCATTAGTTCATTGTGTGTGCAAATGCCAGGAAGCCACACATGATCCCTGAGCCTAATGTGCTAAAAGGAACCAAAAGCATAAGAGAGAGAGAGAGAGAGAGAGAGAGAGAGAGAGAGAGAGAGAGAGAGAGAGAGAGAGAGAGAGAGAGAATGGCCAGATAATTGGCATTCCAAACTCATTTTTGTGTTCAGAAGTGGAATAATCAAGGAAATCTTGCTAAAAGAGAGTAAGAAGAAGAATAGTAATGGCTACCACTTATTGAGTGTTTCCAATGCTCATTCAGCTATTATCAGCATTTCATCACCTTAACTGTAATTCTACACAATATGTTGGTGAAGAGCTTTCCATTGCATCCCCATTTTACTGATGTAAGAACTGAGGTACAAAGATTAATTTTTAAAATGACACACCTATTAAATGAGGTGCTGAGTGAGATCTGATATCTAAACAGAAACTTTAAGTAGTTGTTAAAAGGGTATCCTGGGAAGATAGAGGGAGCAAAGCCTTCCGGGCAGAGGGAATCCTAAGTACAAAGGTCCAGAGACAGACAGCAGGGAAGAGAAACAATGTCTGTGGGGTGGCAGGAGCTAAGAATGGGATTGGGGAAAAGAAGAGGTAAACTCACAGAGGGAGGCAAAGGCCAGGTAAACCAGTTAAAGGCATTCTCATGCTTCGTGGTGAGTGACCTGGGAAACCAGGGAAGGATTTATGTGTTTGCCCAGAAGCTACTTGTAGTGCCGAAGAAACACTCTGGCCAGAATATGCAGAGAAGGGTGGAGGGTGGAGGGTGGAGCCTGGATTTAAGGAGAACAATTGGGATTTTATGGTGTCAATTTTAGGGAGAGATGATGATGTTTTGGACTAGGGCAGCAGCAGGAAAGATCAATAGAAGTAGATGTGGTAGTAGAGGACTATTTTAGGTAGTTGAATCGACAACTGGTGGTGATAAATCAAATGAGAAAGTTGAATGAGAAAGTAATCAAAAATAAAAATATTTTATAGATTTCTGAACTAAGAAACCAGGTGGTTAGAATTTTCATTCTTTGGGAAAGGGAATGCAAGAGAAAGGACAGACGAAAGAGAAATGTATTGAGTTAGTTACCTAATTTTGCACAATTATGTGTGCAACATCCAAGGTTGGTATCAAGTGGGGGCTTCAGAGGTGAATTTGTCTGAAGGATTCTGGTCTTTCATAAAAATTCAGTGTGAAGAATCTGTTCAATGAAGGAAATTGCATTATTGTAGACGCTTTCCCCACAATACTATGGTGGGAATTTTGTTGAAGGAAAAGTGCAGGTTAAAAGCTATAGTTGGTTTCCCGGTCCTGATTCTAATGTGAGGAAGAATAGATGCCCTGATGTCAAAGGGGGAAATTTAAACGTCTGTAGCTAACCTCCCTTCATGTCTGTATTAGTGTGCTAGGTCTGCAATTACAAAGTACCACAGTCTGGGTGACTTAAACAATAGTCATTTACTTTCTCACAATTCAGGAGGTTGGACCTCCAAGATCAAGATACTGGAAGAGTTGGTTCCTTCTGAAGGTGGTGAGGGAAGGATGTGCCCAGGATAGTGCCACCTCACTTGTAGACATATTTTCCTTGTATCTTCATGCTGTATGTCCTCTGTACATGCCTGGAACCAAATTTCCTTTCTTCTAAGCACTCCAGGTATATTGGATTAGGACCAACCCTAACGCCCTCATTTTAACTTAATTATTTCTGTGAAAACCCCATCTCCAAATGTGATTACATTCTGAAGTACTACTGTAACAAACTACCACAACATAGTGGTTTCAAACAATACCAATTTTTTACCTCCCAGTTCTGAAGGTCAGGAGTCTGGGTACAGCATGGCTCAGCTGGTTCTCAGCCTCGTTTCACAAGGCTCAAGTCACGATGTTGGCACAGACGTTTACTCCTGGAGGCTCCAGGGATGGATTCCTTTCCAAGCTCATTAAGACTATTGACTGAGTTGGGGTCCTTATGCTTATAGGACTGAGGTTCCAACGTCCTTGCTAGTTGTCAGCTGGGAGCTGATGTTTGATCCTAAAAGGGATCCCTTTCCATGCTTCTAGGGGCCTGCAGCAACAGTGGCTAGAGTTCCCCTCTTGCTTGGGCTCACTCTGACTTCACCTTCTGCATCCACATCCATCTGCTTCCAGCTGGCGGAAGTCCTCTGCTTGGAATGGCTTGTGTAATTAGATTGAGCCCACCTGGATAATCCAGAATACTCTCCTCATCTGAGAGCCAGCTGAGTAATTACCATAATTGCATCTGTAAGGTCCATTTTGCCATATACTGTAGCACAGGGGTCCTCAAACTTTTTAAAGTGGGGCCCAGATCACGGTCCCTCAGAGAGCTGGAGGGCCGGACTATATGAACTACTAATTCCTACTGTAACACCTCGGCTGCGCTCACTGCCCAAAAAACCTGGCGGGCCGGATCAGACTCCTTTGCGGGCCGCATGTGGCCCGCGGGCCGTAGTTTGAAGACCCCTGCGTAGCATATGCACAAGTTTGGAGATCAGGGTATGGACTTCTTTGGGGAACATTATTGTGCCTACTACAGTAAGCAGACACATAAATACCTCATTACACTCAGAGGTTAGCAATGTTACATACTGGCTAAGCGTGTAGGCCAGTGGTCGGCAAACTCATTAGTCAACAGAGCCAAATATCAACAGTACAATGATTGAAATTTCTTTTGAGAGCCAAATATTTTTTTAATATATTTTATTGATTTTACACAGAGAGGAATTGAGAGGGACAGAGAGTTAGAAACATCGATGAGAGAGAAACATCGACCAGCTGCCTCTTCCACACCCCCCACTGGGGATGTGTCCACAACCAAGGTACATGCCCTTGACCGGAATCAAACCCGGGATCTTTTAGTCCGCAGGCCGACACTCTATCCACTGAGCCAAACCGGTCCCGGCGAGAGCCAAATTTTTTAAACTTAAACTATATAGGTAGGTTTATTGTTATTAACTTAATTAGGGCACTCCTAAGCTGGCCTTTGCTAAAACCTCAAGGGGCCCAAGAGCCACTTGTGCCTCAAGAGCCGCAGTTTGCCGACCACTGGACTGTAGGCTACGGAGCACCACTCCTTGGGTTCTTCCACCTATATGTCTCTCACCTTCAACAAATCACTTAACCTCTGTGTCTCAGCTTTTTCACCTATAAAATGAAAGTAATAGTAGTACTTCTCTCAAGAGATTCTTGGGGAAATTGAATGTCACTATATTTAAAGTTTTTAGAACAATGTCTGCTACATAGTAAGTGCTGTGCTTAATCTTGTGTGTTACAATTACAAATTGATACTCATTATGAAGAAAAAAATGTGCTATAAGAAACAGATGGGGGACCAGTTTCCTAATGAGTAGTCAACACAAATCTCTGCAAGCTTCGAACTGAACCATGGAAGCTATAGAGTGACAGGACTCAACTAGCACATTTCAGAGGACCATTCTGACTGCTGAGTGGGAAGAGACAGAAGGGAAAAGCAAAAAAGCAGAAAAACTGATTAGAATTCATGGGTACAGTCCACATGAAAGACTTGTGGCAGTGGAAACTGAGACAACTGAATATATTTAAGATGTATGTTGGAGGTTGTGGCAAGTTGAATAGTATTCCCCCTCCACCAAATGTCCATGCCCTAATCTCAGGAACTTATGTTATGTTCCATGGCAAAGGGTTCTTTGAAGATGTAATTAAGGTTTCTGATCTTAAAATAAGGACAATATCCGGTGGGTCCAATTAGATTGGATCCAGGTGGGTCTAATCTAATCACATGAGCCCTTAAAAAGAGAGAGCTCGCACCAATTGTCTCCAGCTGGAGACACAAGAGGATTTCAGAGAGATGATATAAGGAGGTCTGATTCCGTGTAAGAGGAGAGTGTGGAGTGCCTTTTCTGGCTTTGCGGTGTAGGGGCTGTGTGCCAGGACTGGAGAGAGACCTTAAGACAAGGCAAGGAGGCCCTCAGTTGACGGCCAGCAAAGACAAGGGCCTCAGGCCTACAGCCGCCAGCAGCGAATCCTGCCAACAATCTGAAAGAGCTTGCAGGCAGCTCCTTCCCAAAGCTTCCATGGAGCCCAGCCCGCTGATACCTTGATTGGGGCCTTGTGATGCCAGGAGCAGAACAACCAGAGGAGCCAGCCTGGACGTCTGTACTGCTGAATGGTGAGTAATAAACTGGTTTTATTTTTAAAGGTTTTTTACTTATTGGTTTATGTTAAGCCACCAAATTTGTGGTGATTTCTTACAGCGTGAATAGGAAATGGGTACATTTTCATATTAATGTCAGTCTCCCTCATAGACTGACTTTTGTTACAGGTACTGTGTGTGTATAGTTCACTACTTCATTCCTGAGACTTAGCCCAGTGCCTGGCATGTGGTAGGTGCTCAACAAGTATTTTGTGGCAAAAGTGAAGCAATTAAAGTTTACCTAACTCGAGCCGAAGCAGGTTTGGCTCAGTGAATAGCAGTGTTTCCCAAACTTCTCTCATGATGAGAATCACCTGGTGGAGTTGTTAAAACACAGATTCCTGAATCCCAACTAAGAAGTGCTAAACTAGAATTTTTGGGAACATATAGGTAAAATTGTATACTTAACTAGTGCTCTAACACAGATGTTATATACAGAGCACTAAGTTAGGTATGCAATTTTACCTATATGTTCTCAAAAATTCTAGTTTAGCACTTCTTAGTTGGGATTCAGGAATCTGTGTTTTAACAACTCCACCAGGTGATTCTCATCATGAGAGAAGTTTGGGAAACACTGGAATAGAGCGTTGGCCTGCTGGTTGCCGGCACATTCCCAGTGGGGGGTGTGCAAGAGGCAGCTGATTGATGATTCTCTCTCATCAATGTTTCTAACTTTGTATCTCTCTCACTTCTTCTCTATAAAAAATCAATAAAATATATTTTAAAAAAAATAAAAATAAAAAAAATAAAGTTTACCTAACTTGCTTTAATGTTACACAATTAGTAAGTCTTTGAACTTACTAATAAGCCTTGAACTCATGCCAGAGCTCTACCTATAATGTTTTGAACATTAAGAGGGCATATACAGTAAAGCCTCTGATGCAGAGTAGGCACTTGGTAGGTATTATATCCTCCATTTCCCCTTAATTATCCTGACCCAAGCTCTGCCTCTCCCCGTTTGCCCTTCTGGCCAATTGTAATGTCTCGCTGACTAAGCACTTTCTCTTCCAGTCTCTCTCCTGCCAGATTAATATCCCACAAACACATTAAGTAAGATAATGTTTTTGAAAGAACGGGGACAAGTGTAAAGCCCACGTATCGTTACTATTATTACCATACCTCTCATTTCCAGGCCACATTATATCTCAGTTGCTGAGCCAAGATGCTTGTCTCACAGCCACTTCCCCTGTGCTCTCGGACTCACACTTCACTGTCCCTCACTATGTACCCACTGTGCAAGCCAAGCTTCTCCTTTTTGTTGGAGAAGCATCCATGACTCTCTGCTACCTTAGGCCCTGGTTTATGCTCGTTCTGGCTTCCCTTCCTAAGCATCACCCAAGCCCCAGCTTAAAAGCCCACCTTCTTCTAATAGTGTCTTCTACCTATACTCTGTCATTGCTCTCCTCTGAATTCCTGCAGCACTGACTCTGATCCAAGCTCTTTTTCATTTATTCTAAACTGTATGTCTTTGGTTGGTAGCTCAGTTGACTAGAGTATTGTCCCAAAACAACAAGGTTTCTGGTTCCATTCCCAGTCTAGTCACATACCAAAAATCAACCAATGAATGCATGAGTAAGTGGAACAACAAATCATATTTCTCTGACTCTCAAAAATCAAATGTACTATAAAAATAAACTATGTCTATGATGTAACAGAAAATGACCTCTATCCATTACTGTTTGGGTGGCTTTGAGTTGCAGGGTGTGTGTGTGTGTGTGTGTGTGTGTGTGTGTGTGTGTGTGTGTGAATGTAAAACTAAGTGTGTAAGTCTTGTCTTCCCAGCTCCACAGTAGACCCCTCACAGCCTGAGTTTGCATGGTTAGGTTCTGGGGTCACACAGGCTGCATTCAAATCCTTATTGGTTCTTAGACACACCTGTTAGACCCTGGGCATTTTCATTAATTTCCCTAAAACTCTTTCTTCATCTATGAAATGGAGAGAAAACAGTATGCTTAACTGGCTGTTGTGGGAAATAAAAGGCCATTCATGGAAAGCTCTTAAAATACTCTGGTCTGTTAAGTGCTCAATAAACATGGTCCGTTTTTAATTTTTATTACTATCCTTACCACTGTTCTGTACCTTTCTCAGTGTCTAATAAAAACTGAACACATTGTGGGTGTTGGATAAATATCCTCAGGTGAACAATGATAAAAAAAAAAAATGAGCTACATTAGTTGGTGAATCTAGCAGAGGAAAATCAGAAATGGGGTTCAAATGAGTAATTGTCAGAACTGAGTGCTCCACTGCCAAGAACCAGGAATTGATTTTGAAGGTGAAGATCCCCACTTCCTGCTGCCTACACCCTGAACCTGGCTCCCTGACTGAGTTTGGGTACCCTTGGCCCCTCATGCCCCCTCCCCTCTGGCCCAGGTCCCACAGATATGACTATCTTCACCTTCTCCTGGGCTGGAATTTGCTTGAAAGTTTTCTTCATGGAAGATAACCCCTCCCCCCAGCAGGGAACTCTAGGGGTGTATCCTGGGGGATCCACCACCCACAGGTGTTTCTACTCCTGGGAGGTCCCTGCACCAAACATTCAACCAAAGTCATTTAACCACAAAAATCTGATGTCTACAAGAATAGAAACTGGGTTAAAAATGACATCAAGACAATAATTATTGGACACTTGTGTAAAATACCTTAGATATTTTAGGAAGCATAGGAAGCATAAAGATAATTATTGCTCTTAGAACAACAAAAGGAGTCTCTTTATTGAGACCACTTGGGAAATTGGGTAGGCTGAATATTGCATCACCTATTTGCTTGGCAGGCTATTCCTCATTAGAACATGGGGTTGGTCCTGTCATATGATTTTAGAGAGTATAGCAGAGAGTTAGAGAAAACATGCCTTACATTCTGAGAAGACCAGGATAGCATAAGTGAAGAATGTGGAGAGAGGGCAAGAGTACAGAGAAACCATCCTCATTCCAAAGAATGTTTGAAATAAATAAAATATCACTAATTCAAGTGTTAGTAAGAAAAGCATGCCAGGTAATGAAGGGAATCATATAAAACATTTCCCTAAGTGGAATCCAGCAGCCATTTCTCTGATTTCTTAAAGGCACATGCCCTCACAGTATCCTTCCAGAAAACAGCCCATTGGTATAGCTAGACTGAAAAAAAACTAGAGTGATTCAAAACCCATGACTATCATTGTACCATTTTTTTTCTGTTGGTTGTGTTGCTTGATTAGCATTGCAATGTCTGCAAAGGCTCCATAAAACAGAGCTGTGAAGAGAAAGAAGGAAATGTTGCTCATTTCGGTGTCCTTTCCAAAGGCACCTGAGCTGGGAACATTCTCCAGAAATGCATCTTTTCCTATTAGCAGGTGCCCTTTTGAAAAGCATTTGTTAGGATGCTATTGCCAGCAGGGGATCAGAGCCAGGCTCCTGTTTGCAGAAATGTGTTCCTGCAGCCCTGCCTCTTAGACTGGTCAGCCAGGAAACATGACTGACAAAGCACCCCTTTTCTGAGTATCCTTTGGCAGTGGAAAACTGAAGAGGATGCCAGTTTATAAAGAGTTACAGGATAGAATACCCACCAAAGTGGTGTGGGGCCTTCTTTTCCACCACTGGATTTAGATTTCCTTACCTCCAGAAGTTTTTACATCTTCTTGTCCCAAATGATTCATGGTTTACATAATTTATACCCCATTGGTTTATTTCATATCCATGAACATTTCTCTTCTGTCACCTCTAAAGTCACATTAATAAATCGCCTGGATTATTGCCTTTCCAGCCAGTATGAAAGGATAGAGTTGGGAATGGGTATGTATATTCCTTCATTTTAACTTACAAGAAGTTGCTTAGGCCAAAACCAGTTTGACTCAGTGGATAGAGCATTGGCCTGCAGACTGAAAGGTTCCAGGTTCAATTCTGGTCAAGAATATGTACCTTGGATGCCAGCACATCCCCAGTAAGGGGGTGTGCAAGAGGCAGCTGATTGATGTTTATCTGTTATCGATGTTTCTAACTATCCCTCTCTCTTCCTCTCTGTAAAAAATCAATTAAGATATATATTTTTATAAAAATTGCTTTGAATCCATTGGGTCTCTTTAGTCCACCACCAGATGGACCTTCCTTTCACAAACTACTTATTCCGAATTATTTTTCTGAGCACCAGGAAATGTTCGTCAAATGCTTTTCCTGTTGTCCTAAATGTCGCACTTTTCAGTGATTGGGTAAAAATAATGTTGGCTGTAGAATATAAGAAGTTTTCACAGTGTTAGCCTAGGTACTACCTACCTCCAGGGTACATAGCCTGTTTGCCCTAAGCATTCTAATTAGCTTTCAGAACTCTGGCTCCAAACAATTCCTTCATGACACTGGCCCTCTCAGTCCTAGATATGAAGTAGGTTTCCTCTTGTACTAACCACTCCCAGAGACTCCCGAGTGTTCCTTTGCTTCTCCTGTGGTATATAAAGGCAGCAGGGATTTCCCTAACCGTAGGCAGTACTACTGTCCGACTGCAAGTTGTGAATGAAGCTCTCTGCCTTCTCAAAATAATACTTCTAGCCTTCTTTTTTTCCTGTTGATGAATAGAAAATCACCCACCTGATTTGAAGCATAAGAGAAAATAGATGTTGAGCCCTAACCGGTTTGGCTCAGATAGAGTGTCGGCCTGTGGACTGAAGCATCCCAGGTTCGATTCTGGTCAAGGGCATCTACCTTGGTTGTGGGCACATCCCCAGTAGGGGGTGTGCAGGAGGCAGCTGATCGATGTTTCTCTCTCATTGATGTTTCTTCTACCCCTCTTCCTTCCTCTCTGTAAAAAAATAATAATAAAATATATTAAAAATTATAAAAAATAAAAAATAAAAGAAAATAGATGTTGAGGTTCTTAAGTAACCATTTCTACTCTGTGTTCCGTTAGATACTCCTGTAATACTTAATGTGAATAGTTTGTCAATATTGCTATAAAGCAGTGATTTTCAAACTTTTTCATCTGATGGCACACATAAACTAATTACTAACATTCTGTGACACACCCAAAAATATATATTTTTTGCTGATCTAACAAAAAAAATAGGTGTGATTTTGATTAATTTACCCCCCCCCCAAAAAAAAAGTAATTACATAATTAAACTGTGGCTTCTCACTCATTGATAGTCTTCCTAAATCAACACTTCTAGTGGTGCAGGTTAATATATTTTAAGTCTGGGGCAGTAAGAAAGAAAAAAGTTGTAACTACATTTTTGTTATTAACATGGTTATTATGTGTTATATTTCCTTAGTGATAAATAACATTTTAAACAATCTGATCAACATATCATTCTCAGTTAAATTCCTATTTTCTATAAAGTAGTCCTTAAAAACTTTCTACTAAAGACTCCTCATGAGAGAGAGAGAGAATCAAACTCTAACCCTTGATATTTGGGAGCTTGTCATAAAAGCCTGCCAAAAGCAAAAACAAACTTTGAAGTCATCTTTTACTTAAAAATTCATGTTTTATATTCTACTCCCTGATATATTTGCATTTTTTCATATACAATTAATGTTTTATTTATTAACAAGTAAAAACTGAGTCCTGTTTATCTGGTGCCTTCCTAAACTCTTACACTGATGGTCAAGGGTATGGATATCCCTATTTGGGAAGCAGAGCCCCTTAATGGAAGTTCATTATTTTTTATTGTGGCCTCAATTAAACTTTTTGACCAAATCTTATTCTACAAATACCAGGATTTCTATGCAGGAAAGAAAAAAGTTTATCTCAAGTCCATGCCTTAAGTCTTCATGCTTCTTGACTAATAAATACATGATTCCTTTTGTCTTCAATGTCCTTCCTGCTTTCTCACTTAACCAGCTCCTGTGTGTGATAGAGATTAATGACACAGGCCTTGAAGTCAGAGAGACTGGACATCTGGGGCTGTTCTAGACAAACATGTAGGGAACTCTTTACCAGGTGGTCATGGTATTTAAAATTCCAGTGCTGCCGTATATTAGCCAAATGATCTTGAGCAAAAAACCTTAGTAAGCCTCAATTTTCAACTATGTAAATTGAGATTGGTAATAGTAGCTCTCTTTCCAATTTATTATGGGAATTAAATGGTATGATGCATGTAAAGCATCTTACTGTCTGATCCACAGTAAGAGTTCAATTATTATTTCTTATAGTTTAAGATCCAGTTGATCCAATTAAAAAGGTCATCTTTTTGTTTGTGGCATCTTCCTCCAATTTCCATGAAAAATTAGTGATCTTCCTTTTTGGGTTTCATTGCATTTTTTTTTTTTTTTTTGTATAAAAAGTGTTTTGCGTTTTGTTATTTTTTTTTCCCCCTGGGGGGATGCTGCGAATAAGGAAAATATTCTGTGCAAAAGAGTTAAATTGTGATGCAGTGTGGCTGTGAAAAAACGTGGCTATGAGGCAGCTATAAGGTCTGCCCCTTCTCCAGCTAGACAGCTGTGCCTCTGCCTGTCTGCTTTTGCCATGCTGGTCTGCTCCCCTGTGTTCCATTTGGTCTGCTCCCTTCTGTGTGGGTCTGCTTTTGTTGCACTGATCTGCTCCACTCTGCTCTAGGGAGACACCTTTGGTGGAAAGGGAAAGTGTCCCATTTCTTAATGTTTCCCTCTGTCTTCCCAATACAGTCATACACAGAATTTTTCATTAAGTCACTGTACAGCATTTTATTATTACTATGTAAATATAACTCCTAGCTGAATTGTGTGATGGTTATGTTTGTTTTGTACATTTTGGTTATAGTCATTGTTCTATGATTTGTTTGTTTAAAGGTTAGGTAGGTACCTATTATTACCTCTTCTCAAACTCCCATGAAAAAGTCAATTACCTTTTAATGGCAAATAACATCCAATAGTCCTCCCCCATCACCCATAGTCCTTTTTTTTGCTTCTTGGAGAAATAATTCCCTGGTACCTTGTCCTCCAACCTCACATAGAGCTGCTTTCTCTTTAGGCTTCTGTTATGGACTAAATCATAACCTCATAAAATTCATGTGCTGATGTCCTAATTCCCAGCACCTCAGAATATGACTATAAGTGGAAATAGCACCTTTAAAGAGGTGATTAAATTAAAATGAGGTCATTAGGGTGGCTCTAATACTACCATTAACATGTGTTTCACCTTTATTGTTTGAATTCCCAACATTTTCATTATGTTTTATAGTCTGTGCTTATTTTGATTTAGCCACATATTTACTATTGTCTTGATTTTAGTTGCTTACAATTCTTTCTGGGAAGAATTTCCTTCTGCTTTGAAGGTACCCTCAAGTTTTTTCTTTTTGTTTTTGTGTGTGTGTTTGTATAGGGCTATCGCTAGTAGACACTTTCAGTTTTTGTCTGAAAATGTGCTCCAGTTTTATCAGAATGCCTTTTCTGAGTGTAAATTTTCTTGAGAAGAGATTTTAGGTAAATGAGAGTGTGTATGACATGGCATCTGCTGGGGACACAAATGCAAAGACCTTGAGCTGGAAGCATATTTGGTGGTTTGACGGATAGCAAGGAGATTAATGTGGCTAGAGAGTAAATAAGAGAAAGAGTAGCAAGTGAGGTGGGAGTAGCTGGACTAATCAGGTAGACCTAGGCCAATGGTCAGCAAACTGCTGCTCACAAGTCACATGCAGATCTTTGGCCCCTTGAGTGTGGCTCTTCAACAAAATACCACATGTGGGAGTGCACATACAGAGCTATTGAAACTTCATGGCCCATGTGCAGAAGTCGGTTTTCGGCTCTCAAAAGAAATTTCAATCATTGCACTGTTGATACGTGGCTCTGTTGACTAATGAGTTTGCCGACCACTGACCTCGGCCAGTGGAAGGGGTTTGGCTTAAACAGAATGAAGTGAGTAGTCTTTATTTTGTTTTTTTATCTGATAAGAGTTGACTTAGGTTTTAATAGGATAACTGACTGCCATGTGGGTAATAGATTGTGCAGAGTAAGGACAGAATTAAGAGAGTCCATTTAGGAAACTTCTGCTTTTGCAGGCAGGAGGTGAGGATGGCTCAGGCCAGGCTGGTGCTTGTGCATGTGGAGGATGTCGGGATATATTTGTTCATGCGATGGGTCTTGGTCTAATGAGCTTCTTGTCAGGAGTCATTTTGCCCCATGATTTCCCTTCTCCAAGCACTCCTGCTTTCTCATGGCTTCAGGTCTCCCAAGGGATATTTCTAATGCAGGGGGGTTCCTGAGGACCTTGATTTGCTCCAGGGGGTCCACAATGCCATGGCCATGCCCAGCACAGGGGAGATCCAGAGCCTGGGGGCAGCCAGACTTCAGGGCCCATGCCTTCCCTGATCTAGCCCTCCTCCCACTTGCCTGGGGTTCTGTTTCATCACTGGATGCATTCACACTGTTCAAATAGTTTTATTTTCTCCAAAATAAATTTGAGGACTTCTCATTGTGAGAATTCAGCCCCATTCTCCAAAGGAGGACAATTAGCGTGAGAGAGGTGCAAGTGCCAACAAAAGATGGATTTCTCTTCTGGAGGAATGATCAGCTTCTGAAGGAGCTTTTGGTATTGAAATATAACCTGAAAATTAAACAGGATGAACTTGGTGAGATCCAGAGAATGGCTTAATTTTGTACTCATTCCTGTCTGTCTTAAACATACTCTGTCCGATCTTTCAAAAGTCCTGCCAGATACCATCTTGAAAGATAATGAAGTGTCTTGACCCCATCCAACTATAAGAATAGGTCCACCTTGATTACTAAGCCTCACTTTCAATTATAAAGGAACCCTGCCTCTCAGCAGGCCTCCAGGCAGGGAGCTAGAGACTAGTGTCCCTGCTGCAGGCACCTCAGGGGGTGTAGATGGTTCTCTTAGAGCCTGCCTCACTCAACCTCAGGGCATCGCAGAAAGACTGGATGGGGGCAGGTGGACAGATCCCCAGGAGTGGTGTCTGGGGCTTACCTTGCAGTTCTTATCTGCTGCCCAAAGGGCAGGGTGACCCTAGAAGTTAATGGGACATTTGCCATTCAGATGGGTCCAGTTCAGGTGAGAGGTGGTAAGAGGAGCCTTTAGGGACAGCAATCCTGAAGTGAGGCAAGTATAGCTCTGTCTCTTTAGAGCCAACCGTGGCAACAGCAGCAGCCACGGCAAATTTTTCTGCCAACAGATTTAAGGCTAAATCTTGCCATGTGCCAGTGTGAGCTAAGCTATTTTCTGCATTATCTCATTACCCTTCCCATACTCTCCAGGAGTCAGGTATTATTATTATCCCTTTTACAGATAGGGAAACTGAGGCACAGCAATGTTAAGTGACTAGCATAAGGTAACACAGCTCTGAAGTGGCACTCTCAGGATCTGCTATCCATGCTCTTACTCACTTACTTCCATTGCCCTCTGGATTAGGGATTAAAAGCATATGTCCAGAGTTCATATGAGAATTAAGCTTCCAAATTGGTTAACTGCAAATGTTGGTAATAATTATTGTCTGCACAGGGAAGGGAAGCACAACCCTAAGTCCTATGCTCTACTGTTCATCTTCCATTCACCTGTTCATCTGTTTTTATGTACATGCCAAGTTATTTACTTAGCGATTAGTACCTATCAAGCACTTACTGTGTGCTGGGTGCTGCACTGAACATGTTAAGGGTAATCACAGTTCTAGGAGATCAAAACTATAGCTCAGCCAATTCTGTAGCTTAAAATATGCAGAGATTGTATTCAAGCCCAACTGCAAAGTCAACAAGCTTTTTAATGATAATGTGATGTTCAAATGCAAAGTTTTGCTTTGTTCATTTTCATCGCTGTTTTTATTCTAGGGGAGGTGTTGTGGGAGGGCAGAACCTGAAGGGTCCTCTAACAGGTAAGGGCTCTATTAGCTCTGACAAGATAGGAAAACATCAGAAAGGCTGTCTGGAATATGAAAGGCGAGTCTGATAGATGACAAGCTCCCATGCCTTTGCCAGACGCTCCTACGAGGTCAGGGCAAGGTGAGCTCCCCATGCGGTCCCTGTCTCTGCTCAATCAGTATCTGTCAGGGCCCAGCAAGAGGGAGAGATGCTGCCAGGAGCACAGGCTGCTCAAGGCTCCCTGAAGTCCGCCGGCGGAGCTCAGATTGGCAGGGATGCGTTTTGCAAGAACTCCTGAATGTCGTGGGATGGGCAGCAGGCAGAATTATGACCCCCTTTTCTGATTGTACAGTGAGATTTAGTGGAGAGAAGTGAAAAAGGTGGTAAGGACCACTGCCTCTCCCCAGGCAGCAGGTGTCTCGATTGGAAAGGGTGCTGAGCGAAGACAAGGAGATTTGTGTCTGCAGTGAAGATGTCCCTCAGGGTCACAGGGATCCTCAGACAAGGAAAGGGGGCTTCTCATGACACAAGGTAATAGATCAGGGAAGCCCATCACTGTCTGAGGGGCCATGTCACCCAGGGAAATGGCTCCTCTGGTCCCTTCCCACTCTCCATTCACTGTCTCTCTCTTCCCTGGTGCTTCTCCATCCATCCATGTAATTTTTAAAAAAATATATTTTATTGATTTTGTACAGAGAGGAAGGGAGAGAGATAGAGAGTTAGAAACATCGATGAGAGAGAGTCATCGATCAGCTGCCTCTTGCACACCCCCTACTGGGGATATGCCCGCAACCAAGGTACATGCCCTTGACCGGAATCGAACCCGGGTCCCTTTAGTCCCCAAGCCAACTCTCTATCCATTGAGCCAAACCGGTTTCGGCCATCCATGTAATTCTTATTCATTGGTTAGAGCTCTTCACAAACCGTCTCCTTCAGAGACTGCAAACACAGAAAAAGAATCTCAAAAAGTTCTGTAGAGAAGTGGGTACAACCCATTATGCTCATGTTTTCAAGGTAAATTTGCTAATTTTCTCGTGTGTTTCTGACTGGAGGTGGGATTTGGAATTTGTCGTCAAGTGGTAGCTGGGAGATGGGGCAGTGGGAGATGGGGCAGTGTTATCTTCCATGATGACTGCTCTCAGATCCTTCAAGGAACATCCCTGAGTAATGTGACCAGTAATAGGCTCATTTAGCATTTGTGCTTACCTTCTGCGTTGTGTTGCTGTGTGACGTGGAGCCTGGCAGGTGCATTGTAGGCCCCTTAGACTTACTCTGGAAGTGACGTTGGCTTGATTATCTGATCTTCCCACCTTGCCAGGCCTTCAGAGCTTCTGTGCTCTTTAAGCTCTTTTAACAGGGCCAGCAGCTGGTAATGCATGACTCCTTTTTAGAACTCCTCCTTTTTTAATTGAATTTATTGGGGTGACTTTGGTCAGTAAAATCACATGTAGGTTACAGGTGTACAATTTTATAATACATCATCTGTATATTGTATTGCCTCCTTCCACCACCATTTATTCCTCCCTCTTCAACCTCCCCCAACACTCTTTCCCTCTGGTAGTCACCATACTGTTGTCTGGATCTATGGGGTTTGGTTTGTTTTGTTTGCTTAGAAAACATCAAATAGATAGTGTCTGCTTTCTTTGCTAAAATGAAGTTGACTAAATCTCTTCCCTCTCCTATCCTCTTGGTTCACAAACCAGGCCCCAGACACAGAGGTCAAGGACAGACCAAAGAAAGAGGCAGGCCTGTGCAGATTGGTAGGTGGCAAGCTTAATGAGCAAAGGAGTTTACATGGAGGCATCTCTTGGGCAGCCACAAAATGAGTGGACCTTCACACCCATCCACCAGAATCATGAGATTTTATCTCGATGCCTTACCTGCTTCAGGCTTATATTCAGTCCAGTCCGTCTCAGAAACACATCCCTCTTTCCAGGCTGAGTTCTGAAAATAGCTCCCTCTGTGGAGTGGTGGCCCAAACATACCTTCAAAAGACAGGGAAGGGGCGAGGAGGCTCTGATTGCCCGGGTCCAGCTCCTGGACCAACCAATAGCCATGGTCTCTCAGTGAGAGACCTCCTCCAACATCCTCTTCCCCAACCTAGGAGAAAAATCTGAGGACAGTTTCTCCCAGGCAGTTCCCTTCTTCCACTTACAGAGGACTAAACAGATAACCCATTTCCTGAGTCTCAGGTGGGAATCCCTGAGTACTGGACTTGGAGGAGGAAGATCTAGATCCTGTCTTTTCTCTGACTAGCAGAGTCATGAATCCACTTACATCATCAGAGGAGACTAATTACCATTTTCCCCCTCACATTTTCCCCATCTATGTAATTATTCATTGGTTAGGGCTCGGTTGAATGCTTTCTCTTATATAACACCCACACTTCTTTTTAAGCTCCTCACACCTGCAGCTGTTCACTTGTCTGTCTTGTTCAACTGTAAGTACAGAGGATATGGACTCTGTTTTATTCACTGCTTATCACTAGGGACTGTTTATAATAGGGATTTAAAAGGATTTGGGGATTGCTTAAGTGACCTGCCTGTTCGGTGGCTGAAAAGGTGGAATGCTGTAATGCAAGTAAAGTATCTGGCACACAGTTCTATTTCATTGGCCCTTTTTTGGAGACCAAGACCCACTGAGCTGGGATTCTTTCCCCCATAAGAACAGCCTTGGAGCATTTCTTCACCCTCAGCAATTGCCCTTCTTTCTTAGATTCTGACTGTGCTAAGACACAGTGGGTTTTTGTAAACATTCGACACTGGTTGAAACCTGTATCTAGCCAGGAAATTGTAATTTTTCAGGGGGAAAGATTTTTTTTCAGTCAGAAACTTTGCCAAAAAAGGGGGGAGGAGTAGATTTCAGACTATTCGATCATTAACCAAACAATCAAATTAGCATCTGATTCTAAGACATTTTATTTAGTCAGAATTTTTCTCAATTTTGGAAGGGAAAGGGGAAGAGCCTCATGAAAGAGTTTGGGTAGGTTCTTTTCCCCTAAAATGAGATTGTTCCAGTCCACTAGCCTGAGGGCTCAGTGGGGAGAAAGGCTTAGTGGAGTGAATCTGACACTTGCAATGGCCCAAGAGAATCACATTTCACCATGCAATTTCCCATTTTAAGGCAGAGTTTCTGATCATTCTGATACTGACACTTGTTGGCAAGCTTCCTTTTGAGCTATAGGTAAGGGCACACTCACCTTAAACATTAGTAGAAATACAAATTCTGCCAAAAGAGGCCATTGTTCCCCCAGGATGCTCAAAGCTTCAAAGGAACAGATGAGCATTTGCATAATCTGCTTGAAGACAGCAGACAGTGGTAATTTTTAATTCATCCCCCCCCCCCCACTTAGTAAATATCTCTTGGTCAGCCAGACAGTGAGGATTCAGTAAAATCATTCAGGAGTGTGAAAAAGAAATCCAAAGGTTCTGAAGGTAAAGGGAAAATAAACACCAAAGTCCTTTCCCTCCCAAATCTAGGTACATAAAAGGTATAGAAATAGAGGGTTTGTGCCCAGCTGGCATGGCTCAGTGGTTGAGTACTGATGTGTGAACCAGGAAGTCATGGTTTGATTGCCATCAGGGCATATGCTCAGGTTGCAGGCTCAGTCCCCAGTAGGGGGCATGCAAGATGCAGCTGATCAATTATTCCCATCATTGATGTTTCTATCTATTCTTCCCTGAAATCAATAAATATATATATTTTTTAAAAGAAAGGGTTTGCATTGTATGTAGACTTTGTGAAATGATATTAGCTTATTTGAATTGCTAAATAATCTCTTATTTTGATATAACACTACTTGTTATGGAGTGAATGCCCCCCTCCCCCCCAACATACAGACACACACACACACACACACACACACACACACACACACACACACAAATTATATGTTGAAATTTAATCCTCAATGTGATGGTATTAGGAGGTGGGGCCTTTGGGGGATGGTTAGGTCAGGGAGGTGGAGCCTGCATGAATACAATTAGTAATCTTATAAGAAAAGAGCAGAGAGCTCACTCTGATTTCATCATGACAAGTTGGCAGTCTGTCACCTGGAAGATAGTTCTTACCACAGCCCAACTGTGTTTGCCATCCTGATCTCAGATTTCCAGCCTACAGGACTGGGAGAAAGAAATGTCTGTTCTTTATAAGCCCTCCAATCTATACTACTATATAGTAACCTGAACTGATAAGGACATATTCCACTGCCCCAGTTTAATTTAAAAAACTGCAATAATAGGTTTATAATTACTTGAAATGAAACTGCTGGTGATCTTTCCTATCTCTTATTATGAAAATCATTTTATGGTTTTTAAATAGAATAATTAATCACAAGACTTTTCCTCAATTTAGATGGTGGGTCTGTGCAAATGACTTTTTTGGGGGGAAGAGGAGTCTTTATCATAGAAAATTTCAACCTACTACTATCTTATTGGTGATAAAGAAGCCCTTTCAACAGGGCATTGCAAATATAGTATTTTATCATCCTATCTAATAAGAGTAATATGTAAATTGACTGCACCCATGTGGACACAAAATGGCTACCACAAGATGGCCTGCAGGGGAAGGCAGTTGTGGCCAGTTAGGGGTGATCAGGCCCTTTTCATCTATTAACTTTTTGTATATCTTTGGGAGAGATGCATTTTCAGGTCCTCTACACGCTTTTTGATTGGGTTGTTTGTATGCTGTGGAGTTTTATGAGTTCTTTATATATTTTGGAAATTAAATCTTTGTTGGAACTATTGTTTGCAAATATCATCTATATGGTTGGCTGCCTCTTTGTTCTGTTGTCAATTTCTTTTGCTGTGCAGAATCTTTTCAGTTTAATGTAGTCCCATTCATTTATTTTTGCTATTTTTTCTTTTGCTTTTGAGGTCAAGTTTATAAAAAGCTCTCTATAACCAAGGTCCATAAGTTTGGTACCTAACTTTTTTTCTTTGTAACTTATTGTTTCAGGTCTTATATTTAGGTCTTTGATCCATTTTGAATTAATTTTTGTACAAGGGGACAAACTATAATCCAGTTTCATTCATTTGCATGTGGCTTTCTAGTTTTCCCAGCACCATTTATTGAAGAGACTATCTTTACTCCATTGTGTGTCTTTGGCTCCTTTGTAAAAAAAAATATCTGTTCATATATGTGTGGTATTATAGCTGGGCTCTCTATTCTGTTCCATTGATCTGTGTCTCTTTCTCTGCCAATACCATGCTGTTTTGATTATTGTACTGGACTTTGTAAATAATGTGAAGTCAGGTAGCATGATACCTCCAGCTTCATTCTTTTTTTCTCAGGATTACTTTGGCTATTTGGGGTCTTTGGTTTCATGAAAGTCTTATGATTTCTTGTTTTATTTTTTTTAAATAACATTGGAATTTTGATGAGGGTTGCATTAAATTTGTATATTGCTTTGGGTAATATTCAAATCTTCAAATCATGAATGTGGGATGTTTTTCCATTTTGTTATGTCTTTTTCAATCTCTTTTAATGATGCTTTGTAATTTTCAGTATATAGTCTTTCAGTATATAGTTCTTTAAGTTTATTCTTAGGTATTTTATTCTTTTGTTTGCAATTGCAAAAGGAATATGTATGGGTATTTTTTTTCCATTTTCTGAAGTTTTGTTGTTAGTATACAGAAAAGCAATTGATTTTTTCACATTGAATTTTGTATCCTGAAACTTGCCTATATTTGTGGGTTATTTTATTTCCTTTTTGCAATTGATTTCTAATTTCAAGGCATCGTGGACACAGAATAATGCTTGCTATAATTTCAATCTTCTTGAATTTGTTGATGGGTTATGGAAAATATACCAGTAAAAAAACAATCAAATAGTATGTTACACATTTTAAGTCAGAGTAGGAACCAGGTAGAGAATGACTTTAGGATGCTGTAAAAGGGAGAGATGAAATGGCTACTTTAGGTAGGCTGGCCAGGAATGGCCTTGATGAAGAAGGAAACTTTGAGCAAAGGCCTGAATAAGGGTCCAGTGTTTCAGAAACAGGGAAGTGGAAAGACCTGAGACAGAAATGAGTTTGATGTGTTCAAGGATTGGAAAGTGTGTGTGATACAGGAGTAAATGAGGGAGACATCACTAAAAGATGAATTAGAGAGGCAGGCAGGTTGAATTTTAATCTCACTGTGATGAAAAAATGTGTATGTCCTACTTCCAAACCAAAGTATGTCTTAATATTCTCTGAATCCGACCTCGGGTCCCAGTGCTGTGCCAGGCACATAGCAAGTGCTCAGTAAGCAGTGTTCATTGCCTGAGCAAGGATCAGGTCACAAACCAGAGCAACAAAGTCTTGATGATATTTGTTTTATGACCCAACATATAGTCTATATTTAAGAATGTCCTATGTGTACTGGAAAAGAATGTATAATCTGATATTCTGCCATGAAGATTCTGTAAATGTCTATTATGTCCATTTTGTCCAGTGTTTCATTTAGGGCCAATATTTCTTTATTAATTTTCTGTTTGGATGATCTGTCTATAGTTGTCAATGGAGTATTAAAGTCCCCAACTATGATTGTGTTTTGATCTGTGTCTCCCTTTTGATCTGTGAGTAGTTGTTTTATATGTTTTGGTGCTCCCTAGTTGGGAGCATATATATTAAAAAGTGTTACGTTTTCTTGATGTAGAGTTCCCTTTATCATTATAAAGTGTTGATCTTTGTCTTTTGTTATTTTGAAATCTATTTTTTCAAATGTAAGTGTGTCTATAGCTACCCCTGTTTTTCTGTTATTTGCTTGGAGAATAATTTTCCACCATTTTACTTTGAATCTACCTTTGTCTTTACTGTTTAGATGTGTCTCTTATAGGCAGCAGATGGTTTTGTTTTGTTTTTACCCATTCTACTACCCTATGCCTCTTTATTGGTAAATTCAGACTATTTACATTAGGGTAATTTATATGTAAGGTTTTCCTTATCACAGTTATCCCTGTTTATGCTTTAAACTTTTTGGTGATCTTACTCATAGTGTTGTGACCTTACATTCTTTGTTTCAGGTAGAATAATTCTCTTGAGTATTTCCTGCAATAGAGGTTTTCTGGTGATAAAATTCCTCAGCTTCTTTATGTCTGGAAATGTCTTTATTTCTCCTTCATATTTAAAGGGTAATTTTGAAGTAGATATTATTAAAGGCCAGTAATTTTTCTCTTTCAGATATTTGAATATTTGGTTCCACTCTCTTCTGGCTTGTAGAGTTCCTGCTAAGAAGACAGGTGAAATTCTGATGGGTTTTTCTTTGTAGATCATTTCTTTCTTTTCCCTGGCTGCTTTGATAATTTTTTCTTTGTTATTAAGTTTTTACAGCTTAACTACTAGTACCTTTGAGAGGGCCTAATTGGATTGAGAGGGCCTCTTTGGATTAAGGTAACTAGGTGTTCTGTTTGCTTCTTTGATTTGAGGATCTAGTTCTTTCCATAGGTTTGGGAAGTTCTCATCTACTATTTATTTGAATAAACTCTGTTCCCTGCTCCCTCTCTTGCTCCTTTGGAATGCCTGTAATTCTAACATTGTTTTTTTGTGATAGATAGTTCTCATAGAGCTCTCTCGTTTTTCTTTAAGCTTAGGTCTTTCTCTTATGCCCTCTCCGTCATTTCTTGATTCCTATATTCAAAATCACTAATTCTTTCCTCTTATCTGGTTGGTTCTGTTTCTATACTCATTAGTTCATGCTTAATCTCCTTAATTGCACGCTTCATTTCCAAGATTTCTGATGAGTTCTTTTTTAAAGTTTCAGTCTCCCTGATAAAGAACTCATTTTGTTCATTGATTTGTTTTTTGAGTGCACTGAATTGCCTGTCAGTATTTTCTCCCATCTCATTGAGTTCTTTGAGAACTGCAATCTTGAAATCTCTGATATTACTATAACACATTTCCATGTGTTACAGCTTTTGCTTTCTGGAGATTTTTCATATTCTTTCTTGTCATTGTTGTTACTGTGTTTCTTCCATGGTATTTGTTTCTTCCTTTACTTACATATTTATCCCAGAGGTCTTTCTACTATTTTCCAGAAGAGGGCACTGAATTGCAAGATTTTTTTTACCACTGTGGTCTCCAAGGCTTAAACTTCTGTGACTTCTGTAAGACAGTATGTGATGGTGACTTCTGACCTCTGTAGGCTTCCACCCCAGACACCCCTGCAGATGAGTAACAGAGTCACAGAGGGAAACAGCCATTCTACTGCAATAGCTCTTGCTTTATAGATAATGTGCTCCTGGACCTGACTCAAGGGCACTAGAAGGTTCTGTGGTTCAGTTTCTTTATCAGAAACACTACCACCAGCCAACAGTTGAGAGCTTCATGGGAGAAACCTGTGTTCTGTTGATTCAATCACTGTTAGCTCTCTTGCTGTTTGCTTGCCCTGCTGGACTGCTTCCCCAGCCCCCCACCCCTCTCCCCCTGAAGCTCTTTGTTCCTCCTGGCCAAAGGATGCGCCTGCCACTGCTAACTTTCTCCCCTCCCCTGGTCAATGGAGCCAGGAGCATCAGACTGCAGAGCTGTGTCTGTGAGCCGCCTGTACTTTCCTCCCTTTTTGTCTCCTCATTTTTCCCAGTTGCCCACCTTTAGGTGTTTGTTTGTTTGTTGTTGTAGTTTTGGAATTCTTTGTTGCTGTTATTAATCCTCACCTGAGGATATTTTTCCCATTAATTTTTTTCACCAACGATGATTTATTGAATAAATGCGTACATAAATGATAGAATTTTATTATTCTTTATTGATGAAATTATTACATGTGTCTCCTTCCCTGCCCTTCCCACCCCCCACCCCCAGTGACCTCTCCCTAGCCAGTCCCATCACTCAGCACATGCCATCACACCCCTAGTGTCTGTGTTCATTGATTATGCTTATATATATGCATACAAGGTTTTTGGTTGATCTCTGATCCCTACCCCAACCTTCCCTCTGAGGTTTGATGATCTGTTCAATGCTTCTCTGTCTCTGGATCTGTTTTTGTTCACCAGTTTATGTTGTTCATTATACTCCACAAATGAGTGAGATTGTGTGATATTTATCTTTCTCTGACTGGCTTATTTCACTTAGCATAATGTTCTCCAGTTCCAACCATGCTGCTGTGAATGGTAAGTGTCCCTTCCTTTTTACAGCAGCATAGTATTCCATTGTATGATGTACCACAGTTTTCTAATCCACTCATCTGCTATGGACACTTAAGCTGTTTCCAAATCTCAGCTATTGTAAATTGTGCTGCTATGAACATAGGGGAGCATATATCCTTTCTGATTGGTGTTTCTGATTTCTTGGGATATATTCCAAAAAGTGGGATTACTGGGTCAAATGGGAGTTCTATTTTTAACTTTTTGAGGAAACTCCATACTGTCTTCCACAGTGGCTGTACCAATCTGCTATTCTCACCAGCAGTGCATGAAGGTTCCCTTTTCTCCACATCCTCTCCAGCACTTGTTGTTTGTTGATTTGTTGATGATAGTCATTATGAAAGGTGTGTGATAGTACCTCATTGTTGTTTTGATTTACATCTCTCCGATGACTAGTGACTGAGCATGTTTTCATATGTCTCTTGGCCTTCTGTATGTCCTCTTTCAAAAAGTGTATTTAGGTCCTTTGCCCATTTTTTGATTGGGTTGTTTATCTTCCTTTTGTTAAGTTGTATGAGTTCCCTGTCAATTTTGGAAATTAAGCTCTTATTGGAGAAAACTTTGGCAAATATGTTCTCCTATGCAGTGGACTCCACCTTTAAAAGTTTCAATGCACAAGTTTCTCAAGTATGTGTCTGTGTTGAGCAGGGTTTTTTGTTGTTTTTCTTGAATTATAGTTTAACTTGTTGAAAATTTCAGGGCAAGAGGACAAGTTGGGCTCTCATGCTGCATTCCTCTGACCATTGAGTGATTTCAAACTTAATTATCTTTCCATGTGCTTACTTTTTTTTTTTTTTTAGAGTTGAGAAAAAATGGGTGAGATTAACTCCAAGTGGGTGGACTTTTAGAGTTCTGAATTGTGGAGTTACAAGAAACCTTAGGGTTTACTTAATCAAAACTCCCTTTAAAAGATGAAGATAAAGATAATTGCTACCTGTGCTCAGACTGGTAGTAGAGAGCTCAGTCTCAAAATAAAGCTTTGGGGATCTGGTTTAGTGTTCTTGTTGCACTGTGTCTCCTGCTCCCAGTTCACAGCACATGGCCATTCATTTATGAATATGTTCATTTATTTTTATTTTTTTAATTTATTATTTATTATTATTTTATTTCTCAGTTGGTTATCCTCTAGAAAGTTAAGATGACATTTTCCAATAGAAAAGAAGACCTAGCCGAAACCAGTTTGGCTCAGTGGTAGAGCGTTGGTCTGTGGACTGACAGGTTCTGGGTTCGATTCTGGTCAGGGGCATGTATGTTGGTTGCGGGCACATCCCCGGTGGGGGGTGTGCAGGAGGCAGCTGGTCGATGTTTCTCTCTCATCAATGTTTCTAGCTCTCTATCTCTCTCCCTTCCTCTCTGTAAAAATCAATAAAATATATTTTTAAAAAAGAAAAAGAAAAGAAGACTTAAATCCTTTCTACATTATACATTGAGAATGCTGTAAAGTTTGTTGTTATTGTTGTTGGGATAAGAACCTTTTTCCTATTTTGGCTAAAAAAATAAAAATAAAAAAAAGATGGATCAGAGTTTTTAATAAATTATATACTTTATTCCTGCCCCCTTTGCCTGCATCCTTTTTCAGATTTTTAACTTTTATTCTGCTGAGGTTTACAATATTTTTACATAAATTGTACAATCTGCCAGATATAGGTCAGAAAATGTTGCAGTTAAAATTTAAAAAAATACATATATATGAAAAACAGCAATTTGTAGGGTAAACAATCAATGAAATGTTGTGTGTGTGTGTGTGTGTGTGTGTGTGTGTGTGTGTGTGTGTGTGTGTGTTTGCACCAACTTAAATCCACTTCAATGCTGGCTGTGACCTTCTTTCCCCAGACAAGTGAGTCAATAAGTTAATTAAGGTGGGAACATTGATTTATTGGAGCGGACATATTTCAACATCAGTTTGGGTTTAGAAAGTGCTGCTGCCCTGTACTGTCACCAAACATACTGAGTGTGTTATTAAGCTGGGTCCTGCAGAGATTCTGAGGAAGTAAAAGATGAGATAGTGTTTTATACTATAGGCCAGGAACCCTTGGGCTGAAGAGTGACTGCAAATTCCTAACATTTTCGCAGGCTGAAACAATAGCAGGCGCACATGGATATGATGGGCTCACAATATACTCAGGCAGCTCTGTCCTCCCAATTTTCTTGTATTTTTGGACGTTGCTGATCTGGGCCTTTCTGGTACTGCTCAGGGAAGTGGGGTGGAGCTACAGCCTGGAGAGGGGCCATTTAGAAAAAGGGTGAGGGAAGGGGAAAAGAGACATCTACTGAGGTAGAGAGACCAGGACAGAGACACAAGGAGTGCCTAAAACTGAGTTTGGAGCAAGTTCAGGGAAGCTTAGACCAATTCAGATTCTTTACTCCTGAGAAGTTAAATGCATGGTTGAAATCATTTATAATACAAAATTAGGAAATTAAATTATACAAAATGATTAAAATAAGCAGTCCTTTATCTCCTCTCCTTCGCACCTCCTGTTTCTATTTCTGAAATTCTTTTAGTATCTCTATCAAATAGTGACCCTATTTATTTGTTGCTTTTTTCCCCCTTTATAAAATTTAGACATTATCTATTGTCTTCCCAGTTATAGTTGATATTTAGCTTCCCTCACCCCATGTGTACTCCTTCCATCTTTTTAAAGCAAATACATATCTCACGGGGATTAAACCAAGTCAGTGTTTATTATGACCATGTATGAATAGTGTTTATGGATGATCCTAGTAATATCCCTTTAAAGTACAGGCAGTCCTTGGGTTATATTGGACTCAACATAAGTCATTTTATTTATAAAAGAAAAATAAATTCAATTATTTCGATGTCTGTACATATGTGCTTTATGTTTTTTATTATGTATTTACCACAAGTAAAGGTCAGGAATAGTTATCTTTTAATTTTTAATTTTTTAATTTTTTTTTTTACTGTTTCACTTCATTACTGCTGTGTATGTGCTTCATGTGAGTGACGTAGGTGCTCATGTAGGTGGGTTCTGATTTCCGGCTTTACGTCATTCCATAGGAACGGATTTCCCATGTAACCCGAGGATCTACTGTACTATCTTTTACTTTCTCAGTATTTTCTCATTGAGTTGTTTTTACTGACTGATTTTCTATATGCCTAGTGGTAATTTTCTTAATAGGTTTATAGTGTCAGTTCATACATTTCCAAACACTCTGACAGACAAAATAACCAGTTTCTTTATTTCCCTGGAGAGCTCCATCCTGTGTCTCTGTATCCTCCTGCTCCAATACAAAGGCCTCTTTAAGCCTCACTCTCACTTTCCGTAAAGGAACCTCCCTGTGCCAAAACTTTACCTTACAATTCTTCTTTCCTGGATCTCTGTTTTCCCTCTTCTAGGTTTATTCTCCTGATTTGGTGGAGCGAATCCTTAATAGTTTCTTGAGGAGAAAAGATACTTGAAAAGTAAACTTTTTGAAATGTTGGGCATTTGATTGATGGGTTGGCTGGATAGAAAATTGCAGTGGAAAATCATTTCCCTCAGAGTTTTGAAGGTGGTGTTCAACAATCTCATAGTTTGCATGTTCATTGCTGAAAAACTCATTGCCATTGTGCCTTTTTTACTTGTAAGTGCATGAATTGATTTTTCTCGCTGAAAGTTTTTAGGATCTTCTTACTCTGGTGCTGTAAACTTCCATGATGCCATCACTCACCATGGACACCATTCATTCATGTGTCAGGCCCTGGAGGGGCCCTTTCTGTTGCAGACAACAACTGTTAGAAAGTTATCTGTTTGTTTTATAATTTCCTCTTCTTTGTTTTCCATTTTCTTTCTGGAATTCACGTTAATTGGATATTGGGCATCCTGGGTCAATTCCCAAATTTTCTTGACATTTTTCTCCATGTATACTGTTTTATAAGTTTGATCGTCTTTTGGAGATTGTCTCAAATTTATCTTCTAACATTTTGTTTTATTTTTATTTCTGATGTTGTTATTTATTCCAAAGAGCTACCTTTTGCTCTCTGATGATTTGGGGAGAGGGGCATATTTTACTTGTGTTATGATGTATTGTCTTACTTTGTCTGAGGAAAATAGTTTTTTGTTTTATTTTTTATTCCCTCCACATTGTAGTCTTTTCCTGAGATTAGTGATTTTTTTTTTTCTTTTCTCAATTTTTCATGCTAATGACTGATGATATCAAATGTTCCTATTTAAGAAGGAGACATCCAAAAGCTATTGGATGGACTCTGGGGAGAAGACTAGGAACATGTGGGTTTCACAGCCCAGTGTCTGGAGAGCAAACAGTCTTGACAGGCAGAGGCCTCTGATTCTGTATCTGGAGAGCTTCCTTCAGGTTGCTCGCTTCTCCATGTCTGGTCTAGAGGATGCAGTGGTCCAGAGGTCAGAGGGAGTCAGTGTCCGCTCTCAGTCCAGTACCCCAGCCCTGCTTTTTGATTTTGTGCCCAAGTAATGCCACTTGGTTCCAGACCAAGAAACATGCTCTCCTCTGTGGCCTGGGAGACTTATTCCCATAGTTCAAAAGGGTGGGAAGGGGTCCTGGGTCTGTTTCAGGTTCATGCTCCCCACATGCCTTCACCAACACCTGGAAGCTCTAATTCCTGAGCTGCTCTGGGTTTTTCTGGGGTTTTGACTTCCTTCTGCATTTCAATTAGGATTCCAAATCCTGTGCATGTCGGTCACCACTCCTTATACCAGCTTTCTTTTGTCTAAGAAAACAGTTGACATCTCAGTTAGCTATTCTCTCTTCTCCCCTTTTCCGTGTCCGTAGAGGTTTACACATTTTTCTTCTCATTTCAGTGGGTTGCTGGATATATTGGAGAAAATTTATGTTTAATAATATATGTGAACAGGACAAGTTACCTAACTTCTCTGGTCCTCAGTTGCCTCATCTATAGGATGGGAATAATAATAGTATCTAAGTTACAGACTTGTGATGATTAACTGAGTTATTACTTATCAAATGCTCAGAGCGGTATTAGCACATGGGAAGTTCTCAGTGTTTGCCATTGTTACTTATTAGCATTATTATTGAGTATGCCATATTCAGCTAATTATTTCCTACTTGGCTTTTTGTACCTCTCATACCACATATGACTAAAACAAACTGTACTTTGAATTCAAACATTGGGCAATGAACTAGAACAGTATAGGAGATTCCCAATAAATGTTTGCCAACTCTGAATCTGTATTTTTATTTTCTCTTCCAAATTAGATTCTAAGCACCTCTATATAATATCCTCTAAGGCCCAATTCAGAGTTTATACATACTAGCTGTTTCCAAATGTATATCAAATTGACCAAACTGAATTTGTATTGGCACGTATTTTGGGAAACTGAGATTATACTCCAAATCTTGACTTAGATATCAAAATATTGAGTTAAATTCAATTTTTTAAACCAAAATATTAGTGATGCTGTCTCAAAATATTTTTAATCTTCACCTGAGGATATATTTTTTATTTTTTTTTCTAGAGAGAGAGGAGGGGAGGAAAGAGAGAAGGAAGAAGAGAGAGAGAAAGAGAGACAGACAGACAGACATTGATTGGTTATTACCCCCCACACACACACACACCCCTGCACATGCCCCAACTGGATACCAAACCTGCAACATTTTGGTGTACAGGATGATGCTACAAGAAACTGAGCCACCCAGCCATGGTCAAAAACAAAATATTTTGAGGAAGCATTTTTATTGCTTTATTTCCATTCCATGAATGTCATAAAAGAATTTAGCCAGCAAAACATTCTATGGTGTATGCTGCAGTTCTTTGTTTATGCTTCATGCAATTTTTTAAATGGATTTGTTTCAGTAGTGCTTGCCCATCAGGATGTTGAATTTTCCCTCTCATAGTTATCAATTTTCCTTAGCAAATTTGAATCTGTGACAGCATTCCGATTCCATTTTCACTTATTCTTTAAGAGACAGATAATCTTTCAAATCCCAACTCAGAGCTTAAGAAGAGTGTGACTGTGAGTGTTTTGCAGAGTGAGCCATGGAGACACACACCTAGTTTTCAGGATGGGCCACTGGATGCTGCTCGGGGCCAAGATGCAGGCTCCTGCTGTGCATGCTCTCATCAGGAACTCTTTGACATTCTATCAGACATCCCAAGGATGTGGATTTTTCTTATTTTTCAATTACAGTTAACATTCAACATTATGTGTTTCAGGTGTACAGCACAGAGGTTAGACTTACAAAGTGATCCCCCAATAAGTCTAGTACCTACCTGATACTATACATAGTGATGACAATATTATTAACTATTTTGCATGCAGTACTTTATATCCACCTATTTTGTAACTGCCAAATAGTACTTCTTAATCCCTTCATCTCTTTCAGCACCCCCCTCCCCCAATCCTTCTTCCATGGCCTTGTGGTCTCAAGAGCCCACAAAGGCAAGGGGCAGCATGGGGCTCTGTGCTTACATACTGGACTCAGGGGAAGAGTCCTGAGCCCTGGAATGGTCTGCACTCCCTGACTGATGCCATGTGTGGTACGCCTTTTGTTTTTTCTTTCTAACATATGCAAAACATAAACCGAGACAAATTATCTTTCTACAGTTAATTTCAAATGTTTGAACTACAGTGTACACCTCCCCCCTTTCTGTCACACTGCATTTGAAAGCTATTTCAAATTACTTGAGGGCACAGTCCTCTTGTCTGACCGTTTTCATGTCAAGTCATACTTAGGGCAACTGATGCTGCAGCAGCTCACATTTGGGAGAGAAATAAGATCCTAGAAGATTAATTCTACAATTTGTTAAAATAGCCTGCACTCAAGCCATTCACTGCCAGCGTTTGAAAATTTTACCAAAATATGTGAGCTTTTCTGCACAGGTGATCCTTTTGTTTCTGGGCTCGGTTTCGCCCGAGAAAAACATCTGCAGAAATGGCAGGCCACGCTGTCCTAGAAACTCTTAGGACAGACTCTTCACATAGCTCATGTGAATCCCTCTTTTTTCCGCTGTGCGTATATCTTTTGGCCTGGAGGACGTAAAGCCTAACATTATATAATTGAAACATCAGTTGCGAGACTCTTTGATCTAGCCAGATCCATTCTGAATTGAATTAAATCACCCAGCTGATTTTAAATTAAAGGAGCCTACCCTGGCTCATAGAATCTGTAATTCTCATCTACCTTAAAGCATAGGCCATTAGATGTACTTTCTTGAGTTTCTGGGACCAATTCTGACCTTAGGGCATGGTGTCTGTCGTGCCAGAGCTGACAAAGAATGAGGATGCTTATAAAGTTCCTGCATCTCTCCCCGGAGACTTGGTTGCAGACTTTAAGAGAGAAAACTAAAAAACCTGAAAAACAAGGCAAAGTGGAATGCACTCCTAAACCTCTAAATATTCATTTATAGGCCTGGACAGTTACACAAATACTGGCACTTTTACTCGCCTAAGTTACAGCGCTTCCCAAAACTGCATCCATCAGATACTACCAGTGAGGTGGGGGTGCCCACAGGAGGAAACCGCTGCCCATCATGGAGTCAGCTGGCCATACTGGCAGTGCTGGTGTGCTCAGAGGAAAGGCTGGACTGCTGTTACTGCTCAGAGAGAGAGAATAGTTACCTTTCCCAGATGGATGTTTTAAAGGGACCTGAAGGTTGTGACAGACCTAGGTATGAAGCGGAGGCAGCATTCCACAACCCCAATAAAGAATAAAGCCAAATGGACCCTCATTTATTTTCTGAGGTTGTTTTTTTCCAGATTGAATGTCCTTAAATTTCTACATTATATTAATATTCTAGAACAATCATTGATTGTGTGTATTTGCACACAGTTTCTTATGACCCAAATGACGAATGCTCATGTTAAGTACAAACTACTAGAAAATAAGGGAGACATCCCCAGCAATATATGTCTAATGAAGATTACTTATTGCATTTCAGATTGAAATTAATGTCTATGCAACCAATTTGTAGGCCTGTAATATTTTAGAATCCCTTTAAATGCTAAGCAATTTCCCACTGCCTAGAATGCCTAGAGTTTCTTCTTATTTATCATAATAGAGGCCCGATGCACAAAATTCATGCAAGAGTAGGCCTTCCTTCCCCCAGCTGCTGGCACCAGCTTCCCTCTGGCCACAGGCAGGCACCCAGGATCTGGGCTTCCCTCACAGCCCCGGCTTGGTTAGGTCTAATTAGCATATTACTCTTTTATTATTATAGATATTTAAGAAGTACTTCATTCTTCATGTTTAAAATAATCATTTATGGTTATGAGAAAGACATTCTCCAGATTCCAACCAATGAGGAATTTACTCTGTAACTCAAGGAAAGTCAAGAAACAGCATCTTCCTTCCTCTGAGGAGCTTGTTTATGCCAATACATCCAAAGATCAACTAGCAATTCCTTGGGTGCTCCACGCACTAGGAGCATGTGCTCATGTCCTTAATATTCCTAGTCAATATGACACTTGAATTAAGCTAATTTATTCAGTGCAAACATGACCTTGAATTATAGAGGAATATTTTAATATTGTGCTACGGAACTTTGCCTACTGGGAAGAATTTTAATTAGAGTCTGATAAGAAAAGCCACTTAAATTGCCTCATTGACTTGTCGCTGTTCAGAAAATAATTGGCACTGTTTGGAAAGCTCATGGAGGATTTCACATTAAAGAATCATTTGGACAAATGGATAACAGGTACACTTAGGATTGGGAGTAAGTGAGGTTTGAAGTTCCTACTTCTCTTGCTCATCCATGAATGAAATTAAAGGATGCACAGTGTTGTTTTTTATTTATTTATTTTTTTAAAGACCCTCTATGTGACACCATATCTTTGGTAGAGCTGCAAGTTCTTTCTGTTTTGTTTTCTCTCCATCATCTTCAGGGCATTTGCATGCAGTAAACTATTAAAAAGGAGTTCAAGCATATCACTGTTATTTTCAGACTGTCTAGTCATTCAGACTATTTTAGTTTCTATCAGGTGCATTAGTGGGATTTGGGTTTGGAGCTGAGAAGTTCATATAGCACACCCCTGTGTGCCAGAAGCTTTCCGCCCTTGGGGAGAGATGGACATAGAGGCAAGAATTACAGTGTAGTGTCCTGACTGTCATAACAGGCAGGCCAGATGGCTGTGGCCATCTCAACACTTCCCAGATGACGTAGTGTACCCACAGTTATTTCAAATATCCCACTTATTGTGGAGTTTTTCAATAATTATTTTAAAAATCTAAACTTATTGTAGAGTATAATGTGAATCTTCAGATAAAAAAGAGAACTGCATCATAAAAGCAGATATCTTATTCCAACCATTCCGGTTTAAAATTTTTTTAATTTTTATTTTTTATCTCCCTTCATTTTTCCCCATCACTATTTATCCCCTATATACCCTCCCATTCCCCTCCCTGCCCCTGGCAGTC
Organism: Pipistrellus hanaki; assembly: GCF_964339955.1. Classification (NCBI taxonomy): domain Eukaryota; kingdom Metazoa; phylum Chordata; class Mammalia; order Chiroptera; family Vespertilionidae; genus Pipistrellus; species Pipistrellus hanaki. The sequence goes on from NC_140511.1 coordinate 31,999,916, forward strand.
ACCACACTGCACACTGTTGCCTATGTCCATGAGTTCGTTCTCTCTCTCTCTCTCTCTCTCTCTCTCTCTCTCTCTCTCTCTCTCTCTCTCTCTCTCTCTCTCCCTCTCCAATCCATTCATATCTAATACTCTTTATAGTTCTCGCAGGCATTTTCTTTCACTTCCAGCTGGGGGCAGGGTAAGTTGGGTAGAAAAACTCTTCAAAGGGCCTCATAATACTATAAAGTCTCTCCACTGCTTTTGTTATTGAGGTTGTTTTACATTGGTCTGTGAGATTGTTTGATTAATGTCTACCTCTCACACTACGTTATAAATAACATCAGGGCAGGGACCCAGTCCTTTTTTAATTCACTTAGATACTTAATAGTTGTTAGATGGGTAGGTGGATGGATGAGTATATGAAATTAGGTAGGACTCTATTTCAGAAATGATGGTGATCTGGACTAGGGAAGTGACATTGGGACTGCAGGAAAGTGGATGGATTTAAGAGATAGGAAAGTAATGCAGAACTTGGTTATTGATTAAATGGATGGAGCGAAGGAGAAAAAGGCGACAAGGACAACATCCAGATACCAGCTCTGAGTAATTATTAACTGATGGTAGTGCTGTCCTTGAGACAGACTGGCAAATTACTCCCAGTGCACTAAACCCACTTGCAGATGTAATCAAAGAATAACTGTCAGTAACAGGTGAGAAATGAAAGGAAATGAGAGCGATACTAAACATGGTGGATCAGATAAGTTCTGAAACATCTTAGGAGAATTACTAAGAAACTGGGCATCTTGATTTAGTGAAACCATTTCATAAATCCATTTATGTTAATTTCCTAGGGCTGTCATAGCAACTAACCACAAATTTAATGGCTTTAAACAACAGAAATGTATCCTCCTACAGTTTTGAGCTCGAAGTCTGAAATTAAGGTGTCAGCAGGCCATGCTCCTCTGAAGGCTCTGAGAAGAATCCTTCCTTTTCCTCTTCTAACTCTGGTGACTCCTGGGGTTCCTTGGCTTGTGGCTACATAGGGTCAATCTCTGCCTGCCTGCTCTTGCATTCTCCTCTCTCTGAGTGTCTTCTTATAAAGATGCCAGTTATCGGTTTAGGGCCCACTCTACTACAATGGGACCTCATCATCCTTAACATACTACATCTGCAAAGAACCTATTTCCAAATAAGGTCACATTCAGGGGTTCTGGATGGACATAAATTTGAGGAGGGTGACACTTTTAAGTCTACTACACCATTCAACATATTCCTGTGAACAATATGGAAAAATGCAAATTGAATAAAAGCTTTCAAGAAATTATTAACTGATTGATATTTGTGTTGATTATTTTTTAGTGATATTTTGAAGAACCCTTGAGTAATTAGGGTATATTATTTTCACCTATGAATTTGATGTGAATAAAAGAATGTGAGTGTGGTAGAATATAAGAAAGCCTCTTTTAAAGCTTCTGCTTAGCCAATTACTGGTTATATGACTTGGGCAAGATATATCCACATTTCAGATTAGGTAACTATAAGCCTAGGTAACTATAAGCCTAAGTAACTATGGGTTCACATATATAGAGATTCTGAAATAAAGGTAGCAAGTATCCTTTTAGCTACATAGCTGAATTCATAAAGAGAAGAGATTGCAAGCGGCTAAAAATAAAGAGTAAAGTGCAAAGAGGTTAATGATATGAGCCCAGAAGCTCACTGGGCATATGGCTTGCTGAGGAGTAGGTAAAGAAAATGTCAGTCTGGGAAGCTGGAAGGCTTGGAGACAAGATGTGGCTTTCAGGTTGTAATATTGTGACTTTGGACTTCAACCCCCTGCTCCTGGGGTAGGGCTCCCAAACCCTTGAAATGTACTAAGTGATGAGAGCTAGCAAGGTGTCTTTTGTTATGTTAATGAAGTGCTCTGGCTGGTGTGGCTTAGTTGAACATCTTCCTGTACACCAGAGGATCACAGGTTTGGTACCTAGTAGGGGCGCATGCCCAGATTTCAGGGCTCATTCCCTGGTTAGGGTGTGTTTCTGAGGCAGCCAATGTCTGTCTGTCTCTCCCTTCCTTCCCTCCCTCCCCTCCCACACTCTGCTTCCTTTCTCTCTGAAATATATATATCAATATATATATTTTTAATGAGGTGACTTTGGGATTGCACCTAAGAATGGGGGCTGCTTGACAGAATCAATCATGAGATTAGAGAGTTGGAACTTTCAATCCCAACTCCCTGACCTCTCAGGAAGATGGGTCAAAGGTTGAATCAGTCACTAATGGTCAGTGATTTAATCAATCATATCTATGTAATAAAGTCTCCATAAAAATCCAAAAGAGCAGGGTTCAGAGAGCTTCCGGGTTGGTGGGCACTTGGAGGTGCTGCGAGAGTGATGCACCAGGACAGAGCATGGAAGCTGAACCCGTCCCCATACCTTCCTAAGCATCTCTTCCATCTGGCTGTACCTTAGCTGTATTCTTTTATAATAAACTGGTGATCTAGTAAGTAAAATATTTCTGTAAATCACTCTGAACCAATTAAACCCCAAAAGGGGGCCTTTGGAATCTCTGCTGTAGGGCTCGTTGGTCAGAAGTACAGGTGGCAACCAGGCTTGTCATGGTGTCTGACGTAGAGTGGGGCAGGGGAGACATCCTGTGGGACTGGGCCCTGTGTAATCTGATGCCATCTCTGGGTAGATAGTGTCTGAATGGAGTTGAATTGTAGAACACCCAGTTGGTTTATGGAGAATTGCATGGTTGTGTGGAGAACCCCATCTCTGCCCACCCACGCACATCTTAAACTTGTGAGAATTGTTTTATAGGCATACAGGGCAGGGTGTAGAAGCTCATACCCCTTCCCCAGATACATCTCAGGCCATTGAAGCCAATAAGAAAATCTCCCCATGAGGAAGCTAGTCCCTGACTGGATTCTGAGTGGGAAAGTGTCTCCCTGAGAATGCATAATAATGACCCTGAATCTTCGTGTGTGTGAAGTCGTCTGAGAAATTGATATAGAATTGATCAGCAATTCCCCTTAGGTACCTACAAGGAGTAATGTTAAAATTATTTCGGAGAGATACTGTTTCAATGCATGTTCTAAAGAAAACCCTGAGATAAAATCTAAAAAAAACATATTTAAGGTTGTTTTAAGGAAAAGTAGAGTTCCTGAAGGAAATAAAAATAAACTATATTAGATTTACAGGTAGATCATATTCTTGGATAGAAAGACAGTATTATGACTCCAACGATTATCTCTAAAATTAAATTGAAACATTAAATGCAATTCCAATAAAAGTACACAAAAGGATTAATTTTTTTAACTAAGTCAGTAGCTATAAGGAAGAACACATATAAAAATCACTTAGGACAAATGTAACAAGTCTTGATAACATCATTTAGTCAGTAAGTGTGATTTTAGGGGAAAAAAGAAGATATATACATGACTTTATATCTATCTACCATATGTGAAAACTTGGTTTATATGGTAGGTTACATAAAACTCAGTGGGAAGATAATTAGATAATTCAATAAATGGCCCCAGAAATACTGGAAAAGAAGTAAACTGGAGAGAAATAAAATTTAATATCTTTGTCTTGTCCTGTGTACAAATGACTTCCAGCTATACGATTGACATTACTGAGAGAAGCCAAGCCTGAATACAGAACATACTGAGCACAGTGCACACACGGAATCATTTTTTAACAAACATTCAAAATTTGATAAATTTGGTTGCATTCAAGTTTAAATATTCTATGAGACTGAGACTTATAGACAAAGCAGAAGATAAACCACAAACTTGGAGAAGATATGTATGATACACACAACCAAGAATTTATACTGAGAATACAGAATGCACTATGTGTGAGACTTTTTAAAAGATGAGATGAAGAATCAAAGAGAAATTGGAAAAAGGGATAGGTAGGAAATTCTGAAAGAGAAAAAAACAATGTCTGATAAATATACTAAAAATTGTTCAACTTCATTAATAATCAGGAAAGACAAAGCAATGTCATATCAATCCAATAGATAAGCAAATATTAAAGACTGGAAATATCAATGCTGCCAAGGACAGGAGAAATGGGAGCCTGAATAAGGTAGGCTTGTGGGAGCATAAATATGATAACCACTGTGCAGAGTGATTTGGTAATAACAAGGAGTTAATAAACATGCATACCCTTCCACAAAGGCATTCCTCTAGGGCTACATTTAGGATGGAAGCATTTGCACTTGTGTACACAGGTACCTGTATGACAATATTCACTGCAGCATCATTTTTAAAGAGAGAATATTGGAAGCAATTAAGTGTCCATTAACAGAAAATGGGAAAACAAATTAAGGTATTGCATGAGGTGTAATATCATTAAAAATTTAAATAAATATGCCAGAGTTATGCACATTAACATAGCTATATATGTGTGAAAGTCATTCTACACTGTCCATTAGCATGCATACATAGCAACTTTATATATACACTAGAGGCCTGGTGCATGATCAGCTTCCCCATCTCCCCACTTTCCAACCTCCCTACCTCCTCCTTCCCTTGTTCCCTCAGCGCCCCACCACCACTGGTCGCCAGCTATTTTCTGGGCCACCCCCTGGTGGTCAGCACATGTCATAGCAAGCAATCAAACTTCCATTCTGCTGGTTGAACTCCCGAGGGGACACTTTGCATATTAGCCTTTTTATATATAGATGTCTAGCAATAATAAAACCTAAATTCAGAATATTGACTCTGGGATAGGCAGGAAAAAATGGATAGAGGGTCTTAACCAAAAGCTGTTATTTTAAAAAAATTTTAAATGAAAATATCTCAAAGCTATCCACCATGTATAATACAAAACATAAGTTTTTGGTAAAGAAATATTTTATAAAATGGTAAAATTATGAAATGTTTCACAGTAAAATTTTAAGTTTTTGTTTTTTTTCAATCCCCTGTGTTTTATTAAATGATTAAAACAATGGGTAATACAGGTTTTAAATGTAGCTAGGACTTTACTATGGTTGAGACAAGGGGAGAATACCAGGGAGAATTTGGACGAGGGCAAAAGCACAGAGGCAGTGATGTGTAGGGTGTGTTGAGAAGTCAGGGGAAAAACCCCAGCTCTGAGAGGGCCAGTGTGATGCTGTGGGGAGTGTGCATGAGGCCTATGCAGTCAGAGAGAGGGCTTGGAGACCCTGCTTTGCTGTCTACCTCACAGGTTGGTTGGAAATTTAACCAGGAGCCCAGGAGATGTGTGGGGCACAGCACTTGTCTCCTGGTACTCCCTCCATGTCGCTGTGGTGGCCGTGGGACGGTACAGGGAGTATTGGGGCGGGGGCAGAGCAGCTTGGCACAAAGACTCACAGGCTTCAAATGTCTTCAGACTTTATCCTGAAGACAGTGACAAGCCCTGGGTGATATTTAAGTAAGAAAATGCATTAAGGCTGCTGTGGAACTGCAGGTGCTCCGGGTGGGGTCAATGTGAGAGCTTCCCAAAGGGGACCCGTCAGTGCTGGATGGCAAAAAGGAGGGAGGGGAGGCTTGCAGATGACACCGGAGTTTCAGAACTGAGGGAGTTAAAGGGGAAGATGCTATTAGCATGAATAGAAAAGGAAGCATGCAGAGTTGTTTTGGAGATACAATCAGTTTTACAAAAGCTTTAAAAATAGCATCATTGGTCCAAATCATACACCCCCCCCCCAACAAAACAAAACAAAACAAAACAAAAAAATGACCTCAATCCAGCAAACAGAACTGTAGGAATTTTTAGTAAAGCTTTGTGAGCACTCATCCGATCTTTCCACGTTAGGCAGCATGGCCCCGGAAGCATATAATTTGTGTCTGAAATCCCTGGGTTTAAATCCTGGCTCTGCTAACACACCACCAGTCTCAGTTTGCTCATCTGTTGAATGGGGATAACAATACCTACTTTGTAGGATTCTTGTGAAGACAAAGTGCAGTTTGTTCCAAGTCCATGACCGTGCTTGGGAATGTGCACTGGACCTTTAATGAGAGAGGAGGATAAATTGTTGCCAAGAACTCTTAACATGAATGGGCCGCCAGTTGATTGCAGGTTTACAGAAAAATGATGAAAAATTCTGGCTTAGGCAGTAATGAAGAGGTTCAAAACAGTAATTCTTCTTTCACACAGAGTAGTAATTTAGCTGAGTAAGTTAAAGCGCTGGTGAATAATTGATTGCAAAATACGCATTATGATGTGCATAATTTAGTCAAATAAAAGCTCATAAAAAGTCAACTTCAAAATGAGATGTATTAATTCAAGCTGGAGCCATAGAGTATCTGTCGGAATATCCCTTGAAACTAAAACAAAAGCAGATTCGGGAAAATTTCCAATTATTTATTTGAGGAGAAACAGTTTTGTGTACACATGAAAGTATATATCCTATATCAGTGGTCAGCAAACTGCGGCTCAAGAGCCACATGCAGCTCTTTGACTCCTTGAGTGTGGCTCTTCCACAAAATACCACATGCGGGCACGCACGTACAATGTGATTGAAACTCTGTGGCCCATGCGCAGAAGTCGGTTTTCGGCTCTCAAAAGAAATTTCAGTCGTTGTACTATTGATATTTGGCTCTGTTGACTAATGAGTTTGCCAACCACTGTCCTATATAATCAAATACTACTACATATTTTATTAGTATACATACCATAGGTCCAAAATTTTATATATAGTATGGACTTTAGAGTAAGTGTAGATAACATTTTGGTAAATATTTTATGTGATAATAAAAATATATATATACCTACAGTAGGCACCAAAAACATTGCATTACCATATGAAGTACAAAACTTAGACTTATGCACAGCCTATATAGTATGTATATACACTATGTATCTACAATGTCTACTTTGCATACAGCAGCCGATGAGAAAGTATACGTAAAAGCATTTTTTAAAAATATATTTTATTGATTTTTCACAGAGAGGAAGAGAGAGGGATAGAGAGTTAGAAACATGGATGAGAGAGAATCATCGATCAGCTGCCTCTTGCACACCCCCCACTGGGGATGTGCCTGCAACCAAGGTACATTCGATTCCTTTGCCCAGAATCGAACCTGGGACCTTTCTGTCCGCAGGCCAATGCTCTATCCACTGAGCCAAACCGGTCCGGCTGTAAAAGCATTTTGACACCTTAAGACACTAAATCTATCTTGCCTTGGTGCATATCATATGTATGTATACCATATTTGCCAAAAGATCAAAATATATTAGAAAAGAATTATCTAGTAGAATTTTAAATTTTTTTTCCCAGTAATAAAGTGATCTTCTCTATGCACAATTGCTAGTTCATCAGGGTACATATCTGCCTGTGAACCCATTTATGGGCTGTTCTGATTAAAACCAAATAAAAATTTTAAAAATAAAAACCAGTTCATACTGAACCCAAACCTTTATCTTTTCTGAAATATTTAAGCCAAAAAAAAAGAAAGAAAACCCCACAAAAAAAAAAAAAAAGCCTCCTCATATTATTAAAATGCATGAGCTATTGCATGTTATAATAAAATGCTGAGTATACCAAGGTCGCTTTCAGGGAGGGGTGCTTCATTTCACCTCCACCTGAGTTCTGCTGCCTGAGTTCTGGATCCACTGTAGACACAGCCTGGCTTTCTGGCCAAGGTTTCATGGCACTGTAGGGTTTTGGCGTTCCCATGTCACTCACGAAGAAGCCATTGCAGCCCTGCACTATGGATGGAGAGGTCACTGAACAACCCAGCTATGGAAGGCTGTGAGCAGACTGGCACACGTAGAGTAGCTGCCATCTCATTCCTAGCCAGGGGTCTTCAAACTACGGCCCGCGGGCCACATGCGGCCCGCAGAGGAGTCTGATCCAGCCCGCCAGGTTTTTTGGGCAGTGAGCGCAGCCGAGGTGTTACAGTAGGAATTAGTAGTTCATATAGTCTGGCCCTCCAGCTCTCTGAGGGACCGTGATCTGGTCCCCACTTTAAAAAGTTTGAGGACCCCTGTAATCCTAGACCTTGGATTATCACAGGGAGTCAAATGATAGTTCTCATGAGGTGATGGATGGCACGGGTCTGTGGTGGTCAGCAGCTCTTCCCTCATTTATGGCCATTGATTGGATGTCCCAATAAACATTGTCTGTTTCAATGTTCCCCCTACTCTCCTCTGGGCACCTGACTGCCTGAATTGTCAGCACTCAGTACATGAAAAACTACACACTTGGGTATGCGACTAACAATTAGCGCCTGCTTTGCAGTAGACATGGTGTTAGACTCTGGAAATATGAAAATAATACCATAGAGATGCTCTTTGAAAAAAAACAAAACTGTAGAGCAGGAGTTACTACAGAGCTATTTACAGTATGAATGTGACCTATCTAACGCTAATGTATCCAAAGCAGTGGGAGCCTTAGGGAGAGGATCCACGTTCACCGGGAAGCCCTTCTCAGGGGCTCGGAAGGATGGGTGCCATTTTAATGAGGAAAGAGGAGGAAGAAGTTCCTCAAGGGGGCATCAGTGAAGTACCCCGCAGGCTGAGGGGGCTGGACAGCAGCAGACAAGGAGAAATGGGGAAAGATAAGCAGGGATGGGGCACAGGAGACCGACAGAGTCCATGTGATCTTTTGCCTTTGTGTGGTGAGGAGACAGGGTATGGCCTCTTTGTGAGGGAGGCACAGAAACAAGGTCAGCCTCCCCGATGCTGTTTCCGGCGGGAGAGCAAGCTGTGTTCGCCCCAGACTGACAGGCAGGCCTGCACCCTCACGGTGTGGGCAGCAGCTCAAACACATGAAGCTACAGAAAGGGGCTGCCTGCAACCCTGCCATCTTCTATAAAGCTGTGGAGTCCTGCAGGGGCTCGGAAACGAGTCACTCTGATGTGAATTAATGCCAATTGGAAAGGATATGAGATAAGGTGGAAGATCAGAGAAAACATGTTAAATGTAATTTTGAAGATGAGACTGCATGGCAGATGTGAAAGTTGTAAGGGGGAGAGAAGCCAGTGCCCCTGCCTTTAGTCCCAGTGGCTCTCAGTTACAGTGCAGGGGCCCGCTGGTCACTGAGGTTGGTCCTCTCCACTCTGGGGCACTGAGTCAGCAGGGAACACAGCTCAACTCTCCTGGAGGCCACAGAGAACCTCTGCGTCCAAAGGCCATCAGAGACTGAAAGAAGGGCAGTGCTGAAAGCACCCAGCACCCCTCCTGTCTCCCTGATACTGACAACTGGAGGCTCACAGCCACACCTGCACAGGGAGAAGCCCTCATCACGGAGCCGAGTGGCAACAGCTGCAGGCTGTGGGGACAGACATCACTGCCAAAGGCGCTGTGCTCTGTCGTCATATTTTCCAAATAGAAGGGCCAGAGCATGTACTCTGACAAAGGATGTGTTCCAACCCGTGATTCGTTTTTATGCAAAGACAATGGGGGGAAATATTTGCTGTGTGAATTGTCCTAGAAAATCCACAGGGAAACGAATGCCCAGTCTGAGGGCCACACTATTGGAGGACTCTGGATCGCCATAGCAGTTTGAGAGGAAGCTGCTCGAAGTTGCAGTCCCATTTTCGGGAGGATAAGAGGTGCCGGCTCCAGCAGGACAAGAGAGTGACATTGACTAAAGAATGCAGTTAATAAATATTTATTACTGAATAAATGAATAAGCAAAGTATTCACAACAGACTGGGGAGGAAAATAAGCAGGAGAAGGGAGGGGCAGCTGGTCGTCCTGTCCTTGAAATCCAGAAAGAAATGTAGCCAGGCTCCCAGGCTTCCTAATCAAACCTGGGCCCTAAGTAGCTGCAATGGCCTCATCTGGGAACTTGTTAGAAATTCAGAGTCTTGGTCCCACCCCAGACCTACTGAGTTATAACCTGCATGTTAACCCAAGAACTCTAAGGGCCTGAGTCACAGTCAACAGAAAGGACAGATGCATCTGATGCCAGCCAATCACTGTCTATACCAGCTGTGAGGACAGGTGGTCCAAAATCACAGGTTTCCTGGAAGAAACCCACACAGAATAGGGACTGAGAGAAATGATTGCAGGTTGAAAGGGATGCTCTTAGTCACATATAACGTGAGAGACAGGTCAGGCACAGGAACAGAATCAATGAGAACTGGCTGATGCAAGGGCAGGCACAGATCTCTAATTTGAATTTAAAATTTCCCCTGGTGCCAAAACAGAAAGGAACCCTCCCTTTACTTTGAGCATTTGTTAGAAAACCAAAGTTGCAAATGCTGAGGTGTGTATGAAACGTTTTAAAAGCTAAGCAAGCCTCTGATCACATTTGCCTCCCTAGAATGTCTTCCTGGGAGCCTGCTGGCATCTCTTTGAAATGTGAGCAGGAAGGGAGCATGGTGCATGGTGTCCCAGTCTCTGTGGGAGTTTAGCTTAGGCCCCTGGCTCCAAGTTGTCACTAGCTGCTTGTCATCAAGTTAAGGTTTTATTTTTCCTTGGAATAAAGAAAATCAAAATGTGTGGGGTGGATTGTATCAGATTGGTGTGCAGTCTCTTTAGTGCATTGCCTGTAGCCCTCAGGCAATGCAGTCAGTTTTAATTTTAATTTTTTAAAATATATTTTATTGATTTTTATTTTTACAGAGAGGAAGAGAGAGGGATAGAGAGTTAGAAACATCGATGAGAGAGAATCATCGATCAGCTGCCTCTTGCACACCCGCTACTGGGGATGTGCCAGCAACCAAAGTACATGACCTTGACTAGAATTGAACCTGGGACCTTTCAGTCCACGGGCCAACGCTCTATCCACTGAGCCAAACTGGTTTCGGCCAGTTTTAATTTTTAATCACCAATATAATGGCTTCATTCTTCATTTTGTAGAAGATTATTTGGGGTTGGCAGATTTTTTAAAAAAGATTTTCCCCGACACCAATCACAGGTGGGCATGAGGATCTGAGTGTCTTTGTCACCAACTCCATACAGATTAAATGACTCCCATCACAATTGTAGGAAAAGGCAGCAGAGTCAAAGTTGGGATGTCCTTAGGCTGGATTTGAGAGTTTGAGATGGACAGTAGTAGGTGTTCATTTTACATCTGAAAATGGAATGAAAACTTATGTGACAGTGGAGAAGCAGGAATTGTTTTGTAGGCAGAAGGATAAAATTCTGAGAGTGTAAATCTCTTAGAACCCGTGGTGGTCAATCTTGTTCTAAGTCACAAATGATGGCAATGTGGGAGGACACTGAGCAGCCTGCCCTCCCCAACTGAACAGTCCTTGCCCCCGAGGACCTAGACTGGGAGGCCTCGGGGTCACTGATTCTGCACAGGGGGATCGGAGCCCTGAGCTGTGTAATAGGTCACACAGCTGATACATCTCCTCCAGATTCCCGCAGTGATGCTTGTTCCAGTGATGTATGTATGCAGTCATATTTCCAAACATTGATTAAACATCCTAGGGGACAAGCTTCAGCACTAGATGCTGAATGCATAAGCTGACTAAAGCACAGGTCTTGCTCTCAAGGAGCTCGCAGTTTATTGAAGAAAGACCCATAAACGATTACAGCAGAAGGTGCTAAGTATCGTGCCTAGAATTGCACACGAAGTGATGGAAACTCAGAAGACAACAGAGCCTGGGGCAGGGGCTGGAAGTCTTCTGGAATATAGGACAGGTGAGCTCTGTCTTGAAGCTGGAAGTCCAGCGTCTGTAGTCATGACTTTTTCATTATTGCTTCCCTGCATCCTAGATAATTCCTGCAACCTAGATCCTCCAGATCTTACTTAGCTCATGGAAACTCCCCCAGGAAGCCTTCGGTGGCTCCACACAGCTGAGATGTATCCTGCTCCTTGGTGCTGTCAGGGGGCCCTATTTTATTCATCTTCAGTGTCAGTGCTTGTTTCCTTGTTTTCCTGGCCCTGCCACACACTGTGAGCTCCATTGGGGTAGTGACTTTGTCATAGTCACCTCTGTATCTCACCACCTAGCATGGTACCTGACACACAGGTACTACTTAAGAAATACCTGAGAAATAACTGAATGTTAGGTGAAAAGCAGTTATTGTGCTATGCATGAGGGGTAAGGGAGGAGTTATCGATATTCATAGTGGAACTGCATGAACGTATGAAGGAAAATACACCTGAAGTATTTTGTGTGTAAGGAATGACAACTATCTTAGAGTTGCTGGGCCATACAGTGCAAGAGAGTGAGTGGCAGGAGATAAAATTCGGACACTAAACAGAGACACTGCTTCAGTCTTATGGTAAATGAAGTTACTGATCTCTGTTTTGCTTTGGCAGGGACTTGAGAATTGCCCATTGAAGTCAACAGCTATCTAATGTAAACATGGCACAGACACTTCTCCCTGCCATGTGACCCATGAGTTGCAATATTTATAGTAAAAGTCTACAACAAATATAGTTGTCCTACCTGCAGCTCATTTTGAGCATTCTACAGAAAGAGAGTTAGCCACCTCAGAGGAGCTCCTCATGCAAACTAGGTCCAGGAATTGGGCACACCATGCAACCACAAAGATCTATATATACCAGTTGCAGAAGGTCTGACAAGACCCTGCTTGGCCACTAATCATTTTCAACAGCTTTTTGATAGGCTAGGACCATGGTGGAGCAGGATCAGAAGCCAGCTGTGGCTCAGTGTCTATGTATCTAGTCTGACTCGGTTTTGAGGCTGAGTATAGTATAACTCTTACTGGGACTAGTACTAGCCTCAGAGATGGTCTTGGGAGGAACCATGGAAGTCAGGCAGCTTGACTGAGATGGGGGTCTAGATGAAGGGTTAGAGGACCTGAGGTCTCTGCTTTGCTTTGCCTTAAATAAATTCCGTGTCCACTAGCAAGTCTTATAACTCTGTTTTTGAAAAGGCAATGAAATCTTGGCTGCTGAAGTCTAAGATAGTAAATAATCATAGCATTTTATCACCTATAAAATGCAGGGTTAAAACTGATCAAGCAGTCACCATGAACCCAGCCAAATGCCAAGGACAGTGGGGGATACAAGGAAGTGAAACTTTCTATTCCTGTCCTCAAGGTTCTTTTTGCTTTGACAGGAAAGGCAAAATCAACACACACATAATAGAGAACAATTAAGCATTGACTTTTAATTCATCTGAGTTCAGGTAGGAAAAAAAATCATTGATAGATGGAAATGCTGATGAAGGCTACAAACTAAAAGGCACAAAATGAATGCATCCTTTTTTCTCTCTCCTTTCTTATCCTTCCTATTTCTATTTTTAGGGACAAGAACAACAACAACAACTCTCTATACTTATCATAAAAACTGAGCAAGCTAATATTAGAAGAGATCTGCCTAATTTGACAAAAATCATTTAGGGAAAACCTATAGCCAGTATCTTATTTATTGGTTAACTTCAAGGTTGTCTGCTCTCACATTTTATACTCTACTGGGCATCTGAACAATGCAATGAGGCATGGAAAGCTAGTAAAAGTCATGAAGTTTGGGAAAAAGGAGTGCAACTGTCTCTTCTTGCAGGAAACATGATTGTTTCTACATAAAGTACTAGGCTACTGCAAAGCATCTAATAAAACTGAGTGGATTCATTGAAGGATACAAGGTCAATATACAAACATTAATTGCAGTTTTATATACTAGCAGCAAACTTTTAGAAAAGAAAATATTTATAGTAGCTTCAAAGAAGGAACATAAAATGCTTAGGTATACTTTTAATATCTTACTTATACTATTTAATATCTATAAACTGAAAAGTGCTAAACTTTGCTAAGAGAATTTAAGATCTAAATAAAAGCTGAATACACTATGTTCAAGAATTGGAAAACTCATTGTCAATTATTTAAAATTTAAGTTCTAGAATAGGCTAAACAAATCCAGAGTTAAAAAAAATTCAGAACCCTCTGGAGGGGTAGGAATGTTTGGTTGGCTTAGAAAAGACAGGGAAATTTCTGAATTTGTAGAAATATTCCATTTATTAATAGAAGTGTGTACACTTATTAAAACTCATGAAATTTTATATCTAAGACTTTGTGTCCACTCAATGAAAACTTTAAGTAAATAATGTAAATCATATTGAATTTTAGTTAGCAGGTTTGTTTTTCCCTCTGGTATGGGGTAGCAATTCTGAAACTACTTTTCATGTATTCTAAGCTTAAACAAATGCATATATGAATTGAGGAAATGGGAAGCAGGTTTCTCCCTAGATATATTTCTTGAATATGTACATTAAGATGGCCTGAAAGCCATAACACATCAGCAGCAATGAGCACACCTTGAGCTCAGATCTTGATATATCATCTATCAATATATAATAAATGCCTAAGTGACCGTTAGTGGCACAACTGGTCGCCATGATGCATACTGACCACCAGGGGGCAGACACTCAATGCAGGAGCTGCCCCTTGGTAGTCAGTGCACTTCCACAGGGGGAGCGCTGCTCACCCAGAAGCTGGGCTCATGGCTGGGGAGCTCAGTTGCCACTGTGGGAGTCTCTCCTGACTCCACGGTAGCACTACTGAGCGGCAGCATCAGGTGCAGGGGGCCAGGATGAGCATGAGCAGCACAGCACCCAGCTCCAATTCAGGCTCCTTCCTGGCCACCTGCTGCTTGGTGCATTGCTACACTCTTCAAGAGGTCTCGGACTGCAAGAGTGATGTCCAACTGCCAGCTTAGGCCCAAACTCTCTGTAGAGGCAGTCTGTCTGAACAACTCAGTGACTCAGAAGCACAGGGAGCTCAGGGTGAGTTCCACACTTGACTCACCCACTTGATGGTTTTTTTAGGACAGACATGGTGGCCCAGCCCATGCACGTGCAGCAGCTGCTGAAGCTCAAACAGCAGGCTATCCAGCCACAAGCAGTTGGACATTCCCTAAGGGGTCCCAGACTGTGAGAGGGCACAGGCTGGGCTGAGGGACCCCCCTCCAGTGCACAAATTTTGTGCACTGGGCCTCCAGTTTTCTAATAAAAGGAACCAGGCTTCTCAGAGAAATAAATAATTCCAGGACTGAGGCAAGGGATTATGAGTTGATCCTGGAACCTCTATTTTCCCAGAAAGTAAGGACTTATTCAAAGAATCATAAGGACATTATAAAGGGACATCGGGGATAAATTGAAGCAACTCCACTGATCAGATCTGAAACAATTTAGGCACCAAAGTAAATAAAAATAAAAATGTATTTTAACCCACTGAATAAAATAAAAATCCATGAGTTTATACCATTATAAAACATGAGCAAATAAATGTGAGAAAAGGGATCTCTTTGGCAGAATTCCAATATAGATGGATAAAGATCTAAAAGTAGAAGATCAGTGTTTGATGGGTATTAAAGATATTTACATAGTCTTAGATTATTTTCTTACAAAAGACCTATTAGTTCCAAAGGAAAATGGCTCATTTATATTGGAGAAACCTGATAGAAATTGCCTAAATCAATTAATACTATTAATTTAATATCACCAGTATTAGGACAGATTATCATTATGTGCTTCCTATGAGGGATACAGTATCTATTTTCTAGTATCCTGACAAAAATGCATAACATAAACCTTATCCTGAGAAAATATAAGATAAACTCAAATTAAGAGGTATTCTACCAAATCATTGTTCTACAGTCAAGGTCAAGGAAGACAAAAAGGGGCTGAGAAATGATTGGAGATTAAATTAGATTACTAAAGAAATGTGACAAATTAAAGGAAATGTGTGATTCTGGATTGGATCCTGAACTGGGGTAAAAGCTTATAGAATACTAGAAGCCCAATGCATGAAATTTGTGCAAGAGTAGGCCTTTGCAGCCTCAGCTGCCTGGCCTTCTTGGCTCCAGGTACCTAAAAGTCCCGAGGCCCCACCCCCCACCCACTGGTCATTAGATAGGCCGTTCTGCCATCTGGTTTAATTAGCATATAAGCTCTTTATTGTATAGGATTATGGGGGACAGTTGATAAAATTTAAAATAGATTGTGAATTATAAAACATGTGACAATATTAAATATTTCAATTTTGGATAACTATGTGTGATTAGCAAGAGTCTGTCTTTGTTTTTAGGAACTACACACTGATCTTGTTCTTAGAAAATATTTGCTTTTAGGGATAAATGAGAAAAACTTCTCCAACTTGTTTTCAAATGATTCATAAAAGAAACACATACACACACACACACACACATATATGATAAAACAAATGTGCAAAATGTAAACAAATGGTAAACCTGGGCAAAGTGTATACAGGATTTCCTTGTACTATTCTTGCAATTTTTCTGTAAGTGTGAAATTATATTTTTTTAAATCATCAAAAATGTGGCAGGAAATATAAAATAAAACAAAAGTCAGGATAATTGTTATATGTTGAGGGAGATGGAAAATGAGGAAATGCTATTGGGAAAGGGCAAGAGAGGCACATGGACACTTGTCAGGTGACTGGAATTTTCTGTTTCTTAGTGTGAGTGTTAGGTACATTATTATTATTATTATTATTATTATTATTTATTGAAACTCTCAATATGTGTTTTATACCTGTTTATGTAGGTGTGACTAATTTAATAATAGAAAATGAGACACTGCAAGAATAAATAATTCCCTGAAATGATACTGTTTATTTATGGTCAAGTCAGGGCTAAACCCAAATCTTTGGATTCTCAACAAGTCCATTTCCCAGTTAGGTGCCAATCTTGGAAATGATGATGAGGCTAATATACGCTTGGCCAAAGAACTTTCACATCTTGATCTCAACCAGTCATCCCTCCCTGCAGATACTTAAAAGGACATGTATACACAGAAAATGCCCCGATTAACAAAGTAAAACTTTGGTGTTGGCTAGGTTCTTGATCTCTAGACCCAATGCAAACTCTGTTGAGCAAGATGGGCCACTTAGAGAACTCTGTCTAGGCTAGAGATGACCAGGCCCTAGAATCACAGCAAGCTGAAAGGCTTTCACCCTAACTACACGCAAGTCTTGATTTGCGTGTGATCCTAATGATGGTGAAAGTTTTCACCAGGCAGCACATCCAGCAAGCAGAAGAAAAAGTCTATGTATATGCCTAGTTGTCTCCTGCTAAGGCCCATGTCTTAGTAAAAGCTGCCAATTAAGATCCTAGCCATGAAACAAATAAAAACGATACTTATCCTTGAGAGCACAGTGGAAAGCGAATTGGGACCTTGTTTTGGCAGACACCATTGTCTGTTCTTATGTAAAAGCTGTCCACAGGGCTAATGAGAACACAGAGGCAGGTCCATAATTGAGACCCACCAGTCTTATGAATATGGGCAACATGACAGATTTGAGCAGCAGTGTTTTGTGTACAAGTCAAATCAAAACATTTCTTTGTCTGCTTCTTATTATGTGAGTATAAAAAGATATCAACAGCACATTTAAGTTTTCCTGTGGGGAAGAAATATGCAGATCATAATGAATAGGCTCATAACCATATGTTTGTTATTTTAAAAAATGTGCCAGTATAAGAAATGTTCCATTTTGAAGTTCTTGGTACCATGTGGTGGTGGTGGGTTGAAACTTCTGGGGTGGGTTCTTTTGTATTCTTTTCTCATATCGTATCTTTACATTGTTTAATCTAAATCTTTTTATGCTTCCACCTCCTCCCTGCTCCCACTCCCACCTTGCCCTTTGTATTTAGGTGCGGACTGAAAACACTTTTCCAAATAATGTCATATTCCATTATACTTAGAGACAAAGGAAATGGTTGCTTAGCAACAAAACCCTGGTAAAAATTGTGAGCATTCTTTTCCTTTTCCTTTCCATTTTAGAGCAATACTCAGGAAGCTGTTTGCAAAGAGATCCAGGAACTGGAGAACTCTGTCTGAAACAGGGAAAGGAGGGAAGAGAAAGGGGACTAGAAAGGTTCAAGTTCTTTAATCACACTCTAAGCGTCATTCTCACTGGCAACAGGGATAGAGACTTTGTCATAGGTGTGTGGAACACATCACTGTTCCAATTCCCTTCTGGGTCCCCAGATGTTTCCAAATGTTTAAGATGGGATTATATTCAATTAGCTGGGACTAAAGGACACTCAAGGAAGCCAAGGTACTCTTTTTTCAGACTCTCCAAGTGCTCCTGTATGAAGGCTTTAGGCATTGCCTGGGAGTAGCAGCAGTTGAATTTCTTCTGTGTGTTAATAGGCCTCCTTAAAACATCTTTCTGGCCTCTATAGGATAACTATTGTTATTTTTCTATAGATTTTTCTATCAGGGACATTTTCTCAGATTATTAAATATTTCATGAAAATATGGCTTCTGAAACCTACTCTGTAGATATCACATGGTTGACCTACATTCATCCCTCATTGAGCACTTAGTTTATTCTGAGCAATTTGCTTCCATTAATGTTGTTTCTATGAGTTTGCTCTTATATTACTCTTTTTAAAAAAATATATTTTTATTGATTTCAGAGAGGAAGGGAAAAGGAGAGAAACATCAATGATGAGAGAGAATCACTGATCGGCTGCCTCCAGCACGGCTCCCACTGGTGATCAAGCCCATAACCTTGGCATGTGCCCTGACCAGAATTGAACCGTGACCACCTGTGATTGGTTCATAGATCATAGCTTGACCACTGAGCCAAATAGGTCGGGCTCTTATATTACTCTTTATGTCTCAGAAAATTTCTGTAGACAAGTGGCTAATAGTAGAACTGCTACATATATATTTTTAGATACCTTAATTTCTATTAATTTTGAATTTTTAAAATACTCTCAATATTTACAAACTAATTGCATCCAGAAAACTTATAATATACCAGTAAATGTGTTCTGATATGATGAAAAATGATATGTTGATGGTATTATTTAGCTATTATTTGGTTACTAGTTAGGTTAAATATGTTTTCTTGTTTATAGTCCATTTCTTTCTTCCTGAAGTTTTTGATCATGCTACTGCATGTTTATTTCCTATTCTAGTGTTGTCTTTTTTAGTCATTTATGAAAGTTATTTATGCACACGCACACAACATTTGCATACACATATATATGTATCCTTTATACAGAGAGTACTGAAATTAAGGTAGCAGAAACAGGAGGGTCTAATGTAAAGGATAGACACTTATGGTCCTATTTGTTGAAAATATCTTTCCCAATTCTTATTTGCCTTTTAACTAATGAGAAATATATTTTTTAAATATTTTACTTTATGGGATTTAATTTTTACTTTATGTGCTTTATTTTAGATGTACAGTTTTATGTGTTTTTGTAGCAAAGAGCCTACTGATGAAGTACAAAGGCTGTGGTGTCTGATTCTCTGGTCTTGAATCTTGGCTCTGCCATCTCTATGCTGTGTGATCTTTAACATTCTCTGCCTTACTTTTCTCCTCTATAAATGGGCCTCTCAACTGCATCCAGCTCAGGGTGGGTGGTGAAATTTCACCAAATTAATGCATATATAAAGCACACAGAATGATCCTGGGATTTCCTAAGTACTCTGTAAGTTAAAGTAGCCAGTATCATGTAATAAATACACTAACCTACTCCTTTGTGATTTCTACCAGAGCTTTGATGCTCAGAAAGTAGACATCCACAGGAACACTGTAAAGTGTTCATTTATACCTTGTTTTATTTTCTTCATAATTTGTTTATAAATTTACTTGTTCATTTTTTAATGTTTAATTCTTTAATGCACTAGAATTTATTTTGTTATGGTGGATAATTAGCTTGATCTCCCTGCCCAAATGTCAATTAGTCCATCTCTTCTCATAGGTTTGTATAATCCAGTGTATCATTTACTAAGTTTTTATATACACTGGAATTTGTTTTCAGATTATCTGTTTTATTCCCATCTGTCTTTTAATTTCTATTTAGTGCCATAGTGAAAAATATCAGTATAAGTTTAATATTTACTAGGTCAATTCTGGTCTCCTTATTTTCAAAATCCTCATAGGTATTTTTAGCTGTGAAGTAGTCCAGGTGATTATCTAAACCCTTTTAAAATGTTAAAAATATCCCTGGGATATTTTAGTAGGACTATAAAAATCTATAAAATTGATTTTGGGGGGGACTGACACTTTTGAACTATTTAGTTTTCTCATTTACAAAATCTTTTATATCTCTTAAAGATTTTTATAGTGTCTTCACAAAGCTTTCCACACGTTTCTTAATATTCCTAGCAATGGACTTATTTTTCTTATTGCAAAAATTATTTTACCCCCTAGCATAACTACACATGGGAGGAAACCAGTTATGGTCATACTTTTCAACTCAACCTGGATTTTTCACCTACAGTGTCTTTTGATATTATTTTGGTAAGTTGCTCAAAATTAGGAACTACTTGCCAAACATCTTTTTAAAATTTGAAATGGGGATACTCTACATCTAAAACACTATTCTTCCCGCCAAAACCGGTTTGGCTCAGTGGTAGAGCGTCGGTCTGCGGACTGAAAGGTCCCGGGTTCGATTCCGGTCAGGGGCATGTACGTTGGTTGCGGGCACACCCCGGTAGGGGTTGTGCAAGAGGCAGCTGGTTGATGTTTCTCTCTCATCGATGTTTCTAGCTGTCTCTCTCTCTCTCTTCCTTCCTCTCTGTAAAAAATCAATAAAATATATTTATTAAAAAAAAATAAAAATAAAATAAAACACTATTCTTCCCAATTAATAGAACAGATTTTTTACTGTGTTAGGCTTACTTGCAGAAGTAGAAATGGTTTCTTCTCTGGAGCTAATATCAGAGAATTCATTTAATGACAGCTACGGAAATTATTAGGGATAATGGCTGAGGGACTTGATGAGGCTCTGATTTGGGGCCTGACCTCATGTGGTGCCACAGCAGGTGAGCTCTGGGAAGTAACATTTGAGCTGAGCTCTGAGAGATGAGTAGGAATTAACTAGCAACCTATGGATGCTCTCAAGAGGAGGGAGCCAGAATGCAGGCTGTTCAAGGAACTAAGCCAGGGCCTCCGTGACTGTGATGTGACATGGCAGGTGAGATGGGAGTGACATTGGATAAGTCATTTGGGGTAGGGTCATAATATGGTTTTTAAAGCCTTAGGAGGAAAACAAAACTCATTTTGAAAAAATTAAAAACAGAACAACTCTCCAAGTATCTAATACTACATATTTTCTCTCTTGGAAACCAGGATTATTCCCAGGGTTATAAGAGCCATCGTCCTTGAGAAAATAGTCCTGTGACAGTTAGCCTTTGTTAGCCTGGAGGGAGGAAAACCCAGCTTCTCTTCAGATTTCCTGACAGCTTGTTGCCCTAGTGTCAAATGCTAACCAGGCCAGCATCTGCCACGAGATGGAAAAGGATAAGAAGCATTACTGACTTAGTTCTGTTTGCAGCTCTCTTGTTAGCACTGTCACTGTCTGAAGCGAACCTCAACCTGTTTTGTAAAAGTAGTGGGCTGTGGCCCCTCAGTTTGGTTCAGTGGATAGAGTGTCAGCCTGTGGACTGAAGGATCTCGGGTTCGATTCTGGTCAAGGGCACGTACTTCCGTCGCAGGTTCAATCCCCAGCCTTGGTGGAGGTGAATGCAGGAGGCAACCAATTGATGTGTCTTTCTAACATGATGTTTCTGTCTTTTCCTCTCTCTCTAAAAATCAATGGAAAAATATCCTCAGGTGAGAATTAACAAACAAACAAAAAAGTAATGGTCTGTGAAACCATCACACAGGCCCTTCTATGGATTTCAAGGCTGATACATACCAAAGAGGCTATGGAATGTCAACACCAACAGAGCCTGACAGGCATCCCATGCTCTAATCAAGGAAAGAATAATAGCTAGGGTAGGGTTCCTCAATTTTGGCACTTTTGACATTTGGGCTCTCTGTCATGGGTGCCGTCCTATGCCTTGTAGAATATGTAGCAGCAGCATCCTTGGTCCTTACTCAATAGGCACCATCATCAATCTCCCCTAATTTTGACCACCAAAAGTCATCCAAAGGGCAAAATTGCCCACCTTAGGATACATTTGACTTATAGGAATTATAAAATCCTCGTTCTTCTCAGTTAAAACGTTTATAGCCAGTGTTATTTTGCCATGAATTCACTCTCACACTGTGACATTTGACAAATGAGATTCAGAATTATTACTAACTGCTCTCTTATAGTGTACAAAGCAATGTCTTGTATATGTTTTATTCGTTTTTTAGCAGACATTTATTATATTAAATACTTACTTTGTGTAGACACTATGCTGGTGGCTAGAGCCACAAGGTCAAATGTCAGCCTTATCAGGGGGCCCTGACTATAGGAGAAAACTCAATACAAGTGGCTGATAGAAATGTGACAGAAACCTTCTGTGAGAAGAAAAGGAGGATGGTTAGAATCCCAGTGTGAGGGGTGGAGCTACAAAAGTGATAAGAAGTAGAAGTGAGACTCTGTGCTGAAACCTGAAACCTGGTATTTTTCAGTCTGATGGACTAGGGCAGCAGTAGGGGAACTATTGATATAACACTTATAGCAATATTCTAATACATGCATTAGATCATCTCTATTTTAAGGATGAGAAAACTGAAAGGTTACACATTTTGTTTGGGACCATTTAGCTAGATAGCAACATAATTAACCTGTCAACTTATTTTCTGGATTTACATGGTTTGCCTTTTCCAGTTGAATACAACGGAATAAGAGAGACTCTGGGAATATTCTTGACAGTCCTATCAAAACAAAAAACAAGAACAAAAAACACCACCCTACAATGACAAAAATAACACTCCTTTTTATTAGTATATTTCACAAGACATATTCGCAGACATTATCTCTTATGATCCTTTCCCCAGTCCTGTCAGTTAGGCAGTAGGTATGCATTATCATCTCTGCACTGTAAGGAGAAAGGAAACACTCAGGGAGTGTGTTTAGGTAGAGTGCTCACAGAGCATATTGCCCTTCTCAGCATGGATATGTATACTTCTCATAGGGCAATGGAATGGCTCATTGTATTTTAGCACCAGGATACTTCCATCATTTTGCTACCCTGAAAGCAGTTCAATTTCTGCACTTAGAGTTGAAATTATAGTGTCTCAAAGCTAAATTTAAAAGAGCAATTTTCTGCTATCCCCAAGAAGAAACAGAACCAATCAGTGTAATAAAAAACATTTAAGATCATTCTGTGCTTTGTACAGTTGCTCCTGCAGTCATGTGGCTCACAGGGAGCTGCAGACTGCCTGTCATTGTGGAATATTTAGAAAGCAGAACAGTGCCTGACAGGAGGAAGGTACTCAAGCAATGTGTGTTATAAGGATAGATGGATGAAAAAAAAGAGGGGGGGATGGGGAGGGGAATGGAAGGACAGCTGTTTCCAGGAATGAGTGATGTTTCTCAACATCTGGACTTCCTTGTTTATGCTCCATTTTCTGATAAGAACCAACTCTCTGTCCCTGGTACCCATGGGGTTTCTAATCTGAAATGACAAGAACAGTAAACTTCAAAACTATTTAATTTTGTTTCTATTTATAGCTCAGAACCCTATCAACCTTCATTTTTGGACTGTTAGCTAGTGTATCAATTAGGTTATCTTCATTTTTGCCCCCACCCTATCTTGAGCACTGTCTTCAAATTGAAATTGAAATACTTATTTTTTGTTTGTTTTTTCTTCCAAAACTTTCAATGGCTGAACAATAAAATATCTTCTTCTAACTTACTAGGCCTCCCACTAGGCTCTACCCATTTTATTTGTGCATAAAGCTACTCAAACCTGAATAGTCTATTGATTGTGCCCAGAATGTGTTTTTACATTATCACCTCCACCCTTCAGTCTTCATGGAGAACCTTTCCTTAAGATGTGTGTTCCATCATGAGTATTCAGAAATAGGCAGAATTGAAAAAAGCAAACTCCTGTCCACAAGGAGCTCAATTTCCTGGGGAATGCAGATGAGAGTTTTATTAGAGAGTGAAAGTGTGACAACAGAATAAGGACAGGAGTTTGGGAAGGACCACGCCTAGACTGCATCTAGTGCTTCTTCTTTGGATCATCTGTATCTATAGCTCAATACTTCCAATATTATAACTTCACATCTACCCTATTTTGTAATTATTCATCAACCTTAAAATCAGAGATACAATCTTACTCACCTCTGGCTCCTCAAAAACCAGTTCAGTGCCAGACCACTACACACCGACACAACAGGGAGTGATCACTGGGCACTTATTCTAGCCAGGCTGAGTGTTTACACATTTTTCCCAATTGATGTTGACAAGGCAGCAGGTATGATTAATGTATTAGTGATATCCCTTTTTTACATCGTTGCCCAAATACAATGAAGTGCAGGAGCCAGGATTAGAACCCAGTCCATCCTCTTAATCCCTTCCAGATATTAACACAGAAATGGGTAAATGAATGTTCTTTTTTTTCTTCTCTCTCTGCAGTGGTCCCTCTTTCCCTAGGACTTTTAAAGCCTTGGAAAGAAGTCAGACACATTCAGAAATTACTTTATTTTTCTTTAAAGTAAGTGTTGTTGAAGTTGAATTGTTAGAAATGAAATTAGTCATTCCAGAGAAGCCTCAAAAGCCAAGGTGCTGGGGCAGATAAGTATGATGAGCACTGAATTCAGATGCTGAGAGGTCTGGGAATGGAGCCCAGGCAGTTATCTGTGAGAAATCACATTATGTGTTCTGTTTCATGTGACCAATAGAATAATGAGACCAGGTGGCAATTCCAGGGGAGAGAAATGATTGCTTTCTGGAGGGCTCCACCAAGGTCCCCTCCTCCCGGAACCAACCCAGCTGCCTTACTGTGTCCTCAGCTGAGAGATGACTCCTCATTCTTCTCCAAATGCAAGATACCAAAGGGCCGGAATTTTAGGGGAGAAATCTTGCCTGTGTAGGGGAAATGAGCTGTTCTGGGTTTGGCAGGATCTGGCAGCTGTTCCATAAAGGAATGGGAACTGTGCTAATAAACAGTACTGGTCAGCAGGCTTCTTCCCCCCCCCTCCCCCCCCCGCCTCCTCCTCCGCTTTAGGACATGTCTTTGAGCTCTGGATTTTATAGCCTTAGGACTTTTAAAATCCTCTGATGGTGCTGGTTTAACTGAAGCAAACCTTGAGGATACACTCTAGGTCAGAGCTGTTCAGAGCAGGGTAAAGTGGAAAGTGCATGGACACTGGCTTTAGGAAATGCAGGTTTGACTGCGGCTTGGCCTCTTACCAGCTGTGTGCATCTTTCTGAGCTTCAGCTTATTTTCTGTAAGTGGAGATAAAATACTTGCCTAAGGGATCTTTTGATAATGACATGCAACTTTCTTTGTGAAAGAGTTTAAAACATGAGACTGTGTTTTCTCTTGTCTTTACATGCCCAATTGAAACACACTAGAAAATGAGATAAAGAAATGGGGACTGTGCTAATCAGCAGGCTACAGAGTACAGTAAGAGATGATGATATATAATTATTTAAAAATACAGAGAACTGTCTCTGTCCCAAAACTCTACTTGTTTTCCGTTTGAAAAACAGAAAAGGACTTGCTCATAGAATCTGCCTCCAAACAGCAAAAGACTTGCGATTTATCGCTTTAGAGCACTAGTTAAGTATACAATTTTACCTATATGATCCCCAAAATTCTAGCTTAGCACTTTAGAGCACTAGTTAAGTATACCATTTTATCTATATGTTCCCAAAAATTCTAGTTTAGCACTTCTTAGTTGGGACTCAGGAATCTGTATTTTAACAACTCCACCAGGTGATTCTCATCATGAGAAGTTTGGGAAACACTGCTCTAGGCCAAAAGTGTGGGGCATAAACTGACACTAAATTGTACAACGTGGCTTTAATTTGATTAACTTTGTTCTTTTCTTGATTTATTATATCTTCACTTCTCAATGAAGAGTGCTAGTTAGAGAAAATAAGCAATGATCTATTTGACCTACTAGCATCCATTAGGCAAAGTGCCTAATAAGAAATCTGTTTATTCATTATATTAATCATTCATTCAATTCATTAACATTTGTTGACATCTTATTTGGACATCACTTGGTTATGAAGATAAGAAATGGGATTGAAATAAAGAATTTTAATCAAGTAGGAAATGTAATTATGTAGACAAATGATTATGATTCTTATCCTTCAAAATTCTCCCAAGATGTTTTCATATCTAGAAGTCTGAGTTATATTAAATGCTTATCTATTATTTCTCAGTTTACCCAGCAAAAGTCACTTTGCACTTCTTTGACCCTGACTGAGTACTGTGCTTATTGCCAAAATATATCATTACAGTAGGGGGATTAAATACACAAGTTAGTTTTAGCAAATCATGAGCCACTCTGATCTGATGGTGGGAAATAATACTCAGTTAAGTTGCTGAGAATGTGTAGGTAATGATTCCTACAAAATGCAAACTTTGGGTGCTATTGATGGATGGAAGGAGATGTGGATGCTAGGAGCCTAACCAACAAGGTCCACTGCATAAATATTGGGGGACAGCAGAGACTGATGGGGGAGGGCGGCTCCAGAGTCCCTTTCCTTTGGAGCTGGGCCAAGAGTCGGGTTCAGGTATGACTTACACTTTGTTTCATTGGTCAAATCAATTTCTGTGAATTTCAGCTTTAAAAATGTTTTTTAGGAAGAGATAATGCTGCTTTACTTAAATGAAATGAAATAATTATTTTATAAGTGTTTTTAAAAATCTGTTTTTAGTGTCAAAGATGAGGTGACTATACCGTATATTGTCCATGTTTCCCTGCATGTTAGTATATATATATATATATATATATATATATATATATATATATATATATATATATATATATTTTATACTACTATTTTTCTGCTTCTTAGAGTCCTCCTTATTAAAATTTATATCTAAAAACCCTAAAAAGAATGTTTATAAAAAAAAACATGCACCATTTTCTCTTCAGCGATAAATGTAGAACAATATTATTTGTCAGTAAAGATAGGCATTTATATTGACTGGGTATCTGTGGAACATGTTATATGTGCCGTCTCATTAAACTCTCCCTCCAATTCCATGAGGCAAATGCCATTAACCCGCCCTTTACAGATGAGCTGAGGTATCTTCTCTCACATTAGTAAACAGCAGATACATACTCAAAGCCAGGTCAGCCTCACACCACCTTTCTGTGCTTTTTGTCAAAGAAAATCTGTCTCGCTCTCCTCCCCCCATCCCTCAAGCAGAAGAATATTTGAGTTTTAAACAAATATCCCTTTAAAATGCAGTCTATCCAAAAAACTATTTTCAGTGTCTTTAGCTCTTGGATAGCTGTTTATATGTCTCATATTTAAGATTTCAGAGTTGAGCCTAATCATCTTGCCATCTGCTCTGAAATGATGAGCCCATCTGTCAAGATATTCATGACAGTATCTGATGTATTTATTCTATGAGAAGACAATAACTTTTGAAATACCAAATTTGAATACGTCTGATTACAACATTGTGTTAGGCTTAAGAAATTGCAAAGCTGTTTCCATATAGTTGAATGATAGCTCAAGACCCAGCGTTGATAAGGTGAAGATGAGGTAACCAAATTGGAAAAATCTAGGTAGCCAAAAGTTGAGTTGGAGATATTTCAGATCCGGTATGATGGCCAGTGTTTTAATTATTCTTTTATGTTTAGTAATATGCAGTCTCTAGAAAATTTGGAAGTAACAGTATTATATAGTGTTTTACAAAATGCTTTCAATGTCATTACTCCTGTACTTTTCATTTAATATAACTATACATTATCATTCTTACCTTTATTCTACTCTAATTTATTCCATTCTATATATTTTTCCTATTTATTTTCTACATAAACCATTTTCTAAGTGGAAAATAGATGAACCATGGAAGGTGCCTGCCTGGGGACAAAACATGAGATAGTAACACAAAAAACAACAACACACAAACAATCAAGTGATGCCATTACACACTTCTTTATTATTATTTTTGGTCAAATGAGATGAAACAAACATGCCCTGGATTTTAATGTGTTGACTCATGAGTGATGCCTCCATCCATTAGATCTCACCATAAACGTCTCAGAGAGGCCTTCTGTGGTCACACTGTTGAATGTATGACCTTTTCTAAAGGAACCACATTTAACCCATAAAAGCTTACCAAAGTGTCAACTATTTGTTGAGTGAGTCAAGTAAAATTGCTTTCTAAAATTCTTCTACCTTCTCTAGTCTTCGCTAACCACTGGATGAAATTCATTTAAATCACATCCTAATGGCACTTTGTATGTCCCCAGTGAGTTACATCTCATCTTTTATAGGAAAGTCACAACCAGTCTTTAAAGGTCTCCCGAAGCTTATATCTCTTGCATATTTTTATGTCCAAAACTTGAAAAATACTAAGTTCTCAATAAGTTCTGGCTGAATAGGGTGAACAAATGAATCCCACAAGCAAAGTTTGACTTTATATTTAATTAACCTCGGGATCTGAGGTTATAAAATGGGCTCATGGCCCAGGATAGGGCCTTGTTACAGGATCTAGATTAGTAGATACATCTGTTGTATATTTCCTTTTGTCTTTTCCTACCCAACTCCTGCAAAGACATCTCAGGCCAGGAAACACTTTTCTTAGCCCCTGTGTTCTGATGGAGAATGTCTTTTCTGAACAATACCCAGCAGATTCCCTGTGCCCTGTGTAACCAGACAGACCCTGCTATCCTGTGCTAGGTTGTCTCCACTGCTTTACCTGTGTAGTGCCAATACTTCAGTTACCTCAGACCTCACCTCCCTCTCTTGTATGTTCCATCAGTTCTTACTGAAGGAGGTAATCTGAGCAGCTGTCTTTGTATCAGCTAACATCTTCCTCTGTCTAAAAATAATTGGATTAGTATGGAGTGGAACCCAAGCTCAGCCAAAAAGAATCATTCAAAAGGTGGGAATCTGAATACAAGCTATACTATATTTTTTTTCAAGTAGACTATATTTCTAGTTTCCTTTCTACTCCTCCTTTTATCTCTTTTATATGAGAAACCAAGACTTGCTTAGGATGGAACACCAATTATAATCAGAAAAACTGGTAGTAATGGTGGAATTTGGAAGGAAGGTGGAGAGTGGTTTCAGAGTTCTGAATCCTTCCAGAAGAAAACACACTTCATACCAGATGGTATCTTTAGCTGAGCAGAAAAGCAGTGGAAGAAAGACAGGGTGCCGTTGCATCAATGAAGCAGCACTAAGCCCTTGAGAAAGGGGCCAGAGTTCGAAGCCTGAGCTACGTGGGTTTGGTGGTCCAGTTCATCCACAATCAGCACCTGGTCGTGCAAATGACCGAGTCCAGGGCTTGGAAGTACTAGTGTGAGTCTTTGTATTGTGTAATTTTAGGCGGTCACTTGGATTCTTGAATTATCAGTTTCACTTTCTTTTAAGTATGTGTTATAATAACTGTCTCCTTCTCCTGATGAAGTTTTTTGTGAACATCAACAGAAACAATGCAAAGTAAATAAAACCTAATTGATAGAATAATATGAACCTCAGGGTTATTATATGAAACAAAACAATCAAGTGGATGGCAAGGGGATAATAATGTGAGATGGAATTTAGTGCCTCAGAGCACAGGAAAATCAGACAGGAAGACAAAGAGTATTTTCTCAAATTTAATATTTGTTTCAGGTGCACAATATAGCGGTTAGACATTTAATTTGCAAAGTGGTCCCTCAATAATTCTAGTACCCTCTTGAAATCTGTCATAGTTATTATATCATTATTGCCTGAATTTCCTATGGTGTACTTTGCATCTTATGACTATTTTATAACTTCTTGCTCCCTTCACCTTTTCCACCCATTCCCCAACCCCTTCTTATCTGTTTGTTCACCATGTCTATGAGTCTGTTCTTTAGACTCCACATATAAGTGAAGTTTGACTTATTTCACTTATCATAATACCCTCTAGGTACATATGTGTTGTTACAAATGGTAAGGTTTCATTCTTCTTTTATTCCATCATATATATGCATTCCATCTATTAATGGTTATTTGGGTTGCTCCCATATCTTGGCTACTATAAATAACACTGCAGTGGACATATGGGTGCATATAACTTTTTAAATTAATATTTTGTATTTCTTTGGATATATTCCTAGAAGTGGAATTGGCTGGGTCATAATAAGGTAATTCTGCCTTTAGATTTTTTGAGGAACCTTCACACTGTTTTCCACAGTGGTTGCACCAATTTGCAATCTCATCAACAATGCTCAAGGGTTCCCTTTCCTCTACATCCTCATCAACACTTGTTCATGGATACTATATTGATGGCCATTCTGACAATGATAGCTGTTTCATTGAGGTTTTAATTTGCATTTCTCTGATGATGAGTGATTTTGAGCATCTTTTCAAATGTTTGTGAGCCATCTTTACTTCCTGTGTAAAGAAATATGTCTATCCAGGTCTTCTGCCCATTTTTTTTTTTAAATTGAATTATTTGGGGGGTTTTGGTGTGCAGTTGTTTGATTTGTTTATAAATTTTGGGTATTAGCCCCTTATCAGATATTATCATTGAAAAATGTTCTTCCATTCAGTAGACTGTCATTTTGCCTTGTTGATGGTTTCCTTTGCCGTGTAAAATCTTTTTAGTTTGATGTGATTCAATTTGTGTTTCTTTTGTTTCCCTTGCCTGAGGAAATGTATCAGAGCAATGTCAGAGTTTACTGCCTGTGTTTTCTTCTAGAAGTTTTATGGTTTTGGGTCTTACACTTAACAATTTTTTCCTTCTTAATCACCACACAAGCTTATGTTTTCCATTGGTTTTAGAGAGGGTGGGAGAGAGAAAGAAACACCCATCAGTTGCCTCCTATAAGCACCCTGACCTGGGATAGAACCCACAACCTGGGCATGTTCGGACCTAGAATTGAGCCTGTGACTTTTTGGTGTATGGACAACGCTCCAAACAATTGAACCACCCAGTGAAGGTTTACATTTAAGTCTTTAATACATTTTAGTTTATTCTCGTATATGGTAAAAGAAGGTGGTGGTGTAGTTTTACTTTTTTGCCTGTATCTGTCCAATTTATCCAACATCTTTTATTGAACATCTTTACCCCATTGTGTATTTTTGTGTTCTTTGTCAAATAGTAATTGACAATATAGGCATGGGTTTATTTCTGGGCTCTCTATTATGTTTCATTGCTCTATGTATCTGTTTTTATGCTAGTACCATGTTGTTTTGGTTACTATAGACTTGTAGTTTAATTTTATATTAGGAAGCAGCATACCTCCAATTTTGTTCTTCTTTTTCAAGATTGCAATGGCTATTCAGGGTCTTGTGGTTCCAAATAAATTTTAAGATTTTGTTTTAGTTCAGTGAAAAATGGCATTCATATTTTGATAGGGATTGCATTGCCTCTCTAGATTGCCTTGGGTAGTATGAACATTTTAACAATGTTAATTTTCCTATCCATAAGCTATGTTTTCATTTATTTGCTATTCAATTTCTTTTTTCTAATGTCTTACAATTTTCAGAGTATAGGTCTTTCATCTCTTTGGTTAAATTTATTCCTAAGTGGGGCTTTTTAAAATGTAATTGAAAATGAGATTGTTTTCTTAATTTCTCTTTCCAATAGTGTATAAAATGCAGCTAATTTCTAAATATTTATTTTGTATCCTGCTACTTTACTGAATTTATTGATTCTAGTAGTTTGGTGTTTTTTGTTTGTTTGTTTGTTTTGTTTTGTTTTTTGGTGGAATCTCTAGGATTTTCTCTATAGAGTATCATGATTTCTACAAATAACAATAGTTTTACTACTTTCCAATTTGGATGACTTTTATTTCTTTTTCTTGGATTGTTGTGGCTTGGTCTTCCAATATTAATGTTGGATAAATATGAAAGTGAACATCCTAGTTCTCTTATTCATTATCTTAAGGGAAATGGCTTTCAGTTTTTCCCATTGAGTCTGATGTAAGCTGTGAGTTTGTCCTATAAAGTCTTTATGTTGAGGAATGTTCTCTCTATTCTCACTTTGCTGGAAGTTTTGTCATACCTGGATGCTGGCATTTGTCAAGTGCTTTTTCTGCATCTATAATAATAAAAGCATAATATACTAATTAGACCAGAAAGCCAAATGTCCTTCTGGACAAAGCCACAGCAGCGTGAGGGCCGAGGGCAGACAGCAGCAGTGGCCGGCAGCAGCAGGCAACAGCAGCGGGGTGATGGGGGCAGGACCTTCCCCTCATCAGTCAGGTCACCTCCCGCAGAGGGAGGCCAGACTGCAGCATAGGCCTGGGGAACGAGCCTAAGCCATAAGAGGCCTCCTGGACTGTGAGAGGGGGCAGCCAGGCTGAGGGATGCCCTCCCCATTCCATGAATTTTCATGCACCAGGCCTCTAGTCTATTTATATAATCATATAATTTTTTTAATTCTTCATTCTGTTTATGTGGTGTATCACATTAATTAATTTGTGGATGTTGCACCAATCTTGCATCCCAGGAATAAATCTCACTTGATCATGGTGTATGATATTTTTATGTATTGCTGAATTCAGTTTGCTAATATTTTGTTGAGATTTTTTGAATATATCGATATATTTATCAGGATTATTGTGCCATAATTTTCTTTTTCTGTAATGCTTGTGTCTGGTTTTAGAATCAGTAATGCTTGTTTTCTCTCCTCTTGAATGTTTTGGAATAGCTTGAGAAGCATTAATAATAATTTCTTTGAATATTTGGTAAAATTCAACTGTGAAGCTATCTAGTTCAGGACTTCTGTTTGTTGGTTTTGTTTTGTTTTTAATTACTCTTCAGTTTTATTGATAGTATTTGGTCTGTTCAGTTTTTCTGTTTCTTCCTGATGCATGATGTTCTTTGAAGATTGTATGTTTATAGGAATTTATCAATTTTTTCCAGATTGTCCAATTTGTTGGCATATAGTTTGTAGTATTTTTTATAACTCTTTTTATTTGTATGGTGTTAATTTTCACTTCTATTCTTTCATTTCTAACTTTAGAGGTCCAGTGCATGACATTTGTGCACTAGGGGGAGGGTGGGAGGGTGGTTCCTCAGCCTGGCCTGTACCCTCTATTATATAGATTTAGAGGCCCAGTGCATGGATTTGTGTGCCAGTGGGTCCCTTGGCCTAACCTGCAGAATTGGGTCAAAACTGGCTCTCCAACCTTCTCCAAGAGGTCCTGGATTGTGAGAGGGTGCAGGCAAGGTCGAGGAACCCCACCAGTGCATAATCAGGGCTGTGGAGGATTGGCTGGAGGGCTCCAGGGAGTGTCCGGCCTGTGTCATTCAGTCCTGCTTGGCTGGACCGAGCAGCAGGCTAACCTTCCAGTCAAAGCATCTGCCCCCTGGTGGTTGGTGCATGTCATAGTATCAGATCCACTAGTCAACTGTCTGGCCCCTGGTGATCAGTGCAGGGCATAGGGAGGCAGTTGAGCAGACTTAGCATATCATTAGCATATTATGCTTTGATTGGTTGAACAGATGACCAGACACTTAGCATATTAGGCTTTTATTATATAGTATCTTATTTACTTGGATTCTCTCTCTATATATATTTTTATGAGTCTGGTTAAGGGTTTGTTAGTTAGACAAAAATATTTTAAATGCAAATCATGCTTTGCACTGCAAAGGCTGTTTGAAGCCCTCAAGTAATGACTATTCATAACCAGAGACCATTTTTTCTTCTTTGCTTCATAGATCTAGTTTCGCCTGTTATTATTCAGTCAAAAAGAAAAACATGGGTAACAAAAGGATAGTATGATTTTTACCTAGAATGATTCTATAGTAAATTAAAACTTTCAATATGTTATGCTTAAAATACTAATTACATTTAGTAATCATTGCTCTTCAAAGGTGAAAAAAAAAATGGGAAGAAGAATGAGAAGCAGGAGAGGAAAAGAGGGGAGAGCAGGGGAAAGGAAAAGAGGAAAGGACCAGTCTTATCCAAAAACTTAATCACCCTTATTCCTACAGCACCAGGTTCAATGTGAAATATTGTTTAAGTTTAATGACCTAAATTATTTTCCCTTGAGCTCAAGTACTTCTTCACTGAGTCACTTTCTAAAGGAGATGAATACTATACTTTTGGATATGATTTTAAACACTATAGATTTATTTTAGATTTTCTTAAGTTTCACATTAAGCGTAAGAGTCTTTGCCAACTGCAGACAATTATATCCTTTTTTAATTCACAGTGAAAGAGCAATGTAATTTGCAAAAGATTGTATAACTCATTTTTTGTATGCATAAATCTGAAGCATGGAAAAATTTTCTCTTCTAATAAATTATTGGTGCTAACATAATCCCATTCCCAGCATCTCAATGACTTTCATTTTCATTACAAGGTAAGAGTCTTCATAAATGCCCCCAGGAAAGCCCAAGGAAAAGTTATCATGTAGATAATATTTCTCCCCTTTTAAAGACAAGGAGGCTATGGATCTAAGAAGTTAAGAATTACACCAAACATCCTAGGTAGTACATGTCAGAATTTGAACCCAGGTAGTTCATCCCTTCAAAGCTTTTTATATGGCAATATTCTGCCAACATTTGGGAATAAAATAAGGGAGAGTTATTTATATTTTAGCTGGAGGCAAAATGTTGAGAGTGCAAAGTTAAACACCTGCCAGTCTCTTTCCTCAAGGCATTTATAGTCTGGTAGTGGAAATAGATGCAAACATAAATGAATAATTGCAAAATTATTTGATAACAAAACAGTTACACTTAGTGTATTCTATTTATAAAGCGCTGTTCTAAATGATTACCTATGTTGACTCATGTGTACAATGATAGAGGAATGCATGAAGGGCACAGTAGCCAA
Organism: Pipistrellus hanaki; assembly: GCF_964339955.1. Classification (NCBI taxonomy): domain Eukaryota; kingdom Metazoa; phylum Chordata; class Mammalia; order Chiroptera; family Vespertilionidae; genus Pipistrellus; species Pipistrellus hanaki. The sequence continues at coordinate 32,034,405 of NC_140511.1, forward strand.
AGAAAGGAAAGAATGAAGTTTCCTTGAGGGGCTCCACTTTCTATCAGAAGAGGAAAATACATTAGAGCAGACACAGGATGGATGAGTCTCCATGGGTCTGTTTGGGTGGAAATATTGCAGGTAAAGTGGATATATGTGCAAAGGCAAAGAGCTGTGGAAAAGCACAGCCTTTCTGGTGTGTGGAGGGTGTATGCTCCAGGGCTGTATGGTTCACCTCCTCAAGTCCAATGACTGGCTGAGGGATCCCTGTGTGCTGCCCTCGAATGTGAAAGGCAACAGCAAATCCACACACTTGCTACTTCTGTCTTCATAATTCATTCCAATAAGTGGGGGGAAAGTTGGCATACAGGCTGGTTGGAACTATTGTTGGCTTGTCAGCTAAATACTCATATAAATCATTTCCTGGAAGGTTTGGTGGAGCTCCTTTGCTGAGCAGAGCCTCACTTTTACTCATGTTGGCTTGGGTGCCATTCCTCCTGAAAGCAGGGGGATAGAAAAAAAGGCTTTTGAGAGTCTATCTTGACTCTGTTTCTGCAATAGGCCTCTCTCTATGCTGAGGTGCACTCATTACTTCCTACACAGAAAAACTGATTTCTCTGGCTCCAGTTTGCTCTTATGATTTTCCCATCCCCAAGCAGTGGTCTCTTCAGAGCTTGCAGTCCCAGGCAGGTGTTGAGATCCTAGTGTCATGCACAGAAATAGCTTGATTATAACCATGTACCTTTAATAATCTCATTCTAACAAGGCTGCGGCTTGATGCCCATTATTGCCTTTGCAGATCCACATTGGGAGTTCTGTTCTAACTTTATGCTTGGATCTTTCTTCTCCTATTTCTGCCTCCTTGCTTTCCACAAGAGCTATGATTTTCTAGTTATTAAGTACCACTATTCATAAAGCATCAAATCTTCCAAGTGAAAAAGTAAGTCCTATTTTCCTTCCTCCTATCGGCAATTGGTGTGTTTTTGGTTGTTTTGTTTGTTTTTGCTTCCTTCCCTAGTTTCTTAATGAGCTTGGTAAAGCATCTCCTACAAGACTATTTTTTTAAATCTTCGCCTGAGAATGTGTGTGTGTGTGTGTGTGTGTGTGTGTGTGTGTGTGTGGTTTGTTTGATTTTGCTTTTTAGAGAGAGGAAGGGAGAAAAAAATGATAGGGATAGAAACATCAATTGGCAGCCTCTTGTCCATAACCAGACCAGGAATCGAACCCACCACCATTTTGGTGTATAGGACAATACTCCAATCAATTGAGCCTCCCTGGGCAGGGCTCTTACAGGGATCCTTTCTGCTAGTCACTCTTTTCTCCTTACACCAATGACACCAAAATTTGCCTCCTTCATTCCTTCTGAAGCCCATCTCATGTCATTATTTCTCCAACTTTGTTTCTCAAGCCAATTATTATCCCATTATCTCTGCTAACTTGCTTTATTATACACACGTAAATTATTGAAGACAAAGAGATTGTGATCTTAATATTTAATTGCTTTTCATGATGTGGTATCTATTTCAAAATGAAACTCTGCTGTGATGGCCTTTCTCTATTATATACTGACAATCAATTAATTGCAAAAGAAACAAACAAAAATAACCCCACACAAAATCTTAGTTGTGGTTTGAAGGGAGAAAGGGTATTTCTGTTTAAGTCCACATCGCTGGCATTCAGCTATTTAAAGTGAAAGTGGGAGGTGGAGCTTTAAAGAGAAACATTAAGCAGAAAAGTGAAAAGGGGCCATGTTAGGGGAAGGCTGATATAAAATGAAGAGACCTGTGATGGGAGGAAGTAATCATCAGGTTGAGTACTGAAGATTTAGTTGGAGGCAAAACCTGACCCGATGCTTCCTGCTTGAGCTACTTCAATTGCTTCATCTAATTTTTTGGATAAAATTCAGATTCTTTTTTTTTTTAATCCCCACCTGAGAACATGGTTGGAGGGAGGGAGAAAAGGAGGAAGGGAAGGAGGGAGGGCAAAGGCGAGAGCGGATACTTGAAACAGCAGGTACAAAAACATTACCATGGGTTCCAGTTTGGTGGCCTGCAGTTGGAATCATGCTTCAGAACAGTTCTGTTTGGTCTCCACATAGTGTTTTTAATTTGACTTTCAGAGCTGTTACGCACACACGCCATAGTGTCCACTGCTCCCTATTACCTTACATCTAGGCTGCTTTACAAATTTGTGTTTTCTACTCGAGCTCGAACCTTTGCGTAGAGACAGCAAACAGAACGAGGCATTACAGAGAAGCTTCAAGTAGTTCAGTATGCATGGTCTAGTTGGTGAATGCAGAGAAAGGGAAGAATGGGAATTTGAACATGAGAGGCCTTGCAGGCAATGATAAAGAATCTGAATGTCACCTGGCCAGAATGGCTCAGTTGGTTGAGCATCATCCTGTGCACCAAAAGGTTGCTGATTCGATTCCTGGTCAGGGAACATAGCTGAGCTGTGAGTTCAATTTCAGGTTGGGGCACAAATTTGGAAGGCAACCAATGCATGTTTCTCTTTCTCCCTCCAACCATGTTCTTGGGTAAGGAGAAAAAAAAACCGCAAAAAATCAACAACTGAATTTCACCCAAACAATTAACTCAAGCAGGAAGTGGAGGGTCATATTTATCTTGTGGGAAGATCAGGAGGCAGCAGCATGCAGGATAGATTAGAGGAAACAAAAAATAAAGACAAGAATAAAAATTCTAAAGACATTTGTTAAACCAGGCTGGATATCTTAAAGGTCTACATAGTAACAATCCGAATGAATGGCTGGGACATATCTTTAAGATAGTAAAGAGATTGGACAAGTAAAACTTGGCAAATGATTGTGGAAACGACTAAGACAAATGTCTTAGGTGAAATCTATTTTCTATTTTTCTGTTTTAGACAGCTGGATTCATGTGGTATCATTTGCCAAAACAGGGAAGGAAGATTAAATTATAGGAAAATCCTCTTTTTGTCCTCATTTATTATCCCCTTGCCAAGAGATGAGTGCTCTTCACTTCAAACAAGGCACCAAGAAGAGATCATGGGTTAGGGAAGAGAATATTAGACTTATGATTAGGAGACCAGTGTTGAACCATCTCTTTATGTAATCTTGGACAAGTATCTCATCTTTAAAATGGAGATGCTCACCTTGGTCAGTGTTCTCAGTGGTTAGAGCTTTGGCCTGCTCACCAAAGGGTCTTGAGTTCCATTCCTGATCAAGGGCACATACATGGGTTGCAGGTTCAATCCCTGGCCTTCATTGGGGCTAGTTTGGGAGGCAACCAATTGATGTGTCTCCCACTCCCTACCCCTTCCCTTTCACTTTCTCTAAAAATTAATGGAAAAATATCCTCAGGTGAGGATTACCAAAACATCCTATCCCATACAATAAAAGCCTAATATGCTAAGTGTCTGGTTGTCCGTTCAACCAATCAAAGCATAATATGCTAATGATATGTTAAGGCCTCCAACTGCTCACTATGATGTGCACTGACCACCAGGGGGCAGACAGTTGACCAGTCACTATGACATGCACTGACCACCAGGGGGCAGATGCTCCAAACTGTAGGTTAGCTTGCTGCTGGGGTCCAGCCAATGAAAACTGAGCTAGACAGGCCAGACATGCCCTAGAGCCCTCCCATGGTTCCTCCCCTGCTCCAATCGTTCACCAGTGGGATCCCTTGGCCTGGCCTGTGCCCTCTTGCAATCTGGGACCCCTCAAGGGATGTAAGAAAGCCCAATCCCACAGGCCAGGCTGCAGGACCCCCCTGGTGCATGAATTCTGCTCCCTGGTGGTCAGTGCATATCATACCAAGCAGTTGGAGGCCTTAACATATCATTAGCATATTGCACAGGGCCTACTAAAATGGAAATGCTAAAACTTCTGTTCAAGTTAAGGCTTATTTGGATATAATAGGTGTTAGGGGAAAAAAGTTAATTTACTTCAGGAAGTGCAAAGTGTGAGGAAATATCTAAGAGTTTAATTAAGTCTCTTGGGCACATCCATGTCAGGAAAGCAAGCATTGACCCAGAGGATACCACTTGGGCAGATTAAAAAGCAATGAGAGATATAACAAGCCTGCTGTGTCAAAATCAGGAGCAAATAAAGCTAAAATAAGCAAACTGTAAACTGATGAGATAGGATGAAACTGTGACAATCAGGTCAGACTGACAAGGGAAATAATCTCTCTAGGGAGTCAGAGCAAATAACTCTGAGGAAGGATGCTGTATTTGTTGCACAGTTCTTCCCCTGAAGAAACACAGGCTGAGGGGTTCACTAGGAAGGTCCCTGGGTGGCTGTATAAATCCTCAGCTCCTGGGATGTATGTTTATGAGGAAGCTGTGAGCCACCCAGTATTGCTGGAGAGATGGTCTACCTTGTGCTTCTCAGAGATGCTGCCACATTTGGGGCTGAGGATCCAGTGTAAGCAACAGTAACCCCTCAGACCCATCAGACCCTCTCCTCAAGTAGATGTTAGTGGATTCTTGAAACACGATCCTAAGGAAGTTGCCTAAACATAGGATGGTTATGTTAATTAGGATATAAATTAGGAGGCTATAACATCTCTTCAGATACAGTAACAAACAAGAGCAGAGATTTTTCTTTTCTTTCTCCTCTAGAAATCTCAATAGGTGATCCAGGGCTGCGTTAGTGATCTGTCGGAATGAGAACCCAAGCTTATTTAAGATTAATGCTCCTTCCTTGTGTTACCACATTTGAAATCCGCTCAACATCACATCTGTTGGGGATACAATTTGGCCAGTAGAGAAGGGTAGAGTGGAGGCAAAAGGACACTCATTGTCTTTTAAGGTCACAACCCAAAAAATTTTACGTTGCTTATGCTCAGTTATGCAAAACCTAATCATATGTCCCCAATAATGCCTTCAGCTAGTGATTCAGTTGCCCATTGAAGCTTGGACATCATAGAATCAGAAGGGGTGATTGCCAGTCTCTGCCTTAATGGTGAAAGCACTTGGGTCTGGACTTTGTTCTTATGGATATCTTTAAAATATCTTTAAAAGTAATGTCATCCTGAAGAGATAAAGTGAAATACTAGTCTAATGAAAATCTAATTATGGCTCCTGTGTTTTCTTCTTTATCAAGCTATCATTTATATACAGTTTAATGTGCAGAACTTTTCTTTTAATCTTTATTGTTAAAAGTATTTCATAGGTTCTGCTTTTTCCCCCATTAAACTCTTCCAGTCTGCTCCCCTTCCCCCTCACCACCCCATTGTCTGTATCCACAGGTTATGTATATATGCCTGCAAGTTCATTGGCTGATCTCTTCCCGCTCACCCTTCCCTGCCTTCCATCTGAGATTCAAAAGTCTGTTCATGCTTCTGTCTCTGGCTCTATTTTAATCATCAGTTTATTTAGTTCATTAGATTTCACATATGAGGTGTTAGGGGGAAAAACACCTCATATGTGATACTTATCTTTCTCTGACTGGCTTATTTCACTCAGCATAATACTCTCCAGATCCTTCTCTGCTGTTGAAAATGGTAGGAGTTCTTTCTTTTTTATTGCTGCATAGTATTCTATTGTGTAAATATACTATCATTTTTTAATCTATTCATCTGCTGATGGACACTTAGGCTGTTTCTAAATCTTAGCTATTGTAAATTGTGCAGCTATGCACATAGGGGTGCATATTTCCTTTCTGATTGGTGTTTCTGGTTTCTTGGGATATATTTCTAGAAGTAGGATTATTGGGTCAAATGGGAGTTCCATTTTTAACTTTTTGAGGAAACTCTATACTGTTTTCTACAGTGGCTGTACCAGTCTGCATTCCCACCAGCAGTATATGAAGGTTCTTTTTCTCCACATCTTTACCAGAACTTGTGGTTTATTGATTTGTTGGTAATAGCCATTCTGACAGGTCTGAGGTGCATCTCTTGGATGATTAGTGACTTTGAGTATTTTTTTTCATTTTTTTCATATGTCTCTTGGCTTTCTGTATGTCCCATTTGGAGAAGTGTCTATGTAGGTCCTTTGCCCATTTTTCAATTAGATTGTTTGTCTTCCTTTTGTTAAGTTGTCTGAGTTCTTTATACAATTTGAAAAGTAACCCCTTATCAGATGTATCATTGGTAAATATGTTCTCCTATGCAGTGGGCTCTTATTGTTGATGGTTTCTTTTACTGTGCAGAGCTTTTTATTTTCATGCAGTCCCGTATGTTTATTTTCTCTTTAGTTTCCATTGTCCTAGGAAATGTATCAGTAAACATATAACTACAAGAGCTATCTGAGATTTTGGTGCCTATGGTTTCTTCTAGGACTTTTATAATTTCCAAACTTATATTTAAGTCCTTTATCCATTTTGAGTTTATTCTTGTGTATGGTATAAGTTGGTGGTCTAGTTTCATTTATTTGCATGTACCTGTCCAGTTTTCCCAATACCATTTATCTAAGAGACTATCTCTGCTCCAATATTTGCTCTTACCTCCTTTGTCAAATATTAATTGAGAATAGTAGCTTGGGTTGACTTTTTGGTTCTCTCTTCTGTCCCATTGATCTTATTGTTCCAGTTCAATGAATGTTGATGAATTTATATATCTATCCAACCTACATACTGATTAAAATAGTGAACATTTTCATCAACAAGAAAATTACTTAAGCCTCTTTTTTTTTTAAGGCTCTTGACATTTATTTATTTTGCCCCCCTCCCTCCCATACATACCCTCCCTCCCCAGAGTTTTATGTCCATTGGTTGTACTTATATGCGTGTATACAAGTCCTTTGGTTGATCTATTATCTCCCCCAGATCTCCCTCCCCCCCCCCCCCCCGCTGTAATTTGACAGTCTGCTTGTTGCTTTACTGTCTATATCTATCTTTTGGTTCATCAGTTTATAATGTTTTTTATTATCCATAAATGAGTGAGGTCATTTGGTGTTTCTCTTTCATTGATTGGCTTATTTCACTCAGCATGATGTTCTCCAATTCCATCCAGGATGCTGCAAATGATGAGAATTCCTTCTTTTTATGGCAGCATAGTATTACATTGTTGTACCATAGTTTTTGGATCCAATCATCTGCTGACGGGCACCTAGGCTGTTTCCAAATTCTGGCTATTGTATATTGTGCTGCTATGAACATAGGGGTGCATATATCCTTTCTGATTGGTGTTTCTAGTTTCTTGGGATATATTCCTAGGAGTAGGATTACTGGGTCAAATGGGAGTTCCATTTTCAGTTTTTTGAGGAAACTCCACACTGTTCTCCACAGTGGTTGCACCAGTCTGCATTCCCACCAGCAGTGCAGGAGGGTTCCTTTTTCTCCGCAACCTCGCCGCCAACACTTGTCGTTTGTTGATTTGTTGACGTTGGCCATTCTGACAGGTGTGAGATGGTACCGCATTGTTGTTTTGATTTGCATCTCTCGGATAATTAGTGACTTTGAGCATGTTTTCATGTGCCTTTTGGCCATCCTTCTGTCTTCTTTTGAAAATATTTTATTTAGGTCCATTGCCCATTTTTTAATTGGATCATTCATCTTCCTTTTATTTAGTTGTATAAGCTGTCTGTAGATGTTGGAGATTAAACCTTTATCAGTGGTAATATTTGCAAATAGTTCTCCCACACAGTGGGCTTTCTTGTTGTTTTGTTGATGGTTTCTTTTGCTGTAAAACAGCTTTTTGTTTTGATGTAGTCCCATTTGTTTATTTTCTCTTTAGCTTCCATTGCCCTAGGGGCAGTATCAGTGAAGAAGTTCTTTTGGCATATGTCTGAGATTTTGCTGCCTGTGGATGCTTCTAGTATTTTTATGGTTTCCCGTCTGATGTTTAAGTCCTGTATCCATTTTGAGTTTATTTTTGTGTATGGTGTAAGCTGGTGATCTAGTTTCATTCTTTTGCATGTGTCTGTCCAATTTTCCCAACACCATTTATTGAAGAGACTGTCTTGACTCCATTGTATATTCGTGCCTCCTTTGTCAACTATTAATTAAGCATAGTGATTTGGGTTGATATCTGGGTTCTCGATTCGATTCCATTGATCTATATGTCTGTTCTTGTGCCAGTACCAGGCTGTTTTGAGAACCGTGGCTTTGTAATACAGCTTGAAGTCTGGTATTGAGATCCCTCCTACTTTACTCTTCTTTCTCAGGATTGCTGTGGCTATTCAGGGTCTTTTATTGTTCCAAATGAACTTTTGGAGAGTTCTTTCTAGGTCAGTGAAATATGCCGTTGGTATTTTAATGGGGAGTGCATTGAACCTATAGGTTGTTAAGCCCCTCTTTTTAAAAAATATATTTTATTGATTTTTTACAATGAGGAAGAGAGAGTTAGAAACACTGATGAGAGAGAAACTGCCTCTCCTGCAAACCCCCTACTGGGGATGTGCCTGCAACCAAGGTACATGGCCTTGCCTGGAATCAAACCTAGGACCCTTGAGTCCTCAGGCCAACACACTGAGCCAAACTGGTTAGGGCTACTTAGGCCCCTCTTAAGTCAGTTTCTAACACCCAGTCAACTATGTTCTGAATATCATCATCATAGTTTGCCTATTCTAGAGCTTCATGGGAAAGAAAATCAGAAAGCATATGCTACTTTACTGCTTTCACTTGAAAATGGGATTCATCTGTGTTGTGAGTAGTATTCCATTATATGAACTTACTGCAGCTTGTTTGTTCAGTCTTCTATTTGATGAACAGATGAGCTGTTTACAAATTTGGACAACCATGAATAAAGTGACTATAACTATTAACTATTTTCTGGACATTTGTTTTCACTTCATTGGGTAGAGATCTAGAAGTGGAATTACTAGGATTGATGCATGTTATGTTCATTAAAAAATTGCTAGTTTTCTAGCCAGGAATTTGAGTTCCACTTGCTCTAAATCCTCACCAATGTATGCCATTGGCAGAATTTTTTTATAGAATCTTCTGATTTAAAAGGAAAACATTTTCTCTCTGATTTACATATTATATTTTTTCAACAATTCTTCTCTATAGGGAAGCAAATAAACATGGAGGAAATATACACAAAATACTTTGAAATATTCAAAAATCCACATAGAGAAATGATCCTATAATAAATGTTTTTATAAAAAGGACTTCCAAATCAGACTCTATAGTGTAATGGGACATTTGGAGTCAGAAGACTTAGGTCTTCTCACTGAGTATACATTTTTTAATTTACAAATTGGAGATAGATAAACCCTTTTCAGGTTTTTGTGAGATCTAAATAATTTGCCTAGCATGAGTGTGGTGCCTAATACAGAGTGAAGGATCAGTATGTTTTAATAGAATCTAAGATTAGTTAGTCTTATTCAAATAATCACCATCACTGTCATCCTTATTAATTTTAGCTCAAACTTTACCATATTCTAGGAACTGCTAAGGACTTACATATTTTAATTAAGTCATCCATACAGTCCTTAATTTCAGTAGTAGTATTTTGATTTGTTAGGCAACTGTCAACCCTGTTATATATGGGTTTCATCTTGTACCAAATACAGTAGGTCCTCAAATAATATTGTTTTGCTCAACATAGTTTCATTGTGACATTGATGAGATGCTGTAGGTACTTAACTCTTTTTTTTTTTTTTATCAATTTGCTATAGTAAAATTGATTTCCTTATATGTTGTTTTGCTTCAAGTTGAAGAGCCTCTCGACATTAAGTGAGGACTTACTGTAGTGCTTGCTACTCTGTGACTTTTGTTTGATAGAGAAGCAATTGTGCCAGGAGCCAGTACAAACACAGAGGCATCACAGTGTGATCAGAACTCAGGGGCAGAAGTGTCAACAGTGGCACAGGCACTCCATTTCCTTGTCACCTTGTGGAGAGGGGATCCTTTCCTAGACTGTAGCTTCATGGTTTGTTCAACTGTGGCTCAACCAAGCATGCTCTCTGCAGTGTTCCAAGGGAATTAGGGAGTTGTACATCTGCTCATTCTCTTGATTACACAGGATCCACCCTGTACCAATTGACATCACATGCACCATGTAATAGACTATGAGCCTGGGCCCAAAAAAGGTCCATGATTTGCTCAAGCTTACAAAATTAGCAGTTTGAAGAATTAAAATTCAATCCCAGGCTGTGAGACTCAAAGTCTTTATTCTGAGTTGTTATGAGATACAGACTTCTTAATTGGAGTCTTATTTATTCACTAAGGGCCCAGTGCATGAAATTCGTGCACTGGGGAGGGGTCCCTCAGCCCAGCCTGCCCCCTCTCACATATTGGGAACCCTCAGGGGATGTCCTACAGATGGCTTAGACTTGCTTCCCTTTGGGAGCGGACCTAAGCTGCAGTCTGGCCTCCCTTTGCAGGAGGCGACAGGGCTGATCATGGGAATGCACCGGCCCCATCACCCCACTGCTGCAGCCACTGCCAATCATCACAACCGCCAAGGTATTTTCATCAACATGGACTCTAGTGCCTTCACCATGAATAAATGACAACTTTCTTTAGGCATTTTCAAGATGTGTCTTTCTTTCATAGGATATGACATTTCTTTCTTTATTTTTCTTTTTATCCTCACCTGAGAATATGTTTCCATTGATTTTTTTCCCCCTTCCTTCTGATCCCAGGCTCAGCTCCTATCCAAGCCTAAAGCCTTTGCCCAAGGCTTTAGGCTTCGGAGGGGGGAACCCCCACCCTTCCAATTGCAGGCCTGGCCCGTTCCCAAGCCTAAAGCAATTGTCTGAGGCTTTAGGCTTAGAAAGAACCCCCCCTGCCCCGCCCCTCTGATGGCTGGCTGGGAGTGACCTGGGTGCAGAGTATGTATGCAAATTAACCACCATCTTTATTGGGTTAATTTGAATACTCACTCTGATTGGCTGGGCATAGCAGAAGTACAGTTAATTTACATGTTTCTTTGTTATTAGGTAAGATCTGTTTTTAAACCTAACTGAAAATTTGTTTCTTTTTAATATACTATCCAAAATGTCCCTATGTTATGTGCCTGAGGAGAACAAATGAGAAATCAAGCACTTGTCACATCACTGCATGTGCAAATTGATTGCAACAGACAACAATCATCATTGACCCAATGATGACTACTTGAGTATCTAGGACTCAGGGGTCGGCAACCTTTAAGACATAAAGAGCCACTTGGACCTGTTTTCGAAGGAAAAAAAAAACCTGGGAGCCGCAAAACCATTGCGACATTTAAAACAAATATAACACTGCATATATTGTTTCTTACCTTAATGCTATATACCGGATCATGGAGAAAAAGGATTTTTTCACTTAACAAAAAGAGCCGCAGGTTGCCGACACCTGATCTAGGTCATCCCAACACAAAACTCTAGGGCACAATTTTGTTTCAAAGACTAAGAGAAACAAATTTTAGTCAAACAGATTTGGGTCAGAATCATAGTTCTCCCAGTTACTAGCTGTATAATCTGGTACCTGACCTTTTTAAGAGCTTCTTTATTTGTAAAATTAACATATTAGGACTTCCTTTTAGGTTGATGTGAGATTAAATTTAGTTTATGTTGTAATGCTTTGATTCTAAGAAATCATGTGTCTTAATAAAGATGTTAAATGCCTGTTGCATAGGCTCTCACTAAATGATGGGTTGTTGCTGTTATTATTATTACTATAGAGGCCTGGTGCATGAAATTCATACACAGGTAGAGTCCAGGGGCCTGACCAAGGCCGTCCTTAGTTATGCACCATTCCCTGGTGGTCAGTGCACATTATAGCAAGTGATCGAACTCCCAAAAGAACAGTTTGCATATTAGCCTTTAATATATATATATATATATATATATATATATATATATATATATATATATATAGATTGTCACCATGGAAGCCCATAAATTGGCACAGAGAAAATTTCCAGTACTAAGGTGCTTTAAAACATTGAAGGCAAATGATTTCTTTGATGCTTTCGAATACAACTCTCTCTATATATATATATATATATATATATATATATATATATATATATATAGATATCTCAATCTCTGTGGTATCAGGACTTCATATCTGTCAACTATAATATCTGTTTTATTTCATTTTACTTTTAATATATCATCATTAAACCACTATTAGGGCATTTTTCCAGAGGGAATTCTGAAAAGAACAGAGGCAAACTTTTAAGTCTCCTAGCAATAGACCAAGTGTTTAGTCCCTTTCAGTTGTGTATTTGAGCAATACAGGTGTCACTTATTTTTGGACAATTGTTTAAGACCTTTATTTACAGGTGCTTGAAGTTTGTTGTTTTTGAAAAAATCAAGTTTTAAACTTTTATTACAAATTGAAAATAAGATTTTTTTAAAATCTCAACTTGACCAGACATGAAACAATTTAAAAACTTTAAAGGTGTGTTGAGCAAAAACAGGCTTTTTGTTTTTCCCTTAAAAAAACACGTTTATCATTACCAAAGAGAGACATCTTTAGACTAAGTAATAAAAAACCCATGCTGCATAATAATGCAGATAGCTCTAGTTATCTGGTCAATGGAAAGAGTCTCTGAGATTTCTGAAGAACAGTGTAGCTTATTTCCATGTATATGCATTGAGCATGCAGAGACCATTGGCCAAAGCTGTGGCACTCCCCTGCTTTTAATCTGACAATGGAGCTTTTTATACTTAGCCCAGATACTTAGATCATGTGAGTTTGAGTCGCAGTTCATCGCTTATTAGATGCATTTTCTTAAAGAGGATTCCTTAATCCCTTGAATTGGTACCACAATTTGTTTGTGGTACCAATTAATGGGTGGATAATAGTATTTATCTCAGAGTTGTTGTGAGAATTGTTACACTTAGTGTATTGAGCTACCACCCTCATTGTTAGTTATTCATATCTTAGACTTTCTGTCTGACACTGCAGTCAACAATTGTATGTGGGGTCCTCTTTATCATGGCCATCACAAATGTCACATATAGGTATGGTGCTTTATAATTTTCAAAAAGTGGCCTATTCCTGAACTTAGTTAATCTCTATAACAATTCTCAACTCTGAAACATGTAGCCTAACAACCACCTGCCAGATGCATCAGACCCTGGATTAATACATCAGGAGAAATGTAAAGAAGGTCAAAGGAGCTTTTGGACTGGGAAGAATAGACAGAAATTCAGAAGCTAACATTTTTTAATAATTACAATGGGGCAGACCTTAGTTACTACCATCATCAGGGTAAGGCAAGACCATTTTAAATGGAGTTTCTACAGGAAGTAATGATCAGAATGGAATTTTAACCCAGTCATATCTGACTGGAAAGCACATATTCTTTCTACTATGAAGTAATATTTATTTAGATAGTATTACCTAAAGTGTGATTAAGTGGCACCCCATTATAAGCAAAATAGCATAAAGCATTTGTGAGCGAGTTTGTACTGTTATATCTCATGGCTGAATGAGTGCATCAGGGACTTGGATCAGAGACTAGGCCCTAATCAATCACTTTTATTTCCCCAGCATCTATCACAGGGTACAGCAGATAATGGGGACTAAGCATACGTTGGTGTAATGATGGTGACAGAATAGAAAATGAGAAGTCAGGAAGAGGAGCTGGCTGTCTAGGAAATTGGCCCACTAATTGCCTTAATCTATAGTGGCTTCTGTTGTGCTTTTGACATGTTTCCCAAGTCACTAAGTATTTTGCTTGTCTCTCTTTTGTGTGCCCTCTATTTTGTCAACATGACAAATGTGAACACACTTTTTGGGTATTACATGCTGATTGACACATGATTGATGCTGTATGTAAAAGGATTACTGTTTCTATTAGGTCATAAAACTGTTAATGCAACCTAACAGGAGGAGGTTTTTGGCAACCATATCACATTTACCCAGGTCTATTCTAAGCTTAATCCTATATAATAAAAGGGTAATATGCAAATTGACCCTAAACGCAGAATGACCAGGAACAACAGATTGCTATGATATGCACTGACCACCAGGGGGTAGATGCTCCATGCAGGAGCTGCCCCATGGTGGTCAGTGCACTTCCACAGGAGGAGTGCCACTCAGCCAGCTCATGGCTGGCCAGTGCAACAGTCTCTCCTGCCTCCATGGCAGCCCTAGGGATGTCCAACTAACCGTGTGGGCTCTAAGCCATTAGTCAGACATCCCCCAAGGGCTCATGGGCTGCCAGAGGGATGTCTGACTGCCAGGTTAGGCCCTATTCCCTGGACTAAGCCAGCAGGTGGACATCTCCTGAGGGCTCCTGGGCTGCGAGAGGTAGAGAGGGCCCATCAAGCATGGTGAGGGCTGGGAGAAAGCTCTTGGAGCACATGGAGTCTCTCATCTTTCCTGTCCCCTCAACTCCCCTTGGGTAAGATTTCCTGTGCTGTACTCAGAAATACCAAATAAAGGCTAAAGCAATAGGTCTTCTGCATCCAGGAAACTGGAATTTTCATCTCCACCAGTTAAAGTTAGGATAAAAACACCTTGAACAAGGCAAGCTTGAAAAAGGCAGCATTTCTTTAAGTCCCATATAGCAAAGATGATTCATAATTACAGTGGACGTTAAAAACAGGAATGCCATTATGGCACTGAAGAGTGTTCATACATTCAATTATTGCCTTTGCATGTTCTGCCTGATGAGTCACATCAGTTTATAGCTAATATAAGAAGAATAAAGCCACTTGTCACATTTTAAAAATATTCCATCTTTTTCTGGCTGCCTTTATAGCTTTCTATTCTGAAAGCCACAAGTTAGCCTCACCACCGTTTCATTCCCTTCATTTTAAAGAACTAATTTTCTTAGTGCCCTGACATCGTTTCTGGCTCATATTTTTTCCTGGAGGGACTTTAAAAAGTATTCATTTTATAGGCTAAAGATTTAGGTAGAGATACAGTGACAACTGAAAATACATTTAAAAGAATGGTTTCATCTGATTTCATTTATAATAAGCAGAAGCTGATCGTGTTTTCAGTTGCTTAGACTATTATCACTAAAAAGTTATAGCAAAAGCAAGTATTTAGTGATTTCAGAATGATTAAAGGAAATGGGGCTTCTAGCATGCTGCCATTAATAGTTTGTTTTTTTTCTGTTTTTTGTTTTTTATGACAACAACATTTCTTTATGGAAGCTTCCTTGGACAACACAGAGAATGAAGGTACATGGATCTCCTCGGTCACCAGTCTCTGAAGCAGTGGGTGGGAGGACAACACTGGTCTATATACAAACTGAGACCCCTTTAGGGCTTGGCACTGGCTGACTGTGGGGTTGCCCTTGAGAGTTATAGAATTGTCCCCTGTGTTGCAAGGAGCCTAAAACTCTCATCTCAAAGATAAAGTATGCAGGGGTAACATTTTGAAAGCCATGGTTACCCTTATAACAAAGAGACCAATTTTGGGGGGAATTGCTCTCTTCTTTCCCTTGCTCCTCCATCTCCCAGAAACCTTGTCCAACCATAGCAACCCATTCTAGGTTGTCATTCGGAATGGGTTTTTAGTTTTGTTGTCCCAGAACTAGATCTCATGGACACTATTAAGGTTTTAGGAAGCTGAAAATTAGCTTAGTCAACTCCCATGGGCATGTGGTGGAGAAATCAGGTTTGTACCTTATTGTTTCATCCAAGAGTGTGAGAGATAGAGCATCAACAGGGTGCTCTGAGGCCAAGTTTTGGGATGTCTACAATATTCTACTAGAATCTTGCAGCCAGAATCCTGAATTTAGGCTATAGAAAGAAAGCATGTTTTGAGTTCTCATGGGCCTACTAGTTAGAGAGAGCCTATATTTTGATCCAACATGGGACACCATCTTGAGAGACTAGAAGGACCTGTGAGAATGTTGAAAGGGTCTGGAGAGGGGCAGGTAATGCTTTACTTACATATGAGTATAACTGGTACTTCTGCCTCTTATCAAAAACTTTTGAAAAAAAATGTTGGACAATAATGTGTGTATCAGAGCATATTCTTTTCATTAATAGAACCATAAATCTCAAAGAAAGATAGAGTTTTACTTATGAATAGGGGAGGTTAGTTAGGAAGAAGAGGGTTGTATTAGGTAGGGGAGGAAAAAATGGATCCAGATTTGGCCATGCTGAGTGGGAGTGCCTGTACAGTGTCTGCATAAAGATGGCCAGGCCATGCAGAGTCTGGATTGCAATAGTAAGGTCCAGGCTGGGAAAAGGAATGTGGACATCATCATCATTCTGTGCATGGGAGCAAATCAAGGGAAGGGAATGAGCACATTCAGAGGGTATTTTGGAATAATCTTTATAAGTGATGTCTTGGTAGCATTTACTCATTTTTCATCTGTATCTTCAGAGACCAAGAGGTAGCCACGGAAAAGGACTGAGAACAAATCCTCAGAGCTGTGGGTGGTGTGGGGGCATAACAAATATTATCCACCTAATTTTCTCAAGCTGGGCTAATAATCAAATTAAGAGACAGATTAATGGAAGAAATTCACAATTTAATATGTGCACATGGGGAATTCACATAAGCATGGAAATTCCCAAAACAGTATGCAAAATGAGGTCCGTATGCCATTTTGAACAATGCAGAAAAGGGTGCAAAGTCTGGGATTTCAAAGTAGGAAATAGGCAATTCACAGAAAGTCAAAAAATGGCAAATCTTGCTAGGCAACTCAAACAATGGGACAGAGGGAAATCTAGCAAGCAGATTTTTGCATGGATCCTTCCTGTCTACCATAATTATTTCATATGTACTAAAGGTAATATGCTAAAGTTCCCTTTTTTAAAAAGGGGAAATATATTTTATTGATTTTTTACAGAGAGGAAGAGAGAGGATAGAGAGTCAGAAACATTGATGAGAGAGAATCACCAATCAGTTGCCTCTTGCACACCCCCTTTGGGGACATGCCCACATCCAAGGTAAATGCCCTTGACCGGAATCAAACCCAGGACCTTTCAGTCCTCAGGCTGACCCTTTATCCACTGAGCCAAACCGGTTTCGGCTAAAGTTCCCTTCTTGAAGCAGGTTTTTCTATATGAATGAATCTCTTTGAGAAGAGAGGTGAAACAAACAAACAAAAAAACACTCTGACTTTGTTTGGCTTTCATTGGTTTCAGCTCAAAATACTCTCTATGCCAGGGTGGCACATTCCGGAAAGACCTGCTCCTGACCCCTCCCAGAGAAGGACAGACCTTTGTGAAGAGAAGGCAGGCAACTGTTTCAGGTACTAGTAAGGTAAGGACTGAAATGTTACTTGTATTTGACATGTGATGATCAAGCATTTAGTCCTCTTGTGTCATGTTGGAAGCACTCTGAGGCACAGGATAGTCAGGACAGAATAAAGTTAGGCCTGATGGCAACCACAGTCCACCAAGTGACAAACACAAACAGCATACTTCTGATGAAGATGCAGACACAGTGCTGAAAAAACTGAGTTGTGGGAAGCCAATCCAATCTTATTGGAGTTACTAATAGAGGAAGAGGACCTTGGGAGGTGAGTAGGTTTTCACCAATCAAAAGGCTGAAAAGTATGCAGGGAAGGAGGAAAGGTACAAAAGAGCTATTTCAAAATCAATGACTTATTGTTTATTATTTATCTAATGGTCCAAATTCTTGTGAAAAAAATGGCATTGAGAATTCAAAACACATTGTCACATGTGAGCAAGCTAGACACAACCCTGCCGCTTCCCTTCACCCCTTTTACAAGGTAACCTTCAGTTCCATTTTCTCTTTAATCACATCACTAATACAGCCTGTAGTTTTCTGTAGCCCAGGGACCAGAATTTGGAGCTTAGAAAAGAATGCTTTTTTACCAAATTACATTGTCAACACTCTTTGCCCAACTTCTTTTCAAAACATAGCATTATCTTTAAAGTTTTAGTTATACCATTTGCTTTTCAGAGGGGAAAAAAAGCACAAAAAACTGCATACAACTAGGGAAGAAAATATAAACTGCCTGCAGCCCCAGCACTCAGAAATGACCTGTTTTCACAATCGGAAGAATTGCTTCCATTATTTATTCTATGTGTGTGTTCCTTCATATTGAAATTGCATTTACAGGCTGTTTTATGTCTGGCTTTCTTCCCACTAAACATCTTTACAGAAACATTCTGCTATCATATTCTCTTGACTCCTATAAGAATAACATTTCCCCCCACTAAGTAATGTCTTTAGGTAGCACGTATCCTGCATTTCATCTGTTACCTTTGCTTAGAATCCTTTCCTGAATGCCTTCCTTCTTGTAGGATTCCAGGTTACCACCCTATGCTTTTCCCTATATTTTTCCCCAACCTTTCCCATAGGACCCGAGAGACCTTAGACCACCTCGTGGTGTATGTATGCTCCTTGGTGGCATGCTCCAGGCAAGAGCCACATTTGTTTAATCATAGACTAGCCTGACATCCTATAGGCTTTTCTTATTTTTTTCTGTGGAGTTAATCAACAATGACTAATGACATTCAAAATAAGTAGCACTTTTAAAAGCCTAGCTGACAGGTATTTTACCCATTTTATTGCTGATCTGCATCTCAGTTCTCAGCTATAGAGATGAGCATCATTATTCCATTTTTTCGAAAAGAAACTTGAAGATTCATTTCATTGACTCCAAGTTAATGAAAAATCTTTATTAAGGAGAGTAATCCAAACTAAGTAAATCACTATGGAGAGGCCCCTAGTTATTGCAAGTAGATATTTAGACTGCCTTGTTGATTTATCATTAATAAATTTGTTATTAGAATCAGATATTCAATTTTTAACATTTTACTCAAATTTTATTAATCATTTCTTTGTATTGAAATAAGTAGTTTGCAAAGACTTCCTCTCAAGTCATTAAAACATGACCAGGTAGGAAAAGAGAAACATTTCTTACCATAATTTGGATTAAGATACATAATGTTCTTATAGTTTGTTTTCAACAAATAAACAAAAAAGTCATTGGTTCCAGGAAACATTAGATCTTTTTAATGCCCTGCCATGAAAAGTAGAAAATCACAATGTGAGATAATGCCTTGAATCTAATGTTTTAGTAGATTGGCTCTTTTTTAACCGTAATCTTTGTATTTTTATACAATAGACTGGGCCTAAAGCATGACTTGCTTTAAATGGTAAGATTAGGGAGAAATTAACATCCGTGTATGTGTACAGTACCTAAATCTAATCCATGACATTTCTGACAATGGGTTTGTGGGTCTTTAGTGCTGTTTGAGAAAATTTTTCTGTACTAAGTATGTGTTCTTGAATGTCTTTGAAATGGTGGTGAAACATACTTAGAGTGAACCTCAATGAACTCTGAGCACTAAAGATGTAGTAGTCCTGAAAAAACAATAACATTTAATAAGTTCATTTGACCTGGAAAGTACTGATATCAATTTGGTCAGAATGGTTCAAATTCAGATAAAATCTCATACCATCAATTAAACTCAGTTGATGGTTCTTTTGATATGAGAATATGGACTACACCTGATTCTAAGAGCACAATGAAGACATAATGCCTGAAATAATGAAGACTGTGTCTATAGCATGACTTGCCTTAAATGGAAAGATTAGGAAAAAATTTACATTAATTACATTTTATAAAATTTCCAATGTTAAGCAGAAATTAGGTTCATTATCTTAAACAATTCTATAAAGGTAATATTGCTAACTCTGATATTGTAGTGTATTGCTACAGTCTATTATAAAAAAAAGTCAACAAATATGTATTGACAATCATATGAAGAAAAGTGAACCCTTGGGCACTCTTGTTGGGATTATAAATTGGTGCAGCTATTATAGAAAATAGTATGGACATTCCTCAAAAACACTATGTTCAATGCAGCATTATTTACAATATTCCAGATATGGAAGCAAACTAGGTATTCATGGATAGATGAATGGATATAGAAGATGTGTGAGATATATATGATATACTCATGTATATGCATATGGAATATTATTCATGGATAAAAAAGAATGAAGTCTTGCCATTTGCAACATGAATGGACCTAGAGAGTATTAGGCTAAGTGAAATAAGTCAAACATTATTTGTCTTTCTCTATGTCGCTTCACTTATATATGAATCTAAAAAAAAACCTAACCTACTTAGCGTGGCTCAGTGGTTGAGTGTTGACCCATGAACCAAGAGGTCACAGTTAAATCCCCAGTCAGGACACATGCCTTGTCATTTGTGTCACATGACACAAATTTGTGAAGGGGAATCTAGTCAATAATATTATGATAAGATGATTACTAGACTTAGTGTGGTCATTAAATTGTAAATAAATCTTGAACTATTATATTGACATCTGAAACTAATATGATATTTTATTTCAGCTATACTTAAATAAAAATAAAATCTAGGTTTAAAGTAATTCCTAAAACTAGTATAGTAGGTTTTTGAGGAAGTATCTCAATTTTTAAAATTGTAGAACATAGGTTAGTTGATAGAGACTCCATCTCTTTTTTGAAGAAACTTTGAACTTTATATGACCCAAATGCCTGGTTCTAAGGAGTATCATACGATTCTGACATATGTGCTGAAGGTAAAGATAATTTTTTGTCTTTGGCCAGAGCCCTTGTATTTATTAAGAAGTTAATCTCAGGAGTATTTTACTTACAATTCACAAAAATTTTTATTTCTAATGAATTAAGATAAAACATGGCTGAAGATAAATCACTTGTTCACCCATTCATACATATTAAATCAGAACATAATTATCGAATGTTTTTCAGGATAGATGAAAGATGACAAAAGTAAATCGCATTTATCACCTCAGAGAGCTATAATAAAAATGTTTGAAATAATTTCCCAAAGTAATATATCCAGTCTATAGTTGGAGAATATGTAAAAATCCACCCTCTATTATAGATCTTGATTTATTCTTAATGCACTCTTCACTATTGATAATTATATGTTCATGCATTTTATTATTGTCTCTACTATCCGACCTAGCCTGGAATGTAAAATGAATGAGGGCAAGAACTTTGATTCATCGCTTATTCTCAGCAGTGAGAACAGCACCGAGGCACAAAGACATTTAACGGATATATTGACTACCTGAATGAGTAATTAACCTTACCTAATTCATTAGAAATTTTCAAAGACGGATGATTAAACTTCAATTAACTTTAGGAATAGGGGTAGAGGGCATGTCAGAGAACAATACATTCAAAAGCATGGCAGAGAGAGTGGTTAGTTGAAGGAACACTGAATAATAGATCAGGTTAGCAGAAAGACTTGAAAGGCTTCTTGCACCTGTTTCATTTTTAACCTATCAAAAATGGATTTCCTAATACCAACTTTATTAAAGGGGAGTGTCTTGGTGCTGTCTGTTGGGGGACCACTTGGGCAGTACTGGAAAAGCACTTGAGTTGGATCAGGGAGACCAGTTAGGAGGTTACTGCAATAATCCAGGCAAGGAATTATAAAGGTCCCAATGACATTGAGGAAGAGAAAATGTTTAGTGATTCTTCATTCACTTGAACTCAGTTTACATAGGCCGTCTCATTTATAGCACTTTATCCACATAAGGCATTAAATACTCCCAAACACACCTGCTTCTTAACTTGAGCATCTCTTCTGAATGGAACCCAAGCCAAGTAAAATGCAATTTACTCAGTATGGGACGTCAGCTAAAAACAAGTGAACACAGCAGTTCCTTATCGCTAAACTGTTGACTTTTTACCAAGGTGGGGAGTTCAATTTTCAAAAGAACCACAAAACAGGATATATTCTGTGGCAAACATCTCTCCAAATGCAATCTACACAAGGGACTTCTGCAAAATCCAAACCTGGTACAAATGGAGAGTAAAAAAATCAAAAGCTCCCAAGTTTTTTAGAATGAAGCAAAAATATACCTTGCATTACCATTGTTTTTAACATTCCCCGATTTTAGGATACAGCAGGATGGGAATTGTGGGCTTTTCCTGTGGTTCTAAAATATATAACTGAGCACATGACTCCCATACTAGGCACCTTTCTTCAAGCATATACTTCCCAGCGGACACAACAGTTTAGGGGACAAATAAAGGTTGTCACAAATATTGTTATTAGAGGACAAACAAAGGTATTGTTATTAAAATAGTTGAAGTATGAAAGTTTGAGAATGCTTTACTTTATTATTGCATATTTAAGATCACACTCAGTGGAATCATGCCATACTTTCTTAATGTAAAGGAAAGGGTTGGAATAACTGGTCATTGGGGATTTTAATCACCATGTTTATGCCAAAATGTGATGATTGTAGTTTTAAAAAATTGACTTTAAAAAGATGGTTTTTAACTTCTTTATGGTGCTAAAAATCTTACAACCTGTACACAACCTCCTCCTCTCTAAGAACTCAATGCCCACAGTGCACTACATGTTTGACAAGTGGTGGAACATTTGCACTTCTTTTCTTTTGCTTGAAGGTCCTCCTCCTTCCTTCACCCTCCAGTCTCTTTGAAGTGCTTTCTGACTCTACCACTGGGAGCTATGCCTTCCAGCATCCTTGCATACCTCTAACTGCAGCACTAACTTGCTTTACAAGACTATGGGTTAGGGGGCTGTCTCCCTCAAAGTTTGAGAGGAGAATGACTGTCTTACGTTTTCGACATGCCTGACTTACAGCAGTGCTTCGTCAATGTTTAAAGAATGTTTAGTAAATACTGAAGCAGTAACATCAGGAAAGGTTAACTCTGTGATAATATTTTTTTTATGTCACGAGCTTAATGAAAAAAAATCCAACTCATCTATTTTGACATATGTCTTTTCTTCTGCTGTAAAGAGAATTACTTCACATCTTGGGCATATTAATTTAGCAAATACTTTTTGAGCATTGTTGAGGCTACACCTTCTGTAATGATGTTATGATCAAAGATAGGTATCCTTACTCTCAGCACAATGAGACATACACTTATCTCCAGCCTTTCCATCAAGTGTGTGTTCGCGCATGTATACACATCACTGAGCTGCAGAATAATTACAGCTCATTAGCATACGCTGAAATCAGGTTATAGGGTCAACCTTATGCTCAAAGAACAGAGCTGAGAAAAGTAGAAATTGATTCTTATGTTAGTTATGATTTAAGATTGGGCTTGAGGGCTTTCTGATTTAGGTAAATAGTAGCTTAAACTCACTTCTCCTCAGATTTGAGCCATGTTCTGTTATAGGTTTAGGAAGATCCCTGACTAAGTCCTTTGAAAAATGGAAGTCTGTGATTCTGTGTATAATCTCCTCTTCCCAATTAAATGGAAACACTTGACAGCCCAACCTTCAGGAGACAGCTTCAAAGGCAGGGCTTTCTCCTCCTGGATCCGAAGCTCAGTGTTCGGTCTTTTGTCAGCAGTAGGAGAGAGACTTGGAGGAATGCTAGTGAGGGTTATCTAATGATTGCCCTGTAAGAGTGAAATACTTGATGGAAAGGAAGAGAAATAAATGGCACTGATGGGAACATCACTTAGTGTTTCACAGCCTTGGTCTAATTTCTAAGTGCTCTGGCCTGGATAGCAGGAGAAAGAGCTGTGTCTGATGCTATGACAGGACACAAGATTTCTGAATGCTGGCTTGGAAGATGGGCAGAACCTGCGGATGCATTAATTAAGACATATCAGATATCCAGACTTAGGGCATATTTAGAGGATTGCTGAGCACTGCTTTTGATCTCAGCAAACCCCAAAAGACCTAGCATGGGCTCAAAATGAGAGGCTATATGGAGCAATGGAAAAAAGCACAGGCTTTGGAGTTTGGCAAACCTGGGCTGGTTCCTAATTCCACCACTGTGTGCCTTTGGGCAAATCAATTAACTTCCATTAGGTTCAACTTCCTTATCCATAAAATGGATATAATGATAATTGACTATGCTTTTGCCTAAATGCTACTTACTGTCAGCTCAATAAGTGGTGGTAGTTATTAATATCACATTGGTAGGGTCAATTACCAAGCTCTGAACCAGATATATCTGGGTTCAAATCCTATTTCTAGCATTTAAAAGGTGTGTCAAATCCCACTTATAGGAATATATATAGCCTAAGAGAGCCAAAACACCAATCAGAAAGAATATATGCACCCCTACATCCATAACAGTGCAATTTACAATAGCTAAGATCTGGAAACAGCCCAAGTGCCCATCAGTAGATGAGTGGATAAAAAAGCAGTGGTACATTTACACCATGGAATACTATGCAGTTATAAAAAAGAAGGATCTCTTACCCTTTGACACAGCATGGAGGGACCTAGAGAGTATTATGCTAAGTGACTTAGAGAAATATCACATGATCTCACTCAGATGTGGAATCTAATGAACAAAATAGACACAGAGACATAGAAGTATGAAACAGACTGTGGACTCTCAGAGGGAAAGATGGGTGGGCAGGAAGAGATCAAAGAAATTGTATGCATACATTGAATGGCGAGATTATTATGATCTCTGAATGCATAATAATCTGGCCACTCAGTGTACTTCTCTTGAGTACCTCATTTATTTGATATCAAAGATACTATAAATCATGCACCTGATCAGTTTTCCCCTTTGCACTGGCTGATAGAAAGCTCAGGGAAAACAGGTGGTTGATCTCCAGCAAAAGTCTAGAATACTTTTGGTACCCATTTGAGATACAAATACACTGCGTGGTGGCCAGGTTGTTATACGTTCAGAGATCATCATAATAATCTGGCCACTCAGTGTATATGCATAACCATGGACACACCCAAAAAAAAGGGTGGGAAATGGAGGCAGGTTAGAAGAGGTCAATTGGGGGGAAAAGGGAAACATGTAATACTTTCAATAATAAATATTTTTAAAATAAATAAAAGATGTGTAGTCTTGGATAAATTATTTTACTTCTTTGGTTTCTGAACTTATAAATAGATATAGTAATAATTACAAGAATACCATCCTCATAGATTTGTGGTAAGGATCAAATGAGAATACATTTAACATTCTCAGTATAGTACCTACCATGTAACAGGTGTTCAATAAAAGTTAATCATCATACCCAACCCCAGTGTGACTTTCAGATATCTGCTCCTTTCACCATTGACATGATCCAAGCAGAGAGGTGGTTCTTTTGTGACAAATTTTCCTTTAGTCACATGGCTGTAGAGCAGGCATTGACCTACCCAGCACGGCCAGTTTTGTAACAGATTATCCTTTCTTACCTCCCAAGCCTGACACATAGCGTATCCAATGATGCCATTTTCCCTGGCTGATGTCTTAAATAGATCAGTCCTTTCTCAGAAATCTTGGTATCTCACTGAGTCCATAACTTTAAGAGTCTGAATTGCCTGGTATAATAATGGAATTGAGGTACGAGGGTCTATATTACAGATGCTGTGTAGTCCGTGCGCATAGCCTGAGGTATTAATTTGCCCTCTAAATTGAATACATTGATCTGTATGGAAAACTTGCATCCTCTGCCACCCAGCAATTCTACCTCTAGGTATTTATCTGAGAATGACTCTTGCTAATATATACACATGTACAAAAGTGTTCATAGTGATGGGGGGAGGGTGTTATAATCTAATAGAGCACCTGAATTAATTTGAAAGATAACCCTTATTTGAAATTCTAAAATACACAAATGTATAGGAATAGAAGGTTAAGTTTTTTTTTCTTTTCTAACTTTCATTTATCAAGCCAGTGCACTTCATACCCCCTTTGCTCCCAAACAAAGTGATTGAGGAGGTAATTCAGCTTCATACAATGTATACTGTACCCAGCAAGCAAGCAGAACTGTTAAGCATAATCAGGCTGACCCCATCAGGAGCCAAGCCATCAACCAAGAACAATGGTTGAATTCTGCTGACCTCCAGGCCTGCATATAATCGAGTTCTGTTCCCAACTTTACCCTCGTCCATTTTCCCTAATCTTGTCCCCTGCACCTTGCTGTAAGAGGTTTTGGACACTTGTAAGTTCCCTGTCTTCTTAGTTGGCTGGCTGTCTCAATAAACTCCTTGTATATAACTCAACCCTGCCTTTGTTATTGGATATGGTGACAGGCAGCCCGAGCCCACTGGGGGTTTCCTGGTGACAATAGCAGCCCTCATACTAGATGTAACGGGGAAACAATTCAACTAGCCATCTACATGAAAATGGCTAAATGTGTAGTATGTTCACTTCTTGACTACTGTATATTATTGAATTATGTAAACAAAAACTGCAAGTAGAAAGTATAGTTCTTGATAAAAGATTGAGTGGTAAAAATTCCCAAAAGGTTACATATAGCAAGATACAGTTTATAAAGCAGGGATTATATGTAAATATATAAGTGTGTATGCATTGTTTACATACTTGCTTAAAGGATTAGACTAAATATCTCAATGAGAGAAGGCATGAGAATTACAGGCATAGATGTAAGTTATGGTCAAAGTTCTAGTTTCCATGTTGGGTAGGAGATATGCCTGTATTTATTGGATTCTGTTGTCTCAAACACATGAAGGTTATGCATGGACAGGTGATGGGAATGTGTCAAAAACAAAGAATTATAAAAACAGTAGTAATAACAATATTAG
Organism: Pipistrellus hanaki; assembly: GCF_964339955.1. Taxonomy (NCBI): domain Eukaryota; kingdom Metazoa; phylum Chordata; class Mammalia; order Chiroptera; family Vespertilionidae; genus Pipistrellus; species Pipistrellus hanaki. The sequence continues at coordinate 32,060,660 of NC_140511.1, forward strand.
TAATCTATTTTTGCCACCTGAGATTCAAAGGCAAACACAATGTATTTTCTTTCTCCATTTTCCTAAGGACCACTTTGAAGTTATATTATGGAGCAGCATTAGGCAGTGTGTGAATCCACCTCTGGAATAGTGATCTACACTAAACAACTTACTTTTCCCAAAGGGTTAAGAGTTACAAAGGTAGCCTTGGAGTTGCAATGGTACTAAAATCATTGTATTCAACCATAGAGGTTGGATGAGAGGCAGAGGAAGAAAAGATCAGCTACACACACAAAGAACAGGCATCAGATGAGGAATGTGTGGAGTATAGAGGAGACAGCCAGAGACACTGAGTAGGAAATAGATGCAAGAAAAGTTAAGAAGAACACAATGATCTGTGAAAAGCACTGCCACTGCTATTGCTTATTATTAAGACACTTATTGCATCTCCTCCCTGTCTGAAATTATAAGAAATTTACTCTGGTGTAGAGGGAAGGCTTATAGTTCTCATAGACTTTTCTTCAGCTATATAGTAGGAAAACTTTCCACTCATTCCATTTACTATCAGGACTTACATCGAGAGACCTACAGAATTTAAAGCCTTCTTGCAAAAAATGCTTCAATAATAAATCTACCTAACTGCCTGTTGAGTGATTGATCTTCACACATCACCACCCGACTTAAAACCTTTCTGTCACTCTCCATAGATTTAAGATAATGTTTAAGCTTCTATAGGACATCCTACAACTTGCTTTGCCTGCCTGTTCAGCCTCATCAGCTACACCTCCCACAGGGGCACCTTCTACCAGTCTTCCTGAGCGGTTGCTGCTTTTTCACTGTCTTCTGCACACTCCACCTTTGCATGTAGGATTTTGTCTCCCACTTTGTTCCCACCAGTCCTCATTCAGGTATCCAAACCCTGGGAAACCTTCCTTGACCACCTGAGTAGCTAGGCTCTCCTGCCATCACCTCCATCATAGTATTTACAGATGGTATTTAGTATTTAGTATTTAGTACCAAAATCATTGGTTTACATTTTGGTGTCTGCACCATAATGGGAATTCTTTCAGGGAGAGATGTATGTGATTGAGTTCCGAGGTAGGCAGTTAGATAGACATGAGCAGAAGAGGGATGATGGACCAGGTACAGAAGGTCACCAGGGTGGACACAACTGAGAAAACAAAGACCTTATCCTTAGGGTAAGCTTTCCTCCCCTAGCATATCACTGGTCACATGGTTTGGACCCTCCTTTGGCATGTTGCTAGTTGTGTAAATCAGATCCCCTTAGAAGAGGGATGAACAAGAGGGCCCTTAAGGATTAAACAACCAAGACAATGAGATTCTGACCAGCAACAAGCCTATCTAGGCCTCAGTTATATTTCAGTTTCAGGCTGAAACAAGTGACGCCACAGCTGACCTCAGAACCAACTGCATTAACTAATGACCTCCAGCCCTGCATTCAACCAATCAGTGTAAACCACAACACTGAAAGGACACACTGGAAAGCTGTGAATATTCTGTTGAGAACCTCTCCTGGTACCTCCCCTAAAATCTCTACTCAAAAACCCTTAGGACAGAGGACCCAGCTTGGCTCTCTCTAGGGAGTATATTTGTGCCTTTTCCCATCCCCTTCCCCAAGTGCATTTTCCTTGACTCTTTCCTCTAAGTTCCAGGGGGGGTCTTTTGCCTCTGTATCTTGTTTCCTGAGCTCATGCCCAGTTGGCTCACTTTTCCTACCTCTGTGACTTTATTTTTAAATCCTCAAATGAGGATATACTTTTTCCATCGATTTTCAGATAAGAGTGGAAGGAAGGGAGGGGGAAAGAGAGAAAGAGAGAGAGAGAGAGAGAGAGAGAGAGAGAGAGAGAGAGAGAGAGAGAGAGAGAGAGAGAAAGAGAAAGAGAAAGAGAGAGAGAAACTCGGTTGCCTTAGGGATCAAACCCACAACTGAGGTACAAGCCCTTGACCAAGGACTTGACCAAGAATTGAACCCAAGACCATCAGATTTGTCAATTGACACACTAATCATTGAGCAAAACTAGCCAGGGCATGACTTTCTAAATAAACTCTCTCTGATTCGTTGAGTCTTGGATCTGAATTCTTTCTTAGCCAGAACTCAAGTACCAAGGTTGCTGAACCAAGGTCCTTTGTCTGATGACTCCACTGTCTAACACCTGATGCCATTTTGCCCCCAACAGTTCCATAAGGCTCAGATACCTTTTGGAATAAGGCAAGATACACATAAACATAGTGTCATCTTTATATCCCTTTACCTAACATTCAGCCCCATATATATTGTGTTCAATAAATATTTGCTAAATGGACTGAATGCCAAAGTAATTTCATCATGTAATCTGGACAGCAGCCGATTCAGTATTTAATTCAGCTAGTTCAGGGAAAGCCTAGCTGTCAGCCAGAAAGGCTGTGGCAGGAATTCAGCCCTTGCTTTCTAGGTGTCCTTCTGACTCTGTTTCCCAAATCTTTTGGCAGAGGGTTCTGTCATTCAGCTCTGAGTAAAGCTGGCAGACAGAACAAGACTGACTTCTAGATCCTAAGGCACAAGCAGGCCCATGGCAGTTCTGTCTCTGAAGGGCAGTTTGGCTATAAACACAGGGTGCATTCCTGACCCAGCTGGCCAGGATTCCATTCCAGATTGGCCCTTTCAGATGCAAAGGGACCCTGCACTAGATAAGTGGGTTATTTGCAATACACAGCAGTTTGAATCATTTTCTGGTTTCTTCTGGGGAACAGTTGCAACCATGCCTTTAAAATGCCAGTGAATCATCTCTAACTAGAGCCTAAAATTATCTGATGAAGCCATCTGCATTGCACTGGGAAAATATCATGTGGCATAATTAATTCATTGGATGTGATGATTACTTAGAATCACAGAAACACAGTTTTCAAAGGGCTCTCATGAGGCCGGAGGAAAATTCCCAGATTCCTCCAAAGACCTATATTTAAATTTACCAAAAGCGTAATTACTCCATCCTTTAGATTACCTAGGCACAACTTAAATATTTGCCACTAATGAGTTTGTGAAATTAGACAAGCAACTTAATCTTTCTGGGCCTCAGTGTCACATTTTAAAAAAAAAAAAAAGGGGGGGGGGAGATAGTATCATTTTTCTCAAATTCTGACACTGTTGAAAAGGAAAATGGAGAAGAGGAGGCTTGCAACCTAGTTCAGTATCTGGTGAAAACTGTAGTCTCACTTCCCCACTCTGACTTGGGCAGAGCTTCAGAGCCTGCCCCCGAGGCCCTGCCAAGAATGACTTGGGTGGAGCTTCTAGGATGCTCAGGGTCCCACCACGGAGATATATATTTTTGGATCTGGAATTTCCATGGACTACCAGATCTGTGAAATAAAGGTTAAACTTCCCTCCCTCAGAGTGCTGATCATTCCCTCCCTAATCATTCTCCATGCATTGTGCCACCACACTGATTCCAAGGGTCTGTGCGGAGCCCTTTCACAGTTACTGGGAAACTGAGGTCTGCCTACAGTCAGAGTTTCCCTCTCATACTGTTGTTTAAAGTAGAGCAATCATTTTCTTTTTTTAAAACCCAGTAATCCCACTTCTAGGAATATAATTCCAAGAAATCAGAAACACCAATCAGAAAGGACATATTGCACCCCTATTTACAATACCTAAGATTTGGAAACAGCCTAATTGCCATCAGCAGATGAGTGGATTAAAAAACTGTGGTACATCTACACAATGAAATAGTTCTGCTATAAAAAAGAAAGAACCCTTACCATTCTCAATAGCAAGGGTGGACAAGGAGGAGAGCATTATGCTACGTGAAATAAGCCAGTTGGAGAAAGATAAATATAACATTTTCAGTCATTTTTGGAATGTAATAACATAAACTGAGGAACAAAAATAAATCCAGAGACAAAGCATCCTGTCAAACCTCAGAGAAAAGGCAGGGAGGGTGGGCAGTGAGGTAAGAGATCACCCAAAGGACTTGAATGCATGCATATGAGCATAACCAATGGACACAGTCACTAGGGGAATAAATTAGTAGGGAGCGGTAAGGGCATGTGCTGGGAGGTGGGAGTGGCCAGGGAGAGGTCAATAGGGGGAAAGGGAGACATATATAATACCATATGTAATACTGTAAATAATTAAGAATCTAAAAAAAAGAAATAAAGTAGAGAAATCTGCTATTTTATGTTTCTGCCTCTGATCTTACTAAAACACACACACACACACACACACACACACACACACACACACACAAAATTATTTGACAAAGTCAATCACTAGAACTAACAATGTCCTAGCTACCTCTTACTTTAATAGTCATTCAATTTATCAACTTCATTGAGAAGTGATTCAACGTAGTGACTACCAGACTTTATGTCAAAAGAAATGACTGGGACGATGGCTCAGGCGATCACTATCTGTGAGACTCTAGGTAAGTGACAAAATCATTTATCACCTGGACTGCAGGTGTAATAATAGCTTTCTCACAAAGCATCTTAGCTTGGGCTTTCCAGAAAGCAGAGCCTGAAAAAAAAGTTCATGTGGGAGCACTTTAATGGTGTTGTGGTTCTAGCAGCAGAGACAAGAGACAGGAGAGGAAAGCAAAAAGGAGAAAGAACAGTCCAGAAATGTGCTATTGGCCTATTGTTTGTCCAAGACCATCTTAGAACAATACAAAACATTTCTGAGATCTATCAGGAGGACTAAGGAGAAAGCATTTGTCCATTGGCTTTATGTTGCACTAATTTTGCCACCCCAAATGTGCCTTTTGAGGTGTTGATGTACTGATTTTAAGCTGGTAATTAAGAAGAAAAAAGAAAAAAGAAAAAAAAAAAAAACTCAGAAAGCACCTTTGAGTGCCTAAACAAATTCATATAGAAAACCTGCATCTGAATGGGAACCTAACATATTCACCTTAGTATGAATGAGCACAGATGCGACAGACAGACAGAAGTCCAACAAAGCCATTTCCCCCTTGTTTCTGAAATGCCTAGAAGACATTTTTTGGCCACATGCTTACTCTTTCTCTGCTACCTGTGGATTAGGGACTTCCTCTTGGGAATCCCATACCCCTGCACCCCCTTCTCTTTTGTCCAGAATGGCATTTAAGCCTCAACTGACTACTTACTGTGTTTTGGATCTCCTCTCTCATGACACCCCTGCATGTCCATCTGTAATAACCTTTGTACATTTTTTTCCTCCTGTGAATCTGTCTTTGTTAATTTGACTATTGGCTCAGCTAGAAGAATTTAGAAAATTGGGAGGAAGTTATATTTTTTTCATTAGGCCCCCATTTTGTCAAAGCCACCCAGGAGCATTCACTGGCTGGAAAACTGCTAGCCCCCTGGACTGCTGCAGCTAAGAGGTCATGAAAATTGGCCTCAGCCAGCAGATGGTAAGCACTCTACCCTGACAGCCTCCCTCATCTCTCCTCTGTGGGGTTCGGAGGAACTTAGAGGTGGTGAAAGTCCTTGTACTCTTTCTAAATTTAGACTGGCAAGAGTAAATATTTGTGAAACTAGTTTCTTAGGCAAATGCAACCCTGATAAATAAGTGCACTTGTCTTCTGTTGATCCTGTTCCTCCCAGAGCCAGTCTGTATCTCCAGCAGCTGGGTGATGCATATGCATTCGGAAGGAGCCAGAGCTTGGGAATTTTAAACCTTACTCTCTCTCCAAAGCAGGGAAAGCATGTGATTCCCTATGTTTTGGAACAGTTTTTAGAGACAGCTCCCTCCCACCCATCGTTTTTAGGCTAACCCTGGGAATAAACTTGTCAGGGCTGTATCCTTTGCACTTTCAGTGAAGCCTCCTGTTTCCCTGTTTGAGTTGCTATTAAAATACTACCATCACTGGCCAGACGAAGGAATCTTTGAATTGGAAAAACTTCTAAATTGGAAAATCTGAGAGCTCTCATATTGGTATGAGCTCTTAAGACTCCCTTAGTAAGATGAAAGAATAGAAATTAAAGCAAAAGAATTAAAAAATCTCCCTTATATGTGGAATCTAATGAATAAAATAGGACCACAGACATGGATACATAGAACAGACTAACAGATCTCAGAGAAGAGGGGGTTGGGGAGTAAGGGCTGGAAGAGATTAGCCAAAGAACATATTTGCATAGCCCCAGAACAAAGATAACAATGTGATGAATGTGAGGGAGGTGGCAAGGGGTGAAGTGGGGAAAATAGGGGACATCTGTAATAGTGTCAATAATAAAGGACACTAATTTAATCTTTAATTGGCTTAAGGGAATTAGCACTTATATAATTAAGAAATATAACAGAAACTAACCCATATGTTTTTCAGGCTCATGTGACCTGGGAAAATATTTTGTATTAAACTGGTTTTATTTTGGTTTGGTTAAGTAGACATGTATTTTAAAGTTGTGAGCATTAAATGTAATATTTTTGTTTTATCTGGATATACAAAATAGGTTTATATAGTCTCTATTATAAAATTTGTCAACAGGAAAAAACTTGGATAACCAAGAAATAAATATGCTGTATTTATATACATATATTGTTACTAAAATAAATGTTCTAGAGATTACATAAGATTTCTATTCCTAATATGTTATTATTTGTAATCCTAGTTATCTTAAAATGTGTTACAAGAGAAAAGCAAATTTCTTTGTCCATAACATGGTAATCAGATATTTCACCATGTAATTTTAACTTTTTGTCATTTATAGTTATTATTTTGCTCTGATTATTTTGCAAATGTTTTATCTTCAGGGAGATCCATGAAGAAGACTGATTTCATCTAAAATAAATTTTTAGATCATACATTTAAACTAGATGAAAATTTGTAAAACTCTAAAGAAACACTGGACTTATAAAATAATAACAAATAATTAAGATAAAAATCATATAGAACCAAATGAACTGAGGATGATTATATTTTTCATGATGATTTGTTTGAACTATTGCTGATTAAAAAAAAAACACACGTTTTTCAAATATCTGTAAACTTGTTTCTCGCAAACTATAACTTCAAAAAATTATGCCTTTGTAAGCAAGACTGAAATAGTTATTTCTCTTCTTGCTTATCCATCTGGAATTTGGAAACTTTTAAGTACTTATTCTTACATTCATAGCAATGTGATTATTTGGATTCTCCTTGTAAACAATTGGAAACGGGCTTATTATCACGGTTTGATTGGAATGCTATGTTTGAAAGAGACATACATAGACTTGGATATGACCAAATAGCTTTAAGGAATTGGCAATGACTTTGGAAGACAATAAGAGCCTCTTAGGAAACCCCCCTAGTGCTTTTCATACAGGTTCACAGCAATCTTTCAGGAGAAGAACAGGTGGTTTCCTGGGAGATGCAGAGAATCTCAGGTACATTGAGGTCCTCAAAAGAGGAAGTAACCCATATCTAGAGGCAGAGTTCATATCAAGTATGTGGTTTGGCTTCTTAGCCTCAAGAGGCTGTTAAGAGTGTAATCTGGAGATTTCTTACGAAAAATCTAGCAAAGAAGATTGAAAAGGGCCTATATAATCAATTATTTTAATTTTTACAAATAATCAGGACAACTTTATTAAAACTAGATTTATGTTACAAATAAATTAGTATTAATTAAACTGTTTTGGGTAATAATTTTACATTGAAAATTTGTTTCAATAGAAACAGTAATACACCCTTGAGAGCATTAGTTTCCAATTCAATTAATTATCTTAAAAGTTTTGTTTTCCACCTATGAACTGGTTATTATACTGTATTATTTTTGTTTCCTCAAGTATTTGGCTGCAATCCTCCAAACTAACATTTTTAATTTTTTTCTTTTGACTTGGAATTATTGAATTAAAACTGCCCTTTTTCCTAAGCCTTGCAATTGCAAACTGCAACCAGCCAACTTAATATAAACTTCCAAGAAAGTACCACAACAGTCAATGCTTAGGCAATCTCCATAATGCTGTGTGAGCCACTAAAAATCTGTCTGAAATCCCAACAATATCACCAGAGACATCTAAACCGCCAACCAGACTGTCACTGCCTACTTCCCTCCAAGAGACGTTTTGACACATGTAACCACAAACCAACAATTCTATAAGAAATATAACAATAATAAAGAGAACGGAATTCAAATACAACATTATAGAAAGACATCAACATACAAGAAAAGAGAGCAAGAGAATAAGAGAGGAATAGAGACCACAAAAACTAACCAGAAAATAATAAAATGCCAATAACAGATGGTAAAAATGGATATTAAAAAAATAAAACCAAGACCAACACATATGCCTGCAAGAGTCTCACTTCAGATAGATACACACATTGTTTCTATGTGTGTATCTATCTGAAAAAATACATTTAAAAAAAGCTTGGGTAACAATACTTTTATCAGACAACATAAATATTAAATCAAAGGCTGTAATAACAGACAAACATGTGGAGGCTAAATAATATGATACTAAACAATCTATAATAATAAAAGTGTAATTGCTAATTTGACCAGATGTCCTTCTGGACGACCTTCCTGATGTAGCCGGGGTTGTGAGGGAAGCCCCGGGTTCTGGGTGCCTGCCAGCAGCCGGAGGGAAGTCAGTGCTAACAGCCAGGGGAAGGAAGGCCTACTCTTGCAGAAATTTTGGGCATCAGGCCTCCAGTGTATATATAGAAAGAAAGCAAAAGATATCTTGAGACAAATAGAATGAAAAACACAATACCTTAAAAGTCTGTGAGACAGAGCCAAAGCAGTTTTAAGAGGCAAAACCCAAAGCAATACAGGCCTACATACAAAACAAGAAAAATGTCAAACAATCTAAACTTATTCCTAAAGGAACATCAAATAAACTTAAAGTGAGAAGGAAATAAAGATCAGAGTGGAAATAAACAAAATAAAATCTTAAAAAAAAATAGAAAAGATTGATAAAACCAAAAGATGGGGGGGTTTTTGAAAAGATAAATAACATTTATAGACCTTTACCCATCAAGAAACACAGTGAGAGGGCCCAAATAAATGTCAGAAATGAAAGATAAATGACAAAAACAACACAGAAATACAAAGGATTGTAAGAAAATACTATAAATTATATGCCAACCAATCGGACAACTAAGAAATATGCCATCTTTTAAGACTGAATCAGGAAAAAATAAAACATCTAAACAGACCAATAACTACAAATAAAATAAAATTAGTAATCAAAAAACTCCCAACAAATATAAGCACTGACCATATGGCTTCAGGCCTCCAGTGTATATATAGAAAGAAAGCAAAAGATATCTTGAGACAAATATTGATAGAATGAAAAACACAATACCTTAAAAGTCTGTGAGACAGAGCCAAAGCAGTTTTAAGAGGCAAAACCAAACATTCAAAGAAGAATTAATACCTACCCTTCTCAAACTATTTTTAAAAATTGAGGAGGATATAAAGCTCCCAACTCATTTTATCAGTCCAGCATTACCCTGCTACCAAAACCAGATGAAGGCCATACAGAAAAAAGGGAAGGAAGGAAGGAAGAAAGGGAGGGAGGAAGAAAATTACAGGCCAAATTCCCTGATGAATATAGATATTGGGTCGGCAACTAAGTAATTGCGGATTTTTTAAAGAAAATCAAAGACAATTTTTTCATGGAACTAAATAACTTTATTCTGTAATGTATTGCCCATTTTGATCAATGACCTTTTGCCATCTTTCAGGCAGCATCATAATCCCACGTTCAAAAAACTTCTGGTTTTTATTAGCAAAAAACTGAATCAGGTACGATTTGACATCATCATCATTATTGAAATTTTTACCATTCAAGGAGTTTTGTAAAGATCGAAACAAAAAGTAATCAGATGGTGCAAGGTCAGGACTATATGGTGGATGTGGCAAAACATCCCAACCAAGCTCCATTAATTTTTGCCGAGTGACCAAAGATGTGTGTGGCCTTGCATTGTCATGATGGAATACAATACCTTTTCGATTTGTCAATTCGGGCCGCTTTTCTTCAACTGCATTGTTTAATTTCGTTAGTTGTTCAATGTAGACATCAGAATTGATCGTTCGGTTGGGTGGTAAGAGTTCAAAGTAGACAATTCCTTTGTAATCCCACCAAACTGATAACAAAACCTTCTTTTGATGAATATCAGCTTTTGATGTTGTTTGAGTTGGTTCACCTGGCCTGCTCCACGATCTTTTCCGCTTGATATTGTTGAAAACAACCCATTTTTCATCGCCAGTTATCAGTCGTTTTAAAAATGGATCATTTTCATTACGTTTCTTTAGCAAATTGCAGCTGCTAATGCGTTGCGTTAACTGTGATTCTTTCAGTTCGTGAGGAACCCATGTATCGAGTTTTTGAACATAGCTAAGTTGTTTTAAGTGATTTTCAATGCATGTATGTGATACATGAAGCTTCTCTGCAATCTCACGTGTTGTACTGTGACAGTCTGAATTGATTATTGCTTTGATTAGGGCGTCATCAACTTCAACTGGACGACCAGAGCGTTTTTCATCTTTGAGTGAAAAAACACCAGAACGAAATTTGGCAAACCAATTTTGACACTGCCGTTCTTTTAAGGCTTCGTCACCATAAACAGCACATAACTTTTTATGAGCTTGCGATGCGTTTTCCCTTTGCGGAAATAAAAAAGCAAAATATGACGAAAATGTTCCTTTTGATTTTCCATTTTTCAACGAACGCCAAACGAAAACTACAAAACAGATCAAAAAACTTTTTTTACTGATTAACAGCTGAATAGCCAACTATCAAATAACAAAATGTGTTTTACATTTGTACTACGTCTGCAAACTAAAAATTCAACTGAAGCCATATATGTGTGAAACCCGCAATTACTTAGCTGCCGACCCAATACAAAAATTTGCAATAAAATATTAGATTATATTCAAGAGTACATTAAAATTATCATACACTATGATTAAGTGGGATTTATTCTTGGGATGCAATTCTGGTTCAATATGAACAAATCAATTAAATGGCATAACAGATAAAATCTACAATAAAAGTTATAGGATCCTATCAATAGATGTTGGAAAAGCATTTGACAAAATACATTCATTTATGATAAAAACTCTTCCCAATTATACTTAATGATGAAAATCTCAAAGCTTCTTCAAGATCAGAAACAAGAATTTACTTTACCACTTTATTCAGTACTAAAGGCCCAGTGTACAAAATTTGTGCATGGGGGAGAGGGGGGTTTCCTCAGCCCAGCCTGAACCCTCTTGCAATCTGGAACCCCACGGGGGATATCCAAATGCTGGTTTGTGGGCTTGGGCCTAAACCAGCAGTTGGACATCACTCTCACAATCCGGGACCGCTGGCTACTAACCACTCACCTGCCTGCCTCATTACCCCTAACTGCCTGCCTGCCTACCTGATCGCCCCTAACTACCTCTGCCTAGACCCCTGCCTCCACAGCTTCGTCCAGAAAGATGTCTGGAATGACATCCGGAAGACTGTTTGGCTGTCCAGTCTAATTAGCATATTACACTTTTATTATTATAGATGGCTGTGGCAAGGACTTCCAATACTATCAGATAAAAGATAAATAAAAGACATCCAAATTGAAAAGGAATAAACTAATTATTTGAAGATGGTATAATGTTATATAGAACACTAAACATTCCATCAAAAAATATTAATGATAATAAATGAATTCATAAAAGTAGCAGAATACAAAATAAATGTTCATAAATTGATTATATTGGGTCGGCAACTACGTAATTGCGGATTTCACACATATATGGCTTCAGTTGAATTTTTAGGTTTGCAGACGTAGTACAAATGTAAAACACATTTTGTTATTTGATAGCTGGCTATTCAGCTGTTAATCAGTAAAAAAAGTTTTTTGATCTGTTTTGTAGTTTTCGTTTGGCGTTCGTTGAAAAATGGAAAATCAAAAGGAACATTTTCGTCATATTTTGCTTTTTTATTTCCGCAAAGGGAAAAACACATCACAAGCTCATAAAAAGTTATGTGCTGTTTATGGTGACGAAGCCTTAAAAGAACGGCAGTGTCAAAATTGGTTTGCCAAATTTCGTTCTGGTGATTTTTCACTCAAAGATGAAAGACGCTCTGGTCGTCCAGTTGAAGTTGATGACGCCCTAATCAAAGCAATAATCAATTCGGACTGTCACAGTACAACACGTGAGATTGCAGAGAAGCTTCATGTATCACATACATGCATTGAAAATCACTTAAAACAACTTAGCTATGTTCAAAAACTCGATACATGGGTTCCTCACGAACTGAAAGAATCACAGTTAACGCAACGCATTAGCAGCTGCGATTTGCTAAAGAAACGTAATGAAAATGATCCATTTTTAAAACGACTGATAACTGGCAATGAAAAATGGGTTGTTTACAACAATATCAAGCGGAAAAGATCGTGGAACAGGCCAGGTGAACCAACTCAAACAACATCAAAAGCTGATATTCATCAAAAGAAGGTTTTGTTATCAGTTTGGTGGGATTACAAAGGAATTGTCTACTTTGAACTCTTACCACCCAACCGAACGATCAATTCTGATGTCTACATTGAACAACTAACGAAATTAAACAATGCAGTTGAAGAAAAGCGGCCCGAATTGACAAATCGAAAAGGTGTTGTATTCCATCATGACAATGCAAGGCCACACACATCTTTGGTCACTCGGCAAAAATTAATGGAGCTTGGTTGGGATGTTTTGCCACATCCACCATATAGTCCTGACCTTGCACCATCTGATTACTTTTTGTTTCGATCTTTACAAAACTCCTTGAATGGTAAAAATTTCAATAATGATGATGATGTCAAATCGTACCTGATTCAGTTTTTTGCTAATAAAAACCAGAAGTTTTTTGAACGTGGGATTATGATGCTGCCTGAAAGATGGCAAAAGGTCATTGATCAAAATGGGCAATACATTACAGAATAAAGTTATTTAGTTCCATGAAAAAATTCTTTTAAAAAAGCCGCAATTACTTAGTTGCCGACCCAATATTTTTATATACCAATTTACAGAGAAATTGGGTAAACAATTTTATTTGTAGTCTCATCAAATTTAGGATAAATTTAACAATAAAGGTATAAGGTATGTATTAAAAATAATATATTGAAGAAAGAAACTGAAAAAGATATAAATCAATGGAAGCTCAAGAATAGGAACAATTAAAATTACTCAAATGTTCATACTACTCAACGTAATCTATAGATTCAATGTAATCCATATCAAAATACTGATAGAATTTTTCACACTGAACAAGTAATCCTAAAACATATGGAACCACTGAACACCCCAAAGAGCCAAAGAAATCTTGAGAAAAACAAATTTGGAAGATTTCAAACTATATGACAAGGCTATAGTAATCAAAATAGCATGGTACTAACAAAAACATATGCGTAGGTCCATGAAACAATAGAAATAAATCCATGCCTAAATGGTCAATTAATCTATAACAATAATAGCAAGAATATACAATGGAATGAAGACAGTTTTTTTCAATAAATGGTATTGGGAAAATTAGACAAATGTGCAAAAAAAAAAAAATACACCATTTCCTTATGCCATATAAGAAAATAAGCTCAAAATGAATTAAAGGTTTAAATTGAAGACCTGAAAACATAAAACTCTAATAAGTAAATATGTACAGAATACTTTTTAGCAATCCTTTTAATATATCTTAGCAATATTTTTGAATATATCTCCCCAAGATATATTCAAAAGAAAAACAAGGCAAAAATCATTATATGGGACTACTTCAAACTAAAATTTTTGCAGTGAAGAAAACCATCAACAAAGTGAAAGAGAGAACATATTTGCCTATGATACATCTTATAAGGGATTCATATCCAAAGCATATAAAAAACTCATACAATTTAACACAAAACCAAAAAATAATCTGTTTTTAAATGGGCAAAGGACCTGAACAGATACTTCTCCACAGAAGAAATTGAGATGGCCAATAGAAACATGAAAAGATACTTTACATTAAGTTATCAGGGAAATGCAAATGAACACTAAAACCACAAGAAATATCACTTCACTTCTGTCAAAATGGCTATCATCAATATATCCACAAACAGGTGTTGGCATGTTCTTTTTTCTAAATACCTGCATTTTATAACTCATAAAACTGGAAGTCTGACTATTTTCTAAATCAAATAGCCTGAAATTAAATATTTCAATTTTTTCATCTAAATGTTCCCCAAATCTTCTGCCTTCATTTTAAAAATGTATTTGATACATATGAACACGTTTTGTTCTTATTTGTCTACTCTTAAAGAGTAATATTATTTAGTTACTTTCACACCAACAATGAGTATATCTGAATCTCATTTAATTAAGTAAATAAATACAATAAACTCCTTTAATACTAGTTTCTCTTTTTGATGCTTGTCCTAATAAGAACATTGGAATGGACAAACCTGATTATCTAGGGTTTATTTGACTAATGTAATAATTCCTAGTGCAATGACATATATTCACACAGGAATTTTCTTCCTATCCAAAAACTCCCAGTCACCTCAAGCAAGCTAGAGTTGCTGAATATAGTTCTTAAGCAATTAAGTAGATTTCTTGATAGTGGGAAAATCATCAGTTCTAAGTGTTACTTCACTATTCCCTTCTAAAATCACAATACTAATTGGCACTTACATAGTAAGTTGTAATTAACAAAAACTTTCTTACTCATTATCACCTTTAATCTTTCTAGCAAAACTGTTAGGAAGATTGTCTGCATTTTACTTAAAAGAAATGATATACAAAACTATTAGTATCTCTCTCCTGCTCACAAAGCCATCAAGTGGTTCTCCACACATAAACCTACTTACATCATCTTAAATTATTTTTATGCTTTTCATACCTTATTGACCTCTTATAGTGGAGATACAATAGTATAGTGAATAAATATAACATTGAGAATAAGGAAAGCACTTTAAGACAGAGTTGTTGTGAGAAACAACGGAGAAAATGTATGGGCTTTAAACATAAATTATAGAGGAACAAGGAATATTATTGAACAGGTGAAGAGAAGGTGACCATGAGGCTGGAGATGAGCTGTTTGATTATAATTAAACTAGAGGCCTGGTGCACAGATTTGTACACATTGAAAGGAAATTAATTAGAAGGTGGCCAGTGGTGCAGGACTGGGTGAGGTGGGCCAGACAGACCCTGGAGCCAAACTCCCATGGTCCTTCCTTGGTCAGCTGCACCTGGAACAGCGTTGGAGCTCGAAGGGCATCTCCGAGCTAGATGGTAGTGGGGTCCATCAGTCTGGCCTGCAGGGATCAGGTCAAAACCATCAGGCAGACATCCCCCAAGGGGTCCTGGAGTATGAGAAGGCACTATGCAAAGCTGTTGTTGCTCAGCAGCTCCTGCATTGAGCATCTGCCTCCTGGTGCTCAGTGTGCATCATACTATGGGCTGGTCAGCTGGTTTGCTGGTCAGCTGGTCACTAAGATTATATATATATATAATGTGTGTGTGTGTGTGTGTGTGTGTGTGTATATATATATTTATAGATAAATGATAGATAGATAGATATTTCTAGGTTGGGATTCTAAGTACCTGGCACCTTAATTAAAATATTCAAGACAATCAGAGGTGCTATATTACACCTTTCTAGAATTTAGAAATATTTATTAAATGGATGTATAAATTTATTTTTCTATGTTAGAAATTTCCAACTTGAGATTGTATCTACTGACATTTAGAAATGCAAATCCCTCGTGCAAATTTGACAAATATTTAATGAATATTGGCTATGTGTCTGGTATAAGTAATAGAGGGGGAAAAACTTCAAATTGCTGTCTTCATGGCTCTAAATTTCAGTGATACAGCTAGGTAATCACAAAGTGAATAAAAGTTTGCAATGACAGTAAGTGCTATCAAAGAGAGATACATGGTGATTTGAGTGTTTAAGGTCAGAATTTGCCCTAAACAGTGCGTCAAACAGGAAAAGGAACAAAAGACCTGGTATGTAGAGGATAGGACTGAACTAAATAAAAAAGAGCATCCCTGTCAAAAGGTCATAACAGATGGCTTATTGCAAAAGTCAGCATTGCAACCATGAGAGGCTAAAAGAAGACAAATGGTTCAAATAGAGAGTGTAAGGGGATCAAGGTGTAAAAGGATGCTAGAGATAGTAATAGTCAGACTCTTCCAGGCTTTATAGATCATTTAAATCAATTTTGCTTTATCTTAGGAGAGAAGTGACTGATCAGATTTGAATCTCAATAAGATTAATTTGGCTACAGTTTTGGGTGAGTCAGACAAGAGCAGAATTCTGTAGATCCATCAATAGGTCATTGGGAACTCAGTGATAGCTAACACTAACTGAGCTAGTGGTGGAGATAGGGAAAAGTGGACAGAATTAACAAGGATTAAAGGAATAAGGAAAATATGACTCTGACTTACATAACAACATTAATTATGCCATTTACCAAAGAAGGGAACTCTACAAGATAAACATGTTTTGCAGGGAAGATTATTAGCTTAGTTTTAAAAATATTGTTTGGGGTGAACATTTGATCCTTGAGATCAAAGGCACAATCTATACTAAATATATAAATTTGGAAATCATCTTTATAAGAACATGATGATTGATATGAATTCGATTTCTTATGGGGAGAAGATAGTTTAAGAGAATGAGAGGACCTGGGCTGAACCTTAAGAAACTTAAATATTCAATAATCAATGCAAAGGATATTATAAAAAAAAAATGACCAAAAAAAGATTGAAATTAAAAAAGATATATCTAACTATAGAGACAGAAAACTAAAGAAAAAATTGATAGAATTGAAAGGAAAAATAGATTAATTCAATCAAAATGGTTGCAGATGTCAATATCCTGCTATGGGTAATTGATACAAAAATGGCATACAATCAACAAGAATACAGAAGACTTAGAAAAGACTTAGAAAACTATTAACCCAGGTATTTTCCCTGATTAGGAATCAAACTGGTAACCAGTTGGATGATGTTCAACCAACTGAGCCATTCTGGTGAGGCTTATCCCTCTTCCTAAAAGCCTTTCATGGCTGTCCTACATATTCTCTTTATTAGTCTAATTAAAATACATAACAAAAGCATATCTATCAGGAAGAACAACAGAGTCAAAGCATTCTAAGTTCTTCACATGTTCTTGGGGGAAATAAAGATATCAATTAATATTAGACTTTTATAAAGATACATGCTAAAGGTTAATCATGAATATAATAGGCTAGTGCCCCAGTTCACAGATTCATGCACATTGAAAGGAAATTAATTAGAAGGTAGCCAGGGGACAGGACTGGGTGAGATTGGCCAGACATGCCACAGCGATTCCAAGGGTGTCTACGGAGTGAGAGGGATCTCTCCGACAGGGGGGTCCTTTGGCCTGACCTGAGGGAATTGGGCCAAAATCAGCTCTCCTATATCCCCAGAAGGGTCCCAGATTGCGAGAGGGCAGTTCTCAGTAACACACCCTGGAATCGGATTCCCTCTTCTTTGGTTCCAGAGTGCATCACCCAAGAATTGCTGCTGCCAAGTCACCACAGCTCAGCAGCTCCTGCATTGAGCATCTGCCCCCTGGTGGTCAGTTCACATCATATCTACAGACCAGTCAGCTTGTTGGCTGGTCGCTTAGCCTTTATATACTAAGGCCCAGCATGCAAAATCTTGTGAGACCCAGACCTGGCATGCCACGGGACCCAGCTAATTAGACCAAACAGCCAAATGACCTTCAAGATGTCCTTCCAGACAGTCTTCCAGATGAAGCCTGCTGCAAGGTGGAGGCAAGCTGCCGCAGCTGCAAGGGCCAAGCCCCTTGCATGAATTTTGTGCATCAGGCCTCTAGTTTCTACATATTTCATCTTTGAAAGTAATAAAGAAAATTGATATATTAATTGAAATTACTGAATAAGCTACTATTTTAAATTGCATGACTTTCAATTCCCAATTTCTGTCACTTCTCAGACATGTTCAAAGAGTTAGGAGAAAACATTTTCCCATCAATACTTCAAAATTTCTGAGAAATACAGATTGCTTATCATCATGTAGATACAGAGGAGATTTAAGTTGCAGGCAGGGTTTATATTTTAAGTTAACCAGTTACCATTAAGTTGGAGGAAATCTAGTCTTAGCTATTCCTTGTTATGAATAATTCTGTTACCCAATGATCATGTGCTTTCTCCTATGGCACAGGCAAGTTCTGTTAGTGCAGATGGAGATAGTAAGTAAAATCTATTGGTAGGTCTTTCTCTCTGAAATGCAAATGTAATCATACACCTGCCTGCTTAAAACTTTCAATGATATAATGCTGAATAGAGAGGGAGAGGGGGAAGATCAAATTCACTGATTGGTCTTTTCTTACTCTTTCACGTGTATTTTCTACCCCCATTCTAAGAATCTGGTCTGTTTTTCTCTTGAGTTGTGGGCCCTCTATTTGGAATGCTTACTCCATTTCCCACTTTCTTTCCTGAAAAATCTTGTAGGGTTTCACCTTGCTTATGAAAAAAGTGCCTTTTCTGTTATCTGGCTCTATAGATAGTTGTTCCTTCATTTTGGCTTCTTCAATCAAGCCTTAATTTTACCATATTTTATTGCTTTGTAAATTTAGAGAAAAATGAAAAGGCACTAAGTATTGTACTTGTTTTAAAAATTCTAACAACACCTTCTCTAGATAAATATTACTTCTATTTTATATATTAAGTACCTAAGATTCACAGAAAGTTAGAAACTTACTGATGATCTTTCATGTGAGAGAGGTAACAAAAATTTGGGAAAATCGAAATGTGTACAATTCCAAATAGTAGCTGATTTAGGTAGTAATTGCCAATGAGTAATCTGTTTCTTGTATTTATCTCTGTGATAAAATATATAAATTTTGTATCCTCATAAAGATTAAGATTAATTTGGCTCCAATACTGTGCCATTGATCTATCATAAGCCTAGACGTAGTTAGATAACTTCAAATTGGTTAGGATAAATTCATTGTGAAGTAGAGAAAATTCCACATTGAGGAATTAGGATCTCAACTTAACCATCACTGAACTTGGACAAACAACTTTGTTTTCTCATTTGTAAAATAAAGTAGGTTGACCTGATAGTGTCATTCAAACATTAATTTTTAAAATTTCTTTCTTCCTTCTTTTCTTTCTTTCTTCTTTCCTTCCTTTTAACTAAATTTAAAAAAAAATCCTGTGAACCTTGGTGAGTTTCTGATTTGCTCATAAGCTGGCTTCACCTTCCATCACCAATGTTTTATCAACTCTGAAGCTCTGTTGACTACTTCCTGTGTGTTGAGCACTGGTCTGGGCCCACTATGTTTCATTTAATATGCTCTGAAAACATAGAAAAATTTGGATTATAAAAATATAAAATTTCAATTCCTAAGACTGACGAAGACATTTAGTTGCATGTTTTTGTTGGGTAAATACTCTATGTGCATATATTACTCATATTCAATCAGAATAAGAATTACATGGAGGAGGATCTTTTGGGATTTCTCAATAAATAGGGCTCCATGTTCTCTACCCTTAGGTAGCCTTTTTCTTCTCTCTCTCTCTCTCTCTCTCTCTCTCTCTCTCTCTCTCTCTCTCCATGTGGAGTTCCCAGATTCTTATCATACACCTATCATTCATTTGACCAGCAGAAATGGCTGGTCAAATTTCTTGGCTTTTGTGAAAAATGATGAAAGACTGACTCCTTATGCCAATAATTTCAGTTGCTTGGAAACGATTCTCATTATGCCACTGTGATGGAATTAGGTCAGCAGCAAATTAATCCCTTACAAAGTAGAGAAATATAGCCAATAATAGATTATAAATTGTCCTGTTGAATATAGGGACTGTAACACTAGGTTTTCCTCTTCTTCCATGGACAGGAAACAAGTTTAAAGACCATATTCCAAGAAAATTCTGTGATAATGAGCAATGTCATTTTACAGGAAGAAATATCTGCTTTTATCATCCACAGCCAAAGCCATAGCTGTTTTTCTAACTTCTCACATTGAGGCAATAGAGGAAATAAAGTAGTGTCTCTATAAGGTTCCCTAATTCAAGAAAATGAAATGGTATTTTATATTCTCCCATCTGATAGAATAGCAGAATTTTGGTAGGATGCAAAAAAAGATTTCCCAGTTCTTCTAAATCCATGGAGTTATCAGGTAGCCCCCTATGTTGAGGAAAGATTGTGCCAGTCTCAAGTTGAAGTCAATTTTGATGTTCAAGGTTAAGATTCCTCTTCCTCTCTTTTCAGGAGGCAGGTAACCAAGAATGGAAAGTCGCAGAGAAAATCAGATAAAGATCCCTTAGCTGAAGGATCTATCCAGAACCAGAAAAAGCAATGAACACTATTGTTTATATTTCCTCTGCCCTGGATAGTGAGTAGATTTCTAGCCAGGTTCTCTGGCCAATCTGCAGGGCCTTGTAGCACATCCCTAGCCACCCCTCCCAGAACTACATCCAGCAGGAACCAAGGATGCCACAGCACATGTACATGAGGACCATCCACCAAGAGATCAGTCCCCTGGGTATAGCAGAGTGTGGCTGTATGCACCCACAGGGCTGTGCACACACATTGGGGCTTCTCAATCTGGGCAGAGTGTGAAACTAGCAAAACACTGTAGTATCTGCACAAATATTAATGGACATAAAAGCAGAAAGTAACAGTAATACAATAATAGTTGGATACTTTAAATCCCACTTATCTCAATAGATAAACCAGACAGAAAACTAATAAGGAAATATGGCTTTAAAGGCCATTTTAGACTAGATCAACTAGATTAATGTACATTTTTAGAACTTTCATTCCTGAACTGCAGATTACACAGTTTTCTCAAATGCACATAAAACATTTTCTAGGATAGACCATATACTATGTCACAAAACAAGCCTCGAATACTGAAAAGTATATCCAGCACATTTTATGACCACAATAACATAAAACAATAAATCAACTAAGCAAGAAAAGTGGAAATACGCACTCCTAGGTAAGTGCTTCAATACCTCCATTTACAGATGGAAAACTGAGGATGAGTGGGGTTGCAGAAGAAGCCTAAACTTCACATTATGCTGACAAACTGACAGCCAAAATAACATTTTCATTTTAGTCTCCTGATAAGTCAAATAGGGATAATATCTATGTTTGTGGGAATGTTGTAAAATAAAAATAAAGTATTAGTACACTAGATAAAGGTCTAGCATGGATTGTGGTCAACAAATGGGAGCCATCATTTTCTCATGTCAACTGCAACTCCGGACATCAAGCAAGAATTAACTTCCCAGTTATATTGTCCATCCATTTATCCAATTGTCATATGTTAAAAATTATAGTGTACAAACATTGAGATGTTGCTAAGAACTATATATATTTTTATAACTATTTATCTACAATCAAGTAACATTCCATAAGCAGTACTGATAAACTGGGTTCAGATGGAGACCATAAAACTGCGATGGGTTGAGGCAGTGTGTACCAAATTCAGACTTGAGTTTTTCCTACTGGAGCTATACTTACAGCAAACCACTTTTACCTTTCAATTCCAAGGGCTAACTCAGCACCTGTGTATTCAGTCTTTGAGGACAAATGCCTTTTTGAATTTTGATAGTGCCAAGAAACTGACCATGTAGCCTATGTAACAGTTGCCTCAACCTTTGAGGTGTTGAATGCACTTGGGAAAGGAGTTTTTACTCGCCTCCTTTGGCTGCAGTAAATGTGCCATACGGTACACTGCTGCACTGCAGATGTAGTGGTGCCCAGTATATTCCTCAGACAGTATGAAGTGGTTTCCATAGCAACAGGCCACCAAAAATGAGACAGTGAAAAGTATATGTGGAATCTAATGAACAAAATAAGCTGACGAACAAAATAGAAACAGGCATGGATATATGGAACAGATTGACACTATCAGGGGTGGAGGGAGAAACTGGTTAAAAAATGGTGAAGGGATTAGCCAAAGAACATATAAACATAGTGCACGGACACAGACAATAGTATGGCATTGGCACAGGGAAGAGGGCAAAGAGGATTGGGTGAAGGTGGGCAAAGGGGCAGAGGTATGGATATCTGTAATAGTGCAAACAAAAAGAAGCCAGTGTTCTATACAGGGTTATTTTTTTTCTTATTGTTAATCTGGTTTCTATTTCTAATGAGGTAATACACTGAATTAAATAATTACATTAATAATAAATTTCTCCTATAGGTTATGCCACAAATAAAGGAACAAAAAAACTCAAATGTACCTGAACTTTCTATCAATACTTAATAAATTTAAAATTGGACTTCTTTATGTTTTCCTATTATAAGAAACACACTTCACAAGGAGTCAATAAAGGATAAGAAAATCTGATTTGATGTAGAATTTACTAATATTTATTTCTTAAATATATATTTAATCCCTTTTATGAGCCAGGCACTGAGATGAACAGCATGTTTTCTTTGAGAAGCTCCAAGTCTAATAGGCAAGAAACACAAACAAGTACCTTCAATATATTATAACTGATAGGTACAGTTTTATAAGCAGCAGCAAAACTGTCCTTATTCAGAATACGAGAAGTCAGTTTCCTGGATCAACCCTCCCTACTGAAACACGCTAAAAATCTTGCATATGATATAAAAAATAAATATGGACATTAATAAACTGTCAGGAAAGTAATAAATTTCAATTAATACCAATAAAAATGGTGATATTTTTTAAAAATTTGATACCAAAAGCAAAAGGAACAAAAGCAAAAAACAAACAACAAAAACTAGTGGTATTACATCAAACTAAATAGCTTCTGCGTAGCAAAGGAAACAATTAATGAAAAAAAAAAAGGTATCCTGTTGAATGAGAGAAAATACTTGTGATAAAGAGCTAATATTCAAATTATACAAAGAACTCGTATAACTCAATAGCATAAAACAAACAACCCAATTTAAAAATGAGCAGAAGACCTAAATAGACATTTATATGCAGATAGCCAACTGGTACATGAAAAGATGCTGAACATCAGTAACCATCAGAAAAATGCAAATCAAAACCACAATGAAATATCTTTTCCCACCTATTCAAATGCTTTTATGAAAAAGACAAAAAAGCTACTATTAAATTTGGCAAAGATGTGTAGGAAAGAGAACTCTTGTATACTGTTGGTATAATCACCATAGAAAATAATATGGATATGCCTCAAAAAGTTAAAAATAGAACTATCATATGATCCAGCAATTCCACATCTGGGTATTTATAGGAAGAAAACAAAAACACTAATTTGAAAAGACATATACAACCTCATATTCATTACAGCATTATTTATAATAGCCAGGATAAGGAAACAACCTATGTGTTCATTGATAACTAAAGACAGGAGAAGCAGTTCAGGGTCTGCCAAAAGCAGGGGACAAATACACACACACACACACACACACACACACACACGCACGCACATACACACACACACAGAGTAATATTATTTAGCCATAAGAAAGAATAAAATCTTGCCATTTGCAACAATTTGGATAGACCTCTAGGGCATTATTCTAAGAAGGATAAATCAGGCAAAGAAAAAAGTACTATATAATCTCCCTTAAATATAAATATATATTTAAAAATTTCAAGGTCGGGGTAGGAGAGTGAAAGAAATGGGTAAACTGCTTTAAAAAAAAAAAAAGATCTTCACTTAAGCTACAGAGTAGTTTAGAAATAATTGTCATCTAAACAATATTGAGTTCTTCAACCCTATATTTTTTCATTTATGCAGGCATTTCATTTTCCAGCAGTTTTGTAGTTTTAGAGAGTTCTTGAACATCTTTCATTAACTATTTCATATTTTGTTCCTATAGCAAACTGTACTATCTTTATTTAATATATTTCAATTGTTGCTAGTTTGTATAAAAATATTGATTTTTTATTTTTTAATTTTGTATATTGTGTCTTTATTAAGTTGACTAATTAGTTCTAGTGCTTATTTTTAATTCTTTAGAATTTCCACAAAGTATGTTGTGTGAATTACCATACTGACTAGTACCTTCAGTAACATGTTGAATTATAGTAATAAGAGAGAACATTTATACACTATTACAGTCTTACAAACTTCACCATTCAGTACTGTGTTAGCTGTAGGACTTATAAATATTACTTTTATCCAGTTAAATCTTTCTTTAGTTCCTAGTTTGCTAAGACTTTCTTAAAATCGTGATTATGTATTGAATATTTTTAATAATTTTTTATCCAGTGAAATGGCCAAAATTCACTGGATATTGTTAATATATTGAATGAAGATGATTTATTTGTGAATGTTAAAGCAAGCCTGAATTTCCAGAATAAACTCCATGTGTGCCTGCAGTATGCCTGGATACACTTGGCATAGTGCTAGATTATATGTGGTAATGTATATTTGCAGATTTTTGCAGCTGTTCGTGAGGTATACTGGGCTGTGATTTTCTGTTCATGCAATCTGTCTGGTTTGGGATCAGGTTAATGCAGACTTCTTTAAGAGTCTTTGCATATGGTTGTTACTATTTCTCTCTTATATGTTTGATAGATTCATCAGTGAGCCTGTCTGACCCTAGAGTTTTCTTGATGGAAAGTTTAATTATAAAAGCACTTTATTTAACAAATAAAGGACAATTTAAAATTTTATCTTTGAGTCTGTTTTGGTACAGTGTGTATCTCCATGGATTTATTAATTTCATCTAAGTCATTAGCTTATGGATGAACAGTTGTTCATTATATTTTTCTAGTCCCTTACTACTCATTGAATGTAGAATTTCTAGCAATGCCTATACTTTTATTTTAAATATTGGTAATTTCTTTTTTCTCTCAATTTTCCATGATTCCTCTAGCTTGAAGCTTGTCGGTTTTATTGATTTTATTAATGGCCCAACTTTTGTTTTTGTTGATATTTCTACTATTTGTTCATTTTCCTTATTGATCTCTAACCTTTACCATTTCCATGGATTTGCTATTACATAGCCTTGGGTTTTAATTTTGGTTCTGCCACTCATTAGGGGAGCAGGCTTAAGAAACTTAACCTCTGGAACTTCTTTTCATCACAAACATGAAGGCAGTAATTTGCATTTTTTCCTCATATAGCTTTTGTGTGGCTTAAATGAGTTATAAATGTAAAGAACCTAATATTCTAACTGGTGGTTGTCTGTTCTTTCCCTCCACATCACTGAATAAAGAGACATGTGTGTGGAAAGGCTCAAGTCTAACAGGGTCAGGAGACAGGAGACTTAGCTCTCTGAAAAAGTCGCTGTCTGTCTCTGAATCTCAGGAATTTTTCTCCTTTGTCTCATGAGGGATTGATCAAGGGTCACTCTGTGATCTCCAGGTAAAAAACTTTCCACGAGTCTGGGAATACAGACAGGTCTGCCTGCTGCTTCATGACTCGGCCTTCCTAATTAATACAAAGACAACAGGAGGAAGTTAGGGAAACAAGAAATCAAAGAAAAATCATGAGACAGACCTCAAAAGCCCAGAGAGAAGGAAGAAAATGATGGGACTAGAAAAGAGGTGGAAGCTACTGGTAAAGAGCAAACAACGTTCAGAGCTGAGATGCTGTGGGCACTGCCCACAGAGAACCCTGCTCATTGGAATTCATGAAGCTGACACAGGGAGAAAGAAGATAAACCTCGAGGGACCAGGCACAGCTCTGAACAGGGCTCAGACCTTCCAGGACAGGCCCTGCCTAAAGCATCATAGCTTACATTTTCGACTTCCAAATCCCCAGTGAGCTTAGCTTAGAAATGGTAATGCACTTCTTGAAATGTTAACTTTCTTTCAAGAAAAATATTTTTTTTCACTGACCTTATTCCTAAGATACTTAATTCACATTTTCATTTGGAAGGAGCTAAAGAAGAGAGTAGGTTGTAGAGGTGATAGAGGAAAAAATGATCATCAATAAGAATGGAGATAGACAATCTTTTTGAGGCCCTGGAGTGGGTCAGACATTGTTAGGTGCTTTTTTTCATATTCAATTTCAGGCCTCCTCCACAATCCAGACACAACCCAGGTGGAGTAACACAGAAAGAGAAAATGTTATTGAGTGCATTTGGAAGCAGGTGTATATTTGAAGTGCATGTGTATCTTTAAGGCGGGGCTGGGGGCAAGAGGAATGTTAAGGAGCCTGGCTGTGCAAAATCTGGTTAAAGAATCAAAGGCATCAGTCAGGACCCCAGGAAGCTTATCAGATATGCAGAATCTCAGGTACTTCCCCAGACCTAGAATCAGAATCCCAAGTCCTTTGTATGCACCCTACAATTTGAGAATCCATGACTTAGAAAATGAGAAGATACTGCCAATTATCCCCACTGCAATTATGCCAGGCCATTTACCTTCAGCACTCTGCTTTTATTCTTTAGTGATAATGGAAAGTACTATTAAGATGGTCATTTTCCACACCAGGTGGCTACGATGTATGAGAAATACTTGGGCTGGGAGCTTTGCTCTGTCACCAATATTATGACACAGGGAACGTTACTTATGTTTTCTAAGTTTTTATTTCTGTTTCTGCAAAATGAGGCCAATTTATATAATTCTGTCACGGTGTCAAGAGAGAGAGATGAAATAGAGAATAAAGCAAGGTACATCTCTCCCCAGGAAATGCTTTGACTCCTCATACCCTGCAAATTTATACACAGCCATAATGTCTTTAAATTGCGTTCAAAGCTCTTTACTCTAACTGACCCTATTTCTCCAGTTTCACTGGCCATTATATTTTCCCTGAACCCTATAATCCTGCCTTTTCCTCAAAGATAACATTCCTTTCATTTCCATCCTCACCTCCATGCTATTCTTTCTGCCAGGGATGGTTCTCCTCTCTTGCTTACCCAAATTCTACTCATCCATCAAGATACCACAGTCTAAATGCATCTACTTAATAAACTTGTTATCAATGGCAATAACTGGATATCATTTAACAACTCTGCTCAGATCCACTGATTTGCTCCTTTCTCCACTCCAGGACTATTTCCTCCTTATTTTGAGTTGGAGCTAGTTGTGTATGTATCTGAAGTCACAATTGGGATGCAAAATACTCAAGGAGAGGGTTTACTTGTTATTTCAACATCATTGTCCCTCAACCACTAATAGTACTTTCCACATAAAAATTTTTATGAAGGTTTGAAAAGAAAACTTCCCAAGACCTTAGTATTTCTGGAGAAACTTTTGTCTGAGAATGATCTGACAACACTCCTGTGTGGTAGGAATAAAATTACTGATGAAATATACCAGTATGCTCCTCTAATAATACGAAGGTGGGAGACCAAGATGGTATTCATTATTCTACATAGAGAGATCCCATTAATGTGTATCTCTATCAATACTCATGGAATGCTTACTGTGTGCTCCCTGACCTCCACACTCGCACTTTCATGTTCTACTCTCAATCACTACCCTCTAAACTGGGAGTGATTTGCTGTTCATTTGAGGTTAGTAAGAAGGCTAATTTCTTGTTAAAGCATGAATAGCCTTACAAAGGGCATGAGGGCTAGTTCTCATTAAAAAAAAAAAATCAGTGAGAGATATTTTTGCAGAGCAGATAAGTAGTTCTGGATTTAAGTTTTAATTCTGGAACTGTGTGACTGTGCAAGTCACTTAACCTCTCTGACCCTTTGTTCTATATCTTAAAGAAAGGTTGCTATGATCAAATAGACAACTAGTGCTTGTGTTTTTGTAATCTGTACACTGTAAAGAACTACATGTAAGCAGTGTTTTGTTGGTAAATTCAGCTAACAGGACAAGTTGAGGCAGATCAGCAGACTGACTGTAAACTACTAGGCATAATTAGCCAATGACTGTAATTTAGACCTACCCCTCCTTCTGTATTGTGAGGACAAACATGATGAACCACAAAGTAACAGTCTGTTATCTTTCCTGTTCTGGCTGCAGGGGACGTCCTCTACCTTATCCCTATAGAGCCAGCAGACCCACAGAATCCATGTTCCACACCCCACCTAGTGACTGGACTGGGGGTTCACTGTCAGTGTCCAAATCATCCTCTACAAATAGCATAAGGACAGGAGAACAGAAACAGAGGTGGCTTTGATACAAAAGTCAAACTGCCATTTTCCCTTCAGGAATTCTTTGAGTTAAAAGCTAGTTCAATGAGGAAGGAGGTAAGATGACTTTGTTCTAGTTTCATCCATATAACTCCAAACACACAGCTTGTATAGCACAAGAGTGCAGTGGTAAAAAGCATGGGTTTTAGCATCAAATGCTCTTCAAATCTGACTTGAATTTAAAAGCGATGAAGAGGTTGAGATGTGTACTCTACTTGCAAATTGATAAGTTAACTCATCACAATTCCATGGATTCTGGTATAAAACACAAGACTCCTGGATCAGAGACAAAGGACAGTAGCAGAGTAGCAGCATTTTTGTCAGTTCTCTAAGCCCCAATTCCCACTGGGTGATGCACAGAGGGCTAGTTAATGCATGTGCACACAGTGCGTTGGGTTACAGGGGAGGAACTCTGAGCTTGGGAACTCAGCTCCTTTATAATAGATTGTAAGCCTGCCTGCTCTATTCTCAAAGGGATCCACTGTCTTCCTGTCTTCACTAGACTAGACATTAAGCCTTCCAGACCTTTGCTTCAGGAAGGGACATTAGCTCTATCTTCCAAGACTCTTCCCCATACAAGAACCCTTGGAAAGAGTTCAGAACAAAGGCAGTCAGCATCTCTGTTCATAAACTAAAGAGAAACATTGAGAGACCCATGGAAAATCATCTCCCAGTGAGTCCTGTCACTTACTGGATATGATTAAAAATCATACTCAGATATCCCTCTGAGTGTCAGTTGTGGTTCTGTTGATCTGTTTGTTGGTTTCTATATAATGTAGTAGCACTTCTATCCAAAGATAAAAGGCTATTGCATTTTATCTTTATAACAGAATGAGAATGGAATGTGCATAGAAATCTCTTCAAATCTGCTCCTAACCCATATTCCATTCTGATTAAAAAACTCAGAGTGGCCGAAACCGGTTTGGCTCAGTGGATAGAGTGTCGGCCTGTGGACTGAAAGGTCCCAGGTCCCAGGTTTGATTCCAGTCAAGGGCATGTACCTTGGTTGCGGGCACATTCCCAGTAGCGGGTCTGCAAAAGGCAGCTGATCAATGATTCTCTCTCATCGATGTTTCTAGCCCTCTATCCCTCTCTCTTCCTCTCTGTAAAAAAATCAATAAAATATATTTTTAAAATAAAATAAAATGAAATAAAATAAAATAAAAGACACAGAATGTCTGGCAACCCCATGTGATTCACAGGCTATTAGGGGTGTCGAACTCAATCAGAGAAGGGGCCAAAATCTAAAATCCAGCCTAAATCGCGGGCCGAATGGTTTACTGAACAGTCATAAACTGACAATGTCATAAACTGACAGCGGAGTGCAGTGATGACAGCACGGTGCGGGCCACATTGCAAGGCCTGGCGGGCTGGATTTGGCCCGCGGGCCTTGTGTTTGACACATGTGGGCTAAGTGAATGGAAGAGGCAGCGCAGTATAGAAGTGTCTTAGCTCTACAGTTTACCAAGTGTGTGATCTTGGCCACCCAACTTACTCCTTTCCTCATCTAAAATCTTTCTAAATTTATCAGGTTGTGGTAGCATGAATTAAGTCAAGTATGTGATACATTTACACATAGGTGTGGTCTGCAGTAAATAGCAGTGGACTATCATTAAGTACAGATAATTGCCGTAATCAGCTGGTTCAAAGTAACACTAAAAGTTGCTTGCAGAGTACTTTCATATTCACTCCTACCTTTCAACCCTCATCTATCCATTGAAAGAAAACTGATCAACAGCAATCATACTAGGAGCTGTAGACCTGCCAATTCCTGCCAGCTGCTCAGAACTCTATACTTGGCCCATTCAGAGGGACTGGCAATGTCCTATTGAAAATTGCATCTTAAAATTACATAACATGACCTTTAAAGATCCTAGAATCCTAGACTTTGACTGAGAATGATTGATATGAGAATCCCAGATCCTTGAGCCTATGTCTATAAATCTAAGATATGACTTAGAAACACTAGGAAAATATTTCAGTCCCCTCACCTTTTAATTGAGAGCTCCTGAAATCATTTCCTGCCATCTTATCCACCCATATACCATATCCATCCTACTCCCTTCTCTCTTTCCTTTTCCCTCTTTAAAATTTTTAATTAATCTCTGATCTATTCATTAAATAGATATGTCTACCAAGCATGTATGAATCATGCAGCTGAATGTACTCCTAACACGGTAGGTTACTGCAGGAGGTACCAAACATTTTGAGGTCACAATATAACCCAGGTTCATGAAGACCTTCAGTCTAGTTGGTATTGCAACTAGAATGTGAAAATTTAAAAAGAAGTTAGCAAAAGTGTGCGGTCACTCAAGATTCACACACATGTGTGTTCATATGGAACCAAATGCCCAAATTCATCACTGCTCCAAATTCAAGTCAGTAGTGTTAACACATGAAATGAGTGCTGCAACATAGAGACACCACTACATAGTTTGTAATTTGGGCTGGATAAGACACACCATGTAGTGCTAAACTTGCTAGGATCTGTACTTAGAGTTGCTGAATGAGGGTGAGCGGTTGCTGGTCAGTAGGGCTTAATGTGTTGTTGTCAGCTTGCAGGCAGGAGTGGGACAGCGATGTCAGAGAATAGCAAACACTCTGTTATGCCAGCCATGTGTCTCAGGCTGGATGTGGCAAAGGACAGTCTGTCTTCTAAATCCTTGATGAAGTAGGCTGTCAACACAGCAATAATTAGGCAACCTGCTTTTGGCCAGATGGTGCTTAGTGTTTGCTGAATGACTAATATACAGTCTCAGCAGACTTTGCTACCTTCTTTCATCTTAGACACTGAAGGATCCTGGGCAAAAACAAACAAACAAACAAACAAAAACAACAACTCACTAAAACGACTCAAGTTGTTCCAGTCTCAATTATGTCTTTGTGTTATAAACCATGGACTTGTGTGCATACCGTGAGGTGCAGATAACCTCATTTAAATGTGGAAAGGCTCAGGGAAACATTACGTCTGCTCAGGAGACTCACAATCTGAAATGAGACTTGCAGGCACTGTCAGCCATAAAATTCCAAGAAAAAGGAAAGATTTCCCCACAGGCAGCAGGCTCTATTGCTCCTTTCCTCCATAGACCTCAGCAATCCCAGCCAAGCAGGATGCGTGGAAGCCCTCACTAAAGGACACAAAAGCTCTACATTTCAAAGAAGGCACAGCTTCTCTGGGAGAAAGGACCATAGAGTCCATTTCAGAGGACAGCATGGAGATTTCCATATTATGTTTTATTTTAAATAATATACTCTGTTCTCATCTTGCAAACACATTAGTCTTGTCCATTGGATTGCATCTTTCAAGTCCTAGGATAATTTATTCATTTTTATATCTACTTAAAAACACTTATAGACCTTTTTTTAGTTACAAAGAACCTGCCTATTTACATACCAGCATAATAGTACTGTCTCACATTTACTCTTCAAAACAACCTTGAGAGGTAGATAGCACTGCTATTACTGAAATGTATCATAGTTCAGATCAGAAAAATGAGGATAAGATAATAATTAGGGTCAGAGTTCACAAATTGCAGCCCTGGACTGTTGACCTGGAAATGGCTGATTTCAAAACTCATATTCCCTTGTATGGAAACAATAGTGACCCCTCTACAGCCTAGATGCCACTGTTCTATACATAAGTGAAAACAACAATGGAACAGTTATTCTGTGGAACCATCACACATACATTTAATCCACCAGTGAGACTGGCAGGAGGCATAGTGGTACTAGTTTCACTCACATCCACTTAAGTATTAGTGGGATCCATTTCTCATAGCATTATCAGGAACATAGATGCCATCACAATTTCTTGTTTCTGGCCTGCTTTGTTCTAGTATTCTTTGGCTGGACTAAGTTGGGATCATATTGACACTGCTCCTGTACTTATAACTCAGTTTGTGTGCATAACTCAACTTATGCTACCAAGAATGTTCTGCCATCTCAACCCTCATCTGTGGCACTTCATTACGGGGCCAGCATCCCTTGGAATCATTTACTCATTCATTCAACAAATGTATATTGAGCACCTTATATGTGCAAAGCAATGCTCCCAGCATCTATCTAGCCTTAGTTTCTGAGAAGCTGTTTTCTGAGTATCAGTCTAAAAGGAAATGGTGAAAGGAGGTGAGCATAAGGAGACAATATGCATACTACCTTGAAATAGTACTCATTTAGAAGAGAAGACCAGCTCTTGTGTCTTAGGTGCTCTGCTTATAAAGGCACATTCATTCTTTCATGAAGGCTCCACTCTCCTGCCCTCATTACAACCCAAAGGCCCCCTTTCTTCTTAAACCATAACTTTGGGAGATTAAGATTTCAACATATGAATTTGGGGGCAGGAGGAGAAGGATATAAACTTGCAGGTCCATAACAGGTGGAGACATGATTTTCTGGTTCATAAAGTCCTGGGTCTCTGATCCACAATGAAACAGAAAAGAAAGGAAAGACAGTGCTCCTCCCATTTCAAGCCCTGCTCTGTTTCAGGAGGTGACACATGATTCTGATACCAGATGTGGTTATCAATCCATCTTCATCGGCCTTAGACAAAGTAGAAATTAGACCTGCTCCTAGATTTTCACCACAGGATGCCTCCCAGGCTTTGTTTTCCCAGTGCCTTTGTTGTTTTAAAGGGAACAGTCAATAAATTTTCAACTGGAAGCCTCTCATGGATTTGTGAGCCTCCCGCTTTAGAAGTCTGCTTTATTCCCCAGCAATGGGAGAGCACTCAGCCATATTCTAACTGTTGGGACACCGAGGAGGGCAGCCTGCACCACTGAACTCAGAAATATTCAAAAGATAAATTCTAAAATTGGCCTCCTCAGAGTGGAATCTAGTTTTAAACCACAAGACCCACATGACTGCTAAGCCTCAGCCCAGGGCCTGCTGCTGCCGCCCATTCGGATGGGTAGCACAGCATGTGTTTGCAGAAACAGCTGCCTCTTCTCTCCTCCCTTGGCATCCAGGATGTTGCAGCTAAAAGGATCTGCTATTTTTCTTCTAGCCACCACAAAGTTGAAGCAGTGCAAAGTATGTAATTCTTCTCTGGCAGGGGTGAGATTGAAAGTTACCACCAAGGCAAGAATCCAACTCTGGGCTGGTGGCTTAGGTGTCAGAACAGCATTTAGAGTCAGTCATGCCTTTGGGGTGGGAAAGAATGAGCTGAGGAATTGGACCTATCACATTAGCAACTTACTCTTCTCTCATAGCTGGGTTTCTCCTGGAAAGAATTAAGATAACAATAGCTATCTGACAGGAATATGCACAAAACCAAATAATCCAAAAGGGTAAAGCCAATGAGGCATTCTTCGTGGACCAAATTAAGAAGTACCAGAAACCTCAGTAACCTATTTTAATATAAACGCTATTTTAATAATTAAAATTAATGCAAAAACCTATGATGGGCACCATATCTAAATTTTAAATAAAGACAGATTTTGACCCTGTAGTCTACAACCTTGCCTTCCTTGCCCATTCTAATCCCAGTTCTATTTCCATTACAACTTTATTCACAAAATCAGGAGCCAGCCAGTAGACTGTAGTTTATTGATTTGTTAATATTGCATTACAATACTATTTATATTGATTATTGAGTTTTTGGCAGCCACCTTAAATTGTATCTTAGGTGAAGTCCTTACTCACTAACCCTAGTCCATGCTCTTGTCTCCTAAGTTCCACTTCTTAGTAATTGATTACTTGATATGTTCCATCTCAGGTAGAAAATCCACATGGTCTCTCTCCTCCTTCCCCCAAACCCCTCACCTATCTTGTTCTCTGCTTAGCATTGATCACTCTTACCAGCATACCCCTAGTTATATACCCCTAGTTATGGCCACACTTACTTTATGTAATTACAAACAAATATTATTACAAAAGAACTATATATTATTACAAACATGGCCACATCTAGAGAAATGCCCCAAACTTTAATGATCCTGCCTTGGTTGGCTTGAATAGCAGGAGGTCCTGGCTTATTTTGAAATTCCCTGAAAAATATTTTCACAATGTCTAGGTGCTTAGAAGTACAACCCAATGTTCACTAGGCACCAAGATTGAATAAGTGCCAAGTAAGGTCACTTTCTCTCTGAAAAGCTGCGATGGGGTGAAGGGGTCTTACAGTGGATTCTGGGATAAATACAGAGAGAAGCATATAAAGTACAGTTACCTTCAGGGAACTTAATGACTGAGGATTGTGAATGGGAATAATAATCCTTTATTGGGTGAATATTACAAGTTGAAGTCCATTGTATGCATCTTCTCATTTAATCCACTGGGTGAATAGTACATGTTAAAGATATTATATCCTTTACTCATAAAAAGCTTTATGAATTATGGATTGCCATTTCTATTTTGCTATTAAGGAAACTAAGGCACAGATTTGCATGATAGGCTGGACACTAGCATTTTCTGCTTTACCACAATAAATTGTATGCAGTGCTTCACATCATAAAAGGTATTTTCATATATACTTTCCATTTTGGTCCCTTCCTTACCTCTCTGAAGTAGGCAAATTGTACTCCCATTTGTGACAAGACTGAAGTGCCCAGCGAGCAAGTAACCAAAAACTATTTTCTGATTCCAATGCTCTATCCTTAACAACTTGCTTTTTCTCATTTGGGAAATTTACATCAAAACTCTCCAGCACTGAATATATGTCTATTAAACTCTATTTCTTGTCTAGACTCATTGGGCAAACATTATAGTCAGTCCTCAATGCCAAGCTTATATGTTACCTTCTGTGCTGGACTAGATCCTCCATTTGCCTCCTAGAGCCATTCTCCACCCTATCCACATGCCTCTACCCTGCTCATCATGCTAGAGGCTGGATTACATAGACTACATTAAGGAGCCCTCTGACTTCTTGTTTGATTCAGCCAATTAGGAAGCCCTGCTAAGAAAGCAGAGGGAGAACACTGGCTAGTGTGGCTCGGTTGGTTGGGCATTCCCCATCAGGGCCTGGTAGAGGCCGTGCAGGAGGCAGCAGATGGCTGCTTCTCTCTCCCCCTCTCTCTTCCTGTCTCTCTCTTAAACTCAATAAAAAATATTGTGAGGGAAAAAGAAAGAAAGCAAATGGAAAGAGAAAATTAGGTTGGGAATGCCTGATTCCTTTCTTGGGGATCACTTCAGGCCAATTGTCCCTACACCAAATTCAGGGTTCCTCTCAAGGGGACCATCTCTACTAGAATCTCTACCATCTTTCAGACCCAAGGGAGAAAAGGCTCTACTCCCACTCACAGGTTATTGCACCATCCTTTGAGTTTTCCTACATTTCACCCACATTTTTTAAATGGGCCCTACTTAAACCCTAATTTAAATATGCCCTTCTGTTTGGACCCTGACTGATACAGCTCCCCCGTGAATTTGAATGAAGACTATTAGCGTTAACCTGACAGACCTCCGTTTGAATCCCAATTCACCAGTCATGAGCACTGGAAGGAGTTATCAGAGTCACTGAGGCTCAGGTCCTCCTCTCTGAAACTCCACAAGGAGAGCTCAGCAGGAGGCATTCATTTTCCCTCATGCATTCAACACATACTTGTTAAACCACTACTACATGGCAAAATGGGCTGCACACAAAGTAACAAGTCTACCATGGCTTCCCCCAGAGAATTTTCATTCCAATTGGGATGCGAGGCACCCACACTCAGTAAGGGAATGAGCAACATCTGGCCAAAGATGGGAATGGTGAGCACTTAGTAAAAGGATTCACGAAATAGTGATAATTGATGTGAGACCTAAGGACTGAGAAAGGTGTCTCTAGGACTGAGAAAAGTGTCTCAAATTTAAAGCTCAAATTCCCAAAGTTGGTCCTCTCCTAAGAGCTTCCTATCTCTGAATGAGTACCACCACTCGCTAATGCAGGCTAGAAACCTAAGAATCATCCTTAGGATCTCCTTTCTCTCACTCCCTGAATAAAATAGATTGCTAGATTTTCTTCTAATCTGTCTAGCTCACTCAGTCTCACCCATGTTCTAAAACAAACTATTGCCATCACTCACTTGAATTATAATGACCCTTTCTCCACCAATTCAACCTCTATAAGGCAGCCAAAGTGATTTGTGTTAGATGAAAATGGATCACCACCAAAACAGTATTACATGAAAAGTTAGAGTGTTTTCTTGAAGAGATAAAAAATATGAACATTAAAATGGAAATAAATGCATGTGTATGAACAATTGAATCTAAAAATCAAAATAAACAAGGAATCTAATGAACAATATAAACTGATAAATAAAATAGAACCAGAGGCATGAAAACATGTTACAGACTAAGGAATCTCAGAGGGAAGAAGGAGGGAGAGCAGGAAGAGATTAACCAAAGAATTTATATGCTTACATGGACACAGACAATAAATAGAGTGCTGAAGGCCTGGGGGGGAGGGGGGGAAGGGAGGGATGGGATCCGAGTAGAAGGCAGCAACTGGGGGGAAACAGAGGGGGACATCAATAATACTCTCAACTGTAAAGATTTAGAAAGAAAAAATTTTAACCAGATTAACTTTTCTTTGATTTCAAAGTAAAGACAGGACCCTATAACACAACATACCAGGCCCCATGTGGTTTGGCTCTTGCCTCTCCACTCTCAGCCCACACTCTCCCATGGAGTCTCTATCTACCATGGCACATGCTTACCTTTGTCTGTATCCTAATAGAATAATCCTCATTCAGTAAACATTATTTATTAAACATTAATTATGTGGCTTAAAATTGAAACTGTTAGCAACATGAGGGCAGGGACCATGTCTTACCCTGTTCAAGGTATCCTCAGCTTATTTCACAGAACCTAACATGGACTATGAACTCAAAAATTATTTGTTAAGAATGAGAACAAAATGCCAGGAAGAGAAATATGGCAATGATGGCTCCAGACAAATAAAAATGTTTCCATTGAACATTAAGATAACTCATTTAAAAGCATTTCTTAAAACATTACATTATTTTCTGTCTAAGAAGACAGAATACATTGGAAATAATTCAATATTTATTGAAGACTCTGAGTCTGTATATGGAACTTTAATCACTGAACTTCCTTCTAACACTGGCTGGCATTTGACTTAGGTGCTTTTTAGATTCCTCAGCCTGCATGTCACAGATTTCCACTCTCTCTGCCTTTAGAGCTGGCCAGTGTCCTTTCTGGCTACTGTCAGGGGTCTGCCTCTCACAGCCTCTTTCACACTGTCTTCTTTGTTGCTTTGAAATCTCCTGTGGACTGGTTGAGTTGAATGTGAAGTGAGATTGACACATTCCAAATGAGCCCCAGAGGGTTTATCTAAATTAGAGCAAATAGCCCTGGCCGGTGTGGCTTAGTTAGAAGAGCCTCACGAGTGCACCACAAGGTCACCAGTTCGATTCCTGATCAGGACACATGCTCAGGTTGCAGGTTCAGTCTCAGTAATGGTGTCTGAGAGAGGCAGCCAATCAATGTCTCTCTCTCTATTTTTGCTTCTGTCTCTCTCACTAAAAATAATTTTTTTAATAATTAAACATAAAAACAAAACAATAATCCAGTACCCCTGCTTGCCTGCCACCCTCATCCCACTTCTAGGCATTGCTTTGCTTCTTTCTCATTTTTTTCCTCCTTAATATCTTTTGTTTGGCAAGACTGGTCTTCTGTGGACTTGCCAGCTAATAGGAATGTTTATTTCTTTCCTATGTCCTCTCTCCTATAGTAGCAAGCCCACCGAAGGGGAAAACTTAATCTTCAGTGTTTCAAAGCTCTCTTTGGCTTTTACTGTTTTTATTATTGTATTTTTTTAATCCTCACCCAATGATATGTTTACTAATTTTAGACAGAGGTGGAGAAAGAGATGGACAGAGAGAGAAACATTGATTGGCTGACTCTCCTACGCACTATGACCAAGGATCTAATGCACAAGCTAGGTAAGTGCCCTGACCAGGAGGGAATGCTGGTCCAACCAACTGAGCCACAGCAGCCAGGGGGCTTTCACCATTGGTAGGTACTCAGTCATATATGTAAGAGTCTACCTTTCCCCCACTCTCATGAAGCAGCTCAAAATTGGAGGCATTTTCCTTGGATAAATTGGGTTTTACTCTAAAAAAACTGTAAAAAGTCTTGGAGCAGCTGTTTGAATCTTGGGCACTTTTAGCAGAGTGATCGAGACTGGATATCAATGACAATGAACTTGTTTCCCACTTAGTCACAAAGATCCTCCCTTTTCCCCTATCCTATTAGAATAATATTAAGTACTTCCATCTTGAGCTAAAGAAAAACAGCTGGGTATCAAATGTCTCATTATAAACCTGGGAATGGTTTTGTGGGTTGTGGAGGGACCCTAAAGCAAAGTAAGAGACCGGCGTAAAAAAATGTCACAAATACAAAGTAAATGAAACAATGGCTCTCGTTTTGATCTTGAAGTTGAGCACTTAGCCCTTTCAAGTTGATTGCGTGCTTTTAAACATGCACTAAGGAAATAGCGAGGAAGGTGGAAAAACTCAATTTGGAATAAAAGAATTTCTATACACTGAGAATCAAGTTCTGATTTGGAGGGCCACTTCTTGAAAGATTCTGAAGAATTGTTCTAACACTTGGCCCTCTACAGCCAACCAGAGCAGCCTTTGTTATTTCAGACACTTACCACCCTCTTGATGCATATGTGATGTTAATGACAAGTCAGAATCAAAGGTGAACAAAGATGACAACATTGTCTGTTCCCTAAAAACAACAGTTATTACCACAATTGTCTACATGCTAGGAGGAGGCTGAAAACTCACCATTTGTTCAGGGTTGGAAGACATTTTGATGAGAAATGAAGATGCCAGCAAGCACCAGGTGGCTGAGCTCAGCAAACATCTGGGCTGAGCAAGGGTCTCAGAACCAGACATACTTACATACAGTAGGCCCCCTGTCCTCTTGCATCTGTGGAATAAATAGAAACCATACAGTGACTCTACAGTTCATTGTAGGTAATTTTCCACCCAGGTACATTTTAAAACTGTTTGTTTTTTCCCCCAAAGTGCTTATTTGACTCTGTCTTAGAATGGGCTTAAAAACCAGGCTATTTTTAAAGGATACCACTTAACAGGGAAAACAAGGCATTAGCAGAAATAAGAATGATGAGAAACTAGGCACCAACTTGTAGAGGAAAGTGCCCCAGACACAGAGCAGGAGAGCTGAATGTTGATTTCATTATATCATTCACAATCTAGCTTTGTGACCTTGAGCAGGGTCCCTAAGCTTCAGGTCCAGAGTTTCTTCAACTTTAAGTGACCGAGTTTAATGATGTTACTTCTCAGGTTGCTTCCAACTTATTATATTATAATAATCTATTCTTTTTAGGAATTTTATGAACTTTTAAATCCTCACCTGAGGTATGTTCACTAATTTTAGAGAGGGAAGAAGAACAAAAAGGAGGGAAGAGAGAGAGAGAGAGAGAAGGAAGGAGAGGTAAGAGAGAAACATTGATATAAAAAAGAGAAACCAATCAGTTGCCTCCCGTACACACTTCTATGGGGATCAAACTCAAATTTTGGAGTACAGGATGATGTTCCAACCAACTAAGCCATCGGCCAGGGCCTCAATTTACATTTCTGAAAAATGGGTAAAACAATAATGCATTGCACAAGGTTGTTGAGTGGATTAAATAATGTGTGCCTAAATGATTTCTACAAGTCATAATCTAATAGTTCATGCCCTGTTCTCTCAAGGATTTACAGTATATAAGGATGCATGGGAAAGGCCAAGGCTGACATAGAGAACTATGATTCTCAATCTTTAATGTACATGAAAATCACCTGAAGATATTGGTTAAAAAATGCAAACTATGGATTGGAATCCAAGCTGCTGCATTTGTCATACACTCCCAGACCAGATTTTGAGTAGAAAGGCTATAGAATAAGCTCATTTTAAACAAAAGACTATATAACAATACATACCATGAGTGAAAGCCTCTATGCCTTCCCACATACCTAACTCTTATCCTCACTTCAAGACCACTTCAAGCAATCCTATATAATAAAAGCCTAATATGCTAAGTGTCCAGTTGGCCATTCAGCCATCAAAGGGTAATATGCTAATGATATGCCAAGGCTGCTCAACTGCTCGCTATGATGTACACTGACCACCAGGGGGCAGATGCTCTGACTGGTAAGGTTAGCTTGCTGCAGGGGTCTGGCCGATTGGGACTTAGCGAGATGGGCCTGGAGCCCTCCGGCATTCTTCCCCAGCCCTGATCATGCACTGGTGAGGTCTCTCGGTCTGTCCTATGCCCTCCCACAGTCTGGGACCCCTCAGGGATGTCAAAGAGCCAGTTTTGGCACAACAGAGCTATGATGTCCACTGACCACCCAGGGAAAGATGCTCAATACAGGAGCTACCCCCTGGTGGTCAGAGTGCCACTCAGCCAGAAGCTGGGCTCACATCTAGCAAGTGCAACAGCCGTAGCAGGAGTCTCTTCTGCGTTCATGGCAGTTGGACATCCCCTGAAGGCACCTGGACTGTGAGAGGGTGCAGGCCCGGTTGAGAGACCACCTCCCCCTGAGTGCATAAATTTTGTGCAAAAGGCCTCTAGTATGGT
Organism: Pipistrellus hanaki; assembly: GCF_964339955.1. Lineage (NCBI taxonomy): Eukaryota > Metazoa > Chordata > Mammalia > Chiroptera > Vespertilionidae > Pipistrellus > Pipistrellus hanaki. The sequence continues at coordinate 32,101,125 of NC_140511.1, forward strand.
TAATAAATGTAGCTCAGACTACCACAGCCCCCTGTAAACTCTTTCTTCTTAACATCTATCAAGTCTTATTGATGGCAACTGCTCTGATGTTACTGCACCAGAATCATGAAGGGAGCTTTTCAAAACATAGATTCCTAGATTTTAGTCTCAGAGACTCCAAGTCCTTAGGTCAGAGAGGTTGGGGAGGTAAGAACTAGGACAAGACTCTGGATTTAAATAACTTTGTCAGGCAATTGTGACATTGAGTAAGTTTAACACCACACACCAAAGAGGTGGTTCTCAGCCATTACTAAATGCTAGAATCAACTGCAGAGTTTGAAGTTCAGGTGCCAGACCAGCTAACTCAGTAGTCAATGAGAGCACCCTAATGTGAGCCAAGTTTGAGAACCACAGCACAGTAGGAGAGTGCTGGTGAAGGCAGGAACCATGTTGGCCTGGTTTACCACTGTATCTCCAGTGCCTGACACAGAACCTGGCATTCAACAAATATTTGCTAAATGAATAGATGACTCAATATAAATAGGGGAATAAGAAGTGAACTACAATAATAAAATTCAGATTGATAATTATCTCCTTAAACTCTGGGCTGCCACCCAACAAGACTATAAGCACTGGAGTGTCAGGTTGAGATTAAGCTCGGAAGCAAACTGTTGGGGTGGGAATCCTGACCCTGCCATGTAACCTAAGGCAAGTGTCACAATCTCTGTTCCTCAGTTTCCTCTTTTGTGACATAGTGATGACAATAATCGTACCTGCTTCTTGGAGTTGTATGAGAATTAAATGGGCCAGGACATAAAAAGCATGTAGAAAAGTGCCTTGCACACAGTAATCACCTAATAATTGCTAGCCGATTTTACTTTCCATCAAAGCACATTGCAGTTTGTAGACTTCTGCAAATGGACATATAATTGAGCACTCTCTAGTCCTCATTCAACCAACAGACATTTCTTAAGCATCATTTATATTGCAGGCACAAGGCATTAGTTGTTACTGTCACAACAAAAGGAGAGAAACAAAATTACTCTTACATTATTTAAAATATAGTGGGTGAGGTGCACTCTGAATGTTCTTTTAAAAGTGATAAGCAGTCCTAGCTCGTTTGGCTCAGTGGATAGATTGTGGGCCTATAGATTGAAGGGTCCCTGATTTGATTCTGGTCAAGGGCACATACCCAGGTTATGGGCTCGATCCCCAGTGTGGGATATGCAGGAGGCAGTCAATCAATTATTCTTTCTCATCTTTGATATTTCTCTCTCTCTCTCCTTTTCCCTTCCTCTCAGAAATCAATAACTCTACACTAATAAAAGAGAAACATGCAAATTAACCATCACTCTGCTACACCCACCAGCCAATCAGGAGGGGATATGCAAATTAGGAGAAAAATGGCAGCCCCCCAGCTGCTCCAGGTGTAGAGTGGCAGGATGCCTGCTATGAGGGAGGAGTGAGGGGAGTGCATGCAAAGGGATCTACAGGAGCAGCACTCTGGCCACAGCAAAGACAAAGACTGCAGACTCCAGAGTCTGCTGCAAAGATGAAGGTGGCAGACTCTGGCTGGAGTTTGCAGCAAAGGTGGCAGATTCTGGCCAGAGTGAAGGCCTGGGTCCCAGGTGCCAGAGGAAAACCGGTGCTAGAATTCAAGGGAAGGAAGACCTATTGCATGAATCTCTTTGTGCAATGGGCCTCTAGGTGTGTGTGTGTGTGTGTGTGTGTGTGCGTGTGTGTATAATTATATATATAATTTAAAAAAATAAAAGTGATAAGCAGAAAGTTATTTTAAGTGCATTAACCATTACAAAGGAAAAAGGATCATAAAGACATAGAAGGGTAGTATGTCCTCACCAAATCCTCACTTTGCAACTTCAATAGGTTTTTGGAAACTGATTTGAAGCAAAGCTATGTGCTATAATAAAACCAATTTTACCCCAAGCTAATTGATATAGACAAGAATTAAATTCCCATGAGATATTTCTGGTCACAAAAGCATCATCAAACTTCTAAATAAAAGCCTCAAACACTTAATATTGAACATTGAAATAAATGTGAACTATGCATACATTCAAGAAAGATTAATAATAATAAGTATGATCATTATTTTCAACCTGCTTATGTTTAAGGTCCTAGAGCCTGTCCCCGAAACACAGGGTGGGAGGCAAGAACCCATACTGGCCTGAGTGCCCTTCCATCTCACGGCCACTCACACCCACATTCACACTCACTCAGACTGGGACAATGGAGACATGCCAATGCACCTCACATGCGCATCTTTGGGATGTGGGAGGAAACCAGAGGACCCAGAGCAAACCCACGCAGATATGGGGAGAATATGCAAACTCCACACAGACAGTGGCTCTGGCTGGAATTGATTTTTTTTTTTTCTTCTTATCAATGTTATACTAACATGATGTTGAACAAATCAATGTTATACTGAAATGATGTTGAATGAAAGAATGAAACAGCATTGTTCAAGGACTTGCTGTATAACAATGTATAACAGGGGCCATCACCTTCATGTTTAACATCAGGGAAGGCTTCGTAGAGAAAGATGTTCAAGTTGACTGGGCTGAGAAAAGGGGGAGAGAAGTTGGAGCGCATTCTAAGCAAAGGGAAGAGCACTAGTAGCAATGTATGCCTCAGGCACTGAAGGCAGGTGTGGCTGGGACACAGGGAAACTGAGACTGGGTTTTGAGACGTGTGTACTATTAGGAAGGCAATGAAGAAAACAGAGGGAGTCAAGACAGAAAGGTGAGGATAAACATGGCATTCACTCACTTGGCTTCTACAATGTGCTCAATACTGAAGATAAGCATTAAGTGAAAACAGAAAATATCCCTGTTTTCATGGGATGCACAGTGTAAGGAGAGAAAGACAAAATGCAAGTACACCAAGCAATTAAACAACATAAGCAAAATGACATGATGAGAAGTAGCAAGAGATGTTTGTGAGCTTAAAGGAGATTATGTGTGATAGGATTAAAGAGAACCTATTGCTCACCATGGAATGTGGCACTATGGAAATGGACATGTCTAATTATAGCCACCCTAGAGGTCAGGCAGATGACTTTGACATCTTAATATATATGTAGGCTATACATACACATGTGTATATACATGTCATGTTTACATATCATATAACACATATTATGTAATGTGTATAACATGATATAGCATATATGAATATCCTATTATATACTAGAGGCCCGGTGCATGATATTCATGCACTGGGGGAGGGGGTCTCCTCAGCCTAGCCTGCACCCCCTTACAGTCTGGGACCCCTCGGCAGACATCCCCCGAGGGGTCCTTAGCACTACCTCAAAGGGGCTCCCATCACCGCCGCTGGGTTTGCCAGCCATGTGCCCGGCTTCTAGTTGAGCAGAGCTCTCCCTGTGAGAGCACATTGACCACCAATGGGCAACCTCTGCATTGATTGTCTGCCCCCTGGTGGTCAGTGTACATCATAGCCACTGGTCATTCTGCCGTTTGGTTGATTTGCATATAAGGGTTTTATTATAAAGGATATCATTTATTAGCATAGATAATTCTATTTAGAGAATGAGATAATTTTATTTTAAGGAATTGGCTCATGTGATTGTAGGAGCTGGCAAGTCTGAAATCTGCAGGGTAGGCTGGCTGGAGATCCGGGGGAGAGCTGATGTTAAGGGTCAAGTCTGAAAGCAGAATCCCTTCTTCCTTGAGCACCTGTTTTTTTCTTTCAAGTTCTTCAACTGATTGGATGAGGTCCACCCACATTATGGACAGTAATCTAATTTATTCAAAATCTACTGAGTTAAATGTTAATCACATCTAAAAAACACCTTCACAGCAACATCTAGTTTGGTTTTTGACCAAATATCTGGGCTAAATAACCTAGCCAAGTTGACATAAAATTAACCATCGCACTATCCCTTTAACTACACCAAGGTTGTTATTGAAAACTTGGGCAGGTTATTCTGTGCCTCCAAATCTCAGTTTCCTCATCTGTAAAATGTAGGTAAGACAACCTACCTCTTAGGGTTCTGGTGAGAATTAATAAGGCAAGTCATATAAAAGACAAAGCACAGTGCCTAACATGTAGTAAATTCCCAAATAATATTTCCTTTTATAATTATCATGCTACAGAGGCCTGGTGCACATATTCATTTGTTCATTTGTGGGTGGGGTCCAGTTGCTCTGCCCCAATGGGGGCCATCAGGCTGAGCCAGCAAGGGGGAGGGAATGTGGGATATTGGCCAGATCTGCCTCAGATAAGGGGTGCTGATCAGGGCTGGAGGGGTGGGGGAAGCCAGGTTGGCTGGGCAGCCCCACCCCTGATCAGGTTTGGTGGGCTGATCAGATATGGGGCTAGCCAGGGGGACGGGCCGTGGGCAGTTGGTGGGCTGGCCCCACTCTCTGGTCAAACTCCTGGTCAAGGGGACAATTTGCATATTAGACTTTTATTATATAGGATTGCTAATAATTTTGAATACTTTAAAATAAATGACTATATTGAGTTAAAATGCTAAGGGAAACTATTTTACTATTTCCTGCTAACTGCTATTTATAATTAAATCTGTTTCCTTCAGTCTCACAAACTCATCTGTTTCCTTAAAATAGAGTATGATCCTTTTGCTGGGTAAACTAACCTACAAGCTTATAGCTACCATGTTTCCCCGAAAATAAGACATCCTCCGAAAATAAGACCTAGCACGTGGAAAGATAAGACATCCCCTGAAAATAAGACCTAGCGCAACTTTGGGAGAAAAAAATTAATATAAGACACTGTCTTATTTTCGGGGAAACAGGGTATTCTCCAAAGCCCAAATTAATCCTTCTAAACCCTGAATCTGATCTATGTAGTCATTCCACAAATATTTACTGAGCATATCCTTTGTGACAGACACTTGAGGGATGTGGGCTGTAAAGATACTGCTCCCTGAACTGTCAGCTGGGGAGATGGGCTTGCAAACCACTATAGTGAGTATTTACTGAAGTATCTGGGGCTTTGCATTGAGTATGGCATTTAATCTTCACTCTGACTCTATGTTGTGGGAATGAGTCCACTCTACAGATTAGAACTTGATATTGAGAGAAGTTATGTGGTTTGTCCAAGAAAACAAAGGAAATCAATGCTGGAAAGAAGGACACAAATGCTAGAATGGGCATTTGAACCCCTGTCTGACTTATCCCTATATGCTCTTCTGCCTTTTGGTTACAAGCAATGGGTAATTAGGAAGACAATTGCTGAAAAAGATGTTTGTAGAACATTCCATGAGGGCACAGGAAAAGGCATTCCTAATTCAGCCTGGATGAGTCAAAGACAGCTTGACAATGGTCATGCTAACCCTCTGTTTGAAATCACCATGGTTGCTGGGGGCGGGGGAAATCCAGAATATTAGCACAACACACATGGCAGTTGCTGACAGCTCTTGTTCATTCCGTCTGTACACTGAGCACTTTCTTGTCAGCTGACTTCTGTATAGCTCCCTATGCTTACTACTTGTCTCTTTGACAAAATTCTACCTATACTTCAAGATTCACTTTAGATGTGAGTCCGTCCCTGACACCTGCCCTATATTTTGTATTAGCTTCATTGTATGCTAATGAAGCTAACTCAGGACCAACTGTCATAGCACTTAGCATAGTTTCTCATTTTGTTTCATTGGCAGGCTTCCTTACTAATGTCAATTCAGGAGGTTAGAATGTGACCTTAATTTTCATATCCCATCACTTAGCACAAAGCATGACCCAGAATAGTTGATATAATTACAAAATGAAGAGATTTGCACTGATATGTTTATACTCATTCGATGAAATGTACATTTGGAGGCACATAATCCTCTTCAAATTATACATACTCATCCTCTCTCTCACCTCCACAAGGGCCATGAGAGTCCCGACCCCTCGCAAGCTTCTGGAGTCACAACTCTTAATAACTGTGTCTCTATTTGTTACTACTTAGTAACATTCTTCTTGTACTTATTACAACTATATAGTAGTTAATGAGGTGTTCAGTATCCAAATTAATTTTTGTTGAATTGAAAGAAATAGATACTGGCATCATCTGGTGTAATACATTCAGTAGGTAATTGCTGTAGAAAAGTCAGGAGTCTTGGTTATACTAGACAGAGGGGGAATTTTGGGTGTGTTAGATTTGAACTGCTCTGTATTCTGAGATGATTTCAGAAATATACACTTACATTAAAATTCATATAATTGTACACCAAAAATCATTATTACTGTCATCTAATAGAAATTTAAAAATCAACATGCAGAAAGTGTAGTGAGAGACTGAAAATACAGACAATGGTCAGATCCTATATGACAATGACACTCTGATCTATAACCCCTGCAGCAACCAGCCAGAAAACCAAACCACAACCCCTGCAAGCAATTGGCTCAGAATAGTCACAACTTGGTCAATGACTGTCAGCCTCCTCACCTTTAGTCACCACTTCAAACTCAGGACCAATCAGAGCAGGCCAAATCTGTCACATAAACTTCCCTGCTTCTAATAGCCACCTCCAGCTTCTCTGAGCCAATAGCCTCCAATCAGGCACATCTGGAGCCTTCTCCTTTCTTTGCTCAAAGCTTTCCCACTCCCCTCTTGCCTTTGAATTTGTCAACCATAAGATGGTGTGACTGACTCTTTTGCTACAGCAAGCTCTGAATAAACAGTATCTTTTTTTCTTATATGAGTGGTCTTCATTTCCCCCCATAATGGTATGTTATCATTTAATATATATATATTGCATAAAATATAACTAAAAGTATAAACACACACACACACACACACACACACACACACACACACAGAAATGGGGTTGCTTTTCAGATAGGAAATTGCTTGACTGAGCAACAGGGGTAAATAGTGAGACTGAATTTTCAGTTTGTTCCCTTTAAGCCTTTTGGATATCCCCTTCTACCAAATCAATGAATTAATTTTAAAATAAAAAGTAAAAATGCTCACTAAAATATTAAGATTTCTAGATTATAAGGGAAATTTATTATTAAAATTTATAAATGACCACAAATAGCATTTAAAAGTAATCAGTGTGATAATTATTATATTTAGAATAAATCAGTGCTAAAGTACTTGATGAGTTTCTTAACAGCTCTGAGTCTTTGACCGCATGCGTAAAATGGGGACAGTAGCAGCTTGAGGCAGTTGTGGGAAGGATTAATTGCTACTTCATATGTGTGAATCCTGTTGTATATTAAGGGTATGGGCTGGGCAGGCTAACTGCTGAAGAAAATAGAAATATGCATTTTTTAGGATTCAGAAGCAATCACTGTTTCTTTCTTGTTCATGTAACAGAACAGAGAGGGTGAATGCACCAGCAGGTGGCTCTCCTTCATGTAGTCCCTCATGACAGTAGTCACGCCATCTTCAGTATGTGGCTCCTGAGGCCTCCCTGGGTACTGTCAGTAGCCATCCAACTCAATGGGGAAGGATGTAGAGCCACATCCACAGGAGGTGTCCATGGGCTCTTCCTGGGAGTGTGGCTTGTCACTCTCACACATACTTGGGGTTGCCAGATTTAGCAAATAAAAATATAAAATAGACATCCTATAGTTTGTCCAGTTAAATTTAAATTCCAGATAAGTAACACAATATTTTTAGTATAAGAAGGATGCCCCATGCGGTATTGGGACATAATCATTCTAAAAAAGAATTAGGTCATTTATCTAAAATTCAAATTTAACTGGGATCCTGTATTTTATCTGGCAGTTCTAGGGCCACCTCCCATTGATTAGATCTCAACCATAGGCCCAAATATATATACAAAGGACGCTGGGAGATGTAGTTCAGCAATTTCCCAAGAAGAGTGTGCATTTTGTTAAGCCACTAGTGGTCTATGCAGAGGTAAGAAATGGATGAAATTTAGGTTTTTCTCCTTTTCTCTACCCTAAAGAGGTTCCAAGACCAACAGAGATAATAGAAAATATGGTTCTTGAGCTTTGGCATCCATTACAATCTTCTGGAATGCTAGTTTAAAGAGTCAAATCTCTTGACCATTCCAAATCCACTTGAATCTTTGGGCTCAGAATCTTCCATTTTTCACCAATGCCCCAGGTGATGCAGGCAAAGGAACAAACATACTCTGATCCCTTAGGAACTAAGATGTATGTACATGAGAAAATTAGCATAATAGTGTGAACTGAAGCAGTCTGGTCTACAGTAGAGCACAATTGAGCATGAACCTTGGGTTTTTCATTGCGATAGAGAGAGATATGTAGTTTGCAACCCATGGTGTGCAGGAGGCTGACCTAGAACACTGGACTTGAGCTTTGGGTACAGAGCACAACTCAAACACCTGCTGAAACAGTCTCTGCAAAAGTTCTGCCACTTGGAGCAAATTCTTGGTAGACTGCAAATATAGTGAGAGGGCAGTGACACAACGCTGAAGTCTTTCATCAAAGTCAGCCAGTCCTGCCACTACCTCCTCTTCGTGTCAGACCTCTGGAGAGAGCAGCACATCCAATGTGGACTCTAATAAGCTGCCTCCTTGGAGTGACTCGACGTGCTGTGTGTGAAGCTGACTGCTGTCTCAGGCAGTTGTAGAAAACACGAGAATTCTTTTTTAACACATTCTCTTGTAATGGTTGAAATCCCAGCATTCATTTGTATTCATTTTGGAAGCTGGCACCCATAGCTCATGGTGCTGGTAATAAAATTGGCAATCTGCTATAGCGGAACTCATGCAGGTGTTATTAACTTTAACTGAATTGATCTCAACTAGATCACTGTCAGGGATGATGTGGTAACAATTGATTTTTTCCAGCTCTGAGAAGATTATCAGTTTACTTACTTCCATTTCTCCACAGTCTTGATTTTTTCTTTTGTGTGAAGGTTTATGGCAGCCTTTCTTTCTTCTTGCTTTCCTCATTTCAACTTGAAAATAATATGTTTTTAGGCACAATGTTTAGGAAGAAAAGGCAACATAACTTCATAGCTTCAAAAACAATTCATCCAAGCCCATAAACCTCGTGGCTGTAGACGTTGAAATAGGCATTGAGAAAGAAAGGCACACTCTCAATGGGATGCATTTCAATCATGTGTCCTCCCAAAGTGCATGTGTTGAAGCCCTACTCCTCAGTGTGACTATATTTGAAGACAGGACTTTAAAGAGGTAATTAGGGTTAAGTAAGGGGTCATTGTGTGGAAATGGAGTCCTTATTAGAAGAGGGAAATACCAGGAATGCACACAGAGAAAAGGCCACGTGAGGACAAAATGAGAAAGTGGCCATCTGCAAACCCAGGGGAGGGACTCAGGAGAAACTAAACCTGCCAACATCTTGATCTTGGACTTCCAGCCTCCAGAACTTCAAGAAGACAAATTTCTGTTGGTTAAGCCACCCAGCCTATGGTATTTTGTTATGATGGCCTGGGATGACGAATGCACCCATCTACCCAATGTAGTCTTGTGCAATGATTTTCTCTAATGAGCTCGGAAAGAGCATTACATCCTTCTATCAGCAACAAGGTGAATCAAGGCATCAAGATGCATGTTTTAGGCATACACATGCTGTTCCTCAGACCTAGAATATGCACCTGCCCTCCCCCTGGGATTTCCTACATCAAGAGCCAATGCAGGAATACAGGCCTTACTGGAAGGATGGAGGGTGAAGCACTATAGACTGTAGTGCTATCATCTGGACACTGAAAGAATAACATCTGCTTCTGAGAGTGGTTACAATGATCCAATAGAAGAATACATATAAAAGGATTTTGTACAATGTGAAGTACAAAACAAACAAACTGGCAAGAGATAACATGCATAGCAAGGCTCTGAAAGAAGAGGGCTCACTTTTTCTATTTGTCACCTAAAACCAATGCTTCAGCACCTGAGTATATTTTAAATTGGCAACTATTTGCCAGGAAAAAAAAATAGCTCTTCTACTGGCTAGAAATTGCATATTGAGTGGCCAAATTATTATGATTTTTGAACGTATAATAATCTGGCCACTCAGTGTATCTTACCTAATAGACAAACATGTAAATTGACTGTACCTCCTCTATGCCCACAGCCAATCAGAGTGAGTATGTAAATTAGAAGGCCAAAGATAGCAGCCACCAAGTGGCTCCAGGTGCGGAGTGGCCAGAAAGGGCAGGATGCCTGCTATGAGAGGGAGGATGGGAGGGTTGGGGGTGGAATGAAGAGATCTATAGAAGCGGAGTGTTGCAGTGAAGACAATGAAGTCTGCAATGAAGATAAAGATGATAGGACTTCCTCTGTTCTGTTAGGACTTTCTCCTCCTCTACCATGCTCTGATTTTAAAATAATGACCATTGTGGCTCTATCACAAACTGAGGAATAATTCAGACTTCTTATTTAACTGTGAAATAAAATGTAGATATTAGGACTTAAAAAGAAAACTAAAAAAAAAACACACACACACACAAAAAAAAACCTGAGTTCATTTGAAAATGCCTCTTTAGAAAAATGTTGTACATGTCCATAAATGAAAAATTATGTCTCATGAATCTTTTCTTCCAGACCAACTGGCCCCCTTAGAAAATGTTTGCCATACATATACTATATGCAAAGCATAGTTCTAGAAGCTAGGAATATCACCAAGCTGACATGTGATAGACCTGTAGTTTAGGGTGTTCTAAACTGCACAGTTACACAGTATGGAGGACTTGAGGACAGCTCTGGTGAGAGCAGGTTGAAGACATATGGCTGATGTTGGTCTCCAATATTTCCGAGGTGGAGCAATTGCCACATGAGCAAAGCTCTGCTTGTTATCAGCAATAGGACCAAAGCCACCTCGGCCCCTGTCTTGGTCCTGGTGAAAAGGGGGTAAGAAAACACCATTCCCTGCCCCAAACACACAGTCCTGAGCCAAGTACACTGACAAAGTTTACCCAGAACTTGTTCTTACTTAATGTCCATCATTACTCTCTGTTTCTGAAGCCACAGCCAGGCCAGAAGGTCAAGCAATGAAATCAACCCCTATGTTTTTAATTTTTTTTCTCATCTGTGAAATGAAACCAACTTCACAGAGTTTTCTAGAAATAAAATTAGATAATATATATTGAAATGCACATAGAAGCTGAAAAATACCAACTTTCATCACTGCTGCCATCATTTGTCTCAAAGGGGTTTGCCATGTGAAGCAATCCACTTCAGCCTGCTTCTACAGCAGATGGCTGCCAGAAATATCAATAGCAGCAATTTTCCCAGTCATTCTTCAAGTTCTGCTTAGTGTTCATTATCACCTTTATTGACTTAGCCCAGCTGCAGACACCAGCCCAGCTCCATCATTCTGTCACCAGGATTCGGCAGAATAATTTGTGGTTTCCAAAGGAGGAAGGATGCTGAGGTAGGAAAGCAAGTGCAATACAATAGCTAGCACAGCCTGCGAATAACATCCTTCCTGCCAGTCCTTTCTCCTGGTGGGGGCCCCACAGAGAACAGGCAGGACTGGTTCCATCTGATCCTGAGATCAGGGGAGCCCACAGCTCTGGAGTCTGTGTTTGGAATATATATATATATAAAATCCCAGTGATCTAATGGTGGAACAACCAGAACGACTGGTCGACCAGTGACTATGACGTGTACTGACCAGCAGGGGCAGACGCTCAACTGACCGGGATGAGTGGTGCTCCCTCAGTGGGCTGATCCCCTCAGGCCATGACTCCAACCAGTGCACGAATCTGTGCACTGGGCCTCTAGTCAGGAGATAAAAGCTGCAGCAGGGCCAGTCATTGCTTTAGTATGAGCACTGGGTGTTACAGAGGTAGAGATTAAGAAGTAATGTGATGCAGTGGGAATAACAGTTAAAATGCCCTCCATTAGTCAGGGATGCACTATGTGCCAGGCTCTCTGTAGATGCCTTATAAGTTGGCTAAATTCAAATGCCAGCTTTGCCCATTCCTGGCTGTATGGCCTTGAGAATGTTACTTAACCATTCTATGCCACATTTTCTTCATTTGTGACATGGTGTTTTTGTGAGCATTGTTTTGGAAAATATATAAATACATGTTTCTTGGTGATCAGAGCATCATCCTGTTTATTAAATGGTCATAGGTTTGATTCCAAGTCAGGGCACACACCCAGGTTGTAGGTTTGATCCCAGTTGGGCGCATGCATGAGGTAACCAATCTCTCTCTCTCTCTCTCTCCCTCTCTCTCCCTCTCTCTTCCTCTCTCTTGGAAATCAATGGGGGGGGGGGGAGTCCCTACATAAATATTAAAAAAATACTTAACATATAAAATGTATACAAATGTAAAATATAAATATATAAAATATAAGTAAATATATGAATGAGGGGAAGTTTAAACATATTGATTAGGAGCGATGGCTGGCTCCTGAGAGGAACTCGGCGCTGACTTGACTCAAAGGTTGGCTCCCAAGGGACATAGAGTGTGGTGGTTTGGATCATGGATCATATCTCCACTCTGCTGTTTCGTTACACTGAATGAATTCTTAACCTCCCTGAGTCCAGCTCCTCATTTACAAATTAGACCCACACCACATGCTCCTCAGATGTTGTTGGGGGGAGGATATGAGAAGACATCTATGAACCATTTTGCAGAGGGCTGATACACAGGGTACACAGACGTGATGACAACTTGTTTTAACTGCCATCCCTCCCACATTGTCAACTCTGGGGACTGTGACCAACCCTGTGATTACTATTATAAAATGTAAACTAAGTGGAATGCAATAAGGAGTTTCTAGGTGCTGTTCTAAGAACAATTTGAGAAAGAGGAAATAGAAAAAGATATAATAATTATAATGATAAAGAACATTTATTAAACATCTATGATATTCCAGGTACTCATATGTTTTATGTATATTAATAGGTTAATCACTACACAATGCTAAATTTAGATTTAATATTAACCTATTTTAGAGATGATGCAACTAAGGAATAGAGATGTTGCCCACGGTCACATTGTAAGAAATGGGAGAGCCACAATATTAACTGAGGAAGTGTGGTCGCACAGCCTACACATTTTACAGGTGCACTAAGGTGGCCATCTGATTCACCATCTAACTCAGAACACCTTTGAGCTAGGAAAACCAGCAGAAATTCAGAACATTTCCAGGCAAGCCAGGACATATGGTAATCCTAGCTCTAATGCCTCTACAATAGCTTTTGAGAGCATTCATGGATTTTTGAAATGATCCTCTGTTTGTATAAAATGGAAAAACTTGAGGCAAATCGCCCAAAGTTTCCCATTGTTGGTAGGACACAGGCTCCTAAAATGGGCTTCAAAGCTCCGCATTGTCTAGCCCTGCCTGTTCTCCAGCTCACATCCACTTTACGCTAATGCTCATCTTCTGGACTGCAGATGCACAGGTTTTCTCTATTTCCTGATGTCTATACATTCTTCACCTCAGTCTTTTCCATCTGTCCTTTCTTCTGCCTAGCAGCTTTGAGTGTCCACTCCCCCCACCACACACACACACACATACACACACACGCACACACAAAAAAACTTCTACTCACTGGAGAGGGGGGTAATGATTCTCTCCCCTCAGATATTTACCTTAGGATACAGGTAGATAACTATCCCCATATTTATACTTCTACTCAGCCCCCTTAGAGATTCTTTCCAAAGTAGCTGAGCTGGTCAGAACCTGAAGTACACGTGAACAAGTTTCTTTGGCGGGGAGAAGACACTAATGATGTGAGCACATTGTCTTCCACTCACTCCCCTTATGTGACTAAATCAGAGGCTGCTATCTTCCTGTTTTACTGACTTCACTCTAGTGTAGCTGAACCCTTCCTACTTCTGTTTGTGCTACAAAGCCACAGTCTAAGCACTTGTTGGGTAAGTCTTGTCTTCCAGAGGATGTTCCTGCCTCATCTGTGCTCCCAGTGCTAGCAGCTCATCCATGCGTCTAACTTGGGTAAAAGACAGTCTTTGTCATAAACTCACCCATTATACTGGGGAAAGAAAGAAGCCTGACTCAGATTTCCCATCAGAAGCTTGGTGCTCTAGCACAGTGGTCGGCAAACTCAGTCAACAGAGCCAAATATCAACAATACAACGGTTAAAATTCCTTTTGAGAGCCAAATTTTTTAAAGTTAAACTTCTTCTAAAGCCACTTCTTCAAAATAGGCTCGCCCAGGCTGTAGTATTTTGTGGAAGAGCCACACTCAAGGGGCCAACGAGCTGCATGTGGCTCGTGAGCCGCAGTTTGCCAACTACGGCTCTAGCACAATGTACCAAAGAGGCCCCATGGACCTGAACTGCATTCTTCATTTGGTTTCTGTTCTTTGTAAGTACAGCTTCCTCAGAAGAAAACTGCAAAGTAGTGGAGGACAGAGTACAAAATCCCATGGTGGACCTCAGCATCTGTCATTCCTCAAAGCTCTAGTTAAAGGTCAGACTCTGCTATTATGTCTATGGCATCAGATCCTCCTAATATTGGCAAGCATTCATCATATACTTTCCCTTCCTTATCTATAATAATAAAAGCAATTAGGCTGGACAGCCAAATGACCTTCCGGACAACCTTCTAGACAACCTTCCAGATGAAGCCGTGGCAGTGGGGGCCAAGGCAGAGGCAGTTAGGGGAGATCAGGCAGGCAGGTGAGTTGTTAGGGGCAATGAGGGAGGCAGGCAGAGGTGATAAGGCAGGCAAGTGGTTAGGGGTGATCAGGCAGGCAGGCAGGCAGGCAGGCAGGAGAGCGATTAGGAGCCATCAGTCCCAGAGTATGAGAGGGATGTCCAACTGCTAGTTTAGGCCTGATCCTGCAGGAATCCCTGAGGAATTGGGCCTAAACCATCAGTCGGACATGCCCCGAGGGGTCCCAGATTGCAAGAGGATGCCGGCCGGGCTGAGGGACATCCCCCACCCATGCACAAATTTCATGCACCAGGCCTCTAGTTTGTAATATGATTCCAGCTTGTAATTATACATTTGTTCAGGAGATGATTTGATAAATGTCTTATCTCCGTCATCACAATATAATCAATGAAAGTAAGAAGTGTTGATTTTGCTCTTATATCTTTAGTGCCTGTCACCTGATAGGTACTCAATGTATTTATGTTGACTGGATGAATAAGTTAAGGATATTGTCAAAGGGCTGAAATGTAATTTTCTACTGTTCTTATACTGTGATTGCAGAGCTTAGCAATATCTGGGTTTCAGCTGTCTGAGGATTTTCCTGGATTTTCTTTTGTAGGACAGATTATTGACTACTAATTGTCTCAGGATTCATTCAAGACATAAAACAATGCAACTGAAGTAAATGAGAAAGGGATCTGAGGTAGTGCCAAATTGTTTAATAGATGACTGAAATTCTGTGTTCGTAGGATGAGAATCAGGACAAAAGATTGACCTTTATCTCCTTGGCAATTTATGTTTGAGAAAAGCATCCTATCTAGTCACTCTATATTCCATAATGCATTGCAACAGTAGAGAATGTCTTGCAAATGTTTTCTTCTCATTTATGATCATTGCTTATTATATATGCCATGTATGCATCTAAGTCACTTTACATACATGAATCTTTGGTATAGCCAATAAGGAAGGTACTATTATTTATTTTACAGGGGAGGAAATAAGACATAGCTAGTAACTAAGAGGGTTGAAAAATAAATTGAGAAATTATTAATTTAATAGTTCCAGAGGCTCTCCACTATCCTCTATGCTGCCTTGTTATGCTGATAAAGATAATGGGAGGATGAGTTTTGTTCTGAGAAGAATCCAGGCAAAAGTATAGGGAAGGGGGAAGAGGTAAAAAATAGACAAGGAGCTTTCAGAAAAAAAAATAATAATTGTAGAATTATTACCACATATGTGGGTTGGTTCTGGAGAGATTATTCTTGAGATCAAGAGATCAGAAGAATTTTGTAGAACAGCTGTTTCTTAGAAGGAGGATTTTGAGAGTGTCAGCAATGAAGAGAGAATTTTATTTTATTTTTTTAAATATACTTTATTGATTTTTTACAGAGAGGAAGGTAGAGGGATAGAGAGTTAGAAACATCGATGAGAGATAGACATCAATCAGCTGCCTCCTACACACTCCCACTGGGGATGTGCCCGCAACCAAGGTACATGCCCTTGACCGGAATCAAACCTGGGACCTTTCAGTCCAGAGGCCGATGCTCTAACCACTGAGACAAACCGATTTTGGCAAGAGAGAGAATTTTAAAGATATTTTCCTGTGCTTTAAGAACATTCTTCACCACCCCCCAAAACTAGAGGTGATTTTTGAGAGACATAGGAAACTTTTAAGTTTATTTAAGCAGTGATTTTTGTAGGATGTCTGTTCATTTAAATTAACACTCATTTGTTACCTCTGGGTTTCATATAAAGTATCTTTTCCATAAATGAAGATATAAGGCAGATACTATTATTTCTATGTTATAGAGGAAGAAAGTATGGATCAGAGAAGTTAAGCAATTTGCTTAAGGTGACACAGAAAGTAAACACCAGAGCTAGAATTTAAACTCAGGTCTGACTACAAAAAGCCCTGCTCTCACCAATGCACACTAAGTCCATACAAATTGGTCTGCAACTCCTGTGGCAAGAACAAAGTCACACAAATACAAAGAAACATAAAAAATATTAGCCTACCAAGTTTAATTTGAGTAATATTATGGCTTCTCTTATTGCCTCTTCTCCTCCAAAATGCATACTGTGTGCACTTGAGGGGCATTTAACATGGAAAGAATGGAAATTCTGGATTGGGGAAAATAATAATTTCCAAAGGTCTTCTCTGGAATGTTATTATATTTCAGCTTGAGCCTCTCCTTCCTTAAAAAAGCAGATACATATATATGTAATAAGACACATAGGCATGTAATTTACCATTCTTTAACCTTGTGGCAAAATGGAAGGTCATGTACCGCTTTGACTTTGATGGGAGATGCATTAGGAAGGAAGCACTGCTCTGCCTCTCAGAAGCTATGTGATCCTGGATATCTAACTCAAGTTCTCTGGGTCTCAAATTTATCACTGGTAAAATAGGGTAATTATTCATCCCTCGTGAGGTTGTGCTATTAAATAATATATGTAAACCACTTAGCACAGGCCTGGCACGATAGAGAGCATAGAATAAAAGATTCTAACTCTCCCATTGTCATCAGAATCAAGTGAGCTTCTCTCAATACTAGTCGCAGAGAGCAGTGGCCAAAATCATTGTCCTCACCATGTAAAGGACCATGAGTCATATGGTCATGAAGTCACTTATTTATCCTAAGGGCAGAGTTGGATGTCACTTCCCTTTTGGGGGCTTCATTTTATTTTAAGCCACAGTAGATGATGATGATGATTATTATTATTATTATTGAGTAAGCAATGGCTTCTGTGTTCAATTCTGACTTTTAAATGCCAATTCCTAGTCATAGGAAATGTCAACAGCTCCCTCTTTAAACCTTAACAGTGATTCTTGACCACAAAGTCCTCAACAGGTTATCTTGGTTGAAACTGTACTGACACAGGACATTCTACGCTAATGAACAATTTTGTGATTCTATCAAAAGCTGTAACCTCAATTTATTTCTGGGGAGGAAGAATTTCTATCCAGATCCTGAAGGAAGAGGGGAGGGGTTAGTAGCTTGAGAATGTAATGAGACTTAGCTCTGACTTTCTCCCACCAAATGGCCATACCAGGAGATGCCACAGCAGGCAGGCGAATTCTGAGCTGGGGATAAAGATGCATCCTAATTATCCTTGGAGTAGTTCCAAACACTGTAGTGTAATCCAAGAATAAATACTCTGGAGCTGACAACATTGTTTAATAATGTAGAGCATATATCTACACAATTCTTTCTGTTTCTTGCAGAAAACTCTATTGCATAGAAGTGACTGCTTCAGCAATCTTAAATTCATTTATGGATTTAGTCACCTTTACTGAATGCCTACCAATGTGCTAGATGTTAAACATATGGAAGAAATGAAAATACAGTTTTTGATCTCAAGTCTAGTGGGTAAGACCACCAACCTTCATGATGCCAGCGTGATAAAATGATGAAAGTACTAGGAAAGCACCCAAACACGTTTGAGGAAGTGAGGTGGCAGGGTGCTAATAATTAGGCTCTAGGGGTGGGGGAAGCTCAGATTTATAGCATTTGCTGATTTCTGTGGTTGGTAACTCCCACCAAGGTCTATTCTAAGGTGTCATCGAACAGAGTTGGGAAGAGGGGTGATGCACAATTGGCTCTTAGAAGCCAGAAAGCCCTGGCAGTAAAGGGCAGAGGCTCAGAAGCACTGACAAAGGCTTTCTTATATGTTCAACCTTTCAACTAAGAGTTTTTTAAACAGAAAGATTCTCCCAAGAAGCTGGGGAGCTCAGGACCCACAATATTTATTAAATTCCAGGCAGGGAATTTGGACCAACGGAAGCTCAGAGAGCATTTCTGTCCTTGAGAGCAGCACGGCCTGCTTACTGGGTTGCACCTCTGTTTACCTGTGTCTGGGAAGAGTACTTAGCATTCTGGAGCAGCGTGTTTGCTTAGATCACCAGCTGCATGCCCTCGGAATGAAGATTCAGTGAACCTGCTATCAGAAGAATTTCTGCTGCAGGGGCAGAGTGAAATCAACCTCTCTTGTGGGATAGGTTAAATCAATAAGCAGGGATGTTTTAACCCATCTCAGAAATAGCTAAGAAGACTGTCCCAAGTTTAAAAACATCACAAAAGCCAAACTTTTCATGTTTTAAATGGCAATTCAATTATACTAGGGGAATTATTTATAAGATTTAGCTCCTGTGTATGGAGTTTAATTCTTGGTCTAACTATCTGTAAATGAGGCAGAGTCTTTTTTGCTTCTCCAGTAAGTGTCCCTTAAATGGGCCTTTTAGTGTAATAGACCCATACAATGTTAGATGAGTAATATAATAAATAAAATTACTGTTCCAAGGTCCCAACATTTGACAAATATTGATTTAATGTTGGATGCATTTCTTTAGGGCAGGATTTCTCAGCGTTTTATTCTGCAGTACTTCTGGCTACCTTGTTAAGCCATATTAAGCTCTATGTCAGACAATGTGCCAAGCATTTTAAATAAGTTACCTCATTCAGCGAGGCCAAGTGGCTCAGCTGTTGGAGCATCAGCCCATACACCATAAGGGTTGCAGTTTTGATTCCCAGTCAGGGCATATCTCTAGTTTGGGTGTTTGATCCTAGGTAGAGGAGCGTATGGGAGGCAACCAATCAATGTTTCTTTCTCACATCAATGTTTCTCTCTCTCTCCCTTCCTCTCTGTCTAAAATCAATCAACATATCCTCAGGTGAGGATTAATAAATACATAGAAGAAAGATAGATAGATAAGTTACCTCATTTAATATTTACATTACATTTATAAAATATATATTATCAGCTACATATTTCTGAGGATACAACCTAGGCTCATAAAACTATTAATACCATGCTCAGTAACATAAACCCAATGAGCCAATCTTGAGCTCAAACCTCTCTGACTCTAGAAAGTTATTATTTAGAGTCCATGTCCTCAAACTTTATGCTATGTGCTCTCTTCACTGTGGATCTCTAGCTGTGGGGCAGTGTGTCCTAAATTTATTTGAGGATTAGACAATTTTTCATAGAGTCTTTTTGCTGCACCAGAGAGTCATAACACTAACTTCTGAGGATATAAAACAAAGGAACAAATAAGGCAATCTTGTTTAGTGGTTAAAAATTGTGATACAGCTATAAGGAATACAACAAAAGTAATAGAGAAAGGCAATGATGGTGTCATGGAATGAGTATTAGATTTTGAATCTGAAGAAATGGGTTTCTGTCCTGGAACTATCACAGGTATAACTTTGAATAAGTCATTCCAATTCTCAGTACTTCAGTTTTCTCTGCAAAGTGACTGCCACATGGAGAGTATCTTCCAGGTGGTTGGTGTTGGTCTCTATCTGCCATGGGCATCTTATTCTCCCTCCATGTCCTACTGCAAAGGTTGAGATTAGAAAATCCTGCCCATTCTTTCACTCGTGGAAGTGCTATGGTGCTATGTCTCAGGATTGTTTGTGCAGTTGGCATTTCTGAAAAGTGATGACTACACTGCTTGGACCTCTGCTGTGATGTGCTCTCCCTGTCCTCAAAGACCATGCTTGCTTTCTGCTTCTATAAAAGCAATAGATTCCCGAATCTCAAAGCTTCTCTCTTGTGGTGCACTCCACTGGACATGAATGCTTTACCTGGTCCTCTTTGTTGTCATGTGGAATTTAGAGACCATGGAACTGGTACAACTTTTGCCATGGATTTTATAGTGAATAATAAAGTCCTTTGTCTCTGACCCAGACTTGTGTTTTCTATCAGCACCCCAGCAACGATGCAACGTTAGCTTGTTAGCTCATGCAGTTGTCCTGCTCCTTTGTGCACTGTCTAGCTTTTCCCCCAGTGTTGTCAAATTTATTTAAGTAGGGTGAACACTTAACAAATGGCATCATAGAGGAGCACATGGTGCTCACTAAATTTAGTAGCATAAACAGAAACCATGAAGTACATGATGTGACTGGGTTGTTGTGTCACTTACTCGTTCTTTCACTCAACAGACACACTTAAGAGTCCATGCCAACAAACACATTTTGAGTTAGGGCCTGTTTCAGCCACTGAGCAATAAATTATATGAATGAGATAGCCCATGTTCAGCACACTTTTCATGGAACATAACCAATCAATTCCATTATAAGCAATTAAGCAACTGCTAAAATTATAAGATGTTCTTAAAAAGATTCACACAATACCAAAAGGCAAACGTTGTCCAAAAATTAGATAATTTCTAGAGGAGGAGAGATGCTAAAGCCATCTTGGACATAATTAGAAAAGATAGCAAGGTGAAAGTATCCGGCACTGTATAACTGTGTATGGCCCCGTGTTGGTGGTCAGTAATTCTTTCCCTGTATCTTAAATTCAGATGGCCTTTATCTTTGCATACATTGGGTCCAGTTTTATTTCAAAATCAGATATAAGTGAGCTCACTGCTCTCTTCCTCAAATAGACAAAACGTTACAGTCCACTCAAAATCTAAGGAAGTGCCACTATATTTGAAAGAGCAGTCAAGCCCTTCATGCCATGAAATGACCTGTGCTCTGTACAAAGAAATCACATAAAACACCAAGAGCTTTAGAATGCTTTAGGGAGACAGTCCGGTTTTAAATTGTAATTTTGATGAAATAGAAGAGCAGAGGAATAGAGAAGTTACAGTATCCTCTTGTGAGGTACCTGTTTCCCTAACTTCCCAGAAAGCCAGGTCAATATTTAATGATTCCAAATAGCCCTGAATGTTGCTTGGTGAGTTTTCTCCGGCCAGTTGGTTATACAGGTGATGGTTATGTAGCTTTTTAATCATTGTGGCCAAGATAATTATAAAATATAGATAACATTAAAAATGTTGAAAAGAATACATCTGTAAGTGTGCTTGTGTATCAATTCATTAAACAAATATTTATTGAGCTCCTATTACATGCCAGGCAATATACGTATATTAGGTGCTAAGCCAGTATTTGTGTAATTATTTGTAGTATAATGAGCACCAGTTAAAATAACTGAAGCTGACCTCAAACACTGCAAAAGCTAAGATAGGGTTTAGGGTTAAACCCTGGTGTTGAAACTTCCTGAATGAACAAAGCATCTTCCTGCGTGAAAATGCATATTCTTGGAGGACAGTCACCACAAGCTAAAGTTGTTAGAAGCAAATGCCAAACAGCCAACTCATATCAGTTTGCAAAGGCTGCTGGAAGCAGCTGATGCAGAATGACTGGAGCCTCTTCTGTGCTCAGGTACAGGAAGAAAAGCAGGACAACATGCACAGGCAGTAGGACTGCAATCTAGAGTTATAGATAGCATTAACCAAAGAGTCAGGAGTCCAGAAGCTCCCTGGGTTTTGCAAGACCTGACCAGATTCCCACTTTAAAATGATATGCAGGTAAGAAAGATGGCACCTGTGGTGTGGAAGAGGAACTCGGCACAGGGAGTTGATGGCTACCCCTTCAACTCTCTCTCAGAGAGCCACAAACCCCATCCTCTCCTAAGGAGATTCTAGCCTGCTCCGCCCTCCCTCCACCAGAGCCCAGGACTCCACCAACCCCAACTAGCTGGACATGATCATGAATAATCGAGCATTGCATCTGCCTGGTGTGCCTGGACGGTCCATGGGCTTGGAGCTCAGCAACACCAACAGGGCGCTCCAACTCCTTCATGGTGGAGGCTGCAGCAGGAACAGGAAAACTGCTGGTAAGACAGTCCCTGCAGGATGAGGAGCAGCAAGAAGCTAATCCAAGCTGGCTTCATCAGTGAGCTTCCAGCAGGGGAATTGCCATTAGTTACAGAGCTGTCATGGGCCTGGGCACTGGTAAACTTGGTGCTAAGGAAAGACCTGCCTGGCTCAGAAGTAGCCGGGTGAGGTGGGGAAGTACACACTCGATCCCTCCAATGCCTCAGAAGCTTCATGTTGGAACGTGCTTTCCCAGCAGGACCTACACTGTCCAGGTCAAGTTTTTGCCCTAGGAAAGGATGAGTTGCCTTACTAAGTGTGATGCATCTAATAAATCATGAGGGGAGAGGCTAAATCTGAGGGCTAAGGGGTGTCGCATCCAGAGCCAAACAAATGGAGGTCCAGGCAGTCTGCAGAACCAGAGATATGTCCTGAGAGGCTGTGATTGTCAAGGACCAGGGTCAGCAAACTGCGGCTCTCAAGCCACATGTGGCTTTGGTCCCTTGAGTATGGCTCTTCCACAAAATACCACAGCCCGGGCAAGTCTATTTTGAAGAAGTGGTGTTAGAAGAAGTTTAAGTTTAAAAAATTTGGCTCTCAAAAAAGAAATTTCAATAATTGTACTCTTGATATTTGGCTCTGTTGACTAATGAGTTTGCCGACCACTGGTCAAGGAGATATTCTCACTGAAGCATGTTTTTGTGGGAAATTTAAAGGACAACGGAGAGAAGAAGCAACTGGAAAAATCGAACTGCAAATAGCTGAGACAACCTGCCTCTGTCCAGAGGAGGTGCAGAGATCAGCTTCATCACTGTGGGTTACTGGGGGCAAGTGGAGTCCTGAAAAAGGCATCCCTACCCATCCTGCTATGCTCTGTGATATTCTGAGTGAAGGCACTCCACTTTGTGCCTTCTTTGGGCCACTGGGCGTGCTGTCCACACTTGGCCTGTGTTGAAACAAGGGGGGTCAGACATCAGGGAAGGCATTTTGACCTTTGCTAAACTCTTTGAAAATACAAGCAGCCCCAAGCAGTCAATTCCTTAAGCCCCTAGCTTTGGGTTTGGGACTTTTATTGGATAATCTAGGAGATTCTGGCACTGCCCATTGAAGTCATCGGCCTGTAGGTCCTTGGCTCCTGGCTTCAGACATCCACCCTCCCACTCCCTTGAAAAGTGGCAGCCCAAGAGTAGGGAACAGCTGTCTACCTGCTGTAAGTTGACCCAGTTATGTCCACACAGACTCCAAAAGATGGTGTTCACATGCATTTGTACTTCCAAACACTTAACTGTGGCTGGCCATCCAGAGTCCCTTTCTCTCTGGTTTTCTCCCTCTTCCTTTTTCACCTTGTTATTTCTATGTGTCAACTGTCTTTGCATGGGTCAGTTTCAGATAACTGCAGGCTCATCCAAGGAGATGGATGTCCTGTTATTTTTATTATTTTTATTTTACAGAAACTGAGGTTCAGAGCGAGTAACAGACCTAAAGTCTCATGACTAGGAAGTGATAAAGCCAGGATTCAGGTCACTTTAATTATCCTATCCCCGGCCCTGGTAGGCTCAGCTCCTGTGAAATCTTCAGAGTGGAGTATCAGCAAAGCAGTCAAACCTTTATCTTTCTTATAGTAAAAAATGCTTCTGATAACATAATCTCTTTATTAAAGGGGTATCTCTCTACCAGGGGTAAGGAGAAGGGAAAAAGTGAGTAAAGGCAAAAGGAAGTGTCAATTCTCAGACAATTATGGCCCCATGCAATACTATTATCACCATTTACATGTGTGGCATCTCACACATGTATAAAACAGCAGGGGCAATATTCAAGCTTAGGTGAGTAATGATCACATTCCTGTTGCTTTCTCCCAAAAAGAAGGAAAATTCATAAGCCTAAGTGGCCCTGGTGGTAGTGAAGTGGTGTGCATGGAAATGTCACATGCCAGTTATGGCTGTCTGTGTCTACCCCTTGTTAATTCTGCTCCCTTATCTTTGCTATCCCTCCCCTCTCCCACCTCTCAACACTCACTGTACTCAAACTGTACCCAGTGAAACTCGGCTCTCAGCAAAGGGCCCAGTAAACTCCTTCAGGCTGAAGTGGAAGTGAGTGGTTACCATCAGTGCTACATGTCCCAGAATGAGAACATCCCCCGTTTGACAAAACTCAGTCTCCAGCTATCTAACAGAAAATCCTTACTCCTGCATTATAAGCATGGGAATAGGGACTCATGTCTAGCTAATGGATAACCTGAAGCCACCTACAGCCAGTCTGATAAAAATCTTTCTCATCAGTCAAAACTTCATGTTATTTGAAACTATATTAAGTCAAATATCTACCTTCTACACCAGTGAAACCTAAGTACTCAAAGATTAAATGGGCTTACTCTGTTTCTCTTCCCAAAACAGCAGTTGTGGAGAAGGTGACCTGTTAGAACTTCGCTGGAGTCGATTACACAAGCTTGGTTCTGGGCTGGTCACCGCGCCTCCGACAAGAGAGCAGAGCAGGTGACCCAGATAGCCAGGCAGGTGACAAATGGCTTTCCACAGCTGGTCATGGAAACCCAGAGCCAAAGTGTAATCACATCAACTGCTATAAAAAATTGTCATCACCACAATTAAATTTATTGGCCATTAAGTAATTATTGCTTTGCTTGTACCTAAGTGGTCAAATTGTATTTCTGGCTTTATTGGAATTTTTATTTCCTCTGATGACTAAGCATGCTTTCGTTGGCATAGAACTTGTAGCTCTAACAGCATTCCCTGTTGGTTGTTAAAAAGCTCTACACAAAGAAAGGAAACGAAGAAAACAAAGCTGGGAAGCAATGTGGTAGCTGCAGCTCCCAGCCCGAAAGCCAAAAGATCAGGGAACTGCAGAGTTATGTCAGGGCCACATAACCCATCCTCTGTGCACCAGCAATTGTCATAGCCTGCTTAAGGGTGTCACACAAACATCGTAAATAAATTTCAAACAATATTAATTTCAGATAATAAATTAATTTCAAAGTGGAATTATATTCATAGTGGCTTCCTGTCACTAGTTATTAATAATAGCAGTGTGATATTTTTACATGAAAAAGAGGCTTTTATTCTTGTAAGTATAGACAATCACTGACATCCTTCTCTATGCAATTTAACATAATGTGAAGCTAACAGAAAGATAGCATTTAACAAAAGTAGATCATTAGGAGAACAACGGTCATGTCCAAGGTAGATTTTTCAACCCTTAGGGACTTGAGTTGAAGTGATAGGGGTTCTTACAAACACAAACTAGAGAGTAACTATATTTTGGCCATATCAAAAATCCACAGATTTTTTTTTAAAGAAATGATTATGTATAAATTCTCCCCAAAAAGGAACTTCAGTAGGGAGGATGTCATCAGGAAATGACAACCTGTTCAAGACTCTAAATTAAAAAGATAACGCTTCTTATTCACTAATTCTCAACCTGGTGTTTCCAGGAATCCAAATTCAACAGGAGACATTGATTGGTTGTCCTGTAAGGAAAATACATGTCCAATATTGTGCATGTGCCTGAGACTCAACTCTGCCAGTGGGCCAGGATATCCTGGACAGGAACCCAAAGACCAGGTCTGCCACGGCCTCCAAGGGGAAGAGCTAGGTCATGTTGTTTCTAGTCCTGGGACCAAGAGTATTGGCCTGGAGTGGGGGAAGTTGTTGCCACTTTCATATTTTATAACATTAACAGTTGCCTCATATTCTTCTTATGTCTGGAGTGGAGAGAGCTTAGTGTGGGTGAGGCATGCAGTAGGCAAAGCAGAAACATACTCTGCCAATGAACAGTTCAAGACAACCTAACTGTCATGCCATAACACCTCACAGGCTGTAACTTCCTTCAAGTTAAGAATTGTACTCTGCCCACCCAACACTGTGCCTGAACTGCAATAACAATTCAATTAAATATGAAATCAATTACTGAATTTCTAAATAAAATGCTCAGGCTGACCTAAGCCTCTGAGTTGCTCCTTGCCCTGTTATACAGAGGGATTGTTGGTTTCTCCATCTGTGAGATGTGTATACAGCAGAAGAAAACAAAGTGGTATCCTCAAAGAGAATCACAGTTCCAAGAGGCTGGTTTCTTTGTAACTACAGAAACTGGTTGCTATGGTCTCATTTTCCAAATACATAAATTCAAGCTGTAAGCTGAAAGACACTTTCCCAATTCTAGATTTTGATGCCAAAATTTTTATGAAGCATCAAGAATTCTGGAAAGCCTGGCAGTTTTGGGTACATTTTACTACTCACATGTTTACCTGAATTCCCTTTCCTGAAATTAAACCCATCAGAGAAGAGGGTGATGCCTGAAAGTTCCGACTGTGAAGTTCTCCCCAAGACTTTTAGGATCACCACAGCCAAATAGATGAATCCTTACTCTGCACTCAAAATGTACCTGCTCACAGTTCAATCCTAAGCTACAATTATTAGTTTATGTGTTTGTCTCTCCTATGCGATTGTGAGTTTTATTGAGGACATCAACCTCATTTGATTAGACTCCACAACTCTACCATCCATCACAGGGACTGGCAGAGGCTCAGTGCTCCATAAATATTTTCTGGATATTACTAAATTCACTTTCTGTCCTAGTTTATGCTTCAGTGAAATGCTGACAAAACTCTTGTCACTCCTGTGTGTTTAAGAACAGCTCTGTATCTCATCTGCTCTTATTCTTTCTTTTTTCATTTCTTTTATTTTAAAGAGTCCATAAATTCACCAAATGGCAGACTGACTCCCACAGAAGCAAGATTAAGACAAGCTCTGAGCAGCAATCTCATGATAATGTGACCCCAGCTCAAGCCCTAGACACACTCTTATTCATTGAAAGGTAGACTTTGAGCATAAACAACGACCTTCAAGATGACACTTCCTTTGCTGAATCTTTGTCAAAAAGTCAGACCTTAATAAGAAATAATTTGTATATAGATTATTTAGGACTAGATAGCAAAGAACTTTTCTACCTCTCTTCTAAGCATCACTATCATCATCATCACTATCATTCATTAACTGTTTACTACCATACCACACACTATCTTAAATTCTTTATTATTAACTAACTACTCTATAATATATACACGCATACATATTTATATACTTATATGTGCACAATATATATATATAATTTAATGCATTTATTATTATCTTCATTTTCAGGTAAGGAAAATGCTCAATATTATATAGTTAGTAAATTTCAAAACCAAAACTAAGAGCAAAAAAATAAATACTAATCTGCTTTACTTACATACTATTAACTAAATTGGCAATTACTATTTTTATTCTTCCCTATATCAACATTAGGTTTCAAATAAAAGATTCTGAAGAAAGAACACAGATGGAAGATTGCCACCTGAATAAAAATAATGAAAAAGTTTATTTATTCATTCATTAACATTCATTGAACAATTACTATGTGTCAGGTACTGTTTTGAATGATGAAGATTGTAAAAAAAAACAAGCAACAACAAAACACCTGTTTTGTTTTTAGATGACTTGGGTCTGATCTTGAAATTAAAATTCAAACTTCCTGACTGCGCACCATGTGACTATGAATGAATCACTTAGCCTCTCTCTGGGCAGCAGTTTCTGAGTGTTTTATTCAAGAACTAGATGCCTCTTGCAGGAAGATTCCTGCAATAGGGCTTCCTGCTGTGGTATCTGCTGCTCCGCCTGCTTCTCTCCCTTCTCCCTGCCCTGCCTGCTTCCCTTCCATCTCCACCGCCCCACTTGCTTGCTTCTCCGCAGCTTCACTCAGTGCTTGGCTTCTTTCTACACTTCTTCAGTCTTCCTTTTGGCCTGGATATGCAAATTAACTGCCATCTTGGTTGGATTGATTTGCATAATCACCCTGATTGGCTGGTGGGTGTGGCTTGTGGGTGTAGTGAAGGTATGGTCAATTTGCATGTTTCTATTTTATTAGAGAGGATGATGTCATTGCCTAAGTATTGCAGCATCTAAGAACCAATTGTAATGAGACCAAGTTATTACAATGGCTGATATGGCCCTATCTGATATCTCACTTCTACCACTTTCCATGCTGTTTGGTCATTCTGATGATGGTGGACCCCCATATAAATGGATAGATAACTCTCTCAGCTCCTTCAAATTTTGCTAAAATGTCACTTTGAAGAAAGCCAACAATGATCAGAAAGTTATACCTGCCCTTTCCCTCATTCTGGCACCCTGGCTCAACTTTGCATAACTCCATTTTTTCCCCCATAGCATTTATCACTTGTTAACATGCCATATAATTTAGCTATTTAGTATGTTTAACTTATCCATCCCTTCCCATTCCTTCCCTTTCCACAATGGCAGACAATTTTGTGCATTTAATTCAATGATGTACCCCAATTGCCTAGGAAAATGACCTGGCTCACAATATCCACTAGTAAGTATAAGTTAAATGAATGAAAATAAATAAGAACTCCAATGATGTTTAGCAGTTACTGTTCAAGAAATTGTTAAAAGGTATCCCCTTCAAGAAGCTCACAGTATAATTTTTTAAATTTCAATCTAAGGATATTTTCCCAAAAAAATTATTTTTTAGATGCAAATTTTTCTCTTCCTAACCAAGTTCTTTTCAATTTGACTGGCATTTGCATTTTTCTCACACACAGCATGTACCTTTTCTGCATGACAGATTTTCTGGAGATTGCTTCTGCTTATGCTAGGCTTTTTGCCAATTTTTCCATATGCTGGGTGGTGAGTAGGTAGGAAAAGCTGGGTACTCTGTAATCTGGCTCTCCTGAGAAAATTCTCAGCTATGCCCCAAAGTTATCATTAGAAATTAATAGTTCTTGAAATATTAACACCTGCTTTGCACTGTTCTCAGTATGCTGGTGATGAAAAAAGGGCCAAAGGGGACAGGTAAAAAATATAGTATATGGCTAATAACTTCAAAAAGTGCCCTGTACATGATGTTTTCAAATACAGTTTAATATGGCTTATGTTCAAACCATGGCTCTACTATTCACTGGTCCTGTGTGACTTTGTACAACTGACTTAATTTCTTTGAGCCTTGCACTCTTTGCCAGAGATAATAACTACTTCATAAGATTGTAGGAGGGAGAAAACTGTGCTTTGAAAAAATAGGAACTAAAGATGCTCAGAGCAATGCTTGGAACACTGTAGATACTGCTTAATAAATCTTAATTTTTACATTAAACATTATCTGAGAAAACAAAGGCATATGAAATGAAAATAAATTACCATCAAGGGTTAAATAAACATGGGTAGCATTGGAGATAGAGGATTAATGATAGCTGCAATAATCCAGGAGAGCTTTTATTCATTTGCTAAACATATAGTGAGAAAATCTACCATTTTACTTTGAGTAATTTTAAAACTGGTGGAAGAAATGGGGAAAGACAATACAATGTATGTGAAATACATGATGGGAGCATTATTGAGAAAGAATGCTCTGGTGAAAATGTGAAATATGCATGAGAGAGAGAAGAGAGAGAGAGAGAGAGAGAGAGAGAGAGAGAGAGAGAGAGAGAGAGAGAGAGAGAGAAGAGAGAAGAGAGAGAGAGAGAGAGAGAGAGAGAGAGAGAGAGAGAGAGAGGTGATAGGTAGGTAAGTAGATAAATAGATGATGATAGATAGATAGATAGATAGATAGATAGATAGATAGATAGATAGAGATAGCTATATATGACAATGTGGAATGTGTAACAATCTGAAATATATATGCATACTATTGCTGATAGGTCAGCAGAAAAAGGCCTGCTTGGATTTTTTATATAGAATTCTATAAAAAGGAGAGGATAAAAGCAAGCACTAGTTAGCAGATTGACATTATTGAACATAGTCAATTTGCAGTCCATATCTTATTTATCCATATCATTTTATAGAGTTGATACTCTTTTCCCTTTGAAATACTTTCTTCTTTTAGATTCTAAGACATCACATGTGTGTGTGTGTGTGTGTGTATATATATATATATATATATATATATATTTTTTTTTTTTTTTTGATTCTTGGTTGCCTTAGTTGGTTAGTTTTTTTCTTCCTGTATTCTTGACCTTGGGTTTTTCAGTACTTAGTTTGAAAATCACCACAGGATAAAAGCAAATACAATATAGAAAGTTTTGGACTTCATCTCTTTTTTAGCTATACTCATTCCTTGCTTTTCTCACCAGTCTCATGACACTATCAGCTATATGTTGATAAGTCTTAAATTCCTAATTGTAGATCAGATTTTTCCCTTGAACTCCGGATGTGAATATTCAATTTCCTTCTCTACATAGTCACTTGGCTATCTAATAGACATCTCTAACCTAACATGCTCCAAACAAACTCCCAAACTTCTTCACTAGATCCGTTCCACAAAGTTTTACCATCTCAGTTCATCACAACTTTGAGTTTCTCAAAACATAAACCTCAGAATGATCCTTGATTCTTCTCTTTATTTCATACCTGTTATCCAAATTAATCAGGAAATACTGTCACCTCTACCTTCAAATTATCCCAGGAAACTCTTTCTTGCCAATTCCATAGCTATTACCCTAGTTCAAACCATCATCCTCTCTCATCTTAATATTTGCAACTTTCTTAATGGTTTTCCTCTTTCCACTCCTGACCACCTTCAGTTTAGTCTCAACAGAGTGGTCAGGGTAATCCTTTTAAGACATGAGTTTATTTGCATTGAGCTTATTAATTTGTGTCTGGTAAGTTAATATTCAAGAAAAAATATTAGCATAACCAATGGACACAGACACTGGGGCAGGGGGAGCTTGCTGGGGTGGGAATGGCTGGGGGTGGAGGGATCAATTGGAGGAAAAGGAGACATATGTAAAACTTTAGACAATTCAAAAAAAAAACAAAAAAAACTTGGAACCATAAAAATAATTTTTATTAAAATGTTCTATTGTTTTATATTAATGATTACTCATTTATTTCATCCCTGTGTATTCAGTATGTCTCCATCAAAATAAACCTATGTTTCAATGAAAATTGAAGCTTTTTTGTTGTTTTTTGTGTGGCCCACATAAAATTTAAACCTTATTTGGCCCATTTTAGCCTCTGAGTTTGACATGCTTGCTCTAACATGTAGTGCTACTTTTATTGAACAGAGAAAATGATATCAGCTTAAGTCCAAAAATGATAAGTTTTTGGAGAAATTTTTATTTGAGGTTTCTTTAAGCTATGCGAATAAAGATATCTAGGTTGTCAAGAACAAGTAGGACCCCAGAAAGCAGGGTTGGAGAGACATAGCAAGCTCAGTGATGTCAAAAATGGCAAGTGTCCACTCAGAATAAAAAAAGGAGCCTGGTGCTAGAACCTTAGACAGGAGCAAAGAAGAGAACCACCACAGCTGTATTCTCCTCTGCTCTGCACACAGTGCCCCATAGGTAAGCAAGGACAGTCACAACTCAGGTGTGTTCACTGTCTATGAGGAAGTAACAGGAACTGAACATACTCTCTAAGACAAAATTTATGAAACAACAGTTTCAGGCATTAAACAACACATTGATCCTTGAGAGAGGAGAGAGTAAGTAGGTGAACCTATGAAAACTCACTTCCTGGAGATATTAAGCTCACTTATCAATTCACTTATAAATTTACTGCCGGTAGAGAGTTTCTAGCCTGTAGCTTTGGGAGGGTGAACCCAAATAGAGTTCAGCAGTACTCCCGAACTCAGAAGGCAGAGTTCAAAATTCAGAGAGGCCAGAGTGGAAAGAATTTGTAATGCAGGGAAAGGAGAAGAGAGAGTTCGAGAGAGATCTTTGGAGATCTACAAAAGGTAGCCCTTAAATCTTCATAGTAGCCCTGGCTGGTGGTTGAGCATCAGCCTGCAAACCAAGAGGTCACTGGTTCGATTCCCTATCAGGGCACCTGCATGGGTTGCTGTCTTGATCCCCATGGAGAGACATGCAGGAGGCAGCCAATCATTGGTGTTTCTCTCCTTTTCTCCCTTTCTCCCTTTCTCTCTCTCCCTCCCTCTCTCTCTCTCTGTCAAATCAATAAAAATAAAAAAAAAACATAAAAAAAAACCCACACAAAATAAAATTTAAAAAATTCTGAGTAGTAATCATCATATGCATTTGAGGGAATTACTTGAGTCCCAAGGAAAAAACCACCAAGCAGTATCAAGCAGAACAATCTAGGAAGGCCAAAAAAAGCCTAGTTTCGGTTCTCCCAGCTGGGAGAAACATACCCAATCATCTGATGCTTCACACAGAGTCCTCAGAAAAGCATTGCCTCAGTAAAGGGACACATTGTTAAAGGAAGTGAGAGAAAATGTGTCTCTAGGGCCCTCAACATTCTCTCAGGAAGAATTGTAAGACATTAATAGTAGTGCTAGAATGTGATTCCTATTTTCCAACTCAAAGCACAGGGAATTTCCCAGTGTTCTCAGAAGCAATCCACAATAATACTATTCAATAATGACACTAATGAAAAAAAAAATCAAGAACATTGCAGTTTAAGAGAATTTCATGGCATGGCTTTGGTTGTTAGGACAAAACTATTGACTTTAGTGAGAGTGGGTTTAGAAGGCATTGGGTAGGCAAGGGGAGATGATGAGTGGGGAGGAAATGGAGAGCATGCTGAATCCACAGAACAGTACGGAAGTGACATGAGAGTGTGCTAATGCACTGGTTTATAATCCCAGATCAAATTAACAAGGGCCAAAGAAAACCATTCTGGGGAAACACACGGAAGATAAAAATGTGGTAAATTCATAGGGGAGAGTCACACACTATTATTTGGTTCTCACTTTTGAGCCTACAAAACTAAGCATAACTATAAAAAAAAATGGACAGATCATTTGAAAATCACAACAGGATGAAAGCAAATACAATATAGAAAATTTTAATAAAGCATAAAACCCGGGGACAGCCAAACCTCAGTTGTAACAATAAATAAAATTCAATGATCATATCTGATTTTATTAAAGGAAAACCATACTTTTTCCTAAAATAAGAAAAACTATTTTATCTTTAAAAAAATGGTTGCCGAAAAAGGGAGTGGAATTGCCTTCTTTCCAAATATCTCTGCATAGATTCTATAAATGTTAAAACTGATTAAATGACTTTCCAAAGTTCCCATCTTTGATTGCAACAAAACAGATAGAACATAAGCAATTAAAATAAAATATACCCACTCTTCTGGGGCAGAGTATTATATTTCTAACAGAAATAAATCTGAGAAAGAATATCTTTTGAAAGATTGATTACATTGAAGAAATATCTATCACACACAGAGACAAGAAGACATCCATCTGAGATAAACACCAAATGAATTATGGTAGATTAAAATAAATAAGATAGTAATAAATAATATTGCAGCATCACATAATAACTGCACATTTTAAAACAAATCTTTGAGAAAAAAAATTTTAAAGCATATTATAAACTACCACTTCTTTAATAGAAAAGCAATAGAGCAAACATGCTATGGTGCGGTTATGTACTCATGAATAAATAAATTAAAGCACCTAATTATCATTGTACATCTTCACAGAGGCAAAAAAAATATATATATATATTACCAAAGTTATGTCTTATTTCACTACTAGAGGCCTGGTACACAAAATTTGTGCATGGGGAGGGGGGCGTGTCCCTCAGCCCAGCCTTGCACCCTCTTCAATCTGGGATCCCTCGAGGGATGTCAACTGCTTGTTTAGGCCATCCCTATCACAATCCAGAACTGCTGGCTCCCAACTATTTGCCTGCCTGCCTGCCTGATTGCCCCTAACCATTTCTGCCTGGCAGCCTAATCACTCCCTAATCACTCCCCTGCCAGCCTGATCGACGCCTAACTGCTGCCCTGCTGGCCCAATTGCCCCTAACTGCCCTTCCTTGCAGGCACAGTCACCCCTAACTTCCCTCCCCTGCAGGCACAGTCACCCCTAACTTCCCTCCTTTGCCAGCAAGGTTGCCCCTAACTGCCCTTCCTTGCCAACCCTATTGCCCCTAATTGCCCTCCCCTACCAGCCTGGTCACCCCCAACTGCCCACCCCTGCAAGCCCAGTCGCCCCTAACTTCCCTCCCTTGCCAGCCTTGTCACCTTTAACTGCCTTTCCCTGATGGCCTGGTCACCCCTAACTGCCTTCCCTTGCAGGCCCAGTCCCTCTCAACTGCCCTCCCTTGCAGGCCTGGTCACCCTCAACTGCCTTCCTCTGCCAGCCTGGTCACTCCTAACTGCCCTTCCTTGTAGGCCTGATTCTCCCCAACTGCCATTTTTGCAGGCCTGTTTGCCCCTAACTGCCTTCCCCTGCCAGCCCTTTTGCCCACAACTGCTTTCCCCTGCCAGCCATCTTGTGGCAGCCATCTTGTGTTGGAGTGATTTGTACAAGTAATTTGCATATTACCTCTTTATTATATAGGATGTGCAGCAATGTGAAATGAAAGTCAAAATATCCAGGAAATAGTTAAAATGTATAAGTTAAAATACATTTTTATTGGAAGAGTAACTGAGGAAGAAACCACTAGTATTCTGAACTAGCAAAAACCAAGGTCACAATCAATTCTATTTTTCCCCCTCCTGTGCCTTGTGAGATTTGGGGTCTAACCCCCTGGGAAACCCTTAGTATCTAAGAATCACAGATTTGTTCCAGACAATAAGGAACTATTAACACGCCATCTTGACTGAGCTGATTGTTTTTGTCCCGAGGAAACATACTTTCAAATAATTATATAACACTGTACCAGAATTCACTAGCCCTGGATTAAATATACAATACAAGACAGGCATTGTTATGACTCCTATTTGACTTATGCATAAATTGAATTTCCCAGAAACTAGAGAGTTGCAAGACATGAATAGTAGTGCTAGTGTTCAAGTCCCTATCTTCCAACTCCAAGAGAATGTTCCAGTGTTCTTAGAAGCAATCCAAGTTAACAAAAAATTACATTCTGCCCTAGCTGGTTTGGCTCCATGGATAGAACGTCACTCAGACTGTGGATGAAAGGGTTCCAGGTTCGATCCCGGTCAAGGGCATGCACTTTGGTTGTAGGCTCCACCCAGGCCCAGGCTGAGGCTCATGCAGGAGGCAACCAATCAATGTGTTTCTTTCATACCAATGTTTCTCCCCGCCTTTCCCTCTCTCTCGCATTCTCCCTAAAAAATTAATGGAAAAATATCCTCAGGTAAGGATTAACAACAAAAATAATAAAAAATAAAAATAAATAAAAGATTACATTCTGAGCCCAACAGAATCAGGATGACAAGGCAGGTCAGATGCCATAGTTTCCAGAGGAGTAAGTTAGGAGAGCCTGAATGAAGAGCAGTGTGAGTGGTGGCAAGTGTCCAGAAATCTGTTTTTAAATCAATAGGGGGCAAAGGGTTATGTGCAGGGCACATAACCAAATGTCTGGTGGCTAAAGATCTGTCTTGAGTGAAGACAGGAAGGTACCCAGAGTCTAAGAGAACTAACTCAAGGATAATAAGGTTTTCCCATATTCAGTTAAATATGGGAAAGCATAGCAGACCTATTGCTACCCATGAGATGAGAAAACTGAGGTACAGTGGGGTTTAGTGATGTATTGATAGTTCTGTCAGCCAGGAAGTAGAACCCAGTCCTTCGGAGTCTACATCCCAACAGCTTCACATTGGACAAAAATTAAAAAAGCAAAGCATACAGAATACTTTTAAATAATATCATTCTGCCTTCTGAATCAGGCCCCAGAGGGAAATAGAGGTAGAAAGAAGGTCAGGGTTTTATTTTAGAACTTGGTTCTTTAGAGTCTTAAAAAAAAAAAAATGACCATTGGGAGATTTTGTTGATTTTCTGCTTGGTTATTTTGAATAGACTTGGACATAATTGCCCAGAGGTTTGCTCTCCTTGCTCTCCTGTGCAGTAAAAGGAAAGGGAGGAAAGGCTCAGGAAGGGAGATAGGGAAGAACTGACTGGCCTGCAGGAAGACCGCTTGCTCAGCCAAATGCCAAGACCACAGAGTGAGCCAATTACCTTTCCCCGTGGTTTTTTTGGAGGGGGCGGGAAATCAAGCAGAAAATGCTATTGCCCAAGTGGGGATAATTCTTACAGAGAGGAAAGAATCAAACTAAGGAAAGAAAATTAAGTCAAGGAGGAGGCAGGCGGACCACTGTGAGAAATGGCAATGCCTAGCAGACAATTAGATTGGGAAACTATCTTCCAAGGGAAATTAGAGGAACCCCGTGGCTTGTTTAATTAAACACGGATATGGTACTACAGGGGACATACCTGAGGTAATGGAAGAAGAACAGAAATGCCCACCTGAGGATCCTGAGCTCTATGTCATGGAAAATTATGAAGGAGGAAAAGGCCCTGCCTGAGCGGAGCGTTATTATGAATAAAAAATAATATCCAGAATTTTATTATTGGTTTCTATGAGTCTAGAGTGAAGCTTAAAGTCTCCTTTATCTCTTAATATGGTTTCATTTATTTTTAGAGAGAGAAAACGAGAGGACAAGAAAGACATATTGATAAGAGAGGGTAATATCAATAAGCTGCCTCCTGCATGCCCCCTACTGGAGAATGATCCCACAGTCTGGGCATGTGCCCTAACCAGGAATCAAACTAGTAACCTCTTGGTGCATGGGTCCATGTTCAACCACTGAGCCATGCCAGCTGGACTAAAGTCTCATTTGTTTCTTCCAATGGTGCTCACTCAACTTAAGCATCTTCTGCCTTTTGTGTGTGTATATTTGGGTTTAACAGCTATCTCCAACTGTGTTAACATTTCATATATGTTTATGACACTTCCCAATGGTAACAATCACACAATTAATAACAAATCACTAGACATGGCCTAAAAAAATTAATAATTTGCATTACAAATTGCAGTGATCATGGGAACAGGCTCTGGGGTCAGAATTGGATTTTAACTTCTCATTTTGTGTGTTCTTGACCAAGTTAATTAAACTTTAGAAGGTTTAGTTTTATCATCTAAAAAACAGGCACAAAAATATCTCTCCCTTAAGGTTATTGTAGTAAATAAATTAAATGATCATTTTAAGGATATTAAAACTGTGCCTGAGAAAATATGCCACAGGACCTCATAATAAATTATGATGATGATGAAAATAAAAGTTATAACCCCAGATATTAAGGGTTAGAGAGAGACCTGATAGAGTGTACAAAACATGCATTTAGTTCTAGTTGTTAGAAGTTCTTCAGTGACTACTGACTGTCACCTAAGCATATGATCATATGGAGCAATTATGGAAGAGTGATGATATTCAATCATTTTTTATCCACAGTCATTTGAAGAAAGTTATGGAGTGAAGAGATTAAGAAATGTATCTTTCTTGTGTATCTATGGATAGCATGATGAGATGCCAAATAAACATAAAAATTTTGTTTGCACTTTATTGCTGAGATAATCTTGTCTCCCTGTAATGGAAAGAACAAGAGTTCTGATTTCAGAAAATAGGGGTTTAAGTCCTAGGACCACCTCTTCCTCCTCAGTTTAGCAAGAGCTTATCTGAGCCTTCCTCATTGCAAAACAGAAATAATTATCCTCTCCCTGACTACTTCAACTGGTTGTTATTAGAATTAATTAATAATGTATGTGTTATTAGAATTAATTAATAATGTATATGTAAGTGCTTTGTGACATATCTAAATATTACCTTACCACATTATCTCACCAGAAAGAAAAATTTTTCTTTATAAAGGAAAAAGAATAAATTCCAATATGGTGGGCTTTACATAAGAATGGCATTCTGGCATTTAACCCTTTCTGATGGGTGACCCATGGGTACTCTTCATTTCTGAAGTGATGCAAGATACACCCCCATTCAATTGATTCTATAGAGGAAAAAAACACCTGTTCTCTCAAGAAAAAAATGCATAGAGCACACTCCTCTGGTTTAGATTCTTTCCTTAGCCTTGAGCTCTCTTGCAACAGAGTAACCTGTAGTTAATTGACAGCAAAGCAATAAAATTCCTAATTACATATTTGCAAATTCTTCCTGCCCAGTAAAGATTTGAATATCTTCCCTCTCACCCTAATGAAAAATTAGTTTTATTACAATTTATATATTCATTTCAATATTCCTGATCTATAAATATGTCTTATTCTTGGACTTTCTTTTGGTCCAGTTATCATATTTTCCTGGTTCCTTCATGAGTTAAAATTTTTTATCAGATCTTAATTTTTATATCCATATGAGAAAAATGAATTTACTATTTTTTTGGAAATTATATATAAACATTTTTCAATTATCATTTACTCCACAAATATTTGCTGAGTAACTACTTTACCCAGCTCTGGCTACTCTGGCTCCATTTAAAAATGGTTTCACTATGTCAGCTTTTCACAGAAAATACAGTCTACTTTTAAGGAACTCAGTCTACTGATTTTGCTGCTCCTATGAAGGTCAACCACCCGGGTTTATGCAGTGCCCCACACTTGGAATATATACAATCATTATCCACTGAGGGACTTCTAAGTCATGGCAGATGTAAACACCCAACGCAAATGTTAGATCCTCCTCAGCTAAACCACCTCCCTGTATAAGTAAAGCGAGCACTAGAACAGTGATTCTTCAATATCTTTTTCTTGACTAATTATCTTTCTAGAGCAGAAAAATCATTCTCCAAGTTATTTTGGTTAATTTTTTCCTTAATCTGGGGACTTAAGTTTTTATCATTATTTTCAGGAGTCAATGACATTCATGTTGCTCTGGTGATATTTCAAATCAATTGTCATCAACCACAAACCTTGTGTTCATTTTTCTCAAACAGATCCTCACATAATCTCTGTCTCACAGATACTGACAAGACCACCACCAGGAACAGGAGGACTCTTTCTTAAAATGGGAAATAAAACTTGGTTAAAATTTTCTAAGCCCTTTGCAGAGTGAGAAAAACCTTGCCTGGCAAAAATAATTTAGTAGGTAGAAATTACATATAAATCTTACTGGGGGGAAAATAAATAAATAAAAAGAAACTACCAGCTTAGAATGAAGTACAAATCATTGTTTCCAAAAGGGAGCTGGCATAAACCTTGAACAGGCTTATTAATAATGCCCATACCTGCCCTGAAGCCTCTTCGACACAGTGGGAAAGCATGTCCTTACTGACCACGCTGTAAATATAACGAGCGGGAGAGGGAGTTTTATGGCCTCTTGATGACCTCGTGGATCACTGTGAAAGGTCACTCCTGAAACTGGAGGGAATTGCATTAGCTGCTCCAAGAGCTCTTAGAAGGTTAAAGTGTGCTACTATGCCCATGGTATGTGTACAGTTGATGCAGTCAGCCTAGCAATTGCAGTTATAATGAATTTTAAAACTTGGTCAAGTGGGCTGTTTAAATTAGCCCATTTGAGGATGGGCTGCGAACCAACTATATAAAAACAAATTAGATCGTGCCTTTCAGATGTCACAGTATTGTGTGTGTGAGGGTGGGGGTGGGGAGGGAATGAGCCTTGAAAGTAACTAAGTAGGTTACCCCATGTGGGAAGAGCTAAGTAAAAGAATAGGGGGAGAAACAAAAAGATACAGCAGGAGGGAGATTACATTTAACCATGGCTTTAGAAAGCTTTCTGTGGAGGGAGAATTTGACCTGGACCTAAAGGATGGGTATGCCTTGGCTACGTGGAGATAAAAGGTTGAGCATTTCAGGAATAGGGCACAGCGTTAGCAAATTCGAAGAGAGATGAAAGGACATGTTAGTGGAGGAGAAATAAGCTCTCTAGGGGAATGTCCTCTGTGCACACACCTTCCTAGCTGTGATGGCTTTCTCCTTGGTAAAGCCATCTTCTTGGTGCTATTCACTGCAACATCTCCATGTGTGAAATGATCATGGGAAACTCTAACACTTGCATCCAGACATGGGAAGGCTGGGAACATGGACTGGAAACAGGAGAAGACTTTTTATTTATTTATTTATTTTCCTGGAGAAGTGATGGTTTTCAAGCTTTATAAATCCATGGGATCTTTATTTAAAACAAAATCCTATGTGGAACCCCAATAAGCAAAACAGAACCGCTGTATTTGAAAAAGAGAAGGGGACCCAGAGGCCCACCTACTCAGCTTCCTCTCCCTGAGGGGAGTCCTGAATATGGAATATAGGAGAGAAGATCTATGGCTCTCCAGAACACAGTTACTATAGGAAGCACCATTCTAAAGCAAAGAATGCACACCAGAATTGCAGAAAATGAGGGTGTCGTGTCAGATGGGGAAGGGCCAGGAAGTCCAGGTCACATGTTTGGTCTTGATTCTGCAATGAATGAGTTATCATTGAAAGTTGTTGCTCAGGTGAGAAGAGGTCATGAAACCTGAGAGAAGATGCAATGGGAATAAAATGATGGAAAGAATACGTCCTTCAGGAAAAAAAAAAGGGGGGGGGGTGCGTGGGAATGTCACTCCCTCCTTTGTAACATCCACTGGGACCTGAATTCAGAGCTTTTTAAGCATATGTAGCTTTTATATATCTCCATAATTTGTTGAGAATTTCATTTTTAGAAATGCCTGCTATGTTGTAAGTCTAAATGCAGCACATACAAAACCATTCAGCAAGTGGTGTACACAATGTAGGGCAAGCCTATCTCTTTTAAACATGGTTTCAAAGGAAAGGCAGTGATAAAGACTTTAAGAGATGTTTTGGGAGGCAGTGTCTAGAGACAACTGAATAAGCTCATCTAAATTATAAATTCAGCTCTCCAGCTGAACATCAAGTCTTAAATGATGACTTTCCATGCTGACCACGGAATGGTTTCCACAACTTTCTTCTGACTTTGAAGTGATATTCTCAGGACAACCCTGAATCAGGGTTTTCCCCTCAGAAGTGTGTGTCTGGCATGCAAGAGTCATGGTGGAGTGCATAGATCTTGCTCAGTCCTAGAGGAACAATCTGTTCCAACATGTGGCTAACTACTTCCTCTATAGTTCAGAGATCCTGGGTGGACCCAAGTGTAACTTGTATATCAACTTGAGCTCTCCTTTTCCTCAGAGACATGGCCAATCTGTGAAAAAGTCCTACCTGCATCCTTGAAAATGCTCAGCCTTTCTTCCCTAGACTTTCCTGGTTGTGCTTTTGTTGCCTTGATTACCATTTTTTAAAATTAATTTTAATATATATTTTTATTGATTTCAGAGAGGAAGGGAGATGGAGCGAGAGATAGAAACATCAATGATGAGAGAATCATTGATTGGCTGCCTCCTGCACACCCCCTAATGGGGATTGAGCCCATAACCTCGGGCATGTGCCCTTGAATGGAATTGAACCTGGGACCCTTCAGTTCCCAGGCTGATGTTCTATCCATTGAGCCAAACCAGTTAGGATGCAGGTAGGATTTTTTCACAGATTGGCCATGTCTCTGAGGAGAAGGAGAGCTCAAGTTGATATACAAGTTAGACCTGGGGTCCACCCAGAATGTCTGAACTATAGAGGAAGTAGTCAGCCACCATTTTTGTTCCACGCCATG
Organism: Pipistrellus hanaki; assembly: GCF_964339955.1. Taxonomy (NCBI): domain Eukaryota; kingdom Metazoa; phylum Chordata; class Mammalia; order Chiroptera; family Vespertilionidae; genus Pipistrellus; species Pipistrellus hanaki. Next base: position 32,142,595 of record NC_140511.1, read on the forward strand.
ACTTATACAATCAAATAGAAATGGAGCAATTTTATGGAAAAGGTTGTCATAAGAGAGGAATTACACTCTAACTGGAGAGCCTTCTGTAATCTCATGAGCTTTCTCTTCTGCTTTCCTAAACTCGTGATCATTTTTAATTTTAATTTTATTTTATTGATACTTTAGAGAAAAGGAAAGGGATAGAGAGCTAGAAACATTGATGTGAGAGAAACATTGATCAGCTGCCTCCCGCACAGCTCCTGCTGGAAATGTGCCCGCAGCCAAGGTACATGCCCCTGACTGGAATCTTTCAGTCCGCAGGCTGAGGCTCTATCCACTGAGCCAAACCAGTTAGGGCTAAACTCATGATCTTGATAGTAACTTCCTGGCCCATACAGCCTCTGGAGTATGAATTTCAGTTCACCTTTGCCCACTCCCTCTCTCATACTTTAAAGCCCTCCAAACCAGTCTGTTTTCCTTTGGCTTCCTTAGACTCATGCATAAATTTTCCTCTACTCACTCCTGCAGTTTGGGTTCATTTCATTAAGGACTGGGTGCTTGAGCTTTATTGTTGAGACTTTCTGACTCATATTCTAGGTTCACAAAAGCACCATGAGGACAGTTTCAGAAAATAACTAAAAGTCCAAATATGCTGAATACTAGGGCTCCCACATCAACCACACATCTCTGTCAGAGATCTTCCAGTAATGGAAGCAGAAGGAGAGGGATAGTGAGCTAGAAATATTGATGAGAGAGAAACATCGATCAGCTGCCTCCTGCACAGCTCCTACTGGAGGAAGCACTTCCTCCTATAGAGGAAGAACTATAACGAAGAAATCGCAGTGGAATCAATTATAACTACACTGAATATGTTACTACTTCTTTATGAATTCCCTGAAAGTTAAGAAATAATTTTCTTTCATAACAGGCAAAGGAAGATGCCTCCTTCCCTCAGAGGCCTTGAGTGGGAATATTGGTTAATAAAAATACTCAAAAGAATAAATGAGGTTTCACCAATGAGTGAACAATTTATCATTGCTATGATAAAAGCAAATTTTTCCACAGTATATAGATTTAAGGCAGTATGAAGCCACATTGATGTCGCCTTATAACTACCCCCTACTTCTGCCTCCATAATAAAAAATAACCATTTGCTGGTTTCTCATTTGCTTCACCTCCCAGGCAGCCAACACTTCACTGGATCGTGAAGACAAAGATAAAGTCAAGAATCTCCATTCATTTTCTTGGTAGCTCTCAGCAGAGATGCGAAATAATAACACCTTTAACTGAACTGAGAAAATAGTCATTATCTACTATAGATACCTGCTTGATTGGGCTCAGCAGGTCCTATGAACTTTGGGGTTTTTTCCAAAATAATCTCTGGAAAGATAAAAGATAAAAGTGATTTTTACTTTTATTCCACTCACACAGAGAAATGTTTCTCCTCTTTCTAACCCATAGAAACTTGGGAAACTTAAGATAAAAGATGAAACGCTAACCCAATTTATGTAACAGTGTGAAGGCGGTGCATAAAAACTACAGGGTTCAGAATCTTTACCAAGAGAGATGAAATGTTTATTATGACTTTGACTATGATTATTCCTTGATTCACATCGGAAGGAAGAAAGCTTTTTGGGGTAGCAAGTACGCAATTGCAAGCCCTATTGTTAACAAAAGTGTTTAGACTTTTATCTGACAGGTCAAAATGATGAATCACTCCCAGCCAGATATGAAATGATTCCCAATTCCCTATGTCAGAATAGCTTAAGCTTTCGCTCCAAGTGAAATTTATACAATATAAACCAGACCCAAGGTTCAGGAACAAAGAAAAGAAGTAGGTCTTATACAAGAAGGCTGTTTGTGGATGTGTAAGTCAACTTCTAAAGAGACAATGGACTATATAATAACCTGCCCCTTTCCCACCTTTAGCCCTTATCCCCTACCTGACCAAAGTTCACTGGACTTAGAGGCTCACATACCCAGGGCCAGCTGAGGCTTGCACTGACGGTAGTGGCAGCAGCAGAGGTGTGATGGGGGCATTGCCTTCCCCTGATTGCAGGTTGCCTCCTGCCACTGAGGGCTCCCAGACTATGAGAAGGGGCAGGCCAGGCTAAGGGACACCCCTCCAGTGCATGAAATTTCATGCACCAGACCTCTAGTTAGATATAAAAAAGGTAGGGGTTGCAATTCCATTCACTCCTTTATGATAGCAACTGAGATGTAAAGTCAGTGATTTTTAAGCATATGTAGCTTTTATATATCTTCATGATTTGTTAAGTTTCTTTTTTTAATGCCTTATTTGCCATAAGCAAGACTAAATGCAACATACAGAAAACAGTCAGGAATAAAGGCAAATTCAGTCCAGCCAAGATGACAATATCTAGTGCCCCAACTTTTAACTATAGATCAGTCTGGGACAAGCTTTGTTGGCTATCAGAGCTAGGTGATTTGGGGACCCATCCTGCAGATGGTAGCTGTAAAAGCTGTAAAAGTTGGGATGCCAGATGTGTGGATAAGCTCATTCCAGGGAGATGCTGGTAATAGTTTCACTGTTGCAGAGAATTAAAGGGAGAAGGCAAGGGAAGCATTCACTGGATCTTTCAGACTCTAAGAAAGACCACAGCCAGAACACACACACACACACACACACACACACACACACACACACACACATCAGATGCCAGATCCTCAGGCAGTGGCTTGTAAAGTATGCAGTCAAACCTCTGTATTGAGCTGGGGCAGGCTGGGGGGAGGAGGGAGATAGCCACTGTGAGCTACCTTTGTTTGCTATAGTCCCATGAGGCTCAAGACTAAGCCCATTAGCTTCCAGTTAAGTGATAAAAGGAACTGTTCCTGAGGTGGCAACCTTAAAAGTTGGGGCACTAGATAGATGTTGCCTTCTTGGTCTGTAATACCCTAGCTTTTCTTATAAAAATGTAAAGTTACTCAGTATCTCTTCCTTTTCCCAAACTACTAAAACATTAAAAGCTTTCACACTCCAAGTCATTTTTGCTTAGAATTCTATAATTATCTTTTAATGTTAAAAAAAAAAAAAAAAAAAAAAAAGTTTAATCAGCCAAAACCGGTTTGGCTCAGTGGTAGAGCGTTGGTCTGCAGGTTCGATTCCGGTCAAGGGCATGTACCTTAGTTGCGGGCACAGCTCCAGTAGGGGGTGTGCAGGAGGCAGCTGGTCGATGTTTCTCTCTCATTGACGTTTCTAGCTCTCTGTTTCTCTCCCTTCCTCTCTGTAAAAAATCAATAAAATATATTATAAAAAAAGTTTAATTAACCTTTTTTATTGTTGTTAGCTAACTTTTATCAGCATTTATGTCATCACAGCCTATTTCTTCTCTTTATAAAACTTATCCTTTAATAGTTCTTTAAATAAGCGTTTGTGGGTTTGATTTTTGTATGCCTAAAAATACCTTCAATTTTATTCTCTCTATAATGATTTAACTGGGAATCACAGTCAAAGCTAAGAATTTCCATTAGTACTTGGACATTACCACTCTACTTTCTTCCCAAATTCATTCTTCTTTATCTAAAAACTACCGTTTATCTAATTGCTATTTCTTGAAAGCAACCTTTCTTTCCTTCTCATAGCTTTTAACATTACCTCTTCAAGCAATTGGTATATATTTTACTGATTCTACTTTATATTCAGTATATTTTATGATCTGAAAATTTATAGTTTCTTTTCTTCCTCAGATATTCTCCATCATTCACTTGTAAAGTTGTTGCAAGTTGCTTTTTTTAGTATTTTCTCTTTCCCTCTGAATAACCTCTCCAAGTCTAACCATTTTATGCTAGATTCTATCTAGCACTGCAGGGCCCTAGGCTTAAATAAGATATTAGAATGGTAGATCAGGATTCTTACCTAAAATGATACTGTAGAGATCTCACATTCAGTATCAAATCTCTAGGCTGATTATTTAGTAGAATGCAGTGCTGTTCAAACAGGCTGCTAGGTTATGAAATAAAAACAGCATAACACATCCATACCATGATGCAAGGTGACTTCCTCACCCTGAAGAGTATCCCATCTTCATGTTATTCTGCACTGTTCAGATGTACAGAGTTTATAGTTTATGGACTCACATGTATTCCCAGGGGCTTATTTTAATGTACAAATTTAAAATAAGAGTTTTTAAGTTAAATATATTACACTAGAAAACATTTGTTAGCATTCCTGGGATGAAGAAGTAGCAAAAACCTATCAACTTTTACTCTGATTAAAAAGGTAAAGATCTCATCTTCACCAGGTGAGTGGGCCATCCTGGTGAAACAAGAAGAGACAATGACAGCACCATTATTAAGGGGGGCATTAAGTCAGGACATCATTGTCTTTGCTTGGACTTGCTATTACTTTGGACAAAAACTTCATATTCAAAAATCATTTTAATGTAGAAGGTAGACACTAATCTAGCTACTAGATAGGATCAATTGGACATTATTAGAAACTTTTGTATCATAATTTTTATTTTTTATTTTTTTTAATATATTTTATTGATTTTGTACAGAGAAGAAGGGAGAGATATAGAGCTAGAAACATCGATGAGAGAGAGAGTCATCGATCAGCTGCCTCTTGCACACCCCCTACTGGGAATATGCCCGCAACCAAGGTACATGCCCTTGACTGGAATCGATCCCGGGTCCCTTCAGTCCCCAAGCCGACGCTCTATCCATTGAGCCAAACCGGTTTCGGCTGTATCATAATTTTTAAAAATTTACTTCTTTTCCAAGTGCTGGTGATTTGTTTGTGTTAACCTGCACAATGTGGTCTGCTTTTTCTTAATTTTAAATGTAAATCAATCTTGATAAAAGCATTTTTAAGTACCTCATTATAATTAATATTGCTTGAATACCCCTGAAAAACCTCTCAGGTTTATCTTCTGTCCCAGTCAGGGCTGCAGCAACCTGAGTAGTTTTTGTTTTGTTTTGTTATCACTCAGGAATCCTCCCCACAATATCACAATGCAGAAGCAGATTCAACATCATAAAGGGCCATCCTTGATCAATGGAGAGAGGCAGGTGCTAATGGACAAATGTTTTTCTTTTTTCTTCTTTCACCTGAATGGTTCTTAGACATATTTTCCCCCCCACAGGGTTAAGCAACAAATCACCCATGACAGTGGCCATTGTGTTGGCTACCCTTTCTGTTTATCACTTCTGTCCCTGGAATTATATTCCCATATAAACCACCTGCCTTCAAGCTCTTTACTCAAGATCCGTTTTCAGGGAAACCTGTGCTAAGGTAAAAATATTTTAAGAATCTGACTATTGAGTACAAAATAGGTAAGTCCAATGCAAAACTATGACACACTTAATGAATTAACATTTTCCCAATTACACAGTTAATTTATGCCCACTTTTGCACTGGGAATAAGCATCTCACCATTTCTAATTTGATGTCTTTCTGCATAGTACTGGACATTAAATGCTCAACATTAAATTCTTGAAATGTAATTGAGTCATTCTGTCCTATGTCAAGGCTCCTAAATATTCTGCTAATCTCAAACACCCACCGGACCAAAATATACTGAAAGCTTTTTCAAGAGAAAAACAAAGGCCCATTAATGAATTTACTGGACCAGAGATTCCAAATGTATTTGAGAATGCAAATATGAATTAGGAGACATCTCTGCCTTCATTGAGCTAATATTATGGTAAGAGAAACAGAATATGCTATCCAGAGAATATGCTAAAATATGCAACTTTTAGGCACATATACACATGCATTATATATATATATATATATATATATATATATATATATATATATATATATATATATATATATAATGTTTCCCCGAAAATAAGGCAGTGTCTTATATTAATTTTTTTCTCCCAAAGTTGCGCTAGGTCTTATTTTCAGGGGATGTCTCTTATCTTTCCATGTGCTAGGTCTTATTTTCGGAGGATGTCTTATTTTCAGGGAAACACAGTATATAATAGTTATGCTATATAAAACATAATTCTATTCTATAGAAAATAAATGTTCAAAACATGCTAGTTTCCCTCCTCCCCCCGAAAAAAAGGATGTTAGCTACATAATTTTGAAAGTATTACTTAATTTCCCTGCATCTCACTCTTCTGAAATTTAAATTTAAAAAATTGTAACTACTTTAACAAGTTTCTGTGAAGATTCAAGAAAGACAATATGTGAGAAGTCTTTGGCATTTAATATACAGTATCTACTCTTGTTCTGTTATATAATTTCCATCATTATCATTAATTTCGAATTGTATTTGCTGTCATTAATGTAAGATAACCATAATCATTAATTCAACAAATGTTTGAGTACCCACCAAATGATAGGCACTGTAATAACTAATACAACACAAGCAAGAAAATGTTTTTCTAAAAGGAAGTTAGGGTATTCGGTGGAGAGAGATGTAGGGAAGGCTAGATGGAGGCTTTGGATATCATAGTGAAGAGGAGTCAGCAGCCTCAATGTATTCACAGCCTAGGTGGGCTGTCTGAGGTTCCAAGTTTTGGGGTACACAGTATGGGAGAACTCAGAATTCCAATTTGAGGTCATGACTTCCGGAGCCTGTCATCCATGGGAGAGGCAGCATCTCCATCACCCACTGGCTTCTCCCCTCCAGCAAGTGTTGAGGTGACACTCACTCAAGCAGTGTAATTTAGCTGCTCTTTCCTCTCTGTTCTACTGTCTGTGTTTTGTTGTCATGTATGTTCAATTAAGATTGATATCTGTATGAAGACAACCTGAGTTCTCGACAAGCCCCAGAGAGAAATCACTCACTGGGAACAAGAGAACTATGGTTGCATTATGTTCTGAGGGCAAACAGCAGTTGAATGATGAATTACACACTCTATTTTGTTGTTGTTGTTGTAAATATATTTCAAATGATAGTTAAGATGAGGCTCTACTGAAACACATCGGTAACCCATGCAAACGAGACTACTTCTTTTATTAGTGATGGATATCCCTTACATACTTTTCCATTTTATTTTATTCACATTTATTGTCTCTAAGAACAAGAAAGATTTACTCTTATTTAGCCTCATTTGAATTAACAAGATGTACTTCCCCCTTGATAAATTATGTTGAATTCATCCTTTTGGACAGCACTGAGGACCAAATATTGGATGAACTATTTCATCATGAGCCCTGTCAGAGCCAAAATCCACACCAGACTTACTAATGGAAAACTGTGTGAACAATGAGGAAGCTGACAGAACAGATGAGCTGTTCAGAGATACTTAAGAAATCTTCTCAGAAGGGCCTTTGCATATGCCTCAAGAAATGCAAAAGGCCTGGGATTTGACATTATAAACCAGGATGCTCACAATTACAAATACAGGTTTTAGGAGGCCTGAATCTTATATAGTTTGGGGGAGGGAGGCATTTTTTAAAAAAAAAGAAAAAAATGTGGATAGGAAATTAGCTATAAAATTCCATATGGATTTAAACTAAAAGAGAAATTCTGAGAAATTTTAAAATATTAACAAATATAATCGTCACCAAATCCAGAAAAATAGCATACATTTACTAAGTAACTGCTTGATCTGCTGCTATAATACTTTCTTTGTATGCCTTTTTGCTGCTCTCTTTAATTGCCTCTTCACATGACAATTTTATAGCATCAGTCTTTGTAGAAAAATAAATAGAGCCATTTTCCAGCATGGCTGATGAAATATTGTTTTATGTTATTGATGGTTTTAGTGGGCATCAATGAGAGCTGAATACAATGCTTCATGGCCACTGACGGGAAGAGCATTCCACACACAAGCTTCCAGCTCCTTCCAGGAAGACTTGTCCACGTAATTCCAGGGCCAGGCACAGCAGGACACATCCGCACTGTGATGTGAAGTCCATCCTGCACCTACATGTCACAATACCTGGCAAAGTAAGTGTGAGGAGCATTCCTGGAAGCCATTCCTATGCCAGGATGGTCAACAATAACTTAACTATTCGTGGAAGTGGTCATTTTTCATGAAATAGCTATTAATATTCTTTAGAACATTACTGACAAACATTCTTTTAAGTCCTCACAGTGCAACTTCAGTCTCTTGTTCTCTCCTGATTATACACACAATATAATTTTTGGCCTCAGCATTTCAATTCAGATTCTTTAGTTTCTTTTTTATTGAATTTATTTCAGTGACATTGGTAAATCAAAGGTTTCAGGTGTACACTTCTATAATACCTCATCTGTATACAGTATTGCAGTCTCGGTTTACAACCCCAAGTCAAGTCTACTTCATCACCATTAATCTCCCCTTCTTTAATTACTTTGTCGACATTTTTGGCTTCCTCTGCTTTTATAAGTTGAGAAAACCAGGAATAAGCACAGAGCCCTCCTAAGCATAGTTTCTCTCTTGCATTTAATGGAAGGCTTGCCAAATGGCTTTACATTCTTATTGGAGGACACTTTCCTGCCAAACAGCAGACGTAATCATCAAAGGACATTTAAAAGGTATTTTTACTAAAATTACTGTCTTGAAATTTAAAAAGGTAAAAAGACAAATATGGTTTTTAAGCTAATATAATATTCTGCTTGCAAACTTAGCTAATGGAAATTCTTGAATGATTAACCATGTATTTTACTTTTGGCATGACTTCTTGGAGTTTTAAGGAAAACACAGTTGAAACCACTATTCTTCAAACTATCTGATAATTACATGTTTACATCCTTCTCCTCCTTTTCTCAAATTCTTTTGATGGTTTTGTAACCTTAAACAGTGCTAGATTTTGGAAGCAGGAAAAAAATGTAACACTTAAAATGTCTTAATGTCATTTCTTCTCCTAACAAGCTGGGTGACAACTGAAACGATGAAGGAAACGACATATCTTACTTGTGTAATTGCTCCAAGCAAAGCAAGAGAAGAGTTGTAACAGGTTCCATGCATTAATGAGCGCTCCATTACTCCAGTTTGCTACGAATCATATCAAAAGGGACATCTGTTCTCAATAATTCCTCTTTCTTCCCTACCAGCAAACTGCCCCAGCAGTGGGAGAACTCTGCAGGGCCATAAAGAAGCCCTCTAATTTCAACACACCATTGTATGAAGGTCAGGTCTCTATACCAGTGTTTCCCAACCTTCTCTCATGATGAGAATCACCTGGTGGAGTTGTTAAAACACAGATTCCTGAATCCCAACTAAGAAGTGCTAAACTAGGATTTTTGGGAACATATAGGTAAAATTGTATACTTAACTGGTGCTCTAACACAGATGTTATATACAGAGCACTAAGTTAGGTATGCAATTTTACCTATATGTTCTCAAAAATCCTAGTTTAGCACTTCTTAGTTGGGATTCAGGAATCTGTGTTTTAACAACTCCACCAGGTGATTCTCATCATGAGAGAAGGTTGGGAAACACTGCTCGATACTACCAAAAATAATGAATGCCAAAAGATATATAGATAGGTATAGATATAGATATAGATATAGATATAGATATAGATATAGATATAGATATAATCTATTATATTCCAGTTAAATGAGGGGTAAGCATGGTGTCGGTTATGGGACCGGTTGTATGGGACCCTGTGATAGGACCATGCTTCCCACCATTTTTTAAACTAGGCTCTTTCTTGATGAGCACGCCTATGTTTCCCCTTCCCTGCAGCCTCTGCTACACAGCATGTGTCCGAGGCCCTGCTCCAGTCTCCATCATGGCATCACCATGACAGAGAAAGTTTATATTTCACGTGTCCTCAACAGCCAAGACAGTTAGTTTCTTTAGCTCTTCTAATGCAGTGTACATTCTAAAAAGGGAGGCTTTTTGTAATGTTTCCATTTTAAAATCTGTATAATATTAAATACGTATTTTTGTACACACACACACACACACACACCCCCCGGGAAAAGGTGATGTATCCTCCTGGGGGAAGAACTGTCGCTGCCCCCTCCCCACCCGCAAGTGAGAAATGTTGTTCTAAGACTAATGATTCCAATTTTCTGCTTTGGTGCAGAGGATGGGGAGAACATCACTGAATTCCCACTTACTGCTTAGGCTCACATAGTACCTCAGGCTCTGGGCGATAAACCTGAATCTTCACTATGCAGCACTATAGCTACAGATTTACAAAATAAGTGAGCTTGATCAGAAGATGTACCGCGGGCCAGGAAACACTGCAAGATGCCTCTCTCCTACCTACATGTTTCTAACAGTCTCGGTTACCACGAGCAATGCTCAAAATTTAGACTGGAAAATATTTAGGCTAAATTAAGCATTATGATTCATCTTCAGTGATTTTCCCCCAAAGCATCTTCTATCAATTATGAAGCAAGAAGCTAATCTCTTTTTCTACCCGTTGCCTTAGAACCCTTCGTTGTTTGCGGACATGTGATGGTTTTCCCTTGGCGGCATTTGCTCAGGCTCTGGATATTAACTACCATAAATCTCCTCACATGCTCCTGGCAATTAATCCCTCATGCAATATGCATAGTTTAGTGCCCTTTTACTGTATGACCTCCATTCTCACATCTCTCCGGGCTAATACCATGCTAACACCTGGATCCTGCCTTCCACTTTTAAGATATATTAAGTCCAGGAAACAAAAATAGAACAGGCTCCAGTGTCTCATTTCCATTTCACCTTTCCATGGCCCCTTTGAGTTTCACCTTGAAATTAATTAAGAGAGGATGGTGAGGTGAAATTGCTCCATTTCTACCCGGTGGTCCCGTTTCCCTTTTTTGTGCACTCCTGAAATGCCAAGCTTACTGACATATTTAAATAGTAAGTAAAGAATCCTAGCTTGTTACAGAGTGTCTTGGTCACCAATAGAGTTTAAAATGCAGCCTCCTCCTTGAATGTTTTATTCATAAGTGTAAGAAACTATTTATGGCATAATGTTGCCAAAGGGAAGAAGATAGATTTTTTTTAATGTTCATGAGATGAACTATGGTTGACTCTGAGTGATAACAGAAGAGAAGCTTTGGAAATGGAATAAGTGAGGAAAACAGTAGAGTATGTAACCCAAAGAAAGGGGTGATATCATTACCATCATTATTATAAAACAAGGGCTAGTGAATAAAATCTTTAGACCAGCGGAGAGACCAGAAAACTTATAAGGGACTTTCCTGGCTGCTTGCAGAGAAGGGCAGCGATTGGTACTTCTGCCATGAGAGCATGAGGGGGTGAGACCCCAAGATAAAGTTAAAAATACTCATCTTTGCTTCAGTATTATGGGCTTCATAAATTTCTACTACCTGTTAAAAACTGATACAAAAAGAAAACCCATAATAGATACACTAGAGTCCAATTTCTTTCAGGCCTCTTACTATCTAGGGGGTGTATTTATTGCAGTTGGCAAGGCTGGAAAACAGTAAAGAAACTAACAAATGTAAATGAAGTGAGAGCATGTGCTGTTGGGGACCAAGAGAGAACCTTGTACCAGACCTGGTGTGACTCCTAAACAAGAAAGACTAAATAAGGCAGGGATTTCTGGAAAGTTCCTTCACAGTGGCACCATGCCTGTTGCAGACCTTCCAAGCAAGAGTGTGCAAGCTGATTTGCAGAGCACTATGGGCAACATCCCAACAAGACAATGAGACCTGGCTCAGAGCATGACCTCACTCACACATATTCACTGAGGGACCAGCATGCACCAGGCCTGGTGCCAAACATGGGAGAAGGAAACAGGAACCCTTAAACAAGCCATGACAATGCCCTGTGTTTAAGGAAGCTACAGGAGTCCAGTGGTAGGGGAAGAGAGGGTAAATAGGCTAATTTTAGAAGAGTCACTGACAGCTTCACAGAGGTGATGTCTTTGCACTTGATTTTGAGCATATCACAAAATCATATCAGCTCTTAGTTGCAAACAAACAAATAACAACAAAAAAAATACCACACACATACCAAAAACAAACAAACAAAACAAAACAAAAAAAACAAAAACAAGAAATGCATTTATTTATTTTTAGCAGCAAATAAATTTATCAGAGGGAAGCTCATAGATTTTCTGAGAGGTTATGTGGCTAGGAGTAACACTCAACTCTCACTACAAAACTACTCCAATGAAGAGACCTCTGCTGGGCCAATGGGCATAGATCCAGCCACTTGGCCACAGGACTTGGGTCAGCTGCTGCCTCCAGCACTGGATGAATCTGCCTTCTCCTAAGAAGCCCTAGCTTCTTATTCTGAATCTGGTAAGCTCACGTGACTGATGGAGCCTGGGGTCATATACAAGAGAGACTGGGGAAGCCAGAATTATTTGATGTTCCCAGGCACCCAGAAAGAATGACAAAGTTCACTTTAGAAGTCTAAAATGGTACTCAGAAAATGAAGCAAGGCTCTATTATCCAGTTTGGCTCAATGAATAGAGCATCAGCCCAAGGACTGGAGGGTCCTGGGTTCAATTCCAGTCAAGGGCACATACTCAGCTGCAGGCTCCATCCCAAGCCCCTGTCCAGCTTGTGGGGAAGGCAACCAATTAATGTGTCTCTCTCACATCTATGTTTCACTCTCTCTGTCTCTTCCCCTCCCTTCCACTCTCTTTACAAATCAATGAAAAAATATCCTCAGGTGAGGATTAAGAACAATAACAACAATAAAAAAGATGAAATGAGGAGGAATGGCATGTATAGAGGCACAGGGAGTGATAGAGGATGGCTTAGACAGAGTCTGGATGTCATTCTCTAGAACTGCAACCTCATCTTAGAAAGAATTTAAGGAGCAGCTCAGTTGTGCGTTGTCAAGAAAGGGACCTTGTTATTACAATTATTAGTTCTCTAACTTCCAAATATAGACTCATTTTATCTTGGATGCTCTGCTGACACAACAGATATCACCAGCCAAAACCTGGTCCTTCTTCTGCCCTAACTCAGAGCCTGACATATTTGGATCTATTAAAGGTAAGACTGTTATAACTATTAAGGAATATTCCATATGCACTTTCAACTGAAACTTGTCTGGAAGTTATTTCCTATTAGAATATTTAAAAATCAACTGCATGCCATTCCATGTTGTACGGCCACAGGATTTTTGTTAGGGATGACAGCAGCTTTATTATATGCATTATTCAACCACCTTCTACATACACAGATGCTCTCTTGATACAAATACTTAATCGTCCGTCATAAGTAACTCTTTCTTTACAGCAGTTGTCAGAATGGTTTGCATTTACATTCACACATCTGTCCATCTGCCAAGCAGGAAATAAGAAAAAGAGGCAAAATGAGGGGAGAAAACCTGTTTCAATTGGTTTGGCTTTCTCATCGCCACTAGCAAAGCTGACTTGGACAGAATGCTGTCAGTATGTTAACGACCAGTGAGTCAAGGACCTCAAACATATTCGAACTTTGGTAACAACTCTGCAAAGACACAAGTAACACATTAGGGGTTCATAGAGCTTATTAACCTGTCCTCACACCCTTGTCTGGGTTCTAATATTCTATAACCAACTTGGACACTGAGCTCAAGTTACAAAACCTGCTTCATCAATGTTATTCTCATAACTCAAGAGGCACAACTAAATCACTCTTTATAGCTTCTAGATTTCATATTCAGTTACCCAATGCAAGAGAAATGTCTCACTTTACTGAGCCAGGCATTTCCATCCTGTATGACTGCAATGAACTTCTTCCTGAGGTCACTTTACCATGTTCTCCATTTAAAGTACCTTGTTAAAACAAAAACTAAAAAATAACTCCCAAAAGTAAACAAACTGTTCTAGTTTGGTTTATGACTAAGAGCTACCTAAACACCTCTCCCTCAGATCTGCCTCTGGTACCTTCATATTTCTTTCTTCTCATCAATGGGTCAACTTTTAATTGGCCCACCAGAGATAATAAGAAATCTAGTTAGGAAAGTTCATTGTTCTCTTACCTCAGTGTCTGATGTTTGCTCTATGATGTTCTTTTGCTGTATTCTGATACGTCTTTAAGGTGCAATCTCAGGGAGATATATTTTTAATATTTTGAATAAAACCAAGAAAGATATGGGATGATAGAAGGCAAGTGAGCCCTAATAAAATAAAAGCACACAGCTCTAACAAATCAGTCTCTAAGCTTTTTACAAAGAATTCTACTGAGACCACACTTGGCCAAGACTTTTGGAAAAAGTGAAGGGTGATTTAAGAGAAAATGTAAATAAGGACTTTTTACCTATTCACTAATAGACCTAGTTTCACATCTTACCCCAAGAGGAGATACATTCCTATCGCATTAAACTGAGATGTCGTACATAGAGTTTGGTGTCCCCATTATTGGGTGGGGGGACTTACCTCAGATAATTTCAACTTGAGGAATATCTATTGGGAATTGAGGGAAAGAGAAATTATTTGGTAGTGGAGATCAGTTCAATCAAACCTAAATTAGGAGGGAGGCCCTGAGGATCTGTAAAAGGAAACATACAAAGGAGCAGAAAAAGGGTCAGGGGGGACGTTGAGTTCAGCAACCAACAGGCAAGTCATGAGCTAGGAAGTCAGAGACAGAGAGGCAAGAGAGAGACCAGGAGCAGCACAGCAGAACATGGCAGATTTGGCATTTGCTGGCACAAGGTGCTTCCATCATAGACAAGAATGAGCTGAGGTTAGTACAGTACTAGTATTTCAAACATCTGCCCCCAAAAAAGGTTCTGGAACTGAACAGACATTGTTTTTAGCTAGGTCCCTGGTCAAATAACCAGGGGCTTATTAGCTATCAAACACAAGGGAAATGTTTCAGCTTTTAATCTCTCTAATCTTTGTCATCTGACAACATTACCCAAACAATTAACTTCTCCTTGGCTTGGACACTAAGGTCCTCATGCTAACTCCTGGCCTCTGCTCTTTCAGCTGTGTCTGCCAGCTTCTCACTGTTAGTGCTTTCTCCTCTCCCTGGATGATGTTATTTCCCCCACCCTTTTTCTGCCACCTGTTTAGAGATGACCTGCTGATTAGTATCTCTCCTTGGGTCTCACTCCTGAATGCCAGACGCATTTGTCAAGTGGACATTTAAAGGACATCAAGTGGACATTTTATTACCTCCAGCTTGTGCTTCCCCAGATTCAGTCAGTCATTTTCTCTCACACACTTTCTCTTTTCCTTCCCCTCTTCCCTTGCCTACCCTATTGCCTACACATGCATACACACACACACATCTGCACATACCTACAAAAGCAAATACCTCCATTAGGTGGTAAATATACAAGGCAATATGCAGATGATGTGTTATAGAATTGTACACTTGAAACCTATATAATTTTATTATCCAATGTCACCCCAATAAATTTAATAAAAAAATAATTTAAAGAGCAAAAGCTCAATAAAAACAGTTCTTCTTAAACCTTAATGTGCTTCTAAATGACCTGGGTATCTTACTACTATTCAGATTCTGATTCACTAAGTCATGTGAGGCCCCTGACTCTGCATTTCTAACAATTTGCAGGTTTCTCTGGGAAATTATTAGAGTCACAAGGGTAACCAGGAACTAGGTCACCTAAGTTAGACTTAGAGTTTGACCACTCCCTCCCTCCAGACTTTGCACTACTCCATTTTCCTGTTTGGGCCTCCATGTCTTAACTGTAAAGTGTGAAACTAGACCTCGCAAGTCCAGAGTCTTATTGAGATCTAAAAGCATGGATGGAGAATTGAAATCTATTGCCAATAGTTAACAAGAGGCATCCCATTTCTGTGCAGTGAACCCTATGAAAAACTAACCAGGATTTAGTAGCACTGCTCAACTAAATTAGGATTTAGTAGTGTTACTAAAGTGTTCAGAACACTATCTACAATAGACATGGGTCCAGAAAAACACACATTCTTAAAGCATTGGGCCAGGAACAAAATTGGCCCAGTTAAAAGACAATGCTATTTTGTGAAGTAATAACATTTTGAAATTACTTATTTTCTCAGTAGGTCAGTAAATGAAATGATAGCCATCAGAAAGACACTAAGAGAGCAATCACCAAATAAAGAGCACTGAAACAAAACCGAAAGGTAAGGTTAGTCCGAGTCTAATGGTTATTTTATGGCTGGGAAAAAGGTGTTTGGAGCTAGTCTGTATTTTTCCCTGGTGGGTATATGACACAGAAGCTTCATATTGGTTTTCATTTTCCTATTATGGTTGTGGAGTATGGAAGAAGCAGGACAAGGTTTGTAATACTCAGATTTGGGCTCAAATAAAAGTTATGCCTCTTACCAGTGGTGTATTTTGGTCAAATTATGTGAGCCACCATTTCTTCATTGGTTAAATGCAGGTAGTAATAATGCATTTATCAGTATATTGTTTTGGGGATCAAATTATTTAATGGGAACAAAAAACAATAGAAATGCTAGAAGAAGTAAGTAAGGAAAGAGAACAGTGGTAGTTATTTTGTGCAAATGAGTTGAAAATGGATCACTTCTTATCACTCCCTTCCTAAAACACTTTCAATTACTCCTGTCTATAGTTGCAAACGTTCTTCCTGAAGAAGCCGGGGCCAGAGGGAAGCCGGCCCATGTCCCGGGTGCCTACAGGTGGCTGGAGGATGAAGCAGCCCAGGTCTCAGGTGCCTAAGGGAAGCTGGTGCTGGCAGCTGGGAGAAGGAAGGCCTGCTCTTGATTGAATTTTCGTGCATCAGACCTCTAAGTCTATATAATAAAAGCCTAAGCGACCATCGACCAGTCACTAGAATGCACACTGAGCACCAGGAGGCAGAAGCTCAACACAGGAGGTGCCCACTGGTGGCCAGTGTGCTCCCACAGAACGAACACCGCTCAGCCAGAAGCCAGGCTCACAGCTGGCAAGTACAGTGGCAGTGGAGGTGGCGGGAGCCTCTTCTACCTCCATGGCAGTGCTAAGCAGCAGTGAGCTAAGTGGTAAGGAGCAAGGGGTCCCAGACTGTGAGAGGGCACAGGCTGGGCTGAGCAACTCCCCCATCTTTCCCCACCCCCATGCATGAGTTTCATGCACTGGGCCTCTAGTTGTCTATAAAAAATTATGCACAGCAAGGGCCACCACACTCGCCTCTACCTACACTTCTAGCCCATTCCATTACAGCATGTTGGCTCTCTACTGCCAGGTGTCTGTAGGGTCTCCAGGTTGAGTGAATAAGTCTCTGTTTATGAAGTTTAAGAGGAAAATAAAACTACCGTTTAAGATTGCCTACCATATGCCAGATACTATGTATTTGTTTAATGTTTGCAACCACTCTGTAAGAGGTTGAGCTAGGGCCTCATGACTAATAAGCAACAGAGCTGGCATGCGAACCCTTCAATCATGTGACACCTGATAGTCCCTTCTGATTGCCTTGGTTCCACCAGCTAAAGGTAAAGTGACAGAATCTGCTCACTAATACTATTAATTTCTCATTTTTCTACTCTGCTTCTTCTCTTTGGCTTATCAAATAGAATTTATAAAACATTTCAAAGATTAGAAATTGAATATATTTTCATGATGCACCAGTGAAAATAATATTTCTGTCATCTGTCTGTCATTTGTTGATAAAATGAAATATTTTCTCAAAGAATAACTAAAAGTAGTAAAGTTATATGTATGTCCCTTATACATGACAGGTAGAATAGCAGGTGTTAGATTACTAAGGTACAGCAGTGGATCAGCAACTACTGTTTGGGCACTGGCTGTACAAGCAAAGGAGAGAGGTACTGAGGTTTGCCCTGAGAAAAGGGCTATGAAAAATCGGTTCTGATGTTCCTACACTAATTTATTGGATGACTTGTAGTATACAATGATCTCATTTTCATTCACTGACTCTTTCCCTCCACCACCCTGTAAGGTAGTTATTCTTATTCCTATTGAGCAGATAAGGAAACCAAGACTCAGAGAGATCAAGTGCTTTACCCAAGACCACATGGCCTGTAGATTCAGGCGATAGCTTTAAGTGCATATCTTTTAAGTCTGAGTGCCTGTTCCCTTTATGATTTTACTTGTTCATCTAACAATTAAATATGGAGGATCTTCCTGAAGTCAGGCATAGCATCATGCACCTTCTAGGAACTCTGGATTTTCTGAGAAAACTTTTTTATGCAGATGAAGACTCAATGCATGCTTCCTATACTTTCAAGATAACATGTGGCCTTAGAAATCAGTGTCCACTTGAACTCAGAAATTAAGCGTAAATGCCATTGTAAGAGAATATAATAAATTTGACATTTGTGAAGGTGTATCATGTTTTAAATCATCTCTCTGATTACTAAGTAGCAACCAAATGCACCAGTGCATTGAAGATGGTAGTTACTTCTCTGCCCTCCTTGTTATCATCAGGTACAAAGAGAAGACCTCAAGACAGGGGAGGGAGTGGAAACAACATATTGGAAATAGAAATTAGATAACTTTTAAACTTTTAATCTCAGGTCTTTACTAGCTCATTCATGCTACTGATTTATAGATTCATAGATGTAAAGAGCACATGAGAAGTGGTCCCCTGGTGAGGAACATCTTACAAAACATTACTAGGAGGCAGTATACTACAATGGTTAAGAGTCTAAACATGAATGTTGACCATATCCATATATCAAATCCCAGTTCACTAACTAAATCCTGCTTCACTTTTTAAATACAATTTTGAGGTCAGAATACTCCTGACTAATGGTTTTTAGAGAACCTTCTGAAATGTCAGTATCCTTTACTAATTCAGATGATCCTGGGACAGCCACTCTCAAGGAAATTTCAAAACTATGACATAGCTATAAAATTGTGCCTTTATTACTTGTAAAAAGCATTTTACTCATCCATGCAATGCACCCTTGTGTATTCCCGTGCTGCAGTAGAGATAATACAAAGATGGAACATGACTAAAGCCTTGTGCTTAAGGAGTCCACGGTCTATCAAAGGAGGTAAACATGCCACCTTGTAATTGTAACCAAGGAAAGCACCAATGAGGAAGTCACCAACTTGATCTGGGGGATTGGGGTGGGGGTGGGGGAGATTTACAGAGAACATTTGCCTAAGCTAAGATTTGGAGGGTTTGTAGCAAATCTAAGGTAAAACAGCATATACAAATGTACTGAGGCTGAAGGAGTGCAGAGCATTCTGGGAACTGTACATAATCCAGAAGGCTGGCAGCCAAGGCCTGTGTAGAAGATGAGCAAAGCCAAGGCAGGAGATTTTGTGGAAGCTATTATGTACCTTGCAAGAGAGTTTCAACTTTATCTTGTGAGCATGAAAGCCATCTAAAGGGAAGGTGCACGGTCAGAACTGAAGGATTGCTGACAAAAGTGAGAACAGATGGGAATTAGAGATTGGCATTGTGGGATTATGGTGATTTACCTAGACATTTTAGCAAGGAATAGTCCTTCCAACTACAGTGTTCAAGTGTGTTGCCTGGCTTAATGGAGACCTGGGGTTTATTTTAAATTGAGCACATTAATTGCTACCCTTGTATTAAGTCATAAAAAGGTCATAGAGAACAACTCATTTTATAGAGGAACCAACTGAGCCCCAAAGAGGGAAAGCAGTATGTTTAAGTGACATAGTTGTTAGGGAAGAGCTAGGATGAGCACTCAGGACTCTAGACATCCAACTCTTTCCACTGCTGTGAGATTTCTCCTATTTGTCTGAAAAAGGTTGTTTTTATCAGGAGTGCAATTAAACACCTCCTTCTCCTTCTGCTGTTTCCCCACATCATTCACCTGATGTTCTATTTACCCAATTAATGTTCACTGTTTATGGGAAAAAAAAAACAAAAAACACCTTTTCAAAGCAAAGGTAAATTTCAGCCAAGCCGACATCAACCTGCTGGCTGGTTTCTAATTAACAATAAAAAAAACATTCATCTCCATTATTGAGCATATTAAAACCGTCTGCTTAGATGTGGTTACCAAGCACTTGGCAGAAGGAGTATGTGTTTCATCCTTCTAGGATCTGGAATCAACAATGGACAGAACTCAGACAGCAAGGGAGGCATCTGTGTAGGACTGTAGGACCCCAGCTAGGAAGGGTAGTTTCCAAATGCCTTCCTAACTACTACACTGATGCAGAGGGAATTTTCCAGTTAATGGTATTGTTGGAGCAAGGTCTGTGCCAAAACCTCTCATTGGTGACATTCCTGTGTGTGTGTGTCTGAATTTTTTATAGCTTTGACAAGCCTCAATGTTGACATATGACACGATTGCTTCTCCAGGAAGAAGTGAATTTACTATTGTTGCACTTCTCACTTATACAACTATAAGGTTGGTCGTGATTTTGTAAAAGTGAGATGTAATGAGGCTAGCTACAACCTCATATGCCTTATAAACTGGTATTATTGTATTAAAAAGAGAGAAACAGAGGGAGAGAGTCTAAAGGGGCAGGAGGAGCATGTACAACAAAAAAATCGCTGAAGATTGTGGGTTAGCATCAAAGGGGAAGAAATAAGTTAA
The DNA here is from genome assembly GCF_964339955.1 of Pipistrellus hanaki. Lineage (NCBI taxonomy): Eukaryota > Metazoa > Chordata > Mammalia > Chiroptera > Vespertilionidae > Pipistrellus > Pipistrellus hanaki. The sequence continues at coordinate 32,162,831 of NC_140511.1, forward strand.
GAGGTTAATTTGTTCAAGTTCATTGGGAGAGCCAAGAGCCATCTGGTGCTGAACCCACTCTATTTGTGAGACCATTCTTCTACATCTTCTAGTTTCCAGAGGAAGGTATTTTCCCTACAATGACATTCAAGCCTCTTTTAATGTCTCCACTAGGTCCCTGCAGAGGAGGAGGAGTTGCTTATCTGTGGAGTGTGGGAAATGGAGCTCCACTCTCTTTACTTATGATATTTTTTCACTTGTCTTGGGGAATCTTTCATTGTCTCTTTAGGCTGCAGGTTTACCTGGGCTGGCTTGTGCTTACTCGGGCTATCTGTGACTGGGTAAGTCTTCTAAGTCAAAGTGATATGTTAGTGGGCCAATTACAAACCTTAGTGACTTTCTCCAACTTTGTTTAATTAAAAAGGAGCCGACCTAATAGACTCCATCTCTCTGACTCCACAATTATCTCCTAATTCACTTTAAATATAACACCCCCCCCCAAAAAAAAAGAAATTTATTTGCTAGGTACTCTTAAGGTACTTAAATTTTTAACCACTACACTTTCTAATAGTCTTGGAGACATGACACTCCTTTGGAATACATGTAACTGAAAGTCTAAAGAGGAACTGATTTACTTTCTTTCTGAAACAACCCTTAAAAAATGGACGAAATTCATTAAACAATGGTTTTAAAGAGTGTAAGTTAGGCAGGAAGCTCAGTGGTCTCTGGGAGGTGAAAAATGAAATATAGGTAAGGGCTAAAATTGACCCATTCTCTTTAGAGTTCAATGCAGGGATAAGGAAGCCAGGCAAAAGCTCAGTGAAGGCCATTAGCTGAGGAAATGGAGCTGAAAAGTCCAGTGGGATTATGGTACCTGGAGAACAGTCTACCAAAGATGCAGAGAGAGAACTGTGGAGATGTAAAATGATTTTTTCTAGATTATTTAGCTAAGTAGTGATCAACACATGCATGTGAGGGAACCACCTGAGGCTGAGGAAAGAACCACCCAAAACAATTAGAATGATAGTGCCTGACCTCACATAAGCAGATTGGGAAACTTTATAAATCATAGTGGATGGATAGAATACCCTCCCCTCTCCCGCCCCTGCCACCCCCCCCAAAAAAAAAAAAACAACTAACTTTGATAGTGGGACATAGTAATTTCTAAATTAAGCACTACTTCAGACAACCTAATACATTTTAAAAGCAAAATTCAGAAGGATCCAACTATTTCCAAACAGCATAAGTTCATCCAGAACAAGTCTCAAGACAATTTATAGTAATACAAATATATCCAGCAGCCAACAAAGTAAAAATCATTCATTTTTTCAACATGCAGAGAAGTAGCAAAATATAACCCATAAGGAGAAAAGTCACTCAACCAAAACCCACCTAGAAATAACATAAATGTTACAGTTAGCAGAAAAGAAAATTAAAGTAGATATTGTAACTGTATTCCATATGTTAAAAAGTTGAATAGGGACATGGAAGATATTTTTTAAATCCCAAATTTTACCTTATAGAAATAAAAGCAAAAATGTATAAAATAAATTTACTGATTTGACAAATTGCTAATTAGACACTGCAGAAGAGAAGGCTAGTGTACTTAAAGATACAGTAATAGCCAAAACCGGTTTGGCTCAGTGGTAGAGCGTTGGTCTGCGGACTGAGGGGTCCCAGGTTCGATTCCGGTCAAGGGCATGTACATTGGTTGCGGGCACATCCCTGGTAGAGGGTGTGCAGGAGGCAGCTGGTCGATGTTTCTCTCTTATCAACATTTCTAGCTCTCTATATTTTATTGATTTATTGTAAGGAATCAATAAAATATATTTTAAAAAATACAGTAACAAAAACTCTTCAAAATGAATCACAGAAATAAAATATGTACAAGGAGGAAAGGACAAGAGAATAAGCAGAGAAAAGGAGGAGGTAAAGGAAGGAGAAGGATGGAATGAAGAGGAGGAGGCAGGAAGAAGGAGAGAATCAAGAGTCCTAATATATAAATAAGTGGATTTCTGAAATGTGTGTGTGTTGGGGGGAGGGATATTTCAAGAATAATGACCAAAGTTTTTCCATATGTGATGAAAACTGTAAGTCTTTAGAGCCAAAAAAATTCAATGAATCCTGCATACAAGAAACATGAAGAAAATTATACCAAGGTACATCATAATCAAATTGGTCAAGACCAATGATAAGAAAAATCTTATAAGCAACCAGAGAAAAGATTACAAGTTACATGTAAATAGGAATAAAGATAAGGATGACAGAAGATTTGGGGAACAACACAAGAGAGAAAAGAGTGAAGCAACCATTTTTAAAAGACAAAAGAAGCCGAAACCGGTTTGGCTCAATGGATAGAGCGTCGGCTTGGAGACTGAAGGGTCCCGGGTTTGATTCCGGTCAAGGGCATGTACCTTGGTTGCGGGCATATCCCCAGTTGGGGGTGTGCAAGAGGCAGTTGATCGATAACTCTCTCTCATTGATGTTTCTAACTCTCTATCTCTCTCCCTTCCTCTCTGTACAAAATCAATAAAAGAAAAAAGAAAAAAAAGAAAAAAGAAAACTGAAGTAATTAAAAAAAAAAAAAAAAAAAAAAAAAGACAAAAGGAAAATAACTGTCACCTTAGACTTCTATACCCAGGAAAATATATATCACACACACACGCACATACATGGCAGATCTTTACTGAAAGAATAAAGGTAGTCTTTCAGGCATAAAGAAAATAATACCAGAGGAAACTATGAATCTATGTAAGGAACAAAGAATGGTAATATCTTTAATAAGACAACCGACTATTTAAATGAAGAATCAGCAAACTACAACCCATAAACTATGCTGTGGTCTGAATGTTTGTATCCTCCAAAATTCACATGTTAACATCCTAATGCCCAAAGTGATGGTAGGAGAAGGTAGAGTACATTAGGTGGTGCTTAGATCATGAAGGTGGAACCCTCAAGTATGGAATCAGTGCCTTCTAAAAGAAGCTCCAGAGAGATGCTGAGCCCCTTCTGCCATGTGAGAATATAACAGAGTCTGCACCCTGGGAGAGGCCCTTCACTGATCTCATACTTCCAGCCTCTAAAACTATGAGAAATAGATTTCTGTTGTTTATAAGCTCCCAGTCTATGGTACTTTGTTATAGTGGCTCAAATGGACTGAGATAGGCCAAGTCCTTCTTGATGGTTATTTTTTTAAAAACATGCTATTAGTATACAATCATACACAATATATACCATGCTAACTTTATTCAAAGGAAATATGGAGTGGCTATATTATTAGACAAAAGAAATTTCAGAATGAAGGATATTATCAAGGATAAAGGTTAATTCATTAGGAGGACATAACAATTTTAGACACTTATGCATGCCAAAACAGAGCTTCAAAATTTATAACCCAAAACTAATAGCACTGAAAGGAGAAAGAAATCCATAATCACAGTCAGAGATTTAGGAAAATGCAATGAAAACTTCAGTGTAATACCACTTCATACTTCTTAGAATGGTTCAGTTATAAAGATCATCCTAACGATAAGCTGACAAAGACATGGAGGAACTAGAATCCTCATACTCTGCTGGTGAGGATGTAGAATGGTGTAACCACTTTGGAAAACAATTTGGCAGTTTTTCAAAAACTTGAGCATGACCTGCCTGCCCTATGACCTGACACTGCACTCTGAGAAATGAAAGCATATGTCCATAAAGGACTTGTACAAACTGTTCACAGCAGCTTCATCTATTATAGCCAAACACTGGAATCAACCCAATGTCCATCAATAGGTGAACGGATACACAAACTATAGTATATGCACCCAACAGATAGTAATCAGCAATGAAAAGAAATAGACTATTGATGCATGCTAGAATATGGATGAATCTCAAAATAATTATGCTTAAGTGAAAGACAAAAGAAGATGATGTTCTATAAGACTCCATTGATATGAAATTCTATTGAATGAAATCTAATCTTACAGGGACAGAAAGTAGGTCAGCGGTTGCCTCGGGATGCAGGTGGAGGCCAGCAGGCAGGAGCTGCTGAGAAGAAATGCACAGCTGCCCAAAGACACTTCTAAGAGTTCCATCTTGGTTTATTGTCTTGATTGTGGTGATGACTTTACAAGTATATGCTTGAGTCAAAACTTACCAAAATGGTACACTTTACATAAAACTTATCATATGTCAATCACACCTCAATAAATCGGTTTTAAAAATGTAAGGAATCATCCTAGCTGGGTTAGCCCATGGATTGAAGGAGCATTGGCCTATGTATTGAAGGGTGCCAGGTTTGATTCCAGTCGAGGGCACATGCCCAGGATGCAGCTCTATCCCCAGTAGAGGGCGTGCAGGAGGCAGCCAATCACTGATTCTCTCATCATTAATGTTTTTCTCCCTCTCTCCCTCTCTTTTCCTCTCTGAAATCAATAAAAATGTAAAAAAAAATAAAAATAAAAATAAACATTGACAGATGTTTGTAAAGGAAAGTGCTGTCCCATATCATCTATGGAATCTTCCTACTATGAGGAATAGGACAGAAAAAGGATTTCCCTTATCTGAACTGAGGCAATACATCTATTCACAAGCTCGTTTACTTGAAATCTGAAAGGGGCAAAGTCTGTATTCTCACTGTATAATGTATTCAGTCACATTTCCATTTCTGAGAGCAGATGAAAAGTGGAATGCCTGGGATTCTATATTAATTCCTTTTATTCCTTTCACAACTTCTGTACTATAGAAAGGTAGGACTACTCCCTTTTCATTTCTTATTTATAAGTCAAACTCCCTGTTCTAATCATCTTCAGCTCTTTCTCAACATTAAAGGGTTTCAAAGAAACTGAAGTTTGGCACTTCTTTTGCAAAGTGCCTACTGCTTTACTCCTTATTCATATTTACTTTAGAGTTCCTACCACTGTGTCCGATTCTGACTGCTGATCATGGTCATTAAAATAGTCAAAACTCTTTGATTGCAAGTAATAGAAATCCAACCCAATTTAACTTAATGCAAAAAAAAAAAAAAAGGAAAAGTAGGATAATAGTAGAAAAGGGTGGCATGCTTCTCTCTCTTCTCTTCTTTCTCTCATCCCTTCTCATTCCTTCTCTTCCCTCTCTCTCTTCTTCCCTCCCTCCCTCTTCCCCTCTCACTTCCTTTCCCCACCCTGTCTCTGTGCATGTGTTACTCATTTGTTTTTCTCTGTATTTTAGCCTGTTTCTTATAACCATAAGAAACTCCAGACTTATATGCTTCCCCCTAATGTCCAGAAAGCCAGAAAGCCTCCTGCCCACCTCCAATTCAAGAGGTGCTCTGAAAGATTTTTGATTCCTGCATCCAAAATTGAGACATTACAATTTTCAGCCACCACTAAAATCACATTATTTGGGTGAGGGAGGAGCAATTATAAAAAGCTAGAAAGGAGGAGGAGGAAGAGGAGAAAGGATAGAGAAAAAGAGGAATGGGGAGGAAATTAGGAGGCACAAAACCACTCAATGAATAGTTGGAAACTGAGAAACCACTCTATTACAGTCATCCATCTTACACGTGACATTGCTTATTCAATTCACAGATGTTTTTAAATACCATAAATGGTAATACTGACATGTGAGAATGCTCTTATCAAGTAATGGTAGTAGGTGTCTTAGTCACATCAGTTTCATTTGAACTATAGATCAATTCCCTCTCTAACCTTTTGTAAGTAAAAAAAAAATCAAATACCAAGAATTAGGATATAGAGAATAGGTAGAATTTATGTTTCTAATAAAATAACCCCTATATAAAAGTCTGTGCTCCCTCACTACTTCCTGACTGTTATAATTCTGGGACTTCTGCCCTGTTTCTCTTTCCCTTCAAAGAGTAAACTAGCTTCTCTTCTATTTGCCTTTCAGTCTCAAAACTTTGAGGTTTGAACAGCAATTTCCCAAAATGTGCTTTCAACTGGAGTACAAATCTATACAATGTTTTCCCAGGGGTGGATTTGTCTCCAGCTCCCTTGTGGGAGGAATGCTGAGAGGGGATGAGGAGAAGATGTTGCTTTGTATTTGAAAAACCCGAGAGACCCCAACTCAGCAAACGTCGCCTTAGGCACTACAGTTCTCTAATGAATCCTTCTCCAGGGGTATATCCAAAAGATTATTTTCCAACTTACCACATAAAATGAAACAAAATGATGTTCCCTAATCCAGATCCCATATCAACTACCATAAGCTATGTCAAGAGAAAGGAGCTTAAGACATTCCCTTCATAAACACCTGCTATGTCTTCCAGCACAAATGGTCATAGTGATGTTTATTCTTTATGTAAACAGTATGTATCTTAGGAACAACTAAATACAGAAAATGCATTTCAAGAGATATCAGCTTTTTTCAGTTGACATTATACTGTAAGCATTTTTCATTTAGCAAAATCTTTAAAAACATGGTTATACTGGCTGCAAACAACATTTCAGTCATATTACTGTTTGACAGAATTTATTTAATAACTATCTAGTATTTGTTTCCATACTTTTCTATTATAATTATGACTATAAAATGTCCACAGAAATAATCTTTATATTGTTCTTCCATAAATATTTTTCTATAGTGTCATTACTTTGAAATGAATCCCCAGAAATGTTATTACTGGATCAAAGGAGATAAATCATTTAAAAACTCTTGATGCATATCACTAAATTCCTTCCCAGCAGATATGCATTAATTTTCACTTTTACCAGCAGAATCTCAATAAGAGCATTTTCCCTCATCTTTGTCATAATACTAGCATTATCATGTGAGCAAATATTTTAAACAAATTTTAAGCATGTTTTCAAAATATAAATGTGAATTGATTTATTTTTCACTTACCAGCTGACTCCATCTGCACCATGGCTAGGATCCCAGTCGCTGATTTTGATTTTCAATGCACTTTCTTGTCAACAACCTATAATATATTTATCAGAATAGAAGCAGTTAAATTATGGTACATCTATACTCTGGGATAATACATATGCAATAAAAAGATTGAAGGATATGCATGTTTCTTTTTTAAAAACTATATGCATTACTATATATAATGCCAGACATATGTTTACTATACATAGTTAGTGCAGTACTATACCTATATACATATATAGTATATATAGCATATATACATATATACACACATATGATTAAATGTTCATAGAACTATAAAGTTCAAAAGAGATAAAAACAAAACTTCCATGAATAGTGTTAACCTAGAAAGAGTGCACTTTTTAATGGAGACTGAGGGAGATTTTTTTTTTGAGGGAGATTCTTGAAGTTGAAACTTCAACTTGGACTTAATACAATAAGCATTTAGTCCTTTTAAAATTATGTCCCAGTGAGAATAGATACAAAACTTTTAGAATTAATACAGTGGTGCCTCGCAACGAACGCCTTGCACAGCGAACTTTGGACAGGTTTTTCATGAAACCATCGGCCAAAAAGCAGAAAATGGATGAAGATGTGCAAGATTCGGTAGACTCTACTTAGTCTGTCTTAAAATTAAAAAAATGTGTGTTTTTTTTTTAAAAAAATTATGTTTTTAGATGTATCTAAATAAAAATATGTCATCTTAGCATATTTTTTTATGTCATCTTAGCATATTTTATGCTACAGAACGAATTATTTTTTTAACATGTATTGTTATGGGAAAACGAATTTCACATAACGAACTTTTCGCATAACAAGCTTGCTCCTGGAACGAATTAAGTTCGTCGTGTGAGGCACCACTGTAGTTATTTTACTACTTAGTAAGGACATTTTATTTTACTGATTTTGAAGCCATAAAAAATAATTCTGGGTGGTATGGGAGGGAATACTATTTTGTACATCTACCTTTAAGATATGTAAGATACACCTGGTAAATTTAGATATAAAAAAAGTGTCAAGAGTATATTCTGATTTGATCTTAAAATAATACTACTTGGTATATTTGAGCATCACAGTAGAAGGAAGCATAAAACACTCAAAGGAAAAACCACTCTTGCTCTGGAGTACACTCTGTCAAAGAAGGAGATCATGTGTCTTCAAGAAATTAGGTCTGTTGCTCTCCAATTTTCACTTTTTCCCCACTAGTTCCAAATTTTTAAAAATATATTTTTATTGATTCAAGAGAGAAAAGGAAGGAAGAGAGAAACACTGATGAGAGAGAAACATCCATCGGCTACCTCCTGCACACCTCCTACTGGGGATCAAGTCCACAACCCGGGCATGTGCCCTGACTGGGAATTCATCGAACCAGTAACCTCTCGATCCACTGAGCCACACTGGCTGAGCTGATTTCAAACTTTTAATAACCCAAGGATGTGGTGGCATCTTGAGAATGAAGCCAGCAAGTGAACAGGCTGGAGCTAGCGCCCCATTCTGAGTCCTTACTGAATTCCAACCAGCCTCAGAAATACAGACACTATTAACTGTCTCCTGTAACTCTCTTAGCTTTCTGTGAGTAACAATGACCAGAACAAATTTACACACTTTCTTTTGGCTACAATCCAACTCCATCAGCTACCTCTGGTTCACTATAGTGATTTTGAAGTCACCACTACCAGCAGAAATGCCCAGAGGTTTGTGGTCACCCCCTTGCCCTCTGGAATCCCCTACTGAACATTTCTCAGAAGCACTGATCTAGGTGGAAAGTTTTCCAGCCCCTCTTTGTTTGATAATTTCTGCTCATTATTAAGAGCCAGCTCCAGAACCAGTTCCTCTATAAAATAATCCAAAATCCCTCCAAGTAAAAATAAATAAATAAATAAATAAATAAATAAATAAATAAATAAATAGATAAAATAGAAAAATACAAAAACTCCTGTCCTTTACTCCCAATGCATATAATAACTTCTGTAACTGGTGCTAGGCTCAGGTGGGCTTATGAATTTCAATTCCTCCCAATGCATCCCAGTGAAGACAACTTAAATGACATGACTGTTCAGTGACCATTGCACTCCAGGTTACAGCCTTACCAAGGTGTGGGGAAGTCAAGCCTCCCATACAGTAAGCTCCTAGAAAGACCTATAAGAAGTTAAATGTGGCCATTATTTGTCTTCATTTTTGCATTTTGCTGTCTCACCCCCATGGATGTCAGATGTCAATAGATTTATCTCCCCAAATCCCATCACCCTCTCCCTACTCCCTGTCATCCATTTCTCTCTTCCAGAAGCCTTATCTGTGTTTTGCCTGTTGTCCTGATTATGATGCATTGCTGCTCCCTAAAACATCATTGTTTTCCTGAGGGGATCTCTTTTCTATGAGATGCAGAAGAGTTACATGCAATTGAGTTACAGACAGTTGGGATAGGGAGTCAGCTAACCTGTAAAAAGCCATGAAGGAGACATGGTACATCATACATTCTCATTCACATCCCCTTGTACTATCTTGCATCAGTGAAAACATGCAGAAGGTAGCAAATGAGTAGGTAGGAGATAGAGGTAATGAGCTTGTGGAAGCACTGTGCATGAAAATCATTCCCCTACTTAATATATTCATGGAAATCCTCACATCTACTTAGCATATTCATAAAACTTCTAGTATTCATTTAAAATATTCATGAAACTTGTTCATTTTCAGTCCCACAGTGGTAACAAAAGTTATTACAAATAGATAACTTCGGAAAGGTAATCTGAGACTAGAATGTTTGCCTCTCACCAGTGTTAGCATCTGGACTGAGGCAGAGTCTATATCTAATGAATTTTTACTTCTCCAAACATCTAATATCATACTTCATGCACCATAAACTTTTATAAGACTGAATATTTGTTGAATTAAGTCATTTCTACCAGGGGAAAACTGTGACCAATAGAGGATGAACTGAATTGTGCAATGAAAATTACTCTCTCCACAGAACACAAGTTGTCACAGTGTTGGGGTGTAGCAAATGACTACAAATACATAGTTAGTGGCCATATAGACATGTTCACCCTCTTTGGAGACTAATTTGAGAATATTATCAAAGTTTTACTGCACATATCCTTTGACCCATCAATTCAACTTCTGAAAATTATACAAATAAATTTATGTATATGAAAAACTAACAATGTGCACAGATGTTTGCTGTACTGTTTTTTAAAGCAAAGGAAAATAGCATGTCTATTAATAGGGAAGCAATTAAATACATATTACTGTCATTTATTTGGAATATAATGCAGCCACTACTGTCATTGACATGAACCAAAATGGAGCAGATGTGTATGTGCTGACATGGAAAGATCTTCAAGATCAATTGGCACTTGAAGAAAAATCTATGAAGCTATAGAACAGTATGGTTAGAATAATGTGCCTTATTATGCAAAGAAAACACACAGAGATAGCATGGAAATTTCCTGAAAGAATACACAAAAGATAGTTTATCAGGATGATGAAGACCAACATTTCATTCTTCTATAACTGTTTGAATTTTTAATCTTTGTATCGTTCTTTCATAATTAAACAGTTTAAGAACAAGAAAATTATATAATTGCAAATATCAAAAAATGTTAGTGACCTTTAGCTCAAAAGAGAAGTAACAAGTGAGTTGATGGTGGGCACACAGCTCTTTGGTGGTAGAACTGAAACCTAGGACCAGTCTTCTCACTCCTAGTTCAGATACTTTCCACGTATCTTTAATATGCCTACTAGCTACGACTTACTGAACACCTACTTTGCGCTGTGTACAAGGCATGATACCCTACATGTTATAGAGAGGAGCTCCAATCCTTACAAGAACCCTGCAAAGTGGGAGTTGAAAGTGCTAAAAGTGTCCTTCACCTTTCAGAACCTTTTCACAGCTTTCAGCAATTGCCCTGTTAAGATGCATGGCACATACATTATCTCTGCCATCCCTGCTACCTTTCAAAGGTAGAGATATTGTTTCCACTTTATAGATATGGAAACCATACACCCTGCTCCACACACCACATACATCTGGTATATGATGAACCTGGGATTCCAACCCAAGTCTGCCCAACTCCCAGGGCCCTCTTCTTGCTACTACTTCATATGATATCTCTTGAGACCATAAATACTCTGAGATAACTTGATGTAACATTTTGTTTAATTATGATAACCTGCCCAGTTAACTATTGCCAGAAAATAAGTAGTATTGTTTCTCCACGTATTGACGTCCCACTCAAAAATCATGCATTTCATTGCCCAACTTTACCGTTCAGCTCTTTCATCACACATCCTCTTCTCTATGATTCCTGAGCCAAAATCTTCTGCACAAGCATTGCTTGCCAACATACAAGCCCTTGTTTGTTGCAGAAAAATAAATCCTGAAAGCACTTCAAACTCTAACCCAATTCTGCTTGGCCAGAGCTACTTCTCTTTGGGGAGGAATTGCAAAAAATCAGAGTAAAAGTCTTAGTGCTGCAAAATAATTACTGTTCATCTGCCACAATGATTACCATATTCAGCAATTTGTAATTACAATTCATTTGCAATTGGGCTCCACATAGCTCCCAGTGGTCGTTATTTTAGTTTTGAGACTTAAAATTCAACTCAATTGCATGTGTCATCAACATCAGGAATACATGAGGCTCCAACTCTACGAACTAAGTGCCAGTGGGATCCAATCCGGCTTCTTGAACCTACATTTTCCTGTTTTCCCTTTTGGGGACTGGAATCATGCTGTACACTTTGTTTTATTTTCATCCAGATATTTAAATGATAAATACTTCAAGACATCGTTACAGGTTTGTTTTGACTGGTATATTATCTTTCAGAGGAAGCAGGGATATAAGTAATTAATTTCTCAAGCAAGTAGCATAATATCAATAGTTCCTTAACAGTTATATTGAAACATAATTAAAATATGATAAACAACACATGTTTAGAGTAAAATTTGATACATTTTGTCATATATATGACACACATATACACATATATAGTACACATGACACATATATGCCTGTGAAATAATCACAACAATCAAAATAATAAATATATCCATTACTTCTCCCCCAAGGACTCATTACGCACCTTCATAATCTCACCTCCCACCATTCCCCACTCCTGGCAACCCCTGATCTGCTTTCTGTCACTCTAGATCAGGTTGCGTTACATAGAATTTTCCATAAATGAAATCATACTTTATGTGCTCTTTCTTGGTCTGGCTTTCACTCAACATTATTATTTTTGAGATCCATCCATGCTGCTATGCACATAAATACAAATAAAGTGGACTAAATAATTTAATAGGATCATGTGTAACTTTTTAGAAACTGCCAAATGGTTTTTCAAACCAGTTAAACATTTTACATCACCACCAGCGCTCTTTGAGAGTTCCAGTTGCTCCACATACTTGCCTATACTTAATATGGCCTGTCTTTTTAGTTTTAACCATTCTAATGGATACCTAGTGTCATCTCGTTGTAGTTTTAATTTGACTTTCCCTAAGCACCAATAGAACTTTTGTCTTTTTACATGTTTGTTTAGCATCTGTATATCCTCTTTGGTAAAGTGTCTGTTCAAAACTTTTACACCTTTTGGATTGAGTGGCTTGTTTTCTCAGGATTGAGTTTTAAATGCACTTAACATAATCTGAATAAAAAAAATCTTTATTGGATATGTAGTTTAAAATATCTTTCCCAGTTTGTGGCTTTTTATTCTCTTAACAGAAGTTATTAAATTGATGAAGTACAATGTATCGATTTCTTTTGATGGATTGTGCTTTTGGTATTAAATCTAAGAAATTTTCACCTAACCCAAAGTTATAAAAATTATCATCTGAAGCTTTATAGCTCAAGGTTTATTATTTATGTCAATGATGTACTTTGGAATATCTTTTTGTATATGGCATAATATAGGAATTGAAATTTGTTCTTTTGCATCTTGATATGCAATTGTTTTAGCACTTTTTGTTGAAAAGACCATCCTTTCTCCACTGGATTGCTTATGTACATTTTTCAAAAATTACCCTGTTTCCCCGAAAATAAGACAGTGTCTTATATTAATTTTTGCTCCCAAAGATGCACTAGGTCTTTATTTTCAGGGGATGTCTTATTTTTCCATGAAGAAGAATACGGTACACATTTATTGTTAAATGAAATTAAAGCAAATTTATTACCTGTATACAGTACGGTAGTACGATAGTTGTCAACACAAACCAGACAAACTGTGAATCCTACAGTATCAAGAATTTACTCATTTATTCAATGACAATCATGTCATCATCTTCTGGAACATCATCATAACAATCCAATTCCTGAATTTCCTGGTGAATTTCTTGTGACTCCATTTCTTTCAGAATCAGTGGACCAAGTCTCTCATGTTTAGGCAGGGGGGGGGGGGGGGGGGGCTTATTTTCGGGGGGATGCCAGAAGGAAACCTGTAAGTAGGTCTTATTTTTGGAGGATGTCTTATTTTCGGGGAAACACGGTAGTTGTCCATATAAGTAAATCTATTTCTGAACTCACTATCCTGTTTGTTGATCTATTATCTGCCTTCTAATCTTTTTATTCTGCATTATCTTTTCCCAGTTTTTTTACTTGATCATTTTGTGTCTCTTAATACTTAACATATATTTCTTATAGGCAACATATAATTTGGTCTTGCCTTTTTTTTTTTTTTTTTTTTTTTAATCCTCACCTGAGGATATTTTTTTTTCCATCGAGTTTTAGCAAATGAAAGGGAGAGAGAAAAAGGTGTGTGTGGGGGTGGGGGGGAGAGAAAGAGAGAGAGAAAGAAAGAGAGAGAGAGAGAGAGAGAGAGAGAGAGAGAGAGAGAGAGAGAGAGAGAGGGAGAGGGAGAGAGAATATCATTGATGTGAGAGAGACATCTACTGGTTGCCTCCCACATTCACCCTGATGGGGGCCAGGGATCAAACTTGCAACCAAGGCACATGCCCTTGACTGGGAATCAAACCTGCAACCCTTAGATCAGCAGGCCAATGCTCTAATCACTGAGAAAAAACAGCCAAGGCTGGTCTTGCTTTTTTAACTAACAATGTCTACCTCTTAATTGGTATATTTTAGATGATTTATATTTCATGTGATTACTAACATGGGTAAGTTTGATTTTATCATCTTGCCATTTGCTTCATCTATTCCTTGCCATCTTTTTTGTCTTATTTTAGGATAACTCCTAATTTTTATGATTACATTTGATATTTTAAATTTCCTATTAGCTAAATTTTTTATTTTTGTAGAGTTTTTAAATTTAGGGTTAATATCTATCTTTTATTTATCACAGCCTATGTTCAAATAATATTATACCACTTCATGCATAGCATAGTTTCATTTCTCTTCTCCAGGCTTCTGTGCTATTGTTGCACACATTGTTTTCACATGTTATAAACCCCATACCACATTATTTTTATTTTTGTTTAAACCATTAATTATATGTTAAAGGGGTTCAAGCATAAGAAAACAATTCATATTTATCTATGTGGTTATCATGATCACATCAAATACCCTTCATTCTTTTGTGCATATTTCCATGCACTATCAATCATTTACATTCTACCTAAAATTCTTCCTTTAATGTTTCTTTAGTACAATCCTGATGGTGATTAATCCTTCCACCTTTTTGTGTCTGAAGTTCTCACTTTCAATTTAAATAGGTCTCTATATAGAGAGATATAATCTAGATATCTGCATATCTATTTTATAGATATATAGGTATAGATAGATGTATATAACATGTGTACTGAATGTTACATGTTTAGTTTACTTTTTTATTTTTTCTTTATTTTGTTTTATTATTATTATTTATTTTTTTTTAGAGAGAGTGGAAGGGAGGGGGAGAGACAGAGAGAGGGAAACATCGATGTGAGAGATATACATTGATTGTTTGCCTCCTGCATGTGCCCCTAACAAGGCTGGGGATCAAGCCTGCAACCAGGGTACATGCCTTTGACTAGAATCGAACCCAGGACCCTCCAGTCGATGGGCTGATGCTCTACCCTCTAAGCTAAACCAGCTAGGACTAGTTTACTCTCATAGGTGTTTGTTCCTTTTTGCCCTCGACACTCATACCGTGTGAGTCCTGCATTGCCATGGTGCTGACAGCAGTTGCAACATGACTTTACAGCACCCTACCCATTACCCTCTGAAAACATCTACACCTCGTGGTTCAAGTTCTGAATAGAGAATCTGATATTCACTTCAAGGTCCACTGTGACTGAATTGAAGTCACCTCATGCAAACATCGTTCTATCTTTTCTGGGCCCCAGGGTGGCAGCAGGGTTTGAGGACGCACTTCCAAAAAAGGAGAACGGCCTTAGAGGGCTCCAGGTACCTGAGGGGTGGGGGTGGAAAAACAGCCTAGATAGAATCTAGATTAAAACCCCAAAGAAGCTTAAACAGAGCAGAAAAAAAAAATTCCTAATACCCCTTCAAGAGATTAAATGTCATGATTTTTCTTCTCTTTTATGCAAACAGCTCTTGTATATGACACATAGGTCTCATGCCATGACTCCAGCACTCAAACCTGGGTTTGAGAGGCAGCTGTGTTTCCCTGGGTCTCCATTTCTTTATCAGTAGAATGAGAGTCAATAGAAAATGTTGTCTCTTTCCCCGACTCCCTAGAATAGAGAGGGCTTGCTGTGTGTCAGGCACTGTACTCAGCACCCGAGACAGTCTGTGTCCAGAAAAGCTAGTATAATTGCAGGGAAAACAGATTAGTGAAAACAAATAATTACTCTACCAACGAGTTTCTCAACGTATGATCAGATGGATCTCCATACCATATGGTAGAACAATGGGACTCCAATATTTGGGCATATAAGAATCTTCTGGGTCCCTTATTAAAATGCAGATTCCTTGGTCTGTGCCTACTGTGTCAGAAGCAAGGGGGCTGGGTCCCGGGAATCTGCATTTTGAACAAGCCCACAGGAAGTGCTCCGAGTGCAATGCTAGAGAACCCCTGCTCCACCTCATGAGAAGTGTCACGTCTGAGGCCATGCTGTGACTACAGGGAAGCATGACCCTTGCATAAAGGGGTTACAGAAGGCTCCCTCCAGGGGCAACATTTGGGTTGAGTCCCAAATATGTTTAACAGAACTAGTATTCAGGATGGGAGAACTCCAGGCAGAGGGAAAAAGCAAACGTTCAGAAGCATGAGAATTATGGCAGGCAGGCTCTGAGAGAGCAGAGAAGAGAATGATCGAATCAAGACATTGCACATCTGTAGAAAGAGTGGCAGGATCTGAGGCTTGAGCTGGCTGGGAAGGGTCAAGGAAGCAAGGGTTAAAAATATGAAAGTTCCAATGGGTCTTTCTCTGATTTGCATTTTCTTTTAATATTGCAGGGGAGAAAGAGTAATTTTTCCTCTACCCTTCTAGGTTCTTGGCTGAGAAACCCCTGTGATTAAAAACAGATTCACAGGAGAAAAAAAACAACACGGAAATGAAATACCATCCATAGCACCTGACACACCGCCCCAAATGGCCCCAGCCACCTCCTTAAATATCTCCAGCTGAAGACAAAGATTGGGTGGGGCCAGTATGAGAGGTGATCAGGCAAAAAACAGTAAATAGCCGAGACCGGTTTGGCTCAATGGATAGAGCATCGGCTTGGGGACTGAAGGGACCCAGGTTCGATTCCGGTCAAGGGCATGTACCTTGGCTGCGAGCATATCCCCAGTAGGGGGTGTGCAAGAGGCAGCTGATCGATGACTCTCTCTCATCGATGTTTCTAGCTCTCTCTCTCCCTTCCTCTCTGTACAAAATCAATAAAATATATTAAAAAACAAACAAACAAACAAAAAAAAAACAGTAAACAAGGATAATCCCTGCTGCCTCCATTGATAAGTTTTCAGAAATTTAGTCATTGTTCTCTTCCTGGTACAGAGAGAAAGATACCCTTACAAATGGAGATTTCCCTTAGGAATGTGAATGTCTCTTTCAATATGGGTAACTTCTACTCAGTTTTCAGGGCTTATCCTATGTCTGCTCTCTCTTAAAAATAATCAGCCCAAAATAAGCTTGTGCCAAAGGGGCGCATTTTGGGGTAGCAAAGTCTGCTCTCTATCAATATCACTTCTCTGAAACTTAGGTTTCCTGCCATTGCCCTGGCCCAAGTGTGCACCCAACACTGCTGTTGAAACAGCACAGACACCGAGGGCCTGGAGCTAGGACATGTAATGCCACTGACAGGAAGGAGAATTGAATGCATCCCGAAATCTGTCAGCACAAGAGTCGTTCCTTGAGCGTCTCTCAAAAACCTGGGCAGAGTGATTTTTCTGGCCAGAGACACTGTGCAGTGGCAGCCATGGTCCAAAAGCTGCCTTATTTCACTGCCAGCCTGGAGCTGCTGGGATTCCCCAAGGACTTCCCTCCCGGAGCCGGAACATCAACTGCCCCTGAGCCAAACTCCCCTACTCCCCACCCCAGACCTGGCATTTCCATTGCTGAAGTTTTCCCAATAACCGCATGCAGTGAGGACAAGGGCAAACACCCACACCAGGAAATGTTCTCTTTTTTCTTTCTATGCCAATAGGGGCAATTTGCTTTTAAAACAGACACCCAAGGTGTGATTGATAGGAAATCACTACCCATCATTTCCAGCTCCATAGAAAATGTCCTTCAGTCAAACTTAACGAAGGCTTTTATTTCCCATGTTTGCTCCCCGATGAACTGGGGCCTGTCAGCTACCCATTCCAGAAATAGCAGCGAGCCTGGGCATCCTGCAGTACCTATCATAGAGCAATTCCTCCGGCCTCACAGATCAAATTCCCACATCTCTTTCTTCTCTCTTCATAAAATGATACCCCTCCCGGAGTCTCATGTCTGACCCTATTCCAGTTCCAGTTAGAACAAAGAGTAAGGGCCTGATTTCCTGCTTTTCCTTCTCCAGACCTCCTCTATCCACCTCCTCCATCTGGCAACACCCTATAACCCCAGCTTCCGAAGGGAATAGAGTAATTTTTTAAGGTTCCAACATTTCCCCTCACACTCGCAGCTTATAGGATTTTTTAGGAGCCTGCTTAGAGCTGGCAGATAGTGTCACACAGACAGTGTGCAGATGTGCACGTTCAAGAGCAGGACTAAGCCGCCAGGCGTCGCGTGAAGGGCGAGGGCTTTGGAATCAGAATGAGTGGGATTGACGTTCTGGCTCTCCCTGATACTCGCTGGGTCACCTTGACCAACATACTTCCCATATGAAACCCCAGGTTTCTCACTTGTCACATGAAGACAATGTGAGCATCTGTCCAGTTTTAGGGTGAGGAGTAAATGAAGTAATTGTGGCAGGCACTGCTGGTTGTCGTACTCAGTTTTACTGTGCCGTGGCAACTTCTGAGTTAGAGGCTGGAGGAGCTTAATACCCACTGGTCCAGACTCCTCTGGCCGGGTATCGCAGTTCTGGGCAGTAGGCTGCAAGCAGAAGTCTGACAGGGATTCTGGAAACATTTCTGCCTGAAACTGATCCTCCACTCCTATTCCCCTCCATTCTTTTCTTCCTGATTTGAACAAAAATACAATGTCTGGAACTGCAGGGGTCATTTTGTGACCAAGAGAATCAGAGTCATTCGCCCTGACTTAAGGACATTGAACCAATAGTGAAACCATCAAATTCCAGATTTCACTTTATGTGAGAAAAATATAAAAAGCCTCTTTATTTCAACCACTGCAAGCTGATCTTTCTGTTTCTTGTGACCAAATGCATTCCTGATCCATGTAAGTGATGTTTATGAAATGCTTCTATAGTCACTGGAATTCAATAATTATCAGTTCTGTTCTACTCCTCTTTCTCCTATGTCTTTTCCTCAAAATGTGAAGTCCTAATCTATACTCTTAGATTATTCATATTCAGGGTGGGATCTGGGCCCAGAATACAGATCCATGCTGGTTTTCTCTCTGATATGTTTCTTCCTCCCACACCTGCCTACATGTTGCTGTCAGAATCCCAGTCAATGCCCATCAAGTCAGGTGTCATACTTACTCTATCCCCAAACCTCTAATCTTCATTCCTGCCTTCCGCATTCTCTTCCCCTTCCTTCTTTCAGCCAGAATCTTCTCCACAACATCTCACTTGGCTAACCTTTTTGATGTGGTCACTAGCAGCCAGAAGAGA
The DNA here is from genome assembly GCF_964339955.1 of Pipistrellus hanaki. Taxonomy (NCBI): domain Eukaryota; kingdom Metazoa; phylum Chordata; class Mammalia; order Chiroptera; family Vespertilionidae; genus Pipistrellus; species Pipistrellus hanaki. The sequence continues at coordinate 32,181,781 of NC_140511.1, forward strand.
AAGAAGAGAGAAACAGAATTGCCACGTTTGGCAATGGCAATGGGCAGACAGGAAAACATAACTACTCAAGGGAGCCCTTGGAAAGGAGGGCTACAGAGTTTGAATAATCAATAACAAAAGACAAAGTTCAGGATAGGTGCAGAGCAACCATCCGGACTTGACTTTGGTGTGGTAGTCTGGCAGTCATGAAAAGGAGAGAACTGGAGAACAAGGTGACCCAGTGCCTTCCCACAGGTGGTGAGAAGGGGCATCTGAGGAGTCCTAGAGGCCAGGGAGCAGAGTGCAGGTGGGGGCCCCCAAACCCCACAAGGTTCCTGGACAAAGAAATAGGAAATGGGATTACCGAGGCTTTGAAAGACTTTTAAGTCCTGCCACGACCCCTCAGCACAGAAGAGGTGGTGGGTTACCAGATGGTTAACCAAATGAACAAAGAAAGATGACAGGAGAGGCCACATTGCCCTTCAGGTAGAATGCCTGGGGGATGTCAGCAGATGCCTTACAGCCAGTCTCTGCTCTTCTTGGTGGAATTGTGACACCTACTGGTTTATAATGGAAAAGACCCAGACTTCAAAATTTGGTTAAAAATTGGCCAGTGCTAGTGCAGTACCAATGGCTCCCAGTGGGTAGGTTTTTGCTAGTGAGATATCATGTGTCTTTGAGATCCTATGGCCACATGTGGACTAAGCTTCCTGCAACCATAGTTGTTTCTAGTCCTGGACGGATAATGGGAGTAACTAGGAAGTGAGCTGCTGTGATAGAAAGGTGTCTCAGAGGTGGACTGAGCACAGAGACTGGGTTTTAGGTTCTGCCTTTTTGGGGACTAGGAACATTAAGAAAATCACCACTTCTGTTTTTCATTATCTTTGCTCTACCTATCTTACAGTTGTATGTGTAAGGTACCAAATGCGATATGCTTTTGGAAGTCACAAATGTGTTTTAGAGTTTTTCAAGCACTGCTTGAACACCTACCATGTGCTAACTACCACAGCACATATGCATACACACACATACATGCATAGTGGTGTGCACATGAATGCACATAATACTGGTGACATAAAAAAATGAGTCAATTTCAGTTCTAGTCCTGGAGGAGAGACATACATGTAAACTAAAGAACCCTGTTCTCTTTGCCTTAAATCCTTCTCCCTCAGCTTGTCTTTCAAGCCTCAGCTCAATTGTCACCTCCTCTGGGATGCCTTCCTTCCACGCTCACTGAAATCAAGCTAGGCTATTTGTGACCCTCGCTGAGCATGCCCTATCATTTTTCAGGAGCATAAGGCCTAAAGTCAAGTGGCCATACGTTCAAATCCTAGCCTCCCCTTAGGGGGTGTCACATAGCATCACCAAGCCTTGACATCCTCTTCAGTAAAATGGGGGTTATCGCACCTACTTCCTAGGGTTGTCTAAACACCACACCTACTTCCTAGGGTTTTATAAACATTAACTAAAATGGAAAGACATTTAAAGGAGTGCCTGACAAATAAATATGCAAGAAATAACAGTTTTTAGTATTTTTTTGACATTTTTAATTAATATTGTCCCTCTCACCTAGAAGGCAGAGGCCCTATTGTCCTAGGCAGGGGTCCTCAAACTTTTTAAAGTGGGGGCCAGATCACGGTCCCTCAGAGAGCTGGAGGGCCGGACTATATGAACTACTAATTCCTACTGTAACACCTCGGCTGCGCTCACTGCCCAAAAAACCTGGCGGGCCGGATCAGACTCCTCTGCGGGCAGCATGTGGCCCGCGGGCCGTAGTTTGAAGACCCCTGTTAGAGCTAAACAGACACACCTGGCCCAGAGAAGCCAGAGGAGGATCCAGCAGAGGGCAGAGCCATTGCAGGTCTGGTCACTACCTCCTGCCGACCAGGTGAGCCCGCAAGTAAGCAACAATGGGTGTGAACACCTGCAGCTGACTTGCATTTTGAAAATCTTCCCTGGAATCTCTGTTGGGGCTTTCTCTAATCAGAAACATAAAGAGGGAATTCTGGGAAATGGAGTAGAGCCAGCCAAGTTGCCATATAGCAAAGCCACCACAGATCCTATTCAAACAACAGTAGTTAGTAGGCACAGTCGTCATCCAAATTTTAGCAGAAGCATAAACTGAGACTGTCTCAGAAACTCATGCTTTGAGCAGACAGACACAGGCCTGCTCCATGCCAAAGCCTGCACTGTGAGTCGTCACAGCATTCTTTGCTTCCACTTCTGGAAAGTTCCAAATGGTGGCAGACGATAAAACAGCTTGAACCTTTCAGCCCCCAATTTGACCACATTGTGGGCACAGGTCCAAGGAGCTATGAGCTTTCCAGGTGCCTAAGTAAGAAGTGTGAGACCTGACAAAGGAAATATACAAAGAAAAGTTAATGTTCAAGCTAATGTGCGTTAACTAGTAATTAAAATTATGTGTTGACACATCTTTGACTTATCTACAACTTTTCACAAAATTTAAAATCAGCAAGATTTAGATGGATAAATGTGTTTGATATGTTAGATGAAAGTGCCAAAACTAAAGAGTGGTCCAGGGCCTATAATTTCCTCTAGACAAAGGAAAGGGGGGAGGGAGGGATGATGTTGCTAAAATCTAATTTGGAGCAGACAGTACAGTCCTGTCTTCTGCAATTTGGAATTGCAGGTATAGAGAGAAAAGGGGGGGTGGGGGGATATCACATTATCTTCACTAGGTTCTATAGAAAATTGAAGCAAAAATGGGTAGCCTTGGTCTTGGCACAGTGCCCACCATGCTGATGTGTTGGGAGCATTTTAAACATATCACTGCAGGTGGCTGAATGAGAACAGAACCCAGAAACGGCCTGATTAAATTTAGCAGCAGATTGAATTGCGCTCACCGAGATGTTTGCCTCTGCCTTTTCCCTTCATCCTCTCAGCTCAGGCTGCAGGATGCCTAATCATGGAAGGCAGCCTTCTAGCAAATTCAATTAGCCAGAGAGAGACTCGCATGGGTTAATGGATAAAAGAAATGGAAAGAGACAGAACTTCTTCACAGAGATGGCCATGACCAGAGTGGAGGGGTGGGGTGGGAGGGTGGGGTGGGGGAGGGATTCAGCATAAAGCTCATCCTTCTGGGGGAGGGGGAGCAGATATTCCCACAGGTGTAGCAGCTTCCCCACCCCAGGGCGGAGGGAGAGGGGGATAGTTAGCTGAGACGGAACCGGACACTTACGGTTGGGTTCCTGCCTCTGCAGGACTTCACCTCCATGAGCATGCATAAGCTCTGGTGTCCTAATCTTTGTGGCTATACAGCACTTGATCTGAATACTTGAAATACTCACCCATGGTGGTCAGGGAGAGTGGCTGGGGACTGAGCACTTAGCAAGTGGAGGCATTGTGCTAAGCCAGTCTCCCCTCTGCGTTTACAGCACTGGCTCTTAACCACTATGAAACACTGACCTCCCGTAAGCAGGACTGTCACCTTCCACCACCACCACCACCACCACCTACCAGGTGCCCATTGCTTCCCCAAGATGAGGGCATGACTGCGTTTTAACTCCCACATCAAGGAGGACATTGGTACTGCCCTCCTCCCTTCCAGATGCCCATATTCTAAGCCATAATGATGTGCGCCTATTTGACCTGTCTCTGGGGTATGCCCATCTCATTCCTCTTGCCTTATCCAACAGGACTGCTGTCTCTTCTCTTGTGAACTCAGACAGGCTTACTTGTACATCTCAAATTGAACTTAATTGAAACATATTGAGAGAGAGCATTGGTTGTTAAGTGAGTTCTTTGGAGCTGTATGAGTTTGAATTCCTGCTTTATTATTTATGGTCTCAAATGTATGGTTTTTAGCAAGTATTTAAAATCCCTGTTACCTTCAGTTTTCTCATCTTTAAAATAGACATCATAATAGTACCTACTTCACGCAGGATGTTGTAAGGAATAACAATATATGTAAAATGCTTAGTATAACTTGTACCACATAGTCCGCACTTAACATTAGCACTTTCTATTGTGACTGGATGCTAAAACATGTGCTGGTCAATGAATCAGACATTATCCCCAACTCTTAGTAGGCTGCAGTTTGGTGGCAGGAGCAGATAATAAAATGTCACCTTAATACAATAGGAGTACTAGAAATCCAGATACCCAGTGGTTCACAACCTTCCGTCTGATCCCAAACTCCTGAGGAATAAGAGGAGTTCCCACAGGAGCAGTGGCTCACTACAGCACTGGCTGAGTACCATGATGGAAGAAAAAGGAGGCCACCATATTTCACATTTCTCACTTTCCAACTTGTCCAAAGACCTGAGTGACTGATGACACGATATACATGAGAGCCCATAACTCTTTCTTTTAAAATACATTTTATTGATTTTTTACAGAGAAGAAGAGAGAGATAGAGAGTTAGAAATATCGATGAGAGAGAATCATCGATCAGCTGCCTCTTGCACACCCCCCACTGGGGATGTGCCCACAACCAAGGTACATGCCCTTGAACAGAATGGAACCTGGGACCTTTCAGTCCAGGCCGACACTCTATCTACTGAGCCAAACCGGTTCTGACACCCATCACTCTTTCAACAAATCTTTGTTAAAAGAAAATGTGCGAGATCCTGTCTTAGGCTCTGCACAGTGCTCACAGCCTAGCCAGAGAGAACATCAAATAAAAAAATTGCAAGAATGCTGTGCATCAGAAAGTAGAGACATTGGGCCGATCAGTTAAAATTTCCTGAAGGACATGAGACAATGTGGCATAAGAGTTAGTTCAGAGAAGAGCGGGAAGAAACTTAAAAGCACGTTTGTCAAAATAAGAAGACCTCACCCCAAATTATGACCCATATTATTCTTAAAACAAATCTATAAGCAGATGCAAACAAAATCCCTTAAGATGTGGATTGAGAAAAGAATTCTCGCTTTTTCTTAATAATTTGAAAAATTACCTCATGAATAAAACTAAGTTAAAATCTTAAAGCACACAATTTAATTTATAGCCTTTAATATAAAAATGGAAAGGAGTAAATGCTTACAATAGTTAAGAACACAGCTATAAAAACAGTTAAGAGTAATTTGAAGCATCAGTAAGAATATAAAGCATACATGTAGGTAGACAAACACTATTATCTTCTATCTCTTCCTCTCTGCACCTAGAATTTCTCTTACAGATGACAGTAAACACTCTTTTCTCATAAATTACCAAATTAAAAGCCATTATACATGCACCCTTGATATAATGAACCAATAAACTAATTAAATAAAACTGCCACCTTGCTTTTCCTCCCAAGTCTAACCTTGAGCAGCCACTGCCATTTAGATTCCAGTTGTGTCTTCCTGGCTGTCTCTACTGTCTCCTAAGAAATACCATCTGGGGTGGTTACATCCTCCCTCCCCGTCTGGGAGATTAATGGACCCATCACAGCACAGGTCAGAGGCAGCCTGGCGAGAGGCTTCTCCCAGTCCTGAAGTTACTTAGAAAGGGAGTGAGAAAGAATTTAAACAGAAAACTTACTAATACATTTGCATCAGACAAAAGTGGGAACTGAATACAGAAAGAAGCAATATTGATATCAGGCATCAAAGAGTTTCTCTTATACCATGAGGACAGGTGACAAGGTGCCCAGGAAAATGACAGCACCTCGCCATCAATATGGACTGACTGGCATTTAAGAAGATGAAGGCCATGAATTGGTATCAGGGCCAAGTGTCAGTGGAAGCAGTCAAGGTGGTAGGGGTTTTAGATTCAGGCAGACCTGAAACTGAAACCTTGCTTTACTATTTAGAAGGGTATCCTTGTATAGTAACCTCTCTGAGCCTGGTTTCTAAATCTAAAAAGAGGAGAAGAATAATGTCAAACGCATAGGGTGTTGGTGAGGATTAAAAATGATTTATTTAAGTCAATATATGTTGAATCAAAAATCCCAACTCAAACTACTTTAAGCAAATAATAATAATAATCAAATTATGCACCATCGGACTAGAAGTCCAAGGGAAGAATAGGGACTCAGGCAACAGTATCAAGACTGTGTTGACCCCATTCTGGCCGATTGCAGACGGCTTTTCTCCATGCAGCAGGGAGAGGAGAGGAAGAGAAATGGCCACAGGCCAATAATCTACGGGCAGAAAGTGAGCCCTGCCTCTACATATGATGCCACAAAAGCACTTTGATTGGTCCAGCTGGATCCCATGCTCATCCAAGTAACAGGCACTGTGGCCAGGGCCATGTGGTACTAGGATGAGCTAGGCCAGGTCTCAAGCACACCCTGAAGGTAGGAAATGGCATTCCTGGATTCTAATTAGCCCAAATCATGAAGATGATTTGGTCTTTCCTCATTTGAAAGGTAGAACTGTCCTTACACTGAGATAAAAAGAATTCAGTACTGCCCCGCCAAAGTGGCTCAGTGGTTGAGCATTAACCCATGAACTAGAATTCCTGAACAGGGTACATGCCCCAGGCACAGGCTCAATCCTTGGGGCCATGCAAAAAGCAGTTGATCAATGCTTCTCTCTCTCTCTCTCTTTCCCTCTCTCTCTCTCTCTCTCTCTCTCTCTCTCTCTCTCTCTCTCTCTCCCTCCCTCCCTCCCTCTTTTTTTTCCCTTTCCCTCTTCTCTAAAATCAACAGAGGAATCCAGTACTGAGAAATAATATCCCCTTGGCACTTCAAACTGCTTAATAAATGTGAAGACATTACTCTGTCTGGATTTCCATTGTCAAATAATCACTACCCAGGAACCAAACAGACCAAAAGGTAGATGCCTTTTATTTGCACTATTCTTTTATGTATATATTTATTATCATTCATTTACTCATTCATCGTTTATTGAGCATTTACTATGTGCCAGATATTGTGCTAGTCATTCTATGTCCATTACCTTAGTCTTCACAATAACTTTACAAGATACTATTATTAACCCCATTGCAGAGATGGGGGGTGTGGGGGAAGGAGGCTAAGTAATTTGCCTAATATTTCACACATGTGGACTTGAGCACAGGTAAAGCCAAAGGCCATGTCCTTAAACAATAGGCAACAGTTGGTAGAGGTTATGAGCAAAACAGGGCATAGGAAAATAGTGATTCATTTTATCCAGAGGAAGTCTTCAAGGGTGTTAGAATTTGCCCAGTGGGGAATATGGCAAGGGCCTGAGGCAGAGGAAAGATGTGTGGGAAGAAGATAAGCAAATGCTATTGTTCAATGCTTCAAGTCAAAAACCATTGAATCTTCCTAACACACTACTGAAGGGGATAGTTTGAATTAGTGGAAGGTCTGAACTATGTTCATTCATAAACAAAATTAAGTGCTGTTTTATTATATTTAGTATGCTTACATCACAAAATTCTTCCCCACCCCCTCTCAGACACACACACACACACACACACACACAAAAAAAAAAAAATTGTCAAAAATTCTGCCTGTCTATCTCTAAAGCAAACCATTTTTGACCTTGTTGACATTAGTGGACAGACCCCAATCTTTCCTTAATTACTTTATTAGGATTATACAACATTTGTCTTTGAATTCTCTCAACCACCTTTCCCAGCCTAATTATTCAAAGGTTACTGCTACATCTGTTAATATGCCAATGAAGATCAACATAAGATATCACCCATTTCAGATAACAAATGAAGTTTAGTTTTCATTAAAGTAGTTTTTAAATTAAAGGTGACAATTATTGCCTTGGGAGAGGGGAATCAGATTAAAGGTTTAAATAATCCTGGGAAGTAAAGTAGAAAGACTGAATTTCCTCTTTCCCATGATAAATTGCTTCTACTCCCTGTCCCCCCCTCCCCCAATCCCCACCCCAGAACAACACCTCAGTACACAGTACCACCATCCCCTCAGTTGACCAAGTCAGAAACTCAGGCCACATCATACTCCCCTCACACCCCTTTCCTTCAGGCAATCCCCATGCTCTGTGAATTCTGCCTCCTTAATCTTTTTGGCCCCACCCCTCTTCACCATTCCCTGTATCACTTCCTCAATCCAGGATTCATGGCCTCCCTCCTCCCTGCTATGGTCTTGCTGACTCTTGGAGTGAGCTTGCTCAACCCAATGCTGCCAAGTGTCCCTCATCACTGGCAAGAGTCATTGGTCCAAGCAAGGTTAACCACAGTCCTTCCTCGAACGTGACAGACGCTGAAAAATCAAAACACCTTCTCATGTCTTCTGCCGTGTGGGAAAGGCAGTTTGCAATAGGAGAGGCTAAGGCCAACAGTCAAAAGAAGCAGAAATGAGCAGATGAGCAATGGAGAATATTGGCAATGTCAAATCCTTGGACTTCGTCCCTAATCTGGTTCTTTACAGTTACCCTGATAGGTTTATCAACTACAGAAGACAGTAAATTATATTTTTTTCTTAAAAAAAAAAAAAACACCCACAATGTTAATTGTGTCCATCCCTAGACTGTCACTAAATCCCCTTACTTTGAGGGTGAAGTCCAAGCTTATAAAATGAACCCCTAATAGCATGCCTTCTATTGCCTACCTCCAGTCTTACCTCCCCATGCCCCTTGCCACATTGAAAGTTCCAAGCCGCATCCACACCAAGCTGCGTCTTGCTTTTGTTGCTATCACTGCTACAATTCATGTCCTTGCTGGTGATGCACTGACTCCACCATACTTCCTTTTGGTGCCAGACCTGTGCCCTCCACATAACCACGCTTGCCTGCTGAGCTAAGTTACACCAGCCCTTCAAAAGGCTCCTACCCGAGCAAACCCCATTGCCCATGCACCCTTCGCCTCTAAGTACAGCTTCACTGGAGCAAGATAAACACACTGCCTGGTCAGTCTGCTTACCTCCCTGCCTTCTCTCTTCAACGGAAGCCGGGAAGGACTGCTGCTTCCTTTTCCATAACCAACACAGTTTTGGTTCCTGCTATAAACTGGCCCACATACACAGAGGGTGGGAAAAGACTGGGGGGAAAAAAGGCGGATTACACTAGACTGGTTGGTGGCAGGTTTAATATGTAAGGGAACTGACCCATGAGGCTTGTTTCAGCGGCTGGAAGACAGTGGACCTTCACACCTGCTTGCCAGATTCTTGAAAGTTTATACAAAGGCTTTAACTGGTTTGGTCGCATATTCCATGCAGATGGTCTCAGAGGCACCAGATTCAAGCCTATGCACACATGGTGCTCGTTTCCCTAATCTAAGCTGGGGGCAGCCTTCTTTTTCTCCGCCCTCCCCGGGATGCCACCTTTTAGCTCCCAATCAGGCTTTGCCACAAGCCCTTGGACCTTAGTCTGCAGCAGTTTTTGCCTTCCCCGCTTTGCAAAACAGCAGCTAAGGTCTCCAGCTTCTACCCTGCTCCCCACCTCGTGTGCCAGCCCTGAAGCCAGCAGAGAAGTGGACACCGCACATCCTTCCCTAACCTCAGCTCTTGCTTTCTGACTCAAGCTTCGGCCTCCAGGTGGGCATCTGTGGCCAAGGTGGCCGGCGGAATTCCCCACTGCAGAGGCCAGCCCAGTGCGGCAGCCACTGGCCTCCCTTCTTTGCCACCATGCTCCGTGCACAGTTCCTCCATGAGACACATTGCACCCGCTGGCACCTTCAGGGCACCTGCATCCACAGGCAGTGGTCACACACATCTAACATACAAGCCACCCCTCCCTACAAAGAGGCCAATAGCCAACCCAGGCTTTCCCCAGGAAGGCCTTTCCCAAGTCCCATTTCTCCTGCGCCTGCAACAATTTTCATTTCACAGACGGGACCCAGTACTAGGAGACTCGAGGAGAGACTGTAGAGAGAGGCAGGCCGCCCCAGATTGGCAGGTGGCAGATTTAACACACAAGGGAACTTACATAGGAGGCTTGTCCTTGGTGACTGCAACACGCCGTCTCCACCCTCAGCCCTCTGACGCTTAGGAGTTTATATAGAGGCCTTAACTGGATTCAGTCACGCAGTCACTCCAGATGGTCCCAATAACACATTACTGTCTCAAGGCCACATCCTTAAAACGGCTCCAGCTGTGGGAATGGTGGACCAAACATACATTTCAAAAACAGGGGAAGTGGTGAGGAACCTCTCTTGCCTGGGTTCAACTGGTGGGTCCATAATGTCCTCCAACACAGAGCACTTGCTACATAGCCAGTAGTCAGCAGTGGTTGCTGAATGAATGAATGAATGAATGAATACACTGAGATACTTCAGCTCCAAGATCTTGGAAATTATATTCTACCACCTTGTTTTAGAAAATCTACTCACTTGTGCTAGGCAGGAATGTCCCCCCCACTGAACCGAACTCTGCAATATATACATATTCAACTCACGGGTTAGATTTTCTTGTGATTGAGCTGATTCTCTTAAACAGTTTAACATTAGCTTTTAATTACATCCTGCCATGCAACTAGTGCTTGAATAAATGTAAGGAAACCCCCCTCTGCATATCAACAGAGGTGAATTCAATTCAGTGGTTCTTTTCAATTAAGCATGTTTGTGCTCCAATGGTCACATGGCTCCGGGAGATGTCACTTCCACGAACTTGCCAAGGGGAGAATGCTGGCTATTACTTGAATACCTTGAAGGGCTTCCTGTTTCAAGATGGGTTAGTTGGTGTTTTTTTTGTTGTTGTTGTTGTTGTTTTTTGAGTGTTTTTATAAAGTATCTCCAAAGGCAAACTAGTCCCTGGCACTTCCTCAAAGGTCCTCTGCATTATTTCATCCCCCTTGTGCAAAGTGAAGGTGACCAGACGTCCCTCTTTTGGCGGGACAGTCCCGATTTCTAACAATTTGTCCCGCGTCCTGCAGCATTTTAAAAAAGTCCTGATCAGCTGGGACTGGTTTGGCTCAGTGGTTAGAGCGTCGGCCTGAGGACTGAAGGGTCCCGGGTTCGATTCCGGTCAAGGACATGTACCTTGGTTGTGGGCACATCCCCAGTGGGGGGTGTGCAGGAGGCAGCTGGTTGATGTTTCTCTCTCATCGACGTTTCTAACTTTCTGATCCTCTCAATTCCCCTCTGTGTAAAATCAATAAAATATATATATTTTTTAAATAAAAATTTAAAAAGTCCTGAACAGTCCCGATTTTTAACAATTTGTCCCGCCAAAAGCGGGACGTCTGGTCACCTTACCCAAAGCAGTAGTCATGGGGGCTGAGGGCTTTTCTCATGCTGCTTCCCCTCACCTCCCATGCGGCATGTACCTGCCCCCCGCCCCTTCCCCGCCAATTGAAATGTGTCCTCCTTTCAAAGCTCACTCCAGAAATCCCCTCTTTGCCTGCCCAGATTTAGCTGACATTGGTCTGGAGTCCAGACTCTGGACCAATCAAATCCTCACTGTGGTGCCTCAAAGCATAATTTTTGTCTCATGGCCCTCAAAGAAATAAATAGAGCCTCATTATGTATCTCCTTGAATGACACCAGAAAGAGCGCTGGACTCAAAGTCAAAGAAACCTGTAGAAGAACCCTATCCTTCTCAAAAGTTCTGCAAGTTACAGCATCATGTTGGACCTTAGTTTCTGCACCTATAAAAGGGAGAGGATCTTGCCTACTTACAGGTAGTCAAGAGGATTCGGGGTCTAACACAGGTGCAAGTTCATCACCTGATAATTGGCACTGGGTTCAATCCTGTTCAAATCACTTCTTACAGTCATGATATGTGGGATGGAAAAGCCCATCTGATTGTCACACTTCAGAGGGCATCTGATAGACACACTGGATTCTCCCTTGACCAGATTCCTTCACCCAGGGGTTTTTTATCAGCCTGCATATCCAACTCAATGAGCAGTACAAGTTCTGGGCCCTGCTGGGTCACACTCTTCGAGGTTAGAGCTGTAAAACGCAAACATGTATTAGTTGCTCACCAGTAGCTACTGATGCTGATAAGTAGCCTGTATTGAGAACATTCAAACCACTGAAACAGAAGCTCCTCTTCAGCTGAACAGATAACCAGACAGGAGGAGGTTCCAGAACCACACATTCCTGGCCCACTGGAATGGAGATGCAAGCAATCAGGGAAATAATTGGCTGGAGAAGGGGAAGCTCCCCAAGCTGCAGGCAGCTGGCCAATCAGCTCCTCCAGGTGCAAGGAAGAAAGAAGGAAAGCTCTGGCCTTTCTGATGAAAAGCAATCACCTCAGCAGGAGCGTGATCAAACAGACAAGAGTGTTTGGTGCACGCACCCGAGAGCTGGCTCTATGCTACGCCCACAGCATCTGCTTAGAAAGGGGGCAGGTGAGGTATTGCAGAAAGGCTCCCACAGCCTTGCTTGCTTCCACCTGCAGAGCCCCACTATGTGCTCTGTGCCCAGCCACGAACAGCTACCTCTTTGGATCTTCACTGCAGCCCCATTTTACAGAGGAGGAAACTGAGGCACAGCAAGCCTAACTGACTTGGGCTAGGTGCCAACAGAGGTCTGCCTGTCTCCAAACTCTGTCCTTGAGAGTTTGGGGACTACATGTTGTTATTTCAAATCCATGAGCCTCCATTTGCTTATGTAAAGTATTGGAAATGTTACTGTTGTGAAGAGTGAGAAAAGAGATTAGGAAGGACACAGAGCCATCAGGAAATGGCAGCTGGCACTGTTGGTTAATGTTGTTCAAGGATCCCTCTGAAGCCCCAGGACAGCTGAATGGGGTCCCAGGAGTAGGTGCGTGAGCATTAGCTGAGGAGATTTGAAAGCCGAATTAAACTCTAAAATCATGACCTGTTTGAGATTAATTGTATATTTACTGACAGCACACTTTGTCGTATTCTTCTTTGTCTTTTCTAGTAACTTTTGGAATGTGATCAGAAATGTGTTCTTAAGTGGAAAAGGCCCTCAAATAAGAAAGAAGACAGTTTTTTAAAGTTGAAAAGGTAGGTCATGTTGTGACCTGTGGCATGAGGGTGTCAGAGGCCCCTTGGTGAATGCTATCATCAGCCCCACTCTTCAGATGAGGAAAGGGAAGCGAAGAGCTGCAAAGAGAGTGCCCTGGGCCACACCTGAAGTGGGGGACAGAGCTGAGGTTGGAACCCAGAGTTCTATTTCTGGAGCCCAGTGCCTTAGTCACTCTGTCCTTCTGCTCTGAGAAGACAGCTCAGCAGAATAAATTTCGAACTTGGAAGAAAATCTAGACATTTAGAGAGTCAAACACACATACTTTATTGATGACAAATATGAGACACAGAGCAATTCCCAACATCCCGAAGTGGTGAAAAGAGCTTAGACTTTTATGTCAGACCCCAGTGGGGTGAGAATTCCAGCTGTCACTTGATTGCTGTGTGGCCTTGGGCATATCACTGAGCCTCTCTGAGCAACAATTTGTTATTTAAATGAATATTTTCCCCTTAGAATCCGGGAAAGGGGGAATGTCCTTTTTTAAGTCCATTGCCAGACTAAGAGATGTTGTACCTAAACACCCAACAAGAGTATCACAAAGCAGGTGCTCAATAAGTGGTAAAATTACTACTTTTAATAATCTGCTTAATGCCTCTGTCTCTTTGTGCGCGTTTACTATCACCCTACACTTCTGGCATACTCCTCCTCATCTTTAAGACAGCAGCTCAGGGACCAGACCCCCTGGGGACATGTTCTGGCTCTCTGCAGCTCTCCTGCTTCCTGGAGGTTCTCATTCCTTCCTTGGAACCACGAAGGCATCTGGAAGGAGCCGCAAGGCTCAAAAAGAGATAGGGACACATGACTCTAAGGCCAAGTTTTTTTCCAAAGTAAAAAAGGAAAAAGGAAAAAGAGATTGTGAGCAAATGTGCAACCATTCCTTCAGCATGTATTGAGCATCTGCCACATGCCAGACATTGTTCTGGGCACTGAGGAGATGATGTTGGATACTGTGTGGTCCTTGTCCTGGGACAGTTACAGGCTGGTAGAAGAGAAAGGTAATCTGGGGGATATGTGTGAATCACACTGTGGGCAGAGGACCTGAGGCAGAACTCTGGAACTACACTTTGGAAGACCAGCAAGAGTTTGTGCCATGAAAAGGTAGACAGGAAGGGAAGAAACTGCGGGTATATCAGAGTGGCTCCCACAAGTGTGGGTGCAGAAAATCAGGCACCCTCGCCTCTATCCTAAAAGCCCTCTGAAGGAATAAGCAGTAATGGGGGTGAGATTTACTTTCTAGATAAGTGCCAAGCCACAACCCTCTCCTACACTCCCCCCCTCCCCCATCACCATGGATCATTCTTTAATGATAACATTAAGACAACATTTCTGCCAACGCCCATTTTGAAATTTCTGTTACTTTCAGCCTCTCCGATGTTGATGAGTTCTCAGTCTTGACTTCCAGAGTAGAGATTAATGTAGTCCAACCCCAGGGTTTCAATTACACAAAGAAATGTGATAAAGTGGTAATGAAAGCTGGTAAAACTTGTTTTTGTGAGAAGGAACTATTAGGACATTTGGCAGAACACATTGTGTCATCCTGTGCTATTATCAGAGGGAGAAAGCCCAGTGCCCGCCCTTTAGGCCTTTCCCACCACTGTTTCGGGGAGGAGTTTGCAATCAATCAAAGAGATAGTGCTTAAATTTGGATGGCCTGTCTATGTCTGTCTCTCTCTCTCCCCACCCCGTGAATAAGAAAGATTCTTTTCTTGACAGGGCCATATATTAAGGGCAAGCTTTCAACACTCCTTCCTGTGATAAGCAGCCAGAGACAGTTTTGAGCCAGTCTGGGATCAAGATAGCCTGCCTTTTCAAAGCTCAGCACAAAGACTTCCATCAACAAAGCTATTTATCTAAGAGAAGAGGAATTCTCCCAAAAGTCCCTCATCTGGATAGCATCATTTTTTAACACCTGCTTTCTTCTTTGCCTCCTTGTCTTCCTAGTTTAAAAACATTGCTACTTCTGTAGCTAAGACCAAATTATTTTGCTATAATTTGCTGGTATTTAATGATAATGCCTCATTATAAAGCTCTTTACTATTTAGAAGTAGTAATAGTAATGCCCTTTCATTACTTGGTCCCCCAAATAAATGGCCTGTTAACTAATATGTTTCTCGATTTTTCCCCCCACTGCATTTGACAATCCTGGTAACCTTGAGCATCCCTTCTCTCTTGAAACTTTTTAGTAGTTCCTCATCTTGAGTCCCAAGTCTATGTCCTACCTACCTGTTCACCAAACTAGTGTATCAGTCAGCTTTCACTAGGTAATGCTGTGGTAACAAACAATCCCATAATCGCAGTGGTTTATCACAAAAGTTAATTTGTCAATCACATTTCATGTCAGCTGCAGGTTGGCTGTAGCTCTGCTTATATATATATGTCTTCTGATTTCTTGGACCCAGACTGAAGGAGAAGGTCTGTTGGGGACTTGCCATTTTTTTTTTATTGATTTTTTTATAGAGAGGAAGGGAGAGAGATAGAGAGCTAGAAACATCGATGAGAGAGAAACATCGACCAGCTGCCTCTTGAACACCCCCTACCGGGGATGTGCCCGCAACCAACGTACATGCCCCTGACCGGAATCGAACCTGGGACCTTTCAGTCCGCAGACTGACGCTCTACCACTGAGCCAAACCAGCTTCGGCAAGGGACTTGCCATTTTTATGCAGTGCAGAAAGAAACAACGAGATCTCCTAATAATTCTGCTCGGTATAAATGAATTCTACTCACATTTTATTGCCCAAATTAAAGCACAAAGCTTAATGTCAATGGTTCACAAAAGTATAATCTTCTTACAGGAAAGAAGCAAATAATTATAACAGTAATATCTCTGCAGAGAAACTCATGGTCCTCTCCAGAGACAATACCCCATTTTTCTTTCTTTCTTTTTTTCCTTTCTCGCTCCCTTGCTTCCTTTATTCAACCCCTATGCTGTATCCTCCCCCATATTTTTCCCACCTCAGAAGCCTACCCAGCACTGTGCCTTGGCCTTCCCTGTGAAATCCAGAAGTGATTGATGCTCTAGAAGTGGAATTAATAACCCCAGCTCCTGCAAAGCAAATCATGGCAGAGTAACTTATTTACTTTATGAAGAGTTATTGGGTTGGAAGGGCAGGATAAGGGTCCTTAGAATTTTATAGATAGAAGGTTTTTTTAAAAAAATAATAATCATTTAATTTAATAATCTTAAAACAAAAATCTGAGTCCCAGAGAGACATATTTATTTGCTAGTGTTCACAAGGTTAGAGAATGATAAAGCAAAGACCATACTCAGATTTGTTTTGTTTCTTAAAAACTCAAGGCACTTTCCATCACCCAAAGACACCTAACCTCTATAGACAAACTTCAGTGAGAGCTAGGCCTTCCTTCATCGCTCATAAAATGCTGTGAAGATGAAAAACTGTGATCCAAAGATGGTGTGCTCAAGTGGAATTGCACATTGCTGAAAAAACATACCCAAAGAGTACTGATTAATGTGCCCATACCCATCCTAAAGGAGTATACTATAAGGATATTTGCTAGGTCTTATCCTAGCCAACATTTTTATTCATTACTATTATATGTCAAGAACATAGTGTTGATGTTGTGATAGTCAATGTCGTTATTCAAATATCTCCGAGCACATGATAGAGCAGCAATTTCTAATGATGTGGCTAATGATGCTATAAAACCAATTCTAGCTAATGGACAAAAGTTACATGTATTTCAGACTGGAGCGTCTAATTGCTGGTGTGAGACCTTTGTTAGTCTTCTCCCTTCTGCCATGTGGACCAGCAACTTCGAGGTGGAAGTTTCTCAGCCTGGCTCCTGGAATGAGGAGACATGGAGCAGGGTCTCAGCCAATCCATGATGGATTGTGACATAAGCAAGAAACAAGCGTTTGGATTTTATAAGCCACTAGGATTTAGGACTCATTTATCCTTCAATAAACCTATGTTGGTTATCTCTCTCAGCTTTGTTTTTATATCAATAGATTTTTCTAATATGGGGGTCAGTCAGAACAGGACTGACCCCCATATTAGCAAAATCTATTGATATAAAAACAAAGCTGAGAGAGATAACCAACATAATAATTGGCTAATTCAAGGTGAATAAAAGCATAGCAACAGGTTAAGATTAAGGGCTAACTGTGTCTAGCAAGATAGACTTTAAGAGTGCAAATGGCCCAGAGGACATGGTGCAGTGGTTGAGTGTTGACCTATGAACCAGGAGGTCATGGTTCAATTCCTGGTCAGGGCACATACCCCCGGTGCAGGCTCGATCCCGAGTGTGGGGTGTGCTGGAGGCAGCCAATTAATGATTCTCTTTCATCATTGATGTTTCTATCTCTCTCTCTTCCTTCCTCTCTGAAATGAATAAAAAAAAATTCAAAAAGAGTGCAACTGTAATTTCCTGCACTTAAGTTCCAAAAATCAATGGCAGTTCATAAGAGTTTATGACCTATAAACTCAGCAAAAATCAATATTTTATTTTGGCTGCCAAAAATGCCAAACTCATGGATAGTCTATATTCATAAAAATATAGTATCTAGCCCGAGCCAGGTTGGAGCAGCGTACATACACAGAAGTCTCCCCACTCCTCTCCCTCAAACCCACAGATAAGCTCGGCCTTTGTTGGGACAAAGATCACATTGAATTTGTCTATATGAAAATGTCAGAAAGTTGTGAATTTCTTCAGGAAAATGGACTTACCTTACTTATCTATATTTCAATATTCAGTACATACTCAGTTTTATAGAATGGAGTTCAGTCAGGAGTGTTCTAACCAGCAGTGTCCTAGAAATCCTCTGTGCTCTGCCTATTATCTCTCTCTCTCCCCCACTGCCTGGCAACCACTGATCTTTTTCCCCACTGTCTCCATATTTTTACCTTTTCCAGAATCTCATATAGTTAAAATCATAAAATTTTTAACTTTTCCAAATTGATTTCTTTCACTTAATATTATACATCTAATGTTTATACCTTTTCATGGCTTAGTAGATCATTTTTTTCATATTAAAGTAAGGTTTATTCCCCAGTAATGAGTGGGACTCATTACAGAGGTAGAGAAATCAAAATTAAAGGAGTGGGGAGAGGAGAAAGGACCCAGCTGGGCTGCCTCCACAGACAGAGATGGAGAGAGCCAGGTCATTTTTATTGAGGGGAATAATATTCCATTGTCTGGATGTACCATAGTTTATTTATCCATTCACCTACTAAAGGGCATTTTGGTTGCTTCCATATTTTGGCAATTATGAATAAAGCTGCTATACACATCTATGTGCAGCAATTTTTTGTATGGACAAAAAAAAAAAAAAAGGAGTCAACTGATTTGTATAAATACCGAGGAATATGCTTGCTGGATCATATGGTAAAACTATGTTTAATTTTGTTAAAAATTACTAAACTGTCTCCCATAGGGGCTGTTACATTTTTCATTCCTACCAGCAATGCATGAGAGTTCTTGATGCTCCACATCCTTGCCAACATTTGGTGGTTATGGGTTTCAATTTAATCTTTCTAATAGGTATGTAATGATATCTCCTTGTTCTTTCAACTTGTAATTCGCCAGTGGCACATGATGTTGAGCATCTTGTAATATGCTTATTTTCCATCTGTGTATCTTCTTTGGTAATATATCTGTTCAGATATTTTCCTCACCTTTAACTGAGATGTTTGTTTTCTTATTGTTGAGTTTTAAAAGGTAGATGTATATTTTAAATACAAGTCCTTCCTTTATCAGACATGAGTTTTGGAAATTTTTCCCCAGCATATGGCTTATATTTCATTATCTTAACAATGTCATTTACAAAGGAGAAATTTCTAATTTTACTCAACTTATCTACTTACCAATCTTTTTCTTTTATGATTTGCTATTGGTATTATATCTAAAACCTCATCATAAAACCCAAGATCACCTCAATTTTCTCCTGAGTTATCTTCTATGAGTTGTATAGCTTTTCATTTACAGTTAAGTCTATAATCCATTTTGAGGAAATTTATTTAAAGGTATATGGTCTGTGTCTAGACTCATTGTTTTCTGTTTTTTGCTTTTTCTTTTTTTTTTTTTAAATATATATATTTTATTGATTTTGTACAGAGAGGAAGGGAGAGAGATACAGAGTTAGAAACATCGATGAGAGAGAGTCATCGATCAGCTGCCTCTTGCACACCCCCTACTGGGGATATGCCCGCAACCAAGGTACATGCCCTTGACCGGAATCGAACCCGGGACCTTTCAGTCCCCTAGCCGACGCTCTATCCATTGAGCCAAACCGGTTTCGGCTGCTTTTTCTTTTTACAAGGAAAGTAATAACTTCCAAACTCTTTACATGTCAGAGCTAAAACCAAAATTTATATTTTAAAAAGAATAAATATTATAAACATATATTTAAAAACCTTATTTAAGAGAATAATGACAGGAAATATTTAATATAATGTCAAATAAAAAATAGCACATTACAAAATAGTATATCCAGAAAAAAGATGGACTTTGTTTTTAAAAACATCTATATATACATCGGAGAGGAAAATGGGTTATCTCCAAGTTGTGCATTACCTGTTTTTCATTTTTATGTGATTTTTCTTTCTAATATATATTAACAAGGAATATCTATGAATTGTATAATCAGAGAAAGGCAATTAATGCTGTTTTGGGAAAGTGAATGGTAATTTTCAAGAGAACAGAGTATCAAATGGTGTGAGATATGTGCCAGTTGCACTAGGCAACACTCTGTGCTGAGGGATCAGAAGAAGTTTCTCAGGACCACACATAAAGGCTACACAAGTCCTCATTCCCCCCTTAGGAAGCTATCCTGTAATGTCAGGCCTCTGAACTTCATACCAGGTCACAGCAGTTAGTTTCTCATTCAGTAAAATGTTCATATCAAGTAAAGCTCTCCAAGTTTCTTTTTGACAAAAGATAGTGCAATTAAAGGATCAATGTAGAAAGTCCAACAGGTAGTATTCCAGAAGCAGGAAAATAAGAAAGGGATGGAAAGAGGTTGACATGAAAAATAATACCAGACCGTTTTTCCAAAACAAAAACCTGAGTTTCTGAATTAATTGTTCCCACTCATGACTTGGAAAAAAAAGTACCTATTGTTGTCAAACTTCAGAACTTTGAAGACAAAGAGAAGAACCTAAAGCTTACAGGAGAAAAGAGAAGTACAGAAGTGATATACTAAAGACTAAGAATCAGTATTGTGTCCTTTATAGCAACACTGGAAGCTATAAAGTCTTCTCAATTCTCAGGTTTGTAACCCAGAGTCATGAACAAATATATTGCCATTAAAGTGTGAATATAGGGGGGAAATACATACCACTGCTCTAAAGAATCACTTTTCTTCACTGGATGATGTTCTCCACCAAAGTGAAGAAATACATAAAAAAATAAATAACAGGATCCAGGAAAGATATTAATAGGGAGGGGGTAGAGGGAAGTCCCAGGATGATGGCAGTGAGCTGGGCTTGCAGTGTCCCCAGCCTACACTGTAGCAGAAAGACAAACGATTCCAGAAGGAAAGATTTTGGGGGTGAGGGAGAAGATGATAAAATACCTGGTGAATTTGACCATGTGGCTAATAGTTTTTAAATGAGTTTTTTAATTAGGATGAAGGATTTTAAAGAATTAATAATAGGATTATTAAAATGTAGGCAAAAGACCAAAAACAAAGTCTGTAATTAACATTTCCAGGAGAGAAAAAAAGTTACTCGAGAAAAGCAATTTTATCACAGGACACCGCTTATCTCACCCTCATATAGTTTGACCCGCCTCACACAGTTGCTAGAATGACCTAGACCCATGTCATTTCCCCTCTTACGATGTTTCAGCAACTCCCCAATCTTTTAGGTCAGTGTACAAGCCTAAGTGAATCCTCTGACTGTTCGGAGAGTAAACTAAGTCCTGCAGAGGTGGCCTGACTTTGTTAATCCCACCAGGGAAAGCTTGAGAGACTTTGATTTCTGTCTTCTGGTGTATTGCCCCTTCCCCTGCCAGACCAGGTGCAAGGACCTGTGTCCTGTGCTTGTCTTACAGTGCTCTGTGCTCTGTGCTCTAAAATAACCATTTAGGTACAATTCCCTGTTAGAACATGCACTTAATTCTAAGAGTTGTTCACTCTTTTTTTTTTCCCAAATATATTTTTATTGATTTCTTACAGAGAGGAAGGGAGAAGAATAGAGAGTTAGAAACATCGATGAGAGAGAAAGATCAATCAGCTGCCTCCTGCACACCTCCTACTGGGGATCGAGCCTGCAACCAAGGTACGTGCCCTTGACCTGAATCCAACCTGGGACCCTTCAGTCCACAAGCTGATCTCTATCCACTTAGCCAAATTGGTCAGAGCAAGAATTATTCACTGTCCGTTAATTACTCCGCTATCCCCTATCCATTAATTACAGAACCGAACTTCATTCCTGTGATAGAGTTATGTTAAAAGTTACAAAAAGACTTGAGGAACTGGAATAAGCTACCATGTGATGGTCACTGCCTCTGGAGAGACAGTTGCCAGCTTCTATCCTGTTGTATCACCTCTCCTTTCACATTCCTACTTGACCAGAACTAATGGGCCATTTTAAGAAAGATGGTGGGGATGAGTGTCACCTGAACCTCAGACGTAAGGCTGCCTTGATCCATCTCAGAACACCCACCTTCACTTTTCCATCCTCCAAGGTCCCAGGCCACCGCTGCAGCAGAATAGCCTTCTGATGATGCCACCCTTCCTTCTCATCATTTATTCATTGAGGTACCGATCTTTATCAGGTATCTGCTCTGTGCAGACAATGCACTAGTACCGGGTACGGACATGGTCCCTGACAAAGGTTAAGGTCAAGACTCTAGTGAAAGTTGGCAGGTGGCACATGCAAATGTGGCTGAAATGACTCCTGTGTGCCAGACACTGTGCCACGTACTGATGAAACACATCCTCCTTTTGCACAGAGGGAGCAAGCAAGTGAATAAGTAACTATAAAGTGGCATGATGAGTGATGATATACATAAGCACAGAGTGCTGTGGGAGCCCAGCCTCATGGAACCAGAAAACCTTTACCGGAGGCAGTGGCATGTTGCTGAATCAAAAAGGAGCAGTAAGCATTAGCTAGGTCAACACAGTGGAAAGAGAGTCTTGGGTGCACGCCTTTGTTATCACTCCTTACACCTGAGGCCCATCTCCTCCAGGAAACCAACCCCCACTTTCCCCAGCCACTTGGGCTACTGAGCCCTCTGTCCATGGTTCTCCTACATCTACGACTGGTTCCAGTAAGGACCTGACTCACTTGGCTGTCTGAGACTTCCCCAAGGAAGCTTGTCAAAAAACAAAACAAAAACAAAAGACATACACACAAAAAACAAAAAAAACAAAAGAAAAAAACAACAGATTTCCAAGTCTATCCCCACACACTCTAACTCCATGGTTGGCAAACTGTGGCTCGCAAGCCACATGTGGCTCTTTGGCCCCCTGAGTGTGGCTCTTCCACAAAATACCATGGTCTGGGTGAGTCTATTTTGAAGAAGTGGCGTTAAAAGAAGTTTAAAAAATTTGGCTCTCAAAAGAAATTTCAATCGTTGTGCTGTTGATATGTGACTCTGTTGACTAATGAGTTTGCCGACCACTGGTCTAATTCAATGTGAACCGTACTTTCTGTGGGCTCCCAGGGCGAATCTACTGTCCAGCCAGTTTTGGGAATCACTACCACACTGTTCCTTTTCACATCTCCCACAGGGAGCTATGTTTATTTCCTAAAGAGATGTTAATGCTATGTTCTCACCTCTGTTAGAACCTTTTATCTCTTGAAACTGACATAAATTTTCTGCCTTATTCACTGTCAATCCCTTTTCTAGCACAATGCTGTCATAAAACAGGCACTCAATAAATATTTTAAGTCAGTGACAAATGGATACGCATAAGAGTCAGAAAGAAGGGTAAAATGATAGACATTTGTCCTTCAACACTAAAATGTATACTATGCCATTGGATAATTGTGATACATGATATTTACATAGTGCTTTGCAATTCACAAACTGTCTTCTCATCTGTTTTTTGTAGTTGATCCACCCACCACATGAGGTGGTTAGGCAGGGATATTATTATTAATTATTACTATTATTATTATTACCACTACTACAATTTACAAATTAACAAAATGAGGCTCTGGGATATTAAGAGACTTGTCCAAATTCAGGAGAAGAATCACAAACAATTCCAGAAGCTTCCTCACATTTCTTCCTCACCTCATCACTTTGTCAAAGGATTTTTTTTTAAGGGAAGTAAATGCATTCTTTTTCTAGTTATGACAGAGGTGGAAAATATTTGGGGGTGGAAATAAATCTCACGTAAGGAATACATTTATCTATGAGCTAGCCAGTGATGAATTTGTGGGTACGAAGGAATCATTCTAGTCTGGCCACAGGAAGATGAATGCCTGCATTTGGCAGGGAAAAAAGGATGAGGATGGCAGATATTGGCCCAAGAGCCACCAGAAGGTTTTGTCATTGCCTTCTGTGACATAATATTTGCAATGATTAATGGAAACTTTTTGCACGGTGATATTTAATCCCAGAGTTTGGGGAGTTAAATGTAAACATTCAAACAATGGACACAATTTCTCACCAGAGGTGAGATCTTGGGTCACAGATCCTGGTTCACAGACAACGTGCAGATGGGAGACATCTGACAACACAACATGATTACAGGGGAATGTGGACAACCACACCTCGACTTACCCAAATGCTGCCTTTCTCCCTAGGAAGGGGGGGTGGGTACTTGTTCAACTCCCTGTACGATAATCTTGCCCCATAAGGTGAGGCAACTATAGATTGGAGGGCTTCAAACAGGGGTTTTGAGGATGGTGGTATGATGTAGTCTCCTGCTGGGAAAGGGATACTTCGAGGTATTATCACAAGTTTGCTCAGTCATTTCCATACACTGCATGGGAACTGTGAGTCTGGGAAACACACAACTACTGTGCAGTCGGCAAACACACCTGCTATAAGCACCGAGGGCCTCTTTCCTTCTCCTTCCCAGTGTCAGCAGACACATTTGAGACCTTGTGCACTTTGCAGTGACAGTAAATGCACACCATGTACCCAGGCACACAGGCCGGTCCCCAAAACCATCTCAAGTCTTCCCTCCCCCTCACTCAGCACCCATTGAACAGTAAATTGTGTCAGCTGGTCCCCTTCCATTCGTTCTCAAGGCTATGGCCCTAGGTTTTACTACAGGCTTCCTGTGACCATTATAACAACCTCCTGAATGGTGTTCTTCCTCCAAAGGTTTTCTCTCTCTATTTTTCCTCTCCTCTCCTGCCTGAGTCATGCTTCTAAGGAGACAGGACCAAGTTGCTTCTCTGCTTCAGATCTGTCGAGAGCTTCCTGTTATCCTGTGTGTGTGTGTGTGTGTGTGTGTGTGTGTGTGTGTGTGTGAGAGAGAGAGAGAGAGAGAGAGAGATATGCCCAGAGTTGCTTACATTCTTTTCAAGCCCTTCACAATCCAAGCCCAGCCTACCTGTATAACCTTACCTTCCTCCTATACCCATTCCTTCAAACATCCAGGCAAGCGCAGACTGTGAAAGGGGGGCTGGCTGTGCTTAGCCAACCCTGCGCAAGCTTTTCTTCCCCAGAGGCCAAGTAGAGCAGTCCTGCTAAAGAGACCCATGGAATAAGGACAGTCAACGCAGGAAGAGACAGAAACGATATCTCCCACTTCTTATCTGCCACCCTGACTTTTAAAAAGGTAAGTGATATTTTTTTAAAAGGTGTGTTTGTTTTTAATTAGATGTAGTGCAGCTCCCTATCTTCTTATTTTGATGTGCCTTCCTAGCTGCCTCTGGCATCCTATCAGGAATCCCATCCATAACTGGATAGACTAATCCCAATCTTTTTTTTAAAAAAAATATATTTTGTTGATTTTTTACAGAGAGGAAGGGAGAGAGCTAGAGAGCTAGGTCGACCAGCTGCCTCTTGCACACCCCCTACCGGGATGTGCCCGCAACCAAGGTACATGTCCCTGACTGGAATCGAACCTGGGACCTTTCAGTCCGCAGACCGACGCTCTACCACTGAGCCAAACCTGTTTCTGCTACTCCCGTTCTTGAATCAATTCCTTTGTTGAAGCTTCAGATCCTGGAGCGGCTCCAGCGGTGAAGGGTCAAAGGCAGGCGCGGGAGGTCCCCTGGTCCTCTCACGCTTGTCAGCCCAGGCCCAGGACCCAGACGACCTATGGGCAGCAATGAACTGAGGCCAGGTCACTGCATGTGCCCTGCACATTGCACTAAGCGGTCAAGCAGCCCAGGACCACCCCTCACGGCCCTCCGCGGGCCCCAGCTGCTCAAGCCAAATCCCGCCCGCCCACCCCCAGTCCCCAATATGTTTCCAATATTTTTCCAGCATTACTAGTAGCACAGTGTCTATTACATAATAGACAACAAATGCCTATTAAATTAGTAATGGCAGAACTGCACTGAAAAGACATCAACTGACTTAAACTGAAAACACATTTGAACCACGAGAAGTGGCCTTGTCATTGCTTTATTCTATTGTTTGAGCAAACAACCTCTCAAGGTCAACACATGCACAAAGTAAGAAATTAAGCCATAATCCTGCTATGCAGAAATAACCATAGTTTGCATTTGGGCACATATTTTTTCAATATTTTATTTGTTTCTTTCTGTGCAAATATTTACACAAATTATTGTACATGTGATTTTTAATTTGAAATATGACACACATATAGGAAGAAAAAAGTACAAATGTGCTGCCAAATGAACAAAAAATGAACCGCCCGTGTCAAGAAATTGAACATTTTTCATAATCCAGAAGTCTCTTTCATGCCTTTAGAAATGAATTTTTTAAATTTGCAAAATAAATGTACTATGATTTGCATAACAGATAAATTCTGCCAAACCAGACCATGGCTTGCAACATATATCATCACAGTGAAGATTACTTAAACACCAGCTCTGGGAACTGTATTTTCCAAGATGAAAATCACAAGTAATAAAAACTCTTCCTAGACTCATATATTCCAAAGTTAGTAACATCTTTTTCTTTTCTGTTCTTTTCTTTTCTTTTCTTTTCTTTCCTTTTCTTTCCTGGATTTAATTTTTTTTATTATCTTAAGTTCTACATATGTCTCCTTTTTCCCCAGTTTACCCCCCCCCCAACCATTCCCACCCCAGGCAAGCCCCCACCGCCCCAGTGTCTGTATCCACTAGTTACACTAATATGCATGCATACAAGTCCTTTGGTTGCTCTCTAACTCCCCACCCCCAACATCCCCTGCCATTTGTCTCTGGATCTATTTTTGTTTATCAATTTATGTTGTTCATTATATCCCACATTCTCCAACTGGCTTATTTCGCTTAGCATAATGCTCTCCAGTTCCATCCATGCTGTTGTAAATGGCAAAAAAAAATCCTTCTTTTTTATAGCTGCATAGTATTCCATTGTGTAGATGTACCAAAGTTTTTTTAATCCACTCATCAATTTTTATTGAACAGCAGCCTGAGACATCTTCCACAGTCATTATCCTCAGCTTAGAAGGAACAGCTATTCTTTATTATTATTATTATTATTATTATTATTATTATTATTGTAAAATACATACAATTTACTTATTTAATCATTTTAAGTGTACAATTCAAAGGCATTTAAATACATTCATAATGTTGTGCACCCATCCCACTATTTCCAGAACTTTTTCATCATCCTAAACAGAAACTCTGTACATTTGAACATTAAACTCTCTTTTTAATCCTGTTCTGATAATTTTTAATTTTTATTTATTTTTTTAGTTTTTATTAAATTTATTGGTGTGACATTGGCTAACAAAATTGTATATGTTTCAGATACAATGCCATATATTTCATCTGCATGTTGTAGTGTGTTTACTACTCCAAGTGAATTTACCACCACTCTCCAACTGCTTGGTAACTACTATTGTGTCTTTAGTCTCTATAAATTTGCCTATTCTAGGTCCCTCATATAATGTTAAATGTTTTAAAGATTCACCCATGGTATAGCATGTATTAGAATTAGAAGGAGCAGCTTCAAGGTGTGCAAAAAGCTGGAAAGATACCAGGCAAAGAGTGCACATGGAGAACATTATCTCAAAGTGGTGCTATAGTCAGAAAACCAAAGAGATTCAGTATGGGGTTAGACACAGTCTTGATGAGCATTCTTTTTTTTTTTAAGGTAAAATTAGTACACAAAATTATGTAGGTTTAAGCTGTACAACATTATAATTCAATATACAGATGAGCATTCTTGAGCCAGTTAGTCGTTTTCTTCTTCTTCTCCTTCTCCTCCTTTTCCTCCCCTTCTCCTCCTCCTCCTGCTCCTCTGTGACCTCCTTCAACTGTTCCTCTTCCTCCTTTCTTCTCCTCCAATGCCTTTCCTCACCCCTATAATGCCCCTTTTCTTTCCCTCCTCTGCTCCCCCAGGAAAACATTCTTAAGGCAGGGCCTATTGAGAATCAGTTGTGGAACAGGATTCAGGAGACCAGGATTTCACACTGGCTTTGACACTGGATGACGGTGGGCCAGTCTCTTCTCTGGGCTCATGTTCCCATTAATATGGTAAAAGGTTTGGCTTTGCTAACCTGTAGGTTTTGTTCCAGTTTGGGCTTTCCAGATTTGATGCTACAGCCACACTAGGTGGCAGTGTTACTTCTTCTGAGGGTATTTGCATTTAAACCTGGGACAGAGCCTTAGGCCAGAGGGAGGAAGAGCTGATGGTTGAATGGAAAACTGCTTTATCTGTCTAGGAGAGGTATTTCCCTATCATCATACCACCTAGAACAAGCTCACTTGTTTAAAACTTCTGATCAATACTTGCTCAGACCATAGCCAAAACCGGTCTGGCTCAGTGGATAGAGCATCGGCCTGCAGACTGAAAGGTCCCAGGTTCGATTCTGGTCAAGGGCATGTATCTTGGTTGCAGGCACATCCCCAGTAGGGGGTGTGCAAGAGGCAGCTGATTGATGATTCTCTCTTACCGATGTTTCTAACTCTCCATCCCTCTCTCTTTCTCTCTGTAAAAAATCAATAAAATATATTTAAAAATATATGTTTGCTCAGACCATGTTAATTAATTTCTCTCCTAAAACTGCCCTATGATGAACTCTGATCCCTAAAGCCCTGTATCAGCCTACCTAACTCCCCTCTTCTCAATCACAGCCCCCCTTTTTCTTTAATGGTAACCCCATTTCCATAGTTATTGCTTCTTTTCCTTTCTTTATACTTGTACCACCCAAGTATGTAAACCTAAAATCCAAAAGATTGGTAACCTTCCATTGATTTTCAGGTATCGTTAGCATTTAAGTCTATTTCATAGGAAACCATACTAGAAGTCGTAGAAAAATACAGTATAGGTGTGGCTTGTGCAAGAAAGATAACATAAATTCAATCCTTGGCACATGATCAAGAAAGGAGATTCTGAATTCCAGGCTGAGCCAAACTACAGTGAGAGCAATCTCAGGGCAGCTGCTCAGCGTCCCAGGAGCCTTAGCATCATGGCACCTGGGGCTAGCAGCTAGATAGGCATTCTCTGCCCACGCCTTCTGGTGGCTTTTATTTCCTACTAGAGGCCCAGTGCATAAAATTCGTGCGTGGGGGTGGTGTCCCTCAGCCCAGCCTGCACCCTCTCCAATCTGGGACCCCTCAAGGGATGTCCCACTGTCCATTTAGGGCAGTCGGACATTCCTCTCACAATCCAGGACTGCTGGCTCCCAACTGCTCTCCTGCCTGCCTTCCTGATTGCCCCTAACAACTTCTACCTGCCAGACTGATCACCCCCTAACCACTGCCCTGTCAGCCTGATTGATGTCTAACTGCTCCCTTGCCAGCATGTTTGCCCCCACTTTCCCTCCTCTGCCAACCTGATCACCCCTAACTGCTCTCCCCTGCAGGTTTGATTACCCCCAACTGCCATCTCTTGCAGGCCTGGTCTTCCCCAACTTCCCTCTCCTGCTGGCCATCTTGTGGTGGCCATCTTGTGTCCACATTAGGGCAGGATCTTTGACCACATGGGGGCAGCTATCTTGATCTTGTGTGTTGGAGTGATGGTCAATCTGCATATTACTCTTTTATTAAATAGGATAGAAGCCTGGTGTATGGGTGGGGACCAGCTGTTTGCCCTGAAGGGTGTCCCTGATCAGGGTGGGGGTTCTCTTGGGGTGTGGGGTGGCCTGGGTGAGGGGCCTGTGGTGGTTTGCAGGCCAGCCACACCTCCTGGTAACCCAAGCAGAGGCCCTGGTATCCGGGTTTATGTATCTTCTACAATTGAAACTTTGTAGCCTGGAATGGAAGCCTAGGCTGGCCAGGGCAAATGGAAAGTTTGGTTTCCTCTATCGCCAGGGGCAACCCTAGCCTGCTCTCTCTAGCTCCATGGCTGCCACCGTTTTTCTTGGGATTTATATTCTATAATTGAAATTTTGTATCCTTGAGTGGAAGTCTGGGCTGACCTGGGTGTGTGGAAAGCTTGCCTTCCTCCATTGCTGGGGAAACCCAAGCATCCTTCCTGCTCTCTGTGGTGGCAGCCATCTTGGATGGGGTTAATTTGCACACTCACTCTGATTGGCTGGTGGGCGTGGCTGGTTGTGTGGCAGAGTGATGGTTAATTTGCATATTACCCTTTTATTAGGTAGGATGTCTAACATTCCCCCCACATCTTTTAAGCATCTTTTAAGCCAGAGCTGCCTGGAACCTGGTCTTCAGCCATCATGAGAGAGCACTGAGTTCCCACTGTCACTGCCAAGGTATCATTTTTGGTTAATTTTTATAGCCACCTTGACAGGCAGGGCTCATCCGCCAATTTGCAGGTAAGGAAACGGAAGTCAGATTGTGTGCTCTTGGAGATCTTTCCAGCTATAATTTTTCTATGTAAATGAGCCATGCATTCAAGGTGCATTGCTCATCCTTACAGAACTTTTTGAATCGCTAAGCTTTTACATTTAGCAAACATGTAATTCTAAAAATAGCTAACATTTCTTGAGCACTTATTAAATGCCAACATAAATGCTACAAAATTACTTCATTTATTCTCGTAATAATTTTCTGATGAAGGTGTTATCATAACCCCCATTTTATAGATCAGAAAGCTGAGGCTTAGCAACATTAATAACCCAGGTTGGTCTCTCTCCAAACCGAGGCTTTCAGTCTCAGGCAATGCCGCTCCTCCCCTCACTCCTCCTACCATCTACCTGTGAATCCCTTCCTCAATTCATATTGTGATCATTCACCATCTTTTTTTCACATGTCTCCAAGCTCACTCCGTATTGGAGTGTCCTGGTGGATTATAATTAGGCCCTGCAAGCCTGCCAACTGGGCCAAAGTGGCTTGTCATCATTCCCCTCTCACCTCCGGCATCGAGGGCTTCACCATCTGCCACCCAGCAAGGGAGCCTGAGATCACTCTCTCGCTTGAGGGAGTGAGCCTACGGGAGTCATCCTCAGCGCAACGCTGCTCAGAGGACATTCAGGCCACATCCCCAGCCCTGACAACCCCGGCCTCTCAGCATCCATCCGCCGGTCCCTGAGAGCTTCACTGACCTCCCAGCACCATCAGTGAGAGCAAACTCTCCAGTCTTGAGGGTGTGGAGAGCCCATTTTCCATCCCAGCTGAGAGTCACATTGGCAAAGACCTGGTAGGGATGCTCCATCAGTCAGAATGATCATGCAGGGAGGCCCAGGGCAGAGAGAATGTGACCTCTGTTCTCCAGGGACCCAAGCCTGTCTCTGGCAGGGCAGGGTTTAAGGCTAGAGAGTAAGAAATTATGAGGTAAAGTTAGAGGCTATGGGAGCTGGGAGGGACTTTGATTGTCATCAAATCCAACTTCATTGTTTTTGCAGATAGGAGAGCTCTGACTTCCTGTTACCTGGTAAACCCATGTGCAATCTTTTTTTAAAATATATTTTTATTGATTTCAGAGAGGAAGGGAGAGAGAGAAAGAGATAGAAACATCATTGATGAGAGAATCATTGATCGGCTGCCTTCTGAATGCCCCCTTACTGGGGATCAAGCCCACAACCCAGGCATATGTCCTTGACTGGAATCATACCTAGGATCCTTCAGTCTACAGTCCACTGAGCCAAACCAGCGAGGGCCCCATGTGCAAGTTTTAGATCTCAGCTTACCCATAATCAGTCTCCTTCCAGAACCTTCCTGACCTTTCCTGATTTTCTCCAATTTGGGACAAAATCTCCTGATGTACTTGTCATAGTTCCTGCATTCTCCCTGTTCTATCTTTCTGTCTACATGCCAACCTCTCCATCAGACATAGAGTTAGTCCTGCTCACAAGCTATAGCCCTAGCACATAGGATAGCATCAATAAATACTTATTGAACAGAAAGCAACCTGTTCAATTCACCGAGAGGAATAAGGTTCCCCTCACTGATAGGTAAGGTTGAGTCACAGCCTCTGTCTTCCATCCAACCTTGGAACTCCCAAGCGTCTCCCTCATATGGCCAAAGTCCTCACAGAACCTTCTTTCTGCCCAGAGCTCCCCTGCAGGCCTTTCCTGGTGACAGTCCTTTCCATAAGTCTGTCTCCTTACCTCTCCATCCTCTGAGTGCCCTCAGTCGTATCTCAGCATCCCATGGGATAACCCTTGACAACAAAACTGTGGCCCTCATCCAGGAGTGTTTCCATTAAAAAGAGAAGTTGTGAAGATACAAATGCTTTCATCCCTCTCTAACCACATTCCATTCACCAGGCTACTGTCTTTTGTGACCCTGACAGTTTTGAAGTTATTTGGTAGAATGTCCCTCAGGTTTTCTGAATGTCTCCTCATGATTATATTTAGAATGCATTTGTTGTTTTTTTTGTTGTTGTTGTTGTTGTTGTTGTTGTTGTTGTTGGGAATATCACAGGAGAGATATTTGTCCTCAGTAGGTCATTTCAGGAGACATACTATGTTGGCGATTGAAGTAACTGTTTATACTTCTCATGGTGCCCATGTTTTCACTAGAGCAGGATGGTAGGCTTCATCCCATGGGGCAGCTCCAGCACAGCACCCTGACTGCCCAGAGAGGAGTGATGAACACCAATACCCATGGGAAGAGAACCATGATTGGCCTTGAGCACAAATCACTGGAAAAGTGATACCAGAGTCATGAGGTGCTTTTCCTCCTTGAGTTCATTCCGTCTTGTGAGGACACATGAGGGGCAGGCAGCTCAGGAATTGGTGTCTACCCTTCACACAGTTGACCTATGGACTCCAAAAGCAGAGACCCACACTGGGCTGATGATAGGAGGGCAGAAAGCAGGGACAGATTTATGCCCTTAACAAAGAGGCCACCGTGCATGGGGAATGTTTTTGGATTTCATTTCCCATTCACCAAAGACTTGCTTCAAAGGGTGAATTTTATCAACAAGAATAAATGACTATAATGAAAATGAGGAAATTTGGGTAATTTGTTAACAAGACCCAATCTGTGGCCGTTGGAGCTCATACCAGTGACTTCTGGTTATAGATGGATTTCCTTGGGAAACAATCCCTGGGTATCCTTAAGTATCCTGAGCAAGAATAACATATTTTACTTATTTATTAAATTGGTTGGGTTGCCATTGGTCGACATGAATGTATAGGTTTCAGGTGTGGGTTTCTATGTTACAAAATCTGTATATTGCACCATGTGCCCACCACCCAACGTCAAATGTTCTCCTGTTCTCTCATATTATGACCCCTTCTCCCCCACCCCCTTCTTTCTGACAACCACCATACTTCTATTTGTGTTTGTAAGTTTTAGTTTTATCTCCCACATATGAATGAAATCTTAGCTTTTTCTGTCTGACTTGTTTCACTTAGCATGATGTTCAAGGTACATCCATGTTGTCCAAATGGTGCTATTTCATCCTTTCTTATGGCTGAATAGTATTCCATTGTGTATATGTACCATGTATTCTTTATCCAGTCCTCTACTGCAGGACATTTTGCTTGTTTCTATGTCTTGGCCACCGTGCAGAGTGCTGCAATGAACATAGGGGTGCATATACATTATCTTTACAAATAAGTGATTTCAAGTTTTTTGGTTATGAGGAATCGACAGACTGCTTTCCATAGATGGAGATGAGGCCAGTAAAAAGGAATTTCTAATTGAGTAAATTGGCCAACTATGAAAGTAAGATGTGCCAGTAAAAAAATAAATAAATAAATAAAATAATTTTTAAAAATACTCAAATAAAATAACCCTGTTCTCAATCTGTTCTGTTCTGTTTTATTTTTTATTGGCTGAAAGTAGTACATGTTTCTAGGGAAGTAATTCAAACAGCGAAGAAGTGAAAAGTGGAGCTACTCCCTGACTGGTTTGGCTCATTGGATAGAGCATCGGCCTATAGACTGGAGGGTCCCAGGTTCGAAATCCTGTCTAGGGCATGTGCCTTGGTTGTGGGCACATCCCCATGAGGGGTGAGCAGGAGGTGGCTGATTGATGTTTGTCTCTTCTATGTTTCTAACTCTCTGTCCCTTCCTCTCTGTAAAAAAAACAAAAAAACAAAAAACAAAAAACAAAAAAAAAACAATAAAATATATTTAAAAATAGAAAAAAAGAAAAAGAAAAGTGGAACTGCCCTTTCCTCCTCTACCCCTGAAGCTCCTCCTCAGCATCAGCCACAACTAAACGCTTCTTAGGTGTCTCAGAGCTTTTCATGTCAGAACACAGACATGTGCTTCATGCCTCTGACACCTACACTCCTGTCTGGACAATGTTGAAAAAAAGATTTCTTTAACCCATTCTCTAATATTTACCTACAATGTTTTCATAGTTTGGCTATTGCAAACAATGCTGCAATGGAGAGCCCTGTGTATACCTTCACAGACTC
Organism: Pipistrellus hanaki; assembly: GCF_964339955.1. Lineage (NCBI taxonomy): Eukaryota > Metazoa > Chordata > Mammalia > Chiroptera > Vespertilionidae > Pipistrellus > Pipistrellus hanaki. The sequence goes on from NC_140511.1 coordinate 32,215,334, forward strand.
TAGCTTCAGGGTCAATTCCTAAAAATAAAATAGTTGAGTCAGTTTACAAAGATCAGGCCTCAACCGACAATTGGACATCCCTCTCGAAATCTGGGACTGCTGGCTCCTAACCGCTCACCTGCCTGCCTGATTGCCCCTAACCACTCTGCCTACCAGCCTGCTCACCCCCAACTGCCCCCCGCCACCAGCCTGCTCACCCCCTAGTGCCCCCCTGCCAGCCTGATCACCCCCAACTGCCCCCTGTGCCAGTGTGCTCACTCCCAACTCCTCCCCCCTCTCCCCGCTGGCCTGCTCGCCCCTACCTACCCTCCCCACTGGCTTGCTCGGCCCCAACTGCCCACTTGCTGGCTTTCTCACTCTATCACTATCCTGATCACCTCCAACTGACCCCCACTGACTTCCTGCTTGCCCCAACTGGTCTGCTTACCTCCAATGGCCCTGTCTCCCACCAGCCTGATCACCCACAACTGCTCTCCCCTCTTACCTCTTACTGCCTCTACCTCAGCCCCACCACCACGGCTTTATCCAGAAGAATGCCTGGAAGGTCTCCTGGAAGGTCTCCCAGTCTAATTAGCATATTACCCTTTTATTAGTATAGATATCTGTTCATATGTTTTTGCCCATTGTCCATTTATGTTTCTCTCTTTACGAATTGCTGGTTTGTGCCTCTTGCCCACTTTTCTATTGAGTTATTCTTTACCTATTGTTGTCCTGGCATCCTTTGCTTGCTAAGAATTTTAGCCCTTTATATTTCCAAATATTCATTTGCCATTTTTCTTTGAACAAAGATTTCAGTTCCTTCAGCTGCATGGGGTCCTTCTAAAGCCTCGGTTATGATCATATTGTTTTTACTGAGTCAAAGTCCTAACTGATGTACATTGTTTTTCTTGATTCTGTTCTTATTTTCTGAACAGCAGAGTCTGGGAGGAAAAGCACACACTTTGGAATCTGAAGAATCCAGTATAAATCCTGGCTCTGCCATTACTTGCTAGGAAAGACTGAATGGATTAATGGCTCTAATTTGCATCCCCTCTAGCATTGCCTACAGTCTTGAAACCTCCAGCCTCTCCCACTCTGACTGGCCTCAGCAATGTCTTTTGCCAAGGCAGCAGTAGCAAAATTGAAGCAGAAGTTTAGAAAAAGACTTCTGCATTTTCTTTCTTTATAGAGTCTGCCATCATTGTGAGAACATACTCAGGTTACCCCGGGAAAAGACCCCGTGGAAAAGAGCAGTTATCAAGTCTCCAGCCGTGTGAGAAAGCCCAGCCAAGATCTAGTCATTCATCCACTCATAATAATAAGTCACTGATTTGGGGAGATGTTAAGATTTTATTATGCAGCAATTATTAATATAATATTTATATCATCAACCTTGCTGCATCTCAATTTTCAAATTTATAAATTGGGGATAATATCACCTTTATAGGACTACTATGAGAAATAAAATCATTATCCTAATGATGACAGTCCACTTCTTACTATCAAAGAGGAAATTCCACTATAGGTTGTGTTTGGGAAAGAGCTGGAAGCGACTTCAGCAATTGTTTATGCAGCCCCATGATGTAACACAATTGTTACATATACATTTATCTATAACTAGAGGCCTGGTGCACAAATTTGTGCACAGATGGGGTCCCTTGACCTGGCCGACCTGGGGGAGGTTGGCTGTGGGAGCTCACTGACCACCAGGAGGCAGCTTTTACGTTGAGTGTCTCCCCCTTGTGGTCAGTGTGTATCGTAGCTGCCCCAGTTGCCTGGTCATCTGGTCGTCTGGTCTTAATAGTCGCTTAGGCTTTTATATATACAGATGTTGTTTAAAGGCATATGTTTAAGCCCTAGATGGTTTGCTCAGTGAATAAAATGTCAGCCTGTGGACTAAAGGGTCTGGGGTTCAATTCTAGTCAAGGACACATGCCTGGGTTGCAGGCTTGATCCCCAGAAGGGGGCATGCAGGAGGCAGCCAATCAATGATTCTCTCTAATCATTGATGTTTTTAATCTCTCTCTCTCTGAAATCAATAAAAGTATATTAAAAAAAAAAAAAAAAAGCACATGCTTAAGCAAATGGCTCAACCTCTCTGGGCTTCTCCACAGTCTCCCTCATCAACCTACCTGCTTTCTTATCCAGCATATTCTCTCAGCTCTTGGACTTACTCTGGGTTTGGAAAGTTTTGTCTTTATCTCTTTGTTCAGAAACATGAGTCCTCCCAGGGCCCCCAAACCCTGCACCTTGGTGGTATCCCTCAAACCTACAGCAGAATAATATTTCTAAAATGCAAGCTTTCTTCTTGCAGTTGACCACGTAGCTCTAATGGGTCGCCCTGGCCTTGAAGAATGCAAGGTGGTTCGACTGCCTGGCCTCTTCCCTCACTGCCTGTGCTGGTTTGCATGTTGTCACAGGGCCCTCGGGACCTGCCTGCTGAGGGTCATAGGGCTTTCAGACACGCTGTTTTTTCTGCTCTGCTCTCCATCACCAATTCCTCACCTGGGTGCCTATCCATTTCAACCTTTAGGAAGCCTTCCCTAACCAGATTTTCTCAAGGTCGGTGCTGTTGACATTTGGGGACAGATAAATCTTTGCTTTGGGGTGCTCTCCAGTGCCTTAGAGGATGTTGAGCAGCCTTCTCCACCCTCTTGCCCACTAGGTTCCCCCTCCCTACTTGTGACAACCAAAGGTTACCAACTATTTCTTGGGGACAAAATTGTCCCCAGTTAAAAACCAACAACCAAATCCCACTCTCACTCCCACTCCCAAAAGCAGATTGAATGTTCTCAGCCCCCTGGACCTAATTGGGTACCTGTCTGCTACCAGCCTGTCTTTCCCATTAAACTGTGGAACACCTGAGGACAAAACATGGGGAAAGCGCTCGATGAATACTTATTAAAGATATATAGGACCACCATGTAAGAATGAGGGACTAAGTTTCTCAAACCCGGCTGCATAGTACAGTCAGCTGGAATATTTTTAAAATACCAATTCCTAGATATCATCCCAGACTCCTGAATCAGCGTCTCTGGGAGTGAGAGCCCAGGAATGTGTACTGTTTAACCTTGGAGGGGATCCTAATGCAGCTGGTGTACAGGCAGCAGATCTATAATAGAAGTCAAACAGCAGTGACCTTCACCACCTCCTGAAGAAAGGTAAAATATTCCACCAGAAAAATCCTTCTGCCCCAAAAAGGTAAATGGTTGTTTTATAAGGTGACTGACGAAGTCCTCGGGAAGCTTCCAGAAAAGACTCAGAAATAGAATGTTGGGGAACCAGCTAGTGGTGTAAGAAATATTGATCACACTCCTTTAACTGTGATTATATTATTCTGATTAAAAAAGGCACATTCCACCCTGGCTGGAGCTGACCTGGAGATGCAGTCCTTCCTCCCCATTTGGAGCTGCCTATATGTTTATTGTTTAAAGTATTACTACTAGTAGTATATATATATCTCCTTTTTTTACCCATTGACCTAACCTCAGCCTCCCCTACTAACCGGCCCCGCCCCCCTCCCCAGAGCTGCCTATTATCATGGAAAGATTCACAAAGATTTGCTGCAGAAACCAGGATTGCCAGCTCTTTGAAGATCCCTAGCCCTTTTGCACACTTGCAGGCCTTTGCAGATCTCCAGCCTGCTTATTTGTGAACTGCCCATCTGGCACTCCCTTTGGCTATTTCCCGGCCCTTGCATATCACTAAGCCCTTTGAAGACCCCTAGTCCTTTTACATATCTGTACATTGCCCTTTTGCTATATAAGCAGCTAGCTGCCTTATGGTGGGCTGCAGAGCAGATTATTGTGGCTAACCTGCTGCTCTCCCATACTGTGGGCAACCCTATATAATAAATAGCTAATATGCTAATTAGACCAAACAGCAGAACGACCCTCTGGACAAAAGACCTTCTGGACAAAGCCGGGGCAGGGCCGAGGCAGCCAGGGCTACAAGGGCCGAGCCCCTTGCACGAATTTCTAGTATTGTAATAAATGCTCATATAGGATTCAACCGTATCTCAGCTTAATTGGCTTGAGTAGTGACAGGCAGCATGGACCCACTGTTTGTCCAGTTACAACAGGGCCTCTGCATGTAGTCAGAGGGATCCTCCAGCTAGAATGTAACATTAATTAAAATATTCCCTTCTGAGCAGAACATTTAACCTGCCTTGGTTTCCTATCCCGAGCCTCCCCATGGCCCGCAGAGCCCTGCTCTTCAACCCTCATGGACCACAAACAGCTCCTTCCTCAGCTAACCTGCTCCTTCTCAGTAGTCTTTTCCTCCACTAGAACTAAAGAGCTTTGTAGCGGAGGATAGAGGGCCTTTGCTGAAACAGGGCTATTTATTATAAAAGTATGCACCATGCAAAGCAATGCTTAAACTACATCAAAGACTAACAGAGTTGTGTCAAGTGAAAAATCTCTCTGTAAAAGGGCTATGGAGGTCAGGCTGGAAGAATGACTGATGGCTGGAAATGTGTCAGGAGGAGGGCGGTGGGGGTGGAACTGGGTTGGGAAGTTGATGGGCCAGAAAAGAGCAGCCTCATTCCCTCTGCATGACAGGCTGTGAGTAAATGCTAATGGGGTAGGCACTGCCCACGATCCCAGCAGGCCTGATGTCCTCTCCCTCTCCCACTCTCCCACCGTGGGAGCCTGGCATCTCAAGGAACTTTAATGATGTGATCTATCACACTCTGGAAGCTAGGGTTTTGTCCGAAGGCTTTTCAGCCCAAGATATCTGTATTAGTTTGCCAGGCCTGCTGTGACAAAGTAGCACACACAGGGCTTGAGCAAGAGAAATGTATTGTCTCACAGTTTGAGAGGCGGGGAGTCTGAGTTCAAGGTGTCAGAAAGGCTGGTTCCTTCAGAAGGCTGGAAGGGGAGGATGTGTTCTGGGGTCTCCCATTGGCTCCAGAGGACCATCTTCTCCCCGTGTCTCTCCATATCCCCTTCCCTCTATATGGGTCTGCCTCCAAAGATCACACTTTTAAAAGTGATTTTTGATTAGGGCTCATCCTAATGACCTCATTTTAACCTGATTGCCTCTGAAAAGACCCTATTTATACTAATAAAAGCATAATATGCTAATTAGACCAAACGACCTTCTGGACGTCATTCTGGACATCCTTCTGGACAAAGCTGCAATGGCGGAGGCCAAGGCAGAGGTGGTTAGGGTTGACCAGGTAGCCAGTGGAGAAGTTCGGTATGATCAGGTCAGCAGGGGAGCAGATAGGGAGCAATCAGGCCAGCAGAGGAGCAGTTAGGAGTTATCACTCAGGCAGGTAGAGGTAGTTAAGGGTGATCAAGCAGGCAGGCAGGGGAGTTGGGGCTATCAGGCAAGTAGGCAGAGGTGGTTAGGGGCAATCAGGAAGGCAGGAAGAGAGGTAGGGGCGATTAGGCAGGCAAGTAGTGATCAGTTAAGAGCTAGTGGTCCTGGATTGCTAGGGGGATGTCCAACTGCCAATTGGGGCCTAAACCAGCAGTCGGACATCCCCTAAGGAGTCCTGTATTGTAGAGGGTGCAAGCCGGGCTGAGGAACCTGCACCCCCCTCCCCCAGTGCATGAATTTTGTGCATCTGGCCTCTAGTCCTATATAATAAAAGACTGATATGCAAATCTACTGAATGATAAAACAACTGGTCGCTATGATGCACACTAACCACCAAGGTGCAGATGCTCAACGCAGGAGCTGCTTGCTCCCTGGTGGTCAGTGCACTCCCACAGGGAGTATGTCCAACTGCCGGTTTAGAACTGCTCTCTGTGGGGAGTGGGCCTAAGCCATCAGTCAGACATCTCCCGAGGGCTCCTGGATTGCAAGAGGGTGCAGGCCAGGCTGAGGTGACCCATCCACCCCCCAAGTGTATGAATTCTGTGCACCGGGCCTCTAGTATCCAAATAAGATCACATTCTGAGGTACTGGGTGTTAGAACGCCACATATGAAGTGCAGAGGCACTGGGCATGCTTCAACCCCCAACAATATCTGACAATTGTATTTCACCCTTACTTCTCACCACCTGAGCGTGCCTGATTGTCCTTCTCTCCTCCTCTCCTCCAGGCTCCTAAACTCTTCTGTGTGTTTCCTTAAGGAACCTTGGGAATCTGCCGCTTCACACCTAAATAATTATGATAAATGAGAAAGACCATGCACTCTTATAAGAAAGCAGACCTAGGTTTAAGTCTTGGTCCTAAACTAATCCCTATGTTCCTAGGACAAGTTACTTAACCTCTCTGAGCTCCCGTTTCCTCATTTTTGTGGTAAAGAGATACCTGGCATGCCATATCCTTAAACTGCCTTCCTTCTATATTGATCTGCTTCCAAATTTCCCCTAATATAAATGATATTGGATTGGGGCCTATCCTAGTAACCTCATTTTAGCTTGATTACCTCTGAAAATACCCTATAGCCAAATAAAGTTGAAAGGGGGCAGAAATAGAATGTTTCTTATAAGACTAGCTGGTTGGGAACTGGCTAGTATAGTAAGAAATATTAATCATGCTCTGTTAACTGTGATTTTTTATTCTGATTAAAGAAGGTATATTCTAAGGTATATGCAGCTGCAGCCCTTCCTCCTCATTTGGAGCTGCCTATTATCATGGAAAGATGAGTAAGTTTGCTGCAGAAACCAGAATCGCCAGCCCTTTGAAGATCCCTAGCCCTTTTGCACACCTGCAGGCCTTTGCAAGCCTCCAGCCTGCTTACCTGTTAACTGCCCATCTGGCACTCCCTTTGGCTATTTCCCATGTAATCCTAGCCCTTGCATATCACTAAGCCCCTTGAAAGGACCCCTAGTCCTTTTGCATATCTGTAAACTGCCCTTTCACCTACTTTTCCTTTGTAGTTCTACCTATATAAGCAGCTGGCTTCTGGGGTGCTGCAGAGCAGATTTTTGTGGCTGATCTGCTGCTCTCCCAAATTGCGGGCAATATTGGAATAAATGCTCATATATGGTTCAACTTTCTGCTTAATTGGGTCAAGTAGTGACCAGCAGCATAGACCCATTGTTTGTTTGGTTACAAAGTGACCTTCTAGGGTATTCTCCCAGTAAGAACTGCCATCGGGAGGTGAAGAATCATGAGAGGAAATAATGAGCATCAGAAAACCTGGATTCTAAGTCTGGCTGGGAACTAATTTGCTGAGTGTTTTGAGGCCACTCTTTTTAGTTTTCTGGACTCAAAGGTGGTTGACCAGGGAACCTCTATAATCATCTATGCTGACCCTGTCATAGATTGAGACTCTCTGTGTATGTGTGTGCATAACTGTACTAAGAACCAATGTGTAAGTGTACAATACAGTATCATTAACTATGGATATCATGTGGGGTTTCTGACCATCTGTCTATCCACTCCACCCTGGAGACCAGTGGTCCAGTTGGATCCCGGACAACACACATCTGGCAGCAAGCACCCATTAGCCTCATCACAGAATTCTGACCAGCCAGGGGACAGGAGGACAGCTATGAACTGGATAAGGAACCTGATACCTGGGCCTTCCTTCTTCTGCCACTAGGTGTCACTGTCCCACCTCAAAAGCCTATTCTCAAATTCCCAACCAGATTAACCGGAAACTCTCCCACAGATTTAGGTTCTTGAGGCATTTAGATCTAATTTGCATCTACCTTTCTGGACCCTTCCCCTCCAAGTGTCAACACAACTATTTACAGGTGTCTGCACACCTTGTGTCCCTGCATGCCAGGTTTTTAAACTTGACCAGTGACAGGGAATGTATGGTGCACATCTGCCAGAGCTAATGGGCCCAGTCCTTCCTTCATCTCATTCAATCATAATTTAGTGAGCACCTGCTATGTGCCAGGACCTGTGCTGGGAGCTGACAACTCAAAGAAGAAAGGTGCATCCCCTCCCCTCACGAGCTCACAGGTGACAACCTGGTGATAAGTGCTGAAATGAAGGACCCCATGCCACAAGCATAGAGGGGAAGGAGTCGGGTCAGTCACAGCATTTGGGCTGAGACTTCAAAGATGCACAAGGATGATACAGAGCACTGGGATGGGCCATGATAGGCTGATTGGAGCAGCACAGGCTAAGAGGCCAGCTCCTTTAAGCTTAAGGAAGGCGTTTCCTATCAGTACTAAACTGTATTGAAATCCATTTGGACCCCATCGCCCTGCATGAGACAATGAGCAGGCTCCTGTCTCATTCTCCATTTATACACAACCACCATGGTGTGTATCTTATCTTGAGAACAGAGATGTGGCTTTTCATTTATCATAGCCTCAAAACTAACCACAGTGGAGTGAACAATATATTTTGAGTGACTAAATGAATACTTTACCTGCTAAGCTAAGCTACTACAAAGCCACTGGATTTTGAAGAGGCCTTTCTCAGAGGGGAAACTGGGGCACAGGCCACCAATAAGAGAGCCATGTCCACCCCCTGGCTCCTGCTCTTTGCTCTGTGCTTTTTGCAGGCCCTGCTGGTTCGGTCTACTTCTCTGGGTAATTGATTCTGCAAGCTGGTCAAGCCCAGAGCAGCACCTTCTTTACTTACAGGCATTCTCCCTGCTTCTCTTTCAGGAACACTGCCCAGGGACAGGGGTTGGTGTAAGGAACTAATAACATAGCGGAAACTCAGAAGCCAGGAGCTCACCGAAATTGTACCAAAGAGCAGAGAGTAAGGTCATCCATACGCTAATCTCACAATCTAGACCCCTTGGCCTTTAGCAGAAGTTAAACAGCTCAACATTGCCACCTCTGGGGTGATTTTTCACTCCCAGAAAGTCATTATAGAGCTTTTGTATCTGTCAAAACTTTTTGTATCTGTAGGAACTTTGATACCTGGAGGAAGGCACCCTAGCTGGAGGGTGGGGAGTGAGATGTGCTACAGACAGGAGAAAGAAAGGAAGGGGCAGCAGGTATGGTCCTAGCTCTGACTGGATGCTGTGAATGCTGGCTGTGGAGAACTTGGTTGGGGGTGTGGGAGGGAGGAAGTCAAGGTAGACAAAATAAACTCTGAGTCTATCTCAGTGGAAACCTTCCATCGATGGCCCCATTTCCAGTGAAATGAAGTTCAAACTCTTTAGCCAGCATTCATGGTCATCATGGTCCAGCCCTGATCTATACTTTCAACCTTTGTTCCCATGAGGTCCCATTCCTTGCCTGCATACCAGCTGAATGGACCTACTCACTCTCCCCATTGGTACCTCGTCACCCCTCAAGCTCAGCTCTTGGGATCTCCCCCAGAGAAACGCTTGGTCTCACACTTACCTCTCCAGAAGGGCCGTGCTTTCTCATACCACATCTATTTCCCTTCCTAATTGGCAAGTTTCTATTTAATTTGCTTAACCTTCAACATCACTCCTCTTTAAAGTCTTCCCTGATCACCATCTGGTTGAACTTTAGGACTCTTGTCTTGCACACCTTCTACCTGCAGTTGTCATAGCTCTTACTACTCTTCTAGGGAATTACTAGTTTATGTGTCTCTGAACTCTGAGCATCTTAATGGCATCTTTCCTGTCTCTCATTGTTGCAGCATCACCTCCAGCATAAAGCTTAACTTATAGTAGATACTAAATGAATAGTCAATCATGGAGTGCTCAAAGGTAGAGACCAGATGCTATTCAACCTGTCACTCTTATCTCTAGACCACTGCTTGGCACAGAGAAAGACTTCAACGCATGTTTGTCAAATTCAAGCATAGAAAGATGGAGAACTGGCACAAAATAAACATTTTTCAGTTAATTTCTATTGGGTTAATTCAAAGTTCTACTAGCTTTTTATATCTAGTTCTTCCTATCCCTGAGCTCCTAGCTACCTGGTGCTGAGATGGCATCTATAATAATAAATGTGTAATATGCAAACTGACAAAACAGCCGAACAGCAGAACAATTGTCCGGATAACCATGCTATGACATGCACTGGCACCAGGTCAGCCAAGGCAGGTCAATGTGATTGGTGGGGGGGGGGGGGGGGAGGGGAGTACGGGCGGAGGGGCTCGTCATCACCCCACAATCGCCCGCAGAGGGAGGCCCAGGCCACCAGCTAGCCAGCAGGGCAATCAATTGAGGAGGAAGGTGGTGATGGTGGCAGAGGGGGTCAGCACCAGGCCAAGGCAAGGGGGGGGAGAGGAGGGGAGCAGAGCCAGCTGCTGGCAGCTGAAGGGAAGCCTGGGTCCCAGGTGCTGATCGCTGGAGGGAAGCCAGTGCCAGCAGCCAGGGGAAGGAAGGACTACCCTTGCATGAATTTCATGCATCGGGCCTCTAGTCTCATATATTTCTAGGTACAACTTCCATTCTCTGTCCAGGTCTCCCAGGGAAACATCACCCTTTCTCAGAAAGAGGGATCCATTAAGAGAAATTGGTACAACAGGCATTTCCCTTCTATCTGCTGTATACTGGGCACTATGCTGCCATCGGGGCTAAGTAATGAATAAGACAATTCCAGCCTTTACCTTTGTGCAGCCTACAACCGAGAGAGTACAGGCACTAAACCAATAAATGAAAGTAGAAAACACGTCACAAAGGTAAAGTAGAAGGAACACTGAGAAATAGAATTGAAGCTAGTCTTGAGGTATTCAGGGAAGGCCTCTCAGGGAGATGAACATTTAGTCCAGGACTCACAGCAAGTCTCAGAGAAGAGGAGGAAAGAACAAGGATTGAGAAGCTAACCCAAGCATCTTGGCCTGATCGGCTGCCCTTCCTTCCTTCCCTGTCCCAATTCCAATAATCATGGACACTTTCTCATGAAACACACCACTTACTCCTGTTATTCACCTTGGATATTTTGGTTCTAATGTGTATTACAAACTAAACTGCAAGCTGAAAGGAAGGTTGAGCACCAGATTCAAATAGTTATTATTGCTGGGTGACCAGCTCACCTCAAGACAAGTACTAAAGTCTCAGATACCAGCAAGTCCTTAGTCCTGGGGGAACGAGGACAACTGGTCACCCTACACTGTGGCCACAACCTGTCACCAGGATGGACCAGTAGCAGCTCAGCACATAAATTCATGCTAGCCATTTATTCATTTATTTGTTCAGTCAACATATAGTTCCTGAATCTATACCCAAAAAACTAGAAATAGTAAATCCTCAATTTTGTGGACCTTGATTTAATGGACTTCAGATTTAACAGACAAGTCTTCCAGTCTGTATGGCCTATGTGAAAATTAACGCCCTGTTGATTTTAAAATGCTTTCGACCAAGATTTGCTTATACTTAAAGCAACACCCACCTTTCCTGCTCAGCATTTCTCCTGGGAAGGAGGCACACAGCGTAGGTAGGTATCTTTGCCTGCACTGCTCTAGGGTTTTCTGCTGTTTCTTCAATTGGATGAAATATTGAGTGGTTTTTATTTGTTTGTGGCTGTGGGGATACAGGGAAGGGGAAAACAAATGGCTTTTCACAAAACTCAATTTCTTCTGCTCTCAAGAGCAATCTGTCACCATCTCGGCTGGCTGCCGGGTCCTCTGGAGTCAGGCTGACCGAGAGCAGCCAGAGCTCAGGTCCTGGGATCCTCTCCCTGAAAACCTTCCTGCTGGGCCTGGGCGAGGCCTTCAGAGAGTTAAACTTCCTAACCTCAAGTTGAACCCCAACAAGAGCAACTGGTTGGGCCACAGACACCACCTCTTTTTCCAGGGATATCCTGGCAAACCCAGTCTCCAGGTGCTGTGCTAGCCCCAAAAGCTTGGCCTCGCCAGAAAAACCAGCCCACCTGCCTTTATTGCCATGGGTGGCACCTGTCCTCTCTACAGAGGGCTCCCTCCTGCCTGCCGGGCCACTGCCCTCCAGACTGGAAAGAGTCCGTGAGTGTGGGCCTAGACTTGGGGGACTGCAGCATCCATGTCTATGGCAGGGCTGACCCACCTGGGACTAGCTGAGCCCCAGGGCCAAGTGCAGAGGGCCCTGTAGCTCAGGCGCGTTCAAGCAAGTACAGGGGTCCACTGGGGAGCCGATGAAGACCACAGCTCCTGCCCTCAGGAGGTGGATTAGCACAGGAAGCAGGTGAGTAGATTTATAGTACTAACCTGCGTCCTGTGATGGGAGTGAATATATAGTGTTGGGGGGGGGGGGGAGGGAGGTGAGGGAGGGAGAGAAAGGAAGACGCTCCTCACTCTGCCTGGGGAACCCGAGGAGACTTCCAGGGGGAGGTGATAAGGCCGTTCCCCAGACAACCCACTGGAATCACCAGCTTCACTAACTGCATTTAGAAAAACACACAGATGCTAAAACCACATATTTGTAAGGGGAAGCCTGCTCCATTATTCAATTTAAAAAGAATTACCAATTGAAATTAATTTCCCTCATAGATTTTTCCCCCCAATAAAATCATCCCTGAAGGCTGGGTTTTCAAGTAGAAAAAAATATTCCTTTAAAGGTGGATTGCTTTAGAGTTGGCATGTAATCCAAGCTCCAGAAGGGTCCCTGCTGTGCAGGAAACCTGCCCTGGAGGTACACTTAAAAAGGTTTCAGGAACCGCAGCTTCCCTGGGAGGAAATCACAGAGAAAATGTGGGGTGGGCCTCACCTGCCTAGTGCCGGTCTCCCATCAGGGTGGTGAGAGCAGAGAGTGGGCAGGAGAGAATTCTATTAATTCTTAAAAACATAACATGTGGCCATGTACAAGGCCCATGCCATGCAGGTATCCAATAGCTCCCTGAGGGAGCAGGACCAGTGCAGAACATGGATGTACTAAACAACTGAGAGAAGAGTCAAAACCATTCATGAACTATGAAATCAACAGAAATTATTCTGACACTGACATGAGAAAACAAACTTCAGATTTAAATAAGTGTAAATTAATCCTGAAAAACAAGAGATAAATTCCAGATAGGAGTAACAAATAGGCTCCTAGATTCCTTGACAATTCAATTAACGAAGAGGGGCAAATAATATAAATGCATTCGAATATTTTTTGCTGACTAACATGTTGACAATGACAATGTAGAACAGTTTGAAGACAATTGCTTAAAGAATAGTCTCATTTCAGAGAATCTTCTTGAATAGTACTTTAATACCATATAAGTACTACACAAGAATACTTGAATACAGCTTATATATACAGACTTTTTAAAAATATTTTTTATTGACTTTTTTACAGAGAGGAAAGGAGAATAGAGAGTTAGAAACATCAATGAGAGAGAAACATCAATCAACTGCCTCCTGCACACCCCCTCCTGGGGATGTGCCTGCAACTAAGGTATATATGCCCTTGACCGGAATCGAACCTGGGACCCTTCAGTCTGAAGACCTATGCTCTATCCACTGAACCAAACCAGTTGGGTTAGGGTGCATCTGAATTACCCGAGAAAACTTTATCTAAAGATAGGTGACACTTCCAAACATATACAAACACTGCACCTCTGAACCTCTAGGACAGCCATGGCTTTCAAAGGGCCGCAGAGCCAGACAGGGGATGAGAAGCCCTTCCTGGGAGCCATCCCAAGACCCCCGACCTTGTGGGATCATCTGAGGTGCAACTAAGAGTAGGGAAGTTGGTCCTCAAAATAGTTTCATAATGTATATATTATTGCTGCCCCAGTTCTAAGGATTAGGAGACAAGACTCAGAAGCATGAAGGGGTTTACCCACCACCACACAGCTAGGGAGTGGAAAGCCCGACTCCACCCCTCTGCCTCACATCGAGTTTGCTAGAAGCACGTGATTAGGAGTCGGTAGGTCTGGGTCCTAGTCTTGGCTCCTCACTTCAGAAATTAAGTAAATGTAGCAAGTTATTACACTGCTCGTATTTCATTGGGGGGAGGGGGCATGTATTGCTTACTTCTTTGAGGTAAACAGGGTGAGGAACAAATGGGATACTCGCTGTGAAAAAATACCAGCCACTGTTTAGCCACTGCCTCTCAGGCTTCACATGTGTCCAGCAGGACAGGTGTCATCCCTTTATGTGACTGAAACAGAAATGCAAGCACACGGCTAGGAAGTGATAGAGAGGGATTCACACCTATGTCTTTCTGGTCCCAGAGCTCACATACTTCCCAATAGGCCTACCAAACACCTTACCAGGAATATTAACAGCTGTGAGATAAATATTCATAATAAAAGGGCTGCCAAGCCATATGTTACTGTGCAAGTTCTATATAGTATGTCAATATTGTATATAATCAACACAACTTTTATTGATGAGATCACATGAACGTGGATTTACAAGTATACATCATATCCAGTGCAGTTCAAATGATACTTACTGAGCACCTGCAGGGCACTATGGCGGTCAGAAAGATGGAAAACGTTCAATTCTTGCTTCAATTAGCCTAGCTCATTTTCTCGGGAATGGCACATATAGCACAAGTCCTCAATTCAGATTTGCAATATGCACTTGCACCTCTTATGCTCTTTTTTGGGGGGAAGAGTGAACACAGATTTTCTGAGTGACTTTGGACAGATCCCTCAAAGGTAAAGAGCAGAAAGTAGTCTATTCCAAGACTGTAGGACCCTGCTAGACCTCACAATCAGTCGTATCGACTGACCCTGTTTCCTTAGGCTGTGGGATTCAGAAAGATACTCACCTAGATACCCAGTTGACCATTGCGGAAGGCAGAGTGGAAGTAGCAAATGTCCCTCCCCTTCCCTCTGGTTCCCTTTCCAAATCTGGGGCAAAGCCAGTAGTGGCCATGGCATTCAGAGTGTTCCAGGAGCCAGACAGAGAGAGGACAGGCCTTTCCCAGGAGCCACCCCAAGACTACAACCCAATGTGGTAATCCGAGGTGTAGCTAAAGATAAAGCACACATCAATATGCATAATAATAATCAGTATTATGAAGGATTGAGTCCATATACAGAGCAAGAGATGCAGAGCTAAGATCAGGAGCCCCTTAGAAAACAGGTTGGAAAGGGAGGTCAAAAGTTTCAGCAAGCAGCTGTGAGAAAGTCAGAGCCAACCAATTTCTGTTGACTTTGTGATCAGCATGGTAAACACCATGTTTCCATGGATAAAGTGAAGAGAAAGATACTTTGTTTTACAGTAAATAATAGCCATACCATGCTTCCATGGGTAATGGAAAAAAGAAAGATGCTTGGTTTTGCCACAAATATTAGCCAACCAATGAACCCCTTCGGCTGGTCCTGTGGGGCATTGGCAAGTGTTATACAGTGGCCTTCGCTGCGTGTAACTCACTGATCCACGCAGGGAGGGTCACCTTGGGACAAGGCCATGGAATACCTTATCTCCAGAGAATGCCACGGCTGGAATCATGGGATATGGTGCTCAGTTCATCATAAAAACTGACTATGAGGATATGGTAGTTTTTATTTGCTTTGTCTGGTTCTTAGCCATGTTTCTATGGTCTTATTAATAATACATATCCCACTGGACACCTTGGCCCTAGCAACTATGGACTGGGTTGAACCTAATGCAATAGTTTGGGGAGTTGCAGTTAGATGTGTTAGGGAGACATCTGACTGTGACCTCCAACTACGTTAGTTGACACACGGCTCCTGGAACTCAGACAAGCAAGGCCCGCAGGGAGCCTGTGCTTTGCAGGGGAACCAAGAAGGCCTGGGAGCCCTTCCAAGCCTGGAGGAACTTGGACGGATCCAGAGGAGGATGAAAGGTCATTTCTTTCCAACTCCAACCTCAGCCCCAAGGCAGCCTGGGACCTTGGGAGCCAAGGTCAGGAATAGTTTACCCCTGACAGAGGCAAGTAGGGCCTGGGGAAGCTGTTTTGTTTTCATGGGTGTTTTTCAACCCTTACCCACAAATTCAAGGTGACCTCTCCTCCTCTCCATCAGCAGCCTGGTAGGGCAATGGGCTTGATCCTTAACCTTTTAGCCCCAAACCATGTCTGAAAGATAAGAAGAAATACAAGGTATCCTGGTGGTACCTGCAGTTGAAGAGAGAAAAACACTGCCAAAACTATCCAAACTCCTGGCTGCATGCAATACTTCAACCCGCTGTTCACTCAAATTCTATGCTTTTGCCCTTTGCATATGCTTTGCTTTGTCCCAAGAAAGTAATACAAATCTTCAGTATTTCTTCCAATTCATAATAAGCATTACTGATAGAAAAAAATTGGCACTAAATACAGCATTGAAACTGGCGACAATGAAAACTCCACAGGCAAAATTTGTTACAGGCAAAAATTTACTGGAGAATCACACATTACTGAGCATATTGTACTAAGCACACAAAAAATTTGATCTGAGTAAAAAAGATTTGTTTGAAAGAAATTATTAACAGCAACAAAAAAATAAAATTGTCAAAGCTAAAACTGCACTGGGTGAAACTAGCAAGAGTTAAATCTTGCAAAATTTACATCTAAATAATTTTACCTGGGAAAATGGGACTTAATACCTATAAAGGCCAAAGAAGACAAGAAATGGAAAAAAAACTATAATGAATAACATTTTTCAACAATAAAACAAATAACAATAACAAAAAGTAATGGCTACATCAAAGTTAATTATAAAATATACACAGAAAGAATTCATCCATATTGACAGTAATAAAATAAAAGTGAAACTGGAACTGGTTTAACTATAGCAAATAAAAAAATGATTTAAAAAAATACGTTTGATTAGTGAAGAGTCCTCCAAAATAAAAATGTTTTTTCAATAAGCATGCATCACTTAGGCATAATCCTGGTTTAAATATTTATATTTTTAATACGGAGGTTAAATATGCTCAAGGTCAAAACAGCCAGATCAAAATACCCATGGAGTCTGAATAAGAGTTAATACAGGATCACAATGTCCTGTACTCAACTCCTAGGACTGAGTCTCAGCTCTGAAACACAAGGGCTTGATTTCAGTAAGCCATGTGGCTTGAGGAAAGTTACTACCTGTCTCCAAGGCTCCATTTCCTCATCTGAAAAAAATGGATGTATAAATTCCACAATACTCTTCCTCTTAGTGTCCATATTGAATATCTAAGCAAAACCATGAGAAGCCTGGCATACTTCTGTCTTTTAAGAACCTCCTTACCCCTAGGTTTTCATCCTTTGTATCATGTAGCCTCAGTCTCTAACCATGACCTCCTGATCTAAGAATGACTACCTGACCCAAAGGTAACTATGGGTAGATTGGCCAACAACTTAGTTCAAAGGCAATATCTGCCCACTGGTGTGGCTCAGTGGATTGGAGCTCCTCAGGACAGCCCATCCAATTCCTAAGCCTGGGTAGCTTTGCCACAAGCTTTATCATGTAATTCCACAGCAAAGCCTGTTAACTGTAAAATGTCTCCTTCCTGTCTGTTCTTTCAGCCCTGGCCACCTTATTGTCAGCCCAGCTAGTACCAGGTGAGTCATCGCTTTTGAGCATTCTTCCCTTTCTGCTGACACTATTCTTCCATCTTTATATATAAAAGTCTAAGCATCCATCTGACTGTTCAACTGTCCAAGCGGTAGCTATGATGTGCACTGACCACCAGGGGGAAGATGCTCAATGCAGGAGCTGCTGAGCTGTAGTGACTGGGCAGCTGTAGTTCTCTGGTGACCCACCTGGAATCAGAGAGGAATGAGCCCGATTCCTGGATGTGTCACTCAAGAAGTGCCCTCTCACAATCCAGTACCCCTTGGGGGATGTCAGACAGCCGGTTTCAGCCTGTTCCCTGCAAGCTAGACTGAGGGAACCCACCAGTGCTTGAATTTGTGCACCAGGTCTTTAGTATTATAATAGTATACTTTGTCCGGATTTTACAAAAATCCATTAGTTCAGGATGACAAGAATACCACTGTTGTTGACCTAGTCATTGCACTTCACTTTTACCAGAAATCAACTGAGTAGTCAATTATGAAAGTATTTTGCATCTATTTATTACATGTTTACGAAGTAGAGTGACCTCATAGAACTAGGTAGGCCTACTGGCTGGCACTCTTAACATTTATGAAATTTGACAAGAATATTGGATTCCACAGTCTCTTTGAAGTCACTAATGCAAGCCTCTAAGTTTCCACCAGTGCCTATTTCAATTGTGCCAAAAGATTGAGAATAATTCAGTGCCCCTGAAAGATATATGTTCATCATAGAAAACACAGAGATAAGCATTAAGTCTCATTAAATCACATCTTCTATTTTAGGCCTCAGTTTTATCGGCAGTACTATGAGCATTATTTTTTTTTTTTAACATTTATTATCCTCTAAAAGTCTGAGTCCTTTGAGGTCAAGGACTGCATTTCATTTTCTCTGTATCTCCAATGCATAACACTATTATGTCAAATAGAAGGCATTAGATTAATTTTAAATAAATGCATATCCAAGGTTTGCTGAAACTGTGACTTCCACAGAAATATCCAAACCCCCTGATATCATCAACAGCTTTGTGTGGCAGTAACAGCCATAAATTATGATGAAAAGAGTCCTGGGCATATGAAAGCCTGTACCTAGACCTGAGCTTCAGGTCTAGGCCACAACCCTGGAGAGGAGAACAGTGGGAAGTGTGATGGATTATGCTTCAAGATAGCACTTGACTCTGTGATATCTTAAGCAAACCATTGGGCATGAAGAAACCACATATTTTAGGGTCAGAGAAGCCTAAGTATGAATTAGGTCCCATCTGTCTTCCACTTCCTTGAGCAGCATTACACACCAGGTGGGTCTGGTATTGTTTTGTTGATGAAGATAAATATCAACATGAACACAAAGTCAAGAAGTGCATAGGCCTCTGGAAGACCAAGAGCCAGGAATAGAACACACACCCTCCAAACAAGGCCACAGACCACCCATTCCTGAGTGCCCTTCTCTGTGGGGCCACAGGATCTCTCAACCTCTCTTCCCTCCACACATCTCCCTGCAGAGCAAGTTTCCTTGTTCTACAGGCTAAGCGTTACTGCCTGGAATTTGTTGTTTCTCAGTGCTCAGCTCAGATCCCTGCAGACCAGCGCATCACTCTGAGGCCCATTTCCAATTTCTTGGGGGTTGGGGTCTGATGGTTTCCTACCCTGGACCCATGATCTCTGTCAGCCAACGCGGTGGGAATCTACTTTCTGAAGAGTGGTGATTTTCACCAGGGATTTAAGAAGATCAGATTTCCATTGCATAGGCTTACACTGGCAGAATTAGAAAAGGATATCTAAGGCCAAAAGATCAGCTCAGTGAGTGTTGCATTAACCCGGAAATGATGAGAGCCTAAGTAAAATCAGAAAATCTATCAGGGAGATAGAGAAGAGGAAATGCATGTGGGAAGTCTGGAAGATTTAAATGTGGGAGCTGGACAAAAAAAGAAAAAGGAAAAAAAAAGGTTTCTAGTCTAGAAACGGAGGGATGGCAGAACCTAGTCATTAAACAAGAAAACCAAGAAAAATGGCAAGTTTGGGAGTGGTTGGGGAAAAGAAGAATGAACAGATGTATTGTATTTTAATAAGAACAAAAAATATGAATATAGACATGAGGGAGAATATCCAAGGTAAGATAGGGAAAGGATGGCTTACCACTTCAGTTAAGAACCCTTCTAGTCACATTACTGCCCCCAGTTAACACCCCTCAGGAGCTCCTATCACTGAAGGATAGACTGAGTCTCTTAAGCATGGATCTTCATTATACAGCCTCTGTCTATTTCTCTACACTAATTTTTAAAAATATTTTTATTGATTTTTTTTTTTACAGAGAGAGAGGAAGGGAGAGGGATAGAGAGTTAAAAGCATGGATGAGAGAGAAGCATTGATCAGCTGCCTCCTGCACACCCCCTACTGGGGAATCAAAGCTGCAATCAAGGTACATGTCCTTGATCAAAATTGAACCCAGAATCCTTTAGTCCCCAGGCCAAAGCTCTATCCACTGAGCCAAACCAGTTAGGGCTACACTAAATTTCAGCCACAAGAAGCAATGAAAGGTTCCCTGAATGTACCACCTTCTCACATCTCTGAGAATTTAGATGCCCTGCTCCATCCTGTTCCCTCTCCCTAGAACCACCTTTTTATTTGGGCTTCAAAACACCTTAGCCACCAAGGCTACCTCACATGCTCTTATCACCGATGTTTGTTCTCTGCATTCCTCTCCTGCCCCCAGTAAACTGCTAGCTTGCAACCTCTGGCATTTTGATCTGTCTCCCAACTATGAACACATGGATTCAGGAAGAGTAGCTTGTATGCTAGTATCCCCACCACCTGGCACATAGTAGCACCTATCAAATGTCTGTGAATTCGCCAGAATGGCAGGATGACCACTGCACAGATGGGCACACATAGCACTTAGGGCATTGTCCCCTGACAGTCTGCACCATCTCTCTCTCTCTCTCGTTTGCTTCTGCTGCTTTCCCATTACTGCACAGTTCTTCTCTGAGTGAGAATAAAGCAAAAGGGATTTCTGTTTCAGCCTTTGCACCGAACAGGCATCCCCATGGCCTTGGAATTAAAGGAGCTACTGACCTTTCATAAATGTTCAGGGAAAAGAAGACAGATTTACTTTAAGTAAATCAAAATATATTCAGTGAAGGAAGAAAGGAGGGATAAAAGGAGAGCGGGAAGAAAGGAAGGAGAGAGGGAGAAAGGAAAGGAAGGAAGAAGGGAGGGAGGGAGAGAGTAGGGAAGAAGGGAGGGAAAGAAAGAGGGAAAGAAAGGAAAAGTCACAATGGCTCTCAGAGGATGGATGGGTTGAAGCTTGAGGAGGAAGCAGAACTGTCAGGCAGTCTCTGTTGGGAATTCAATGGAAAGTCAGAGATGATGGAAGGATTTGGAAGCACAGTGAGAGCCGAGCTGCAGTTTGCATACCAATGTCATCAGCTAATAAACAGAAATCCCAAAAAAAATTGAAGTTTGTGACCTTTTTGTAAAGTAAAAAACAACTCTCCCACAGTCAATAGCTTTATCTGGAAAATAAATTAAGAGTGATCAAATCAGACTTGTGAAACCTTGGGGACACAGTGTCTCAGACAGCTGGAGCTTTCTGAAGGCATAAAAATACCAACATTCTCTCCAAGTGCACGATCAAAGGCTTGCAGACTCACTCATGAGGAAGAAAATCCACTTAGCAGGATTAAGAAAATCTTTGATTCCTAATTCTGTTGCTGTGCAAAACTCTGAGTTCTGTCCACCACATAGAATTAAATACCAATTAGAATGCTTTTAAATCTGTATTGTAAGCACAATTTAGCAATCCTAACTGATTTGGGTGGCTAGTAAAAAAAATCAGTATAAATAAATCTAATAGATACTTGAGTGTACTTACTTCATCTCATTCCCTTCCCTGAAACTTTGAATTCCCAGAATATCTTGGAATCTTAGAACTATGAGGAACCTTGAAGACCACCTAGGCCAGAGAGCTCATTTTATCAGAGGCCAAGGTGGAAAAGTGAATTCTCAGTCCTCTCGCTCATTAGCTGAACTGAGCTGGAAAGCAACCTTTCTCATCTTTCCTCCTCAAGTTTCAACCCACCCATTCTCTGGGCCCAGCAAGGGGCTGTACTTTTCTTTTCCATCTCAATGACCCATCAAATCATCTTCCGCTTACACCATGCCATAAAAAACGAAGTTAAGCCGAAACCGGTTTGGCTCAGTGGTAGAGCGTCAGTCTGCGGACTGAAAGGTCCCAGATTCGATTCCAGTCAAGGGCATGTACATTGGTTGCGGGCACATCCCCAGTAGGGGGTGTGCAAGAGGCAGCTGGTCGATGTTTCTCTCTCATCGACGTTTCTAGCTCTCTATCGCTCTCTCCCTTCCTCTCTGTAAAAAAAATCAATAAAAAATATATTAAAAAAAAAAAAAAAATGAACTTAAGTTATGTTCAATGTTCTCTTTTCAACTAGTGAGTGAATTATTCAGTATGGTTCAAAAGTTCTCCGTCTGAAAACATTAGATTAAATAATATTTTCATGCCTAAAATGGCAATCCCTCAGAAAATCTCATTTTCTAGAACCCTTCCTTTTCTTGGGGCTTCAGAAAAATCAATGTTTTATGGAACAAATACTAAGTGGTCCAAGAATTCTGAGAGGAAAAGGCTGGGACTGGTGTAGGAGATGGCAGGTAGATGACAAAAAAGAAAAGGCCTATCTGAAGAGGAAGCCTGGAAGGATGGGATGGATCCATCGAGTCAGGAGAAGGAATGGCATTCCTGGCCCAGATAAAAAGAAATGAAAGATTCAAGGGAAACTACCTGCCAGATCCAGATTGGAATTAATTTGTTTAGAACAGTGATTCTTGGAGCTTAGTCCACAGAACATTGATCCTACACTATGCTCCATAAACAATCTATATAATAAAAGCCTAATATGCTAATTTCCTATTGACTGGTCAGCCATTCAACCTATCAAAGCATAGTATGCTAATGATATGCTAAGGCTGCTCAACCACTCACTATGACGTGCACTGACCACTAGGGGGAGGACAGTCAACCAGTTGACCAGTTGCTATGACGTGCATTGACCACCAGGGGGCAGACACTCCAACTGGAAGGTTAGCTTGCTGCTGGGGTCTGGCCAATTGGGACTGAGCAAGACAGGTTGGACACTCCCTAGACCCCTCCTGCAGTCCCTCCCCATCTGGCCAGCCTCCTGCATCCCTCCTTGTCCCTGATCATGCACCAGTGGGGGGTCCCTTGGACTGGCCTGTGCCCTCTCACAATCCGGGACCCCTTGGGGAATGTCGGAGGGTCAGTTTTGGCCCGATCCCGCAGACCAGGCCAAGAGACCCCACTGGTGCACGAATTCATGCACTGGGTGTCTAGTAAATAAAAATAAGGACGGGAGGAAGTACATGTTCAAACAAGACTGAGAAATGCTGTGCACCCTCTCAAAGAGCCCATGCACATCAGCACAGAAAGGGCCAAGTCTTCCTGCAGGCAAGTTTCTTTTTTATGTTTTGGACACTTTAAGGGGTAAAAACCACTCTTAGCTGGGGAGGCATACAGAAATGGGCCACTGCTTGATGTTGCATCTTTTGCAGACCCCTGCCATAGAGGCCATTTTCATGCTTCCTTTACATACTGCTTACTAGTATGTCATTACCTCTATTTCTGCTAGAGACATTTTAGAAAATACTGTTTACAGAAAAGGCTCTCAGGCATTGAACATTATCAATATCTGGAGACCAGCCACATGCAGATTCCTGGGCCTGAGATCTTCATTTCCATCAGGCTCTCTAGGTGATTCTGATGTAGCTGGTTCAAGAATCATATTTAGAGGAAAGTTAACAGTAATGGAAAAATGAGGGTGATGATGATCTTGGGCTTCAAAGTCAAAATGTAGTCACATACAATGAAGAAAAAGAGGGAGCTAGTGCTCAGTTATCTCAGAGAATAATTTCAGAGCTTCTTTAGGGGAAAACTGCCATCTTCCTTAAATAGTCAAATGGAAGAAAACTTCCATGAGGGGAGGGGCAGCCACAGCCCCTATTCCCACAAGGTTCTCTGTATCCTTGGAGAGCTTCATTAAGCTACACCACTTGAGACTAATGGTGGTGAGGGGTGCTTCCCCCGTACCCACAATTCCTGTGGTAGAGCTGAGCTAGGAGAGGCATTCGTTCAGGGCCTCAGTACAGGCTTCTGGGAAACAAAGAAGAAAAAGAGCAATATGTAGCTAAATAAACTAGCTCTCAAGGTTTCACGCAGCTCAACAATAGGCTATATTCTCCAGATCTTGTTGGCCTCACCCCCATAAAAGCTTCTAGCTTGTTGCTGTGGCACAGGTGACTTCATTTCAGAGGTGTGCGGGAGCTGGCTTAATTGTGAATATCTCTTCTCAACTCCATGTTCAGTGGGTGTCTTCATTTTGGTAGCTGGAAATTGGCCACAGTGGGAATATTTACACCACAGAAATTGGCAAAAATTAGGGTATTATCCATTGATTTTTGGAGAGCTGGTTGTCCAACAACTACAAGCATATCATTGTTTTAAACACACTGCTTAGGATGCATAATAGCTCCAAGATTAAGGCATAGTCTATGTGTTTCAACAGACCTTGTTTTGAATCCCAAAATTATCCCCTACTAGTTAGGAAACTTAATTTCTCAAATTATGTCCACCTTCTATAAAAATGGATATGATAACTTCCTCATTGTTAGGGCTTGGAGTATTAAAGAAAGTATCCTATATAAAAAAAGCCTAATATGCTAACTATCTGGTCATCTGGTGAGCTGTTCAACCAATCAAAGCGTAATATGCTAATGATATGCTAAGGCTGTTCAACTGCTCACTATGATGTGCACTAACCACCAGAGGACAGATGCTCCAACTGGTAGGTTTAGCATGCTGCTGAGGCCCTGCTGATCTGAACTGACATGAGATGGAACAGACATGCCCTGGAGCCCTCCCGTGGCCCCTTCCCGGTCCCAATCGTGCACCGGTGGGGTCCCTCAGCATGGCCTGAGCCCTCTCAAAATCCCGGGCCCCTTGGAGGACATCAGAGAGCTGGTTTCAGCTCAATCCCACAGGCCAGACTGAGGGACCCCACTGGTGCATGAATTCATGCACCGGGTGTATAGTATAGTATAGTATAGTATAGTATAGTATAGTATAGTATAGTATAAAAAAAAAACCTAGCCCAAAGCCAGGCACATGGTGAGTATGTGCAATGAGTCTCTATCCCTCTGTCTAATGCTTTCCAAATTTCACTTTCTGATCTGAAAACCCAGCCTCTTCCACAGGTGATTGACAGTGAACATATCAGAGAGCTCTACATACAAGATCTTTTCCTTCAGATTAAATTGACAAATCCTATCAGGACACAACCCAAGAAAGCCCAGCTATCACAAGAGGCACACATGCATAGTAGCAGGTGGGGCAGGCTTTATTATAGCACCTCCAAGCCATAGTCAGGCCTCCTCAAGAGCACTTTCTACTTCCTTCACCAGGCGCAGGCCTCAAGGACACACACTGTGTCTTGGTCCCCTTTGTATAAGTTGAACACTGATTTCCTGAATAACTGATACAGCAATTGGCAAGAACAGATGTAAAGTTTTCATGACTTGATGTATATTTTACTTTCCTGTTCTCATAAGTGAGAGTTTTCTGCATGCAGTTGCACCATTCCCCAGTGTCTAAGGATGCTATAAGCCCTGGGTCCTCACTATCAGCATCTGTCCTCCCCACCTGCCACTGTAGCTGGAGAAGAAAAAAAGGGCATGGAAGAAAGGAAGTTTAAACTAAATCCCTGGGATTTCATTGTTTTCTTGTCTTTTGCCTCTCCTGGGGGCTAAGAAGCTTCACAGTAGATTGTAAGGTGTGTTTCTACAATCCAAGTTGATTAAGGTTTCAAAACCCAGATCTTACTCATCTGCCACTCCCTCAACCAGGGAGGTGGGGAGGGGTGTGGGGGGGAGATAGCTCCCCTTCTTTCTGTTCCTCCCAGTCTCTCACATAGCCCACTGTTTCTACAATCCTCTGAACACTTACTTCTGGCTTTAAAGGGAGAAAGGGTTTTTTTTCCAAACGAGTTTAATTGACTTAGACCAGAAATTATTATGCAACACACAGTCCAGGATGTGTGATCAACGTGTTGCTAATTTCATTAGCTATAACTTAATTACAAGCAGAAATTCTTTCCAGCCATGTGTTCCCCATAGCTGTTGATGTTCAGAGTGTAAGGACAACTTAGTTTGGATGAGACAAATTTTTCAAGAAGGGCTTCTATAAAACCAGGATTGGAAATTTCAGGGATCTGCAGGAAGTAGCTTTCAAGGTATGAATGGCTCAATCCTAACTCCAACTTTTACTCAACAAATATCTGTCAAAGGCCTACTATGTCTGTGGCATGATGCTGGATGCTAGGGGTCCAGGACAAGGTTCCTGCCCATGAAGGAGCTTACATGCCAATGAGTTATCAGCTCTGAAACTTCGCCTGGATTAATAAAGATGTGATGACAAATATCATGGAAGAGAAGTACAAGGAACTACAAGAAAAGCTGGTGTTGCTCTGCAACAGTTAGGGAGTGTTCTCTGAGAAAGGGACATGTAAGCCAAGATATGAAAGATGAGAAGTGGGTCTGCGGTAGCATAAAGGGTATTTTAGAATAAAGATCTACCAAGAGCAAAAGGTCCTATAGTGAAAAGGAGAAAACCAAGAAATGGAAAGTTCAGTCTGGCTGAAGTACAGAGGGAGGGCACCCTGGCACTCCCATGTAGTGATCAAGTTAAGGATTTGGGTCGTTATCTTAAGAGCAATGCATTTCTAGGGAATGAGTGACATCATCAGCTTGTATTTTTTAATGATTATTCTGGCTACTGTGTGGTGGGTGGGCCAGAAGGAGGCAAGAGAGGCTCTGGGTGGCATTGCTATAACCTAGGGAGCAATGCAAATGGCCCCCTGGGAGTGTTGGAGGTGCAGCCCACACAAAGGAAAATCCTATTCAACTGAGTGTCTGGAGCTTCTAGGGAGAAGGTGCATACTGTTCATCAGGCCAGAGTCATGTGGCTCATTGACAGAGATTTCTGGAGTGCAAGATTCAGGGTTCACAGAGATGCTCTGGTGGGCTGGGGTGACTGCTTTCAGGCTGGTCCATGTGGTTCTATGGGGACAAATCCTTAGAGAGCTGCACTACAGTGACCCCACTGCAGCTCTTTCCCCAGAGTGAGCTAAGACACCTGGCAGAAGAGGAGGTGGAGTAGGGAGAGACAGTTCCCAGTCAGACATGGTGGAAGAAGCCCTTAGACCTTGCCCCCAGCTGCTGTGATTTCTTCCTCTTATTGCCAAACTAGAAGCCCAGTGCATGAAATTCATGCACGGGGGTGAGGGGAGGATGATGTCCCTCAGCCCAGCCTGCACCCTCTCCAATCTGGAACCCCTCAAGGAATGTACGACTGCCCCCTCACAATCCAGGACTGATGGCTTCCAACTGCTCCCCTGCCTGCCTTCTTGATTGCCCCTAATCGCTTCTGCCTGCCAGCCTGATCACCACCTAACCACTCCCCTGCCAGGCTGATTGATGTCTAACTGCTCCCCTGTCAGCCTGTTTGACCCTAACTGCCCTCCCCTGCAGGCCTGGTCCCTCCCAACTGCCCTCCCCTGCTGGCCATCTTGTGACAGCCTTCTTGTGTCCACATGGGGACAGGATCTTTGACCACATGGGGGTGGCCATCTTGTGTGTTAGAGTGATGGTCAATTTGCATATTATTCTTTTATTAGATAGAATGGGCCAACATAGCTGCCTCTGGGGTCTTGTAAGGATTCATATAAAGGAAATGAGTTAACATGTGCACAGCATTATTTAGCACAGAACCTGCCCCCGAGAGTTTTGATTTCCTTCTCTGAGTGCTGGCAGGAGTACCTTGGAATTTGGACACATAGATTCCCCACCTCAGCTGCTTAGCCTTTGTGATTTGGGCAAGTTGGTAAGTTGTCTGGGACTCAGCTTCCTCACCTGTTTTTTTTTTTTTTTTTTTAATAAATCTTTATTGATCAGATTATTACAAATGTTCCTCTTTCCTCCCCCCCCCCACCCCACCAATTGCTCCCCTCCACCAGGTTCCCACCCCACCCTCTGCCCTTTCCCCACCCTGCATTGTCCTCATCCATAGGTGCACAGTTTTTATTCAGGCTCTTCCCACACCCCCCACTCTCTTTTTCCCCGAGAATCATCAGTCCACTCCCCTTCCATACCTCTCATCCTATTATATTCACCAGTTAATATTGTTCATCAGGATTTTTAATTCCCTTGGCTTTTAGTTTCACTTGTTGATAGTTATGTATTTGTTGATCATAATTTTTATCTTCTTCCTCTTCCTAAAGAACCCCCTTCAGCAATTCATATAATTCTGGTTTGGCATTGATGAACTCCTTTAGCTTTTTTTTATTTGTGAAGCTCTTTATCTGGCCTTCGATTCTGAGTGATAGCTTTGCTGGGTAGAGTATTTTTGGCTGTAGTTTCTTGCTATTCATCACCTTGAATATTTCTTGCCATTCCCGTCTGGCATGCATGGTTTCTGTTGAAAAATCAGCTGACAATCGTATGGGTGCTCCTTTATAGGTAACTACCTGCTTTTCTCTTGCTGCTTTTAATATTCTCTCTTTGTCTTTTGCTCTTGGAATTTTAATTATGATGTGTCTTGGTGTGGTCCTCTTTGGGTTCCTTTTGTTTGGGGTTCTGTGTGCTTCCTGGACTTGTAAGTCTATTTCTTTCCCCAGTTGGGGGAAGTTTTCTGTCACTATTTCTTCTAGTATTCTTTCAGTATCTTGCTCTCTCTCTCCTTCTGGGATGCCTATAATTCTGATGTTGGTTCATTTGAAATTGTCCCAGAGGTTTCTTACACTATCTTCTTATCTTCTTGCTTCTGTGGAGAAGTGTCCTCTGGCTCTTTGTGTTCCAAATCTTTGACTTGATTCTTGCAATCTTCCATTCTGTTTTTAGGACTCTGTATAATATTTTTTATTTCAGACAATGTATTCTTTATTTCTAGTTGATCCCTTTTCATATCCTCATAGGTCTCGTTTATTTTATCGGCCTTTTCTAGGAAATTCTTGAAAAACCTTATAAGCGTGGTTTTGAACTCTATATCCAGTTGCTTTTCGTCCTCCATTTCTTTTGTTTGTGATCTGTTTCCTTGTCTCGGCGTTTTCACAGCTTCCCTGAGTTGGCAGGGTGGCTTTGTGTGCTAAGGTGTCCTAAATGGTTCAGTGGGTCAGCTCCCAGTTACCTGAGGTGGACAGTCTTGGTGTAGCCCTTTGTGGGCTGTGTGTGCAGTCTTTTGTTAAGCCTTGCTTGTTGTTGGTATCACTGGGAAGCATTGATCTCCAAGCCAATTGGCTATGAGGATCAGAAGTGTCTCAGCTAGGAGGGTTTCTGTATTCCGCTTGAATGGGGCAGAGTCTTGGGGTGGCCCAGACAAGCTTAGTTGAATCCCGCAAGATTGGTTGCAGGTGCACGCACCTCTTTGTATAGGCGCAGACAAGCTTTGGATTCCTGTCTGTCCCTCCCTAGGAGAGTCCTATTCCTGGCGAATGAGAAAGCTAGCCACTGGAAGGGCTTCTGTGCTCAACTTGGATGGGGCGGAGTCTCGGGGTGGTGCAGACAAGCTTAGGTCAGCCCCTCCCTACAAGGGTCTGGTTTCTGAGTCCCGCAGTAATGGCCACTGGCTTCACACACCTCCGAGAGATCTCTGCCCACTGCCTGACAGTCTGGCCTCTCCCTATCTGGGGCCATCTATCAGAGCAATAGGATGGTTCTGGTTTCCTCCCGAACTAGAAAGCTAGCTGCGCATTAGCTGTCTGCCCTTTCTGTGCGTAGGGAGTAAGCCTGCAGCGAACTCAGCCCGCCTGCCCTCTCCGTGCTCCACAAGCAAGCCAGCCAGCAGTGAAATCGGGTGGCTGCCTTTTCATGAATGCAGTTCACTGCACCTTCATAGTTCCTGAGGTTCAGTGTGACTTCTCTCTCCTTCCCAGATGGTAGAGCCTTCTCTCAGCCAGCCATCCGGCACTTCAGGGTGATGTTTCCCCCGTTTTCCAGTTCTAAATTCAAATTTGTTGTGGTAGGCTGCATTCAGGTGTCTACCCTATGCTGCCATCTTGGTTTCTCCTAGCTTCCTCACCTGTTACAGTGGGGAAGATAAAACCTACCTGCAAAAATGGTCATGGAGGATAAATGAATGAATGCTACTCACTTTTATTTCTACCTGGAGGCACACCACTGCAGCCTTTTCCCCAAGCAGGGAGGTGAGCTGCAAAGGCCATAGATGGAGGGGATTGAAATGAGAAACTTCAAATGCAGGTCAGAGAGCTTCAGAGCCAGCCAGGTACTGGTAATACCTTGGCCCATCCCCATCTTTGCACAAAGAGGGCGAGAATTATTTTGAGTGAAGCTGAATCTAACAGCTCTCCCTGGGGAGAGACTCAAATTAGCACTTGAAGATGCTGGAAACGATATCGCTGATAAGGGAAATCCTCCTAAAAGGTGCATCCTGTTCCGTGAGGAAAGCACAGGAAACCTCCACAGCTGCTTCCTGTTTCAGCGGAGGAAGGGGGCTTGTGCTTGAATTCTGCTAGCGCTAGGCCTGACCTTGCAAAGCAGGCCTGCCCGGGTGGAACACTTCTCCTTTATGCAACAGTCACAGGCTCCCCCTCAGGCCAGGCATCTTGCTCTCCAGGAGCGAGGAGCGAGCTGGTGTGGGTCTCCTGGAATTCTGTCAACTGGGGCTAGGGCAGTGGTGGCAGGATGTGTGGTCAGGGCTGCGCAGGGGCAGGACTGGGAGTTGCAGCAGCACAGATGGTTACTGGCAACTTCTTTTAGGCAGGAACACTTGAGCCCCATTGTGCACTGGATAGGAAGGGGGAAAGTAAATGGGCACCCTGAGCTGAACTAACACCATCTCTGATCCCAGATAAAAGCCAATGCAAGTGGAGGGAGGAGCTGAGCCACAGGACATCCCCAGGAAGAAAAGCTGGCCTGACCAATCAGAACGGGAGGAGAGTAGCAGGTCAGCTCTCCATACCAAAGCAGGTTAGAGTGGAAATAAACCTAAAGAGCAGCAGTGCTAGCGGGGTCCGTAGACTAACTGGCCATTTCCCTCCAATGAGGGAAAATGGGGTCAGAGAGGTGAGGACACATGCCCAGTGTCACACAGCAGTGAGCTCCCTGAGCCAGGACTGGAAGCCAGGTTTCCTCTTTGCCATGGAGCATGCTTTCTTTCTCCTCTCCGTACTAAAGCAAGGATCCCTGAGGGGCAAAGATGTTCATTCTGGCCAACAAAGGAGTGTTTTACTAACACTGTGCACTAACAGCCCTGAGCCAACAGCACCCAAGAGCCATTCTTGGTCATGTCACCAGCTGGGAGAGGGAGGAAAGAGAGGACCCAGCCTACCAACTAACTCACCCAGGACCCAACCTACCAACCAACCTCCAAAGGAAAAGAAAGGCTTAAACAGTGCCTGATACTGGAAACAATCTAGACTGCCTACACTAGGAGAAAGACTAGGTAATAATAAATCCACTCAACTGACTGTTCCTGAGCAATTTAAGTTTTTTACAAATATAATAACACTAGAGGCCCGATGCATGACATTCATGCACTGGGGGGTGGGTGAGGTCCCCTCAGCCTGGCCTGCACCCTCTCACAGTCCGGGACCCCTTGGGGGATGTCCACCTGTCGGCTTAGGCCTCAGCAGGAGGACATCTCCTGAGGG
Organism: Pipistrellus hanaki; assembly: GCF_964339955.1. Lineage (NCBI taxonomy): Eukaryota > Metazoa > Chordata > Mammalia > Chiroptera > Vespertilionidae > Pipistrellus > Pipistrellus hanaki. The sequence continues at coordinate 32,246,258 of NC_140511.1, forward strand.
GTCCTTAGTGCTGCTGTGGAAGCGGGAGAGGCTCCCACCACCACCGCTGTACTCGCCAGCCATGAGCCCAGCTTCTGGCTGAGTGGCACTCCCCCTGTAAGAGCGCGCTGACCACCAGGGCCAGCTCCTGTGCTGAGTGTTCATCCTAATGGTCAGTGCACATCATAGTGACCAGTCATACTGCCATTCAATCAATTTGCATATTAGCCTTTTATTATATAGGATAAAAAAAAGCCTATAATAAAATTAAGATAAAATATAAAGTAATAACATATTATTACTATCTAAAAGAAAAAAAACCAGAAAAATAACCAAAAAGGCAAATACATTTTAAAATGTTGGTAAATAATGATAAATTAAAAACAATTTAAAAAATTTAATTAGCTTTTTCAAGTTGTCTGTAATTATCATGTTATACCCTTATGACACTAAGATATACACTATATAGATAGACATAAGTATATAGATATATGTAAATGATGCTTTTTGCTGCACCCTCTCTATTAGAAACAGCTGGCTATCCATGTTTAAGTCAGTTAACAGGCACTCAGTGCACATCTGGGTGTGTGTCTGGACTTGTGTCACATACTGTGAAAGGTAGAAAAAAAGTATAAGATACAGACCCATGCTCAAAAGTCTTATGAGAAACAAAACTTGTACAAATGCAAACTCTGGCAATGTAGAGGATCCTCATTAATTACTCATTGAATGAATGAATGAATGAATGAATGAATACAGGTCCATGTGGACTTCACATACCAGTACATAGTCAGGACTGTAAGTGATCTTTACCTCATCTACCCAGGGGAAAAGCCTGGAACTTCTTTTCCCAGAATCCTTTTCCAAGGATCAGTTGTGTCAAGGAGAGGCTACAGAGGGGTTCAGGGAGACTGAGGAGAAAGGAAAGTCATATGTCCAGGGGCAGTGGACTGCAGGCAAATGGGCATTTGGCAGAGGCAGATATTTGGGGGTATCACTCTGAGAATAACCCTTTTTTTGTGCTGCCAAGTACCCTGTTTCCCCAAAAATAAGACTGTCTTATATTAATTTTTGCTCCCAAAGATGTACTAGGTCTTATTTTCAGGGGATGTCTTATTTTTCCATGAAGAAGAATATGGTACACATGTATTGTTAAATGAAAATAAAGGAAATTTATTACCTGTATACGGTACAGTAGTACAGTAATTGTCAACACAAACCAGACAAACTGTGAATCTACAAGAATTTACTCATTTATTCAATGACAATCATGTCATCATCTTCTGGGACATCATCATAACAATCCAATTCCTGAATTTCCTGGTGAATTTCTTGTGACTCCATTTCTTTCAGAATCAGTGGATCAAAACTCTCATGTTTAGCCTGGGGGGGAGGGGGCTGGGAGAGCTTATTTTCAGGGGATGCTTTATATTTCACTCAGAAGGAAACCTGTAAGTAGGTCTTATTTTCGGAGGATGTCTTATTTTCAGGGAAACACAGTAGTTGAATCATCAACCACAGTTCCCAACACCTCTGGCAACCTCGTGGAAATCACTCCCCTGGGAGCAGCAGGGAGGTCTGTGGGATGTCTTCTCCAAGATCTCTGTCCTTCGTGACTTCCTGGAAGCAGAATCTCCACCGTCCAGGGGCCCTGACAATCTTTATTTCCCTGTATAAAACCTAGTCCTACATGAAATACCTGGAGTGATTTCTGTTCCGACCAAACCCTGGCTAATATAGGGGATGAAATGAAAGACCAAATGGATCCTGGAATTCTGCAAGCTCTAGCAATGCTGGCAAAGTCTGGGTCCCGGGATCCCATCTAAGCTACAAGAACCAATCCAACATGTGAGTTACATACATAGGGATGAACAACTATCCTTCCTGCTTACTTCACTCAAAGTTCCCTTCACTCCTTCCGTCACTCATTCAAGTTTGTTTGTTTCTCTAAAGCCTCTGCCTCTTTACCATGGAGAGAAACGAGAAAGTCATGACGTGGGCTTTTATAAACAACTGCTGATAAATATTTATTCTCCCCAGGAAGATCTCATGTGGGCAATTAACAGTTCGGTTTTATGGATGCAGTGGCCAGAGCCTGAAATAAGCCAAAGAGAATCTCTGATACATGCCCCTGGGACAGCTTGAGCCCAGGCCGCCTGCTTCCTGGGACTGTTTCCAGATAAATCCAGCCCTTGAATCCACAGGGGCCACAGAGGGAAGGCACAAAGCCCACTCCAATCTCTTAAGTTCACTCAAGGCCAAAGGCAGGTTTGTCCATCTCGTTCACGTTCAGCAGCAGCCACTCAGTGCACACGTGTCAAACCACCATGTGCCTGGCAAGGGTGTCGTGTGATAGAGACACCGTAGCAGTGAAACGTGGTCCCATCTTGGAGGAACTCAGGTGGCAACAAATGCAAAAATTGAAATCACAGAAGCATCTTCATTGAGCATCAGAGTGTTTTCTACTGTGTTGTTAGAAGTATAAACATAAAGGCCCAGAGACTAAAGATGGAGCTGAGTGGCAGTGAAGCAATGTTACTCCCAACCAGGGAACAACAGCAGTTGAGGTTTCAGAGGATGAGATTTAGGGGAAATGAAATGGAGTTTGTCTTTTAAAGCCCCAAAGCCATAGCCCTCTCTGTCTCACTTGGGACAATGAAGCCTCAGCATGCCTCTGTCTGGCTGGGGACCCTCAGGTGCACAGAGCACAGAGATGGCTGTGGAGGTCTCTCTGTGTACAGGATGCCAGGCCCTGTGCTGTCTAATTTGGGATGATGGTTCCCAGGCATCATATTCACAGAGGTCAGGCCTGCACGGTTGGATGGCAGGGCAGGGTCTGTGAACAGGGTGACCGTACAATTTGCCATCTCCACCGGGACACGGTTTAGAGTGAAAAGAGTAACTGCTGGTAATTACAAGAGACAATACAACAGCTGTAACCCGGACTGCCCCGAGGAGGAGAGTCAGCCGCTACAGCAGGAATAGAGGGGCAGTACGGTGCACTGTGCTTCTGTGGGACACTCCACCAGCTGTCCGCAGAAGCTTCCTCTCACTCCAACCCTCAAAGTTTAAGAAGTTTATTCCCGCTTTACTCATAAATGCCCAAGGCCCAGACAAGGAAGTCACCTGCCCAGGCCTAAAAAGGTAGTAAGGGGAGGAACCACCATCTGAACCCATGTCTGTTTGACTCTAACATGCATTCTCATCACAGCCATCCTCCAGGTTCCAGAAATGGTGGAATCTGCCTTAGAATGCCCTCACTACCTTTGGGCCAATGATACAGGTTTTCATTAAAAATGTGATGCGGTTGCTTATTGCTCTATTCTGCTACTTTGTTGAAATTCAACCACTGATTCAGTTCAATTCAACACCTTTGGGCTTGGACTCCATACCATGGATGCACAGTTGAAGAGGCGGTTCTGGCCAGGAAGTATCTCACCGAACAGGGGCCAGACCGACACGAAAGCAATAATTACAGAACTAAGTGCCCAGATCGAGGGCCTCCCAAGGTCTTGCAGGGTCACCACCAGCTTCTCATCCAACAGAGGCGGGCAGGGGCCTTCCCAGAGGAGGGCGGTCCATCCACGTGTGCGGGATGAGCAGGAATTGACCAGAAAAGGACTCATGACTAAAACATAGGGAATATCACACCCCAATACTAAAGAGTTGTTAAGGACGCAGAGAAACAACAGATGATTCCGTTTGGCTGGAGGGAAGGGGAAAGAACCCACACAGTGTGACTTAGGGGGCCTACTCTCTCCCTTCCACTCAGGCCTGCCCAGAGGATGCCAACCCTGACTCCGCTCTGCCAGCCATTGTAGCCCAACCAAAGCGGATGGGCCACTAGCAGGCACATGGCCCAAGGTGAACCAACAATAACCCTCCTGGATAATTCTCTTCCAGATACACTTTTTAGGTCTCCATTCATCTGGGGTTGCTCAATTGGTAGCATGTGAGTGCAGGCTGCCAGGGTCGTCTTGCCACTAGAAGAGAGCTTGTCAGCAGCTAAAGCCAGGGTGAAGTAATCGCTGTCAAGAGAGGATGGGAAACAGAGAGAGGAGACCACCCAGGGGACACAGCTTGAAACTCTGGATCCAGTCAAGCCTGAAACTTGGAGTTGACATTGCTTAGACTTTCCAGTCAGATGAAGCAATAATCTAGCATTCTTGCTTAAATTCTGCTCTTTTGTTTTTGTTTTTGTCCTAATACAGTGAGTCTGAGATACATATGGCCATCCAGATGGATGTGCCCCAAATGTGTCTGCAGTTCAAGAGACAAGTCAGGAGGCATCAATAAATTTCAAAACAGCGCCATGGGGAGTGAAACCTCAGGAGTGAATGTCACTGTCGGTGGGACAGGTGTGTCACAGGGCAGCCGACTGGCTGACGTCCAAGCAGGCGCAGAGCAGCGAGCAGGCACCTTGCCAATTAGACTGGGAAAGAGCCACCAGAGATGGAAGGAAAAGGAATTGAGGAGAAGCTGAAGGAGGAGAGCATGAGGAAGAGGGACTTCTCATTGGTGCCACTGTCACAGGAAGTGAAAAGGCTGACCACCTCTCAGGAAAACTGGTAATAATCCCCCACTTCCCCATCAAAGCTGTGAGGAAAAGTGAGGTGATTGTCATGAGGGGTTAAAGTGTAATTGAGGGTCAAAGGCCAGATCCCACTGTCATTTCTGTCTTCATCTGACTTGACTTTTAGCCTCTCCCCCTGTCGCTGGTCTCAGTTTCTGCTTCTTCTCTCTCCTTCCTGGCCTCTGGCTTCCTGCCCCCACCTTCTTAGCCTTCAGAAATTCTGTCCTGGAGGATTGGTTGTCATGTCAGACCAGTGGCCAGTGACAGGACCACATTCCCCCGTCTCTCCTTACCCATCAGTGTGTTCAGTGGTTCTGCTCCTGCTCCACGGCCGCACTGAGCTTGTGGAGGTGCAGAGATGGTGTCGCCCTCTAGTGTTTAAATCACTGGAAAGCAAGGGCATCCCAATGTGAAGGCACACACTGCCCAGCACAGGGAGAACTTGGGTTTCAAGTTAGTCAACACTTTGGAGCTGTCTCCCTTGGGAAGGAGGTAAGTGTTTTCATTGCACAGGAACAAGGGTGTTTTGGGTCGTCCAGTGGTGCACTGGGACTGGGTGTAAGTTGCTAAAAGATGACATTTCTCAGCCTCCCCTTGGACTTACGTGTAGCCATTTGGTTAAATTTCAGCCAATGATGTGTAAGCGGAAGTTGCTGAGTAGGGCTCAGAAGGCAGACAGTTGCAGTCAGTTTTATTTTCAAACCTCCGCTCTTTCTCCTGCTTCCTGCTGGAATGCAAAGATGATGGCCGGTGCTCTAGCAGCCGCATTTGACTGGGAAGCAATTCCAAGATGGAAGCTATGTGCTAAAATGATGAAGTGGAAATACAGATGGGTTTCTTGGTCCCTAAAAGATGCTATGGAACAACACACCAGTCCCTTAATGTTAAGTACAGGAAACCTTCATCTTATTTAAGCCTCTGTTTCTTCCAGTCTTTGATTCCAACAACTAAATGTAATTCCTAACAAATACACTGAAAGTATGCAGGAAATCCCCAAATTTATTTATCTTTGGTAGAGATCTCTCCCATTAGCTCCAAAGCTCCCCTCTTCGCTGATGTGGCAACTCTCTCAAAACCAACATTTTCAAAACCAAATTAATTATCACTGTGTCTAACCCATCCCCCAGTGAGCCTGTTCCTCAACCTGGGGTGTGTGTGGGGGGGAAAGGGGGGTGGGGGAAGATAAGAAACTGAGAATGACAAGCAGTGAGCACTGGAACAGGAAGAGTTACTGGCTGCCTGCCAGTTATAGAAGGAAGGGCTCCCAGCCTCACGCCAGGACCCTCTCGGGACCAAAACCCCACTGGGAACTCTTGTAGGCTCAGCTTATTCCAGACCAAGGGTCTCGGGTATGTCAATATTCACCCTGAGCAGGGAAGGCAGGAATGGCACCCACCCTCAGGAGGTCCAGGTGGTTTTTATGAGAGAGGAGAAAAGTACGGGCCAGTTGTTACTATTGAAAATGTCTAGCGATATTTTATCAAGAAACGACCCTAAACTGAATATTGGGGGGGAGGGGAATGGAAATTTATTGATCATGTAATGCAGATGGCAGCAGGAGATGGTCATATATCCAGGTTTGTTGGGCCTGCGTTAGAGCATGTGTACAGTGCATGAGCTCTTGAGGCATGCGTGTAAGTGTAGACAGTGTGTGCCAGTGTAAATATGCATACACCTATGTGTACATGCAGGTGTCTGCTGTGTGGAGAGGGAGGTGGTGAGCAAACTGGTGAAGGAGGCTACTGCTGCCTTCCCCATAACAAAACATGTAATAGTGAGAGTTTACAATTGGCCTAGCACAGAGGTAGGTAAACTGTGGCTCTCGAGCCACATGCAGCTCTTTGGACCCTTGAGTGTGGCTCTTCCACAAAATACAATGGCCTGGGGGATGGGTTAGACACAGTGATAATTAATTTGGTTTTGAAAATGTTGGTTTTGAGAGAGTTGCATTAGAAGAAGTCTTTAAAAAATTTGGCTCTCAAAATAAATTTCAATCCTCGTACTGTTGATATTTGGCTCTGTTAACTAATGAGTTTGCCGACCACTGGCCTAGAACGTTGGTGTCTATGAGCCCATGTGGACCCCCCAACAGCTTATGCTGTAGGATTCATATTGCTCCTACTTTTCAAAAGAGGAGCCTGGGGCACAAGGCAGAATCCCTTAAGTAGAATTTCCTTCATGAAGGTGTCACAGTGCCCAGCTTTCCCTGTGAGAGCTGTGTGAATGTCCACACTTCCAAAGGGAGGGGTCGTAACACGTTATTAAGGGTTTAGTGTCCATTTGTCATTGGTGCCCTTGCTTCCCAAGTCACCTACTTACTCATTCACTTATTAATTCATTCATTTGCTCATCCTCAAACGTGAATCAGGCCCTCCTGTGTGGCAGGCCTGCTGGCCCCGGCTGTGTGGGAGAGACAACTTGAGAGGCCCAGCTACCTGCGTGTGGCACCAATAGGACAGAAATGGCAGCAGCGGGAAGTGAGTGAAGGAAGGAGGGTTCAGGAGGAGAGAGTGGGTGGAATCTAATTAAATGTGGGTACATCCCTAGCTTTCTTTCCTTCACATTCAGGCTCCACCTGATTGAATTGCAGAACCCTAGAGTTTAGGTTGGAAATGCCTTCTAAAATTAGCACGCACATCCCTCCAGCTTCTGCAGCATCCTCTGATTAACAACAGCTCTGCACCTGTCTTTCCCAGAACTTTCCTGGGGGTGGAGGGAAATGGCAGCGGGTTGTAGGGGGGTACCCAGGAGTACAGGCCTGGTTCATCCCCAGCTCTGTCAAGAGAGACTTGGGTGGCTCAGGACAGGCAACTTGCCCTTCGGAGTCTCCACGTTGAATGAGCAGGGGGTGAAGCTGCGCTCTCAGGGATTTGGGGGGAAAGTGGGGTACACAGGTGACACTGTGTCAAGCACTGGACATGAGGTCGTACTGGCAGAGGGAGAGCTTCTGACCAGATTCCATGTTCCTTGTCCTCTCCACTTTCCTAGCACTTCCCTGTGTGGCCATCAGATCCTTATATCCTTCTTCCAGGCAGGCACCCACTCCAATGCAAGTCTAAGAAAAGTGAGGTTTCAGAGAAGTTGTCAGACTTGTCCAAGGGCTCAGCGTAAGTCTGTGGTGAAACCAGAAGTCAGACCTAGGACCACTACCCCCTCCTCCCCGTCAGGGATCCAGTAATGTCCCCCCTTCTTTCCACACCTTCTGCACACCTTCTGAGTACGGGCACACAGCAGTAACTTGGGCCTGCTGCCTGCTGGCGGGGATGCAGTCTAGTGTGAGGGCAGGCAAGCCACCAGGCTGTGACTGGGTAACCAGCCAGCTGCAGGGAAGCAGAGAGGAGGTGCTGAGAACCCTCTGTACTGCCCGGTGTGTGTCACACAGGAAGGAGTAAGCCCTGATGATGGCCCTAGGGGAGCATGCCAGTGGGCCTTCAGACCCCAGCTCCCCCATCACCCGTGTCCCTAGATGCCCAGGTAACCTTGACTTTCGCTCCCTCCAGGAACCTTTGCTTGCAGGGCCAGAACCCAGAAGGCCTCCCCACACCACTGGGCCTCGGGAGCCTAGGGGATTGGGGGTTGGATGCTAAGGCTGAGAAGGCACACCCTCACTTGCATTTTAGCCTGAGCCCCTTCTCTCCATGTTATTCGTGCATTTTCTTTATATTTCATTTTCAATAAAATAGGTAGGTTATTCTCCCCAACTCAAATCTGTCCCCAACATTCAAGCTATTGGAAATAATTTTTGGATTCTGTTACGGTGAGTGTTGGGAGGTGAAAAACAGCTGGCCCCGGAGTTCCTGGTAGGGAGGGAACTACGGTTGTTTTGAGAAAATACTTTGACAAGCACCTTGGGGGTAGAGGTGAGACTGACCAGAACTTAACCTACAAAGCCATTGGCTAATGTGGATCTATGAGGACAAGGGAACTGGCTTTGCTCTCAGCCAGGGAGGGGGAGCAAACAGAAGGAAGGAGGGGAAGCAGGAGGATAAGCCAGGACTAGAGCCCCAGAGCAGGCTGGGGTCCAGACTCTGACCCATTGGTAGTTTGCTCCGCGGACCACTGGTGGTCTGTGAGGTCCAAAGGTTGGCGACTGCTGTCAGAAAAGTCAAGTATAAGGATTCCTATATTCAACCTGAAAGTGTTTCATTGCTGTGGTGTAAACCTGGCTGTCTCCACACCTCCCCCCCCCCCCCCAAAAAAAAAAAATTTTTTTCCCCCGGCAAACTCTGAACACTATCACACTTGTGAGCCCTTTGAGAGGGACATTTTTTTAAATTTTTTATTTATTTATTATTTATTCTTATTCTTATTTTTTTTTTTTTTTTTGAGATTGAAAGAGCTTGGAGGAGGAGCTGAGTTTCTTGTCTAGAGGCAGAAGTATTTTTGAGAAATGAGCTACCCTCACTCTCTGGGAACTTGCAAAAATCTTTGGGACAGGTTTGGACTTCTATAAAATATTTATCGTTTGAAGAGGCCCAAAATGTCATGTGAAGCCAAATTAATGCTAAGCAATTAATTAAAGAAGTGCCTGAGGGTGTTGGGCTCACAACCCTGTCCGTGAGCAACATCAATACTTCCCTCCAGTCCCTCCCAGCTCCTCACCCTAAGCCCAAGGCAGAGGCTCCCTGACTCGGCTCCTTCTGTGTGACACAGCCCCCCCTCCCTCCCCCAGACCCCCCAAGTGTGTGTGTGTGGAGGCGGGGAAGGGGGGGCAGGGTTAAGCATATTGCCTCTGTCAGATAGGCTACATAAATACCTCAGAAGCATCCTCTCTTTAGATTAGAACCTTGTCACGATGGGGTTGGTATAATGCATAAACACGTGACTATGTGAGGGTTGGAACCATTGCCTCTGTGTGGCTTGACACGAAACCAAGCCCTGCTGTTCCCACGGGCTGGTGCGCACCCGGAGGGAGGCCTCTCGGCTCCAATGAGAACCAGCAGCTCCTGCCGGCCTCGGTGGGACAGGCCGGGGCCTTGGTGCCTGGATGTGCTGCCCGCTGACAGCAGAGGGACGGGGTGGGCGCTCAGAGCCCGGGCCCAGGAGGAGAGACAAAGAGAAGATTCCAGGGGCAGCTCCACCTGCAGGCGTTCCCTCCGACCAGGCTTCCCTGAGCTTCCCAACAACCTTACTGTGACACCCACTTCTCCGGGTTGTGTGTTCCTCAGAGGAAAAGCCAGCCGGGCTGGTCATACATCACAGGCGCAGGAGGCTGGCATTTGTGAGGGTGGGGAGGGACGCAGGGATACAGGACGGTGGGGCTGCCTGGGGAGCAGGCCTTTGCAGAAGTGGGCCTCCGAGTATGCACCTCGGAAGGGCGGAAGGATGCACAGGAGGGGCTGAGAGCGCCCTGTGTCCCAACAGGATGAGCCTGGACCTCCCCGCACCTCCTGCCAGTCCTCCTCATGGGCAGGCAGGTTGCCTGGGAGAAGGGGCAGCACCCAGTCTGCAGGGATCGGAATAAGCAGTTAGGGACTTGGGAGGAGGAGCGTGGAACGGGGCTGGGGTGGAGACTGGCGGCAGGCACAGTAGGGAGGGATATCAATTTGTGGCTGGAAGAGCCGAGGGCTGGGTTTGAGGCACCTCGATCGTGCAGGCCCAGGGCGTCAGCGAGGGGTAAGGCTGACCTCCCTCTGTCCTGTGCCTGGACGTGCCTGGCACCCGCTTCCCCAGGCCAGCCAGCAAGGGGAGCCGAAGCCCAGCCCAAACTGCGCGCTGTGCCAACACTCGTGGAACGCGGTTGCCACCTAGTGGCCAGAACTGGTGCGACCGGCGCCCAAAGAACCAGCCCGAGTGGCAGGGATCACAAAGGCAACTCACTCCACAGCAATTGTAAGGATGGCAACCCCTTATGGACACCATGCGTTTCCCCAGCCACCCTGTACTCCACGCTCCCTGGTCCTTCTGTCCTCACAGCGGTATTAAATGCAATGATAAGGGTAACATCTACATCAAAATAACCACCCCCACCATGTATCTGGCCGTCACTTTCTGCCAGGCACTGACTGAGCTAGGGGTTAAAAATCACCAGGTGATGGTCCCTTCCTTCAAGGACTCCGATGCTCAGATTCTTAGAGTCAACCACGGTGCGAGACAGTGGGTGACAGAAGAGCTTCAATAAGCTGTGGGGGCGCAGATGAGGCGATAACTTGCTTATGTTTTTCCAATTTATGATTACTCTTATGACCAGGAAGTCCAATAGCCATTTACCAAAGGTCTGCTTGGTTCCGGAAACTCTTAGGTGCTGGGGATACATCGGTGCATGAAACAAAGATTCTCATCCTCATGGGCTTACACTCTAGCGGTGGGGGAAGGGGGTGAGAATACCGAGACAATACCTCAAATGAATAAATAATTGGGCACGTTGAAGGGTGTGTTAAGGATCAAAAAAGAAAAATAAAATCAAGTCAAAACCGGTTTGGCTCAGTGGATAGAGTGTCAGCCTGCGGACTGAAAGGTCCCGGGTTCGATTCTGGTCAAGGGCATGTACCTCGGTTGTGGGCACATCCCCAGTAGGGGGTGTGCAAGAGGCAGCTGATTGATGATTCTCTCTCATCGATGTTTCTAACTCTCTGTCCCTCTCTCTTCCTCTCTGTAAAAAAGTCAATATATTTTTTAAAAAATCAATATGGTTCTATGGGTCTGAGACGTAAGACAGGGTAAGCCTAAGAATGTGGCATCAAGCAAAGCCTTGAGGGGAGTGATAGCTAAGCCAAGTCTTGAAGTTGACTTTGGCCTTGGGGAAGCCACAGAAGCCCATACATGCATTCTCCCAGGACAGGAGGTGCCCAGTGCTCTATGTTCACATCATCAAGGTGGGCCGCTGAGATGGTCTTCTTACAGCAAAGTTTTACTGAGTCCCAGCCACTTTTCTCACTTAGGTTCACTTACGTACAGACCTTATACAAATAGGGTTATAAGTGACAGTTTTCTATAATACCCATGTGATTGGCATATCTGTGGGTCTCAGATCCCATGGAGGGGTGACCTTGGTGTTTATTAGAAACCTATGTGAAGTTCCCAGGTCACGTGGCTCAGCGAATTTCAATGGATGTCCTCCCTCCTCCAATTTTTCTCTATCTGACACAACCATTTCCTTGGGTTCAGACACAAGGCTTTAAGAAGTCTCACGTGGTGCCAATGAGGAGTCCTTTAGGATGATGGAGGCCAGCCCTGGTAACTGTAAGAATTGCTCTTTTAAGGTTGAGAAAGATCCCTTTGCACCAGGAGTGTCTGTGCACAGTAGACACACAATAAAGGTTTCCATAAATAGATTTTCTGTTTCCCATAATGGTGGGATAGATCATGCAGAAACAACCCTCCAAATAAAGACAATTACCAAAAATGGATAAAATACAAGTGAAACAACTTCCCCAAGTCATTAGAGGGCTTACAAGAAAATAATGAATGGGCCACATTCCCTGAGGAAGGCAAGCCGGGTGAGGTGGGCGGCATCTGGAGTCACTTCAGCAAAGACTGTGAGGCTGGACAAAGCTTGACCGCCACTGTGCTCCGTGGAAGTGTAACTGGGACAACCGCTTGGAAAGTTTGATCTGCTAAACTAGGAAATATAACATACCCTCTGCCCCGTAACTCTACTCCCAGGTGCACAATCAGAAGAGTGTGTGCGAGGCTCCCAGAGACATATATGGGAATGTTCACAGTAGCATTTCCACAATAGCCCTACACAGGAAACACCTCATGTCCATGGTATGTTCAGAATACTGTACAAGATGAAAATCAATTATAGCAACACAATGATAAATCTAACGCTGAGTGAAGCCAGATGCAAAGAATACGTAGTGCATAACTCCACTTACATAAAGTCCCATTGACTAGCCAATGTAATCTCTGAGCATGCATGTTAAGGCAGAAGTGATTATTACATAAAGGACATTGGTTACTTTTGGGAGCTGGAAGCTTTGTGATTGCGAGAGGGTACAAGATAAGCTTTTGCAGTGCTAACAACTTGATTTTGGTGGGGATTTCATAATCGTTTTGTCAATAATCACTGAACTAAAAATATTTGTGGGAGAGGGTACAAATTTATGTATGTTGTACAATAAAAAGGTTAACAAACTTTTTAACATGTTGTTGCATGTATCATTAGTTCATTCTTTTTATTGCCACATATTTTATTATAGGTATATACTGAATTTTTTTTTTATCCAGCCACCTATTGAAAGACATTTAGTTTGTATCTACTTTTTGATTATTACCAATAAAGCTGCTGTGAACACTCATGTACAAAGGCCATTGTATGGGTGCAGTTTCTCTTTGGTACTTATGATTGGAATGCCTCTGTCAAATGCCACTGTGTTTACTTTTTAAGAAACTACAAAAATCTTTTCCAAATAAGTTGCTTCATTTCACATTCCCACTAGTTGTATCTGAGTCTTCAAGCTGCTCCACATCCCTGCCGTCCATGCTTGATATTTAGGCTTAGTATGGTCAGTCTTTTTTAAGCCATTTAAATCCACAGCTGGGAGGGCTGACGACAAGGGTTTTTGACTGTCCTGTGGGTTGGTATGCTTCACCCCAGCATTGTTGAGGGTGAACCTGCATATTCACTGAGTGAGTGTATAGTGGTGTTTCATTCTGGGCTCCATTTGCAAAGGCTTTGAGCATTTTCCCATGTGCTTAGTTGTCCTTCATGTATTCAAATGTTTGCTCATTTAAAAAAATCAGATCCTTTATTTTTTATTGAGTTTTGAGTTATCCAACAGCCTTCGAGCCTCCATGTTTCCCCCGCTGATTAGTATTTTGTTCATCTTATTGGGATCCCCATTGTTTTTTCCTTCTTGATTTTGTGAGGGTCTTTCCCCTTGCTTTGGATTTTTAGCATTTTTACTATGACGTGTCTATTTTTAAAAATCTCTTTGAGTACATTCAACTTGGAGTTCATTGAGCTTCCTAGATATGGAGGTTGTAGTTTTTTCAAAAGAAATTTGGGCATTTTGCCATTATTTTTTTAAAATATTTTTTCCTTTCTCTGTCCTCCTCTGTAACTCCTATTATACGTATATCAGTGCTCTTAAAGACGCCCCACCTTCCTCTAAGGCTCTGTTCATTTTTTTAATTTTATTTCTACTCTTTAGTTTGAATACTCTCTGCTGATCTATCTTTAAGTTCAGGTATTTTTTCTTCTGCCAGTTCAAATACAGTCTACTCTTGAATGCAGGTTTGAGCTGCATGGATACACTTATACATGATTTCCCCCCCCCCCCCCCCCCAACTGACCACAGTTCAGTTGATTCATGCAGTTCAAACCAGTCTTGTTCAAGGGTCAGTTCCACACTTGGAAACCTGTGTATGCAGAAGGCTGACTGTAGTTAAACATGCAGGAGGTTGGCACCTAACCCCCCAATCATTGAAGTGTCAACTGTATACTGTTGAGTTTCTCCCATGAATTTTTATTTGCCATTTTAGTACTTCTCAACCCTAGAATTTCTATTTGGTTCTTCTTCTTCTCTTCTTCTTCTTCTTCTTCTTCTTCTTCTTCTTCTTCTTCTTCTTCTTCTTCTTCTTCTTCTTCTCTTCCTCCTCCTCCTCCTCCTCCTCCTCCTCCTCCTCCTCCTCCTCCTTCCTCCTCCTCCTCCTCCTCCTCCTCCTCCTCCTCCTCCTCCTTCTTCTTCTTCTTCTTCTTCTTCTTCTTCTTCTTCTTCTTCTTCTTTCTTCTTCTCTTCTTCTTTTTAGATTTACTGTTGATTTTTTAGACAGATGAAGGGAGATAGAGAAACATTGATGTAAGAGTGAAGTATCAATTGGCTGCCTCCTGTAGGGCCCCTACCAGGGATCGAACCTGCAATTCAGGCATGTGCCCTGACCAGGAATCAAACTGGCAACCTTTTAGTGCACAAGATGATGCCCAAACAACGGAGCCACACCAGCCAGGGTTCCATTTGGTCTCTGTAAAAAAATTTCTTTGGCTGAGACCGGTTTGGCTCAATGGATAGAGCATCGGCTTGGGGACTGAAGGGTCCCGGGTTCGATTCTGGTCAAGGGCATGTATCTTGGTTGTGGGCATATTCCCGGTGGGGGGTGTGCAGTAGGCAGCTGATTGATGACTCTCTCTCATCGATGTTTCTAGCTCTCTCTCTCTCTCTCTCCCTTCCTCTCTGCACAAAGGCAGTAAAATAAATATTTTTTAAAAAATTTCTTTGATCTTGTTGGTATTTTCTATCTGATGCAACACTGTTATATACCTTCCTTTACCTTTGTTTTCCTTTACTGTAAGCATGTTTATAATGGTTACCTCAAAATATTTTCCTGTTAAGTCTGATACCTAGTCACTCGTACAAGCAGTTTGTGCTGCCTGTTTTCACTAGTATATGCGTCAGACTTTCCGGTTTCTTTGCATGCCTGATACATTTTTGTTGGAAACTGGACATTTTAGACAAAGTATTGTAGTAACTCTGGATAATGGACTCCTCCCTACCTCTAGGGCTTTTGTAGTGACTGGCTGAATTTCAGTGAACGCCTTTTCTCCCCCAGTGTTAGCCTCCGATGCTGCTCCTCAGGAGGTGCAGCTTTGGGGATGCCCAGGTGAGGGGGCTCCCTTTCACCTTTCCCTGACTCTGAAGCTGGGCGTGGGGACAATGGCAAGCTTCTTATGAATGACACTTCCACTCCAGGAGCGAGTTCTCAGTGAGGGAGGGGACGGGCAGTTGCCTGTCTTCTTAGCTTGCCTTTCACAGCATGGAAACACCACCTAAGATGGGGGAAGGACCCTCGGGGCCCCAGTCTTGCCAACATGCTGTGTCCATTCCCAGAGTGGGGGCTGGGTAGAAGGGAGCTCCAACCACTCACCTGCGATTGCCTGGGACATAGCCTCATCAACCAGCAGCTGCAGGCAGGGTGGGAATCACTAACATCTTGCAGTTTCTGGAAGAAAGCCTTCCTGCGTGGAGCCATGTGTCTGGAATCTCTACTTTGCTCAACTGGGAGGGGAGAGAGTGGGAGGAGTCTTGATTCAAATACCACAGAATTGCTTATTGAAGCTTAAGATTCGCTTTTCTGACTCAAAGTAAAATTTACCTTTCTTAAGGAATTTTCATAGCTTTTCTTAAAGGAATGTTTCTTCGTTTACTGTTTGTCCTTAGGACTATTTCCTGAGGTTTTAAATAGTTGAATTTTCAAATATAATTTTCACCAATTTCTTTGTAGAGCAAGTCAGCAGACCTGCTTATGCTGTCATACCAGAAATATATCTCTCCACTGAATTTTCAGTTCTTTATATTTTGTGCATAAAGCACTTTATTGGAGATGTGGTTTGTAAATATTTTCTTCTAACATGTTGTCTTTTAATTTTCTTAAAACTAATTAATTCTCATCTTATCTTTTGATGAGCCATAAGTTTTGTATTTTGATGGAACTCCAACTTATCATTTTTTCCCCTTATTTTATGGGCTGTACTTTGGTATATCTAAGAAATTTTTACCTAACCTAACCTAAGGTCACAAAGAATTTGTCTTATTTTTTTTCTTCCAAAAGTTTTATAATTTTAGGTTTCATAATTAGGTCTATGATACATTTTGAGTTAAAAATTTATATATGGTATGAGTTCATTTTTTAAAAAAGGGCCAAAGTAGATTTTTTTTTTTTTTTTGGTGAGGGTTTTTTGCTATTTTTTGTGTGTGTGTGTGTGTGTGTGTGTGTTCTATTTTGTTTTTGCATGAGCAGCAATTGTTTCAGTACATTTGTTGAAAAGTTTCCTTTCCCCATTGAATTAGCATAGCATCTTTGCCAAAAATCAGTTAACTAAATATGTCTAGGTTGATTTCTAGACTCATTATTCTTGATAGAGCTATTTGTCCAGCTTCATACCAATATTAGATACATGGCTTTTGGTAGCTTTATAATAAGTCTTGAAATCAAATGGTTTAAGCCCCTCTGTTCTTTTTAAAAGGAGTTTTGACCACTTTATCTTTTTGCATGTCTATATATATTTTAGAGCTCACTCGCAAAATTCACTTATCAAGTCTAATCATTTGTGGGTTTTGTGGTTTTTTTTTTTTAATTGTTTTTTAAGATGTCGTAGGATTTTCTACATAGACAATATTGCCTGCCATAAAGACTTACTGTTTTCCATTTGGGTGGGTTTTTTTTTTTTTTTTCATATCTGATTATAATGGCGAGAATTTGCAGTGCAATATTGAATAGAAATGGGTAGTAAGAGCAGACATCCTTGCCTTATTGCTATTGGAAAACATTAAGTCATTCACAATTAAGGATGATGTTAGCTATAGGGTTTTTTGTAAATGCCCTATTAGAAATTCTCTTTTATTCCTAGTTTGAGGAAATTCCTATTCCTAGTTTGCTCAATAGTTATGAGAAATGAGTGGCTAGATTTTCTCAAATGCTATTCCTGACTCTATTGAGTTGATCATATGGTTTTTCTTCTTTTAGTGGGTTCTATTAATTTTCCATTGTTAAACCAATCTTGTGTTCCTGAAAAACTCCACTTGGTCAGGATGTGTTAACTTGTTAGATATTATTTTGCTAAAGAATTTTTAAATTTTTTTTGTCTATGCCCAGCCAGTGTGGCTCAGTTGGTTGGAGCATTGCCTCATGCACTGAAAGGTTGTACACATGTGGGTTGGAAGTTCGATCCCTGGGCCGGAGGGATGGAAGGGTGGGGAGGTGGGGACGGGTGGAGGGCATATATGGAAGGCAACTGATCAATGTTTCTCCCTCACATTGACGTTGTCTCTCTTTCCCTGTTCCTCTAAGCACATCATTGGGTGAAGTTTAAAAAAAAAAAAAAAAATTGTCTCTATGATCAGCAAGGATGTTGGGCTTTAGTTTTCTTTTCTTGTAATTTGTTTGCCTGATTTTAGTATCAGAAAAATGCTGGCCTAGTAGAATGAGGTGGAGATTTTCCCCTCTTTTGCTTTCTGAAAAGTATGAATTGGTATTATTTCTTACTTAAGATGTTTTGTGGGACTTAGCAGTAAACACAGTTGGTACTACAGGTTTGTTTGTGGGAAGGCTTTTACCTAACTAAAAATACAATTTCTCTAATAGATACAGCACTATTCAGACCTACAAGTCCTTCTTTCAAGAGATTTGTTTATTTGTATTTTTAAGATGTTTGCCATTTCATCTAAATCATAAATGTTATTGGCATAAAGTTGTTTATAAAGTTGAATATGCTTTTAATTTCTGAAGACTATGGAATGATATTCCTCTCTTATTCCTGATAGTCCTGTGTCATCTTTTTATTTTCTATCAGTCTGTTTGGCTAGAGGTTTGTCAACTTTATTGATTTTTCTCAAAGAAGCAGCCCTTGGTTTCATTAATTTTTCTCATTTTCCCATTTTTATTTAATTGATTTCTGATCTTATGCTTATTACTTTCTTTTTCTGCTTACTTTGGGGTTAACTTGCACTTTCTTCTGGATATTTAAGATGAAAGTTGAAATCACAGATTTAGACTTTTGTTCTATTTTAATAAAGACAGCTAGTGTTACAATTTTTACTTTAAATATTACCTTATCTGTAGCTAATAAATTTCAATATGTTGTTTTCATCTTCCTTCAACTCAATATATTTCTAAGTTATTTTTATTTCTTCATTATAAACATGTTGTTCAGTTTTCAAATATTTGGGGACTCTCCAGATCTGTTATTGATTTCTAATTTTCCTTTTTCTTTTGCCAGAGAATATACTTTGTATGATTTGAACCTTTTATTGTGACTTGCTTTGTAGCCCCAAATATGGACTCTTTTGGAAATGTTCTGGATGTACATGAAGAGAGTGTGCATTGTGCTGCTCAGTGGCGTGCTACAGGCCAAGTAGGTCAAGATGGCAGATAGTGGCTTCCAAGTCTTCAAAATACTGTTCTGTCTACATGTTTTTTCAATTATTGAAGGTGTTGAAACATGCAACTATGTGTGTGGGTTGGTTATTTTTCTCTATGTATTTTGTCTTTTCCTCACATATTGAGAAATTAATATGCACATACACACAAGATTGTAATTTCCTCTTGTTAAACTGACCCTTTATCATTATAAACAACCATGCTAATCCTAATCTTGGAAATATTCTCAAATTCTGAAATCTAACTGTTCACTATTACTTCAGTTCATATGCTTTCTTTAAATTACTGTGACCATGATATATTTTCCCCATGTTTTTATTTTAAATGAGTGTCTTTATACTTAAAAGTGGGTTTCATTGGGCAGCATATAGTTAAGCCTTGCCTCTTTTTTACTCAATGTGACAATCTCTCCATTTTTATTGTTTACACCATCTACAATCAATGTGATTATTGATATAGTTGGGACTTACCAATAAATCTATTATCTTGCTATTTACTTTATGTTTTATCTTTGTTCCCACTCCCCACCTTTTTCTTCTTTCACTCAGATTAACTGAATACTTACTAACTCCACTGTATTTTTGTTCTTGTTGTTGGCTTATTAGTTATAACACTTCTTTGCAGGGGAGGGAGGAGATTACCTGAGCTATACTATACATCTTTTATAACTTACTGCTGTTTTCCTTCAAGTGATATTACACTACTTCATTATAGTCTAAGACTATTACCATACTATACCTCCATTTCCTCTTCCTAAACTGTGCAGTTGTTTTACTTTGACTTTTGTCATAAACTCCACAATAAACTGTCACTATTTTTGCTTTCAGTAGTCAATTATCTTTCAAAGAAATTTAAAAATAACAATTTAAAAGTTTTCATGTTTATCCATATATTTACTATATTTCCACATGGAATTATTTTATATCTGTTTGACTTTTTAAAACACTTCTTGTAGTACAGGTCTACCAGTGATACAGTCGTTCAGCTTCTAGATATTTGAAAAAGCATTTGGCCTCTTTGTTAGATAGATATTGTCCCTGATCACAGGGATCTAGGTGGCAGGTTTGGTTTTGTTCCTTCTATCGTTGAAGATGGTATTCCACTATGTCGCAGTTTCCACTGTTTCCGAGAAGTTTCCTGCCATTTTTACCTGAGCTCCTTCCCTGTATGTAACATGCACTGCCCTCCCCATGCCATTGTCTTTTACAGTATTATTGGTTTAAACTAACTTATGCTGTGCCTTGGTGTAACTGTCTTTGTATCTCTTATTCTTGAATTCATTAAACTTCTTGGATCTGTGAATTTAGTTTTCACCAATTTTTTTTAAATGTTGGACATTTTGTCTTCAAATGACATGAAGGACAATGAAAAGACAAAATAAGAACATTTTCCCATACCTTTTCCTTTCTCACACCCACGTCCTCGCCTCTGTTTACCAGGCTGCCTGGAATGGCCCTGTTCATGGAAGCTTTGACCACTGCTGGCCATGTTTAACTCAAATAGTTTAGAGTAGCTTTTACTAATAAGTCTTCAAGTTCTGTAACCTTTTCTTTTGCTTTCTACTCCATTGTTAATCCCACTTGGTGTATTTATCATCTCCTTCATGCTATTTTCTCATCCTTTTTCTATCTTCTGTGCCTCTACTTCACATGCTCTATCTCATTTCTACTTCTTGACCACTACCTTCTTGACTACGCAATATATAGTTACAATACCCTTTTGTACAAGCAATAATTGTATTATTCGTGTCATTTCTGAGTCTGTTTCCTTTCCTTCTCCCCTGTGCCGCCCCTCACCCCCCTCTTAGTGGTTGTATCCTCTGATTTCTCGCATGCCTGGCCATTTTTTATTAGATGCCAAAC
Organism: Pipistrellus hanaki; assembly: GCF_964339955.1. Classification (NCBI taxonomy): domain Eukaryota; kingdom Metazoa; phylum Chordata; class Mammalia; order Chiroptera; family Vespertilionidae; genus Pipistrellus; species Pipistrellus hanaki. The sequence continues at coordinate 32,266,493 of NC_140511.1, forward strand.
ATTTTGAATTTTACCTTGTTGCATATTTAACATACCTGTATCCCCATATTCTTATACTTTGTTCTAGGATATTGTTACTTATAAACGGTTTGATACTTTTGAGGCTTTAACCATGGCTAATTTTGCTCTCCTACTGAAGCAAAACATGTCAGGTTCTGCTATCCAGAGCTGTCTGAATTACAGTTTTCTACTCTGGCTAACAGGGACACCAACTAGGCGTTGCTTTGTGGTTCCTTCCGCAGCTTCAGCAGTCTCCTCCCGTGCATACAGTCCCACAGGGGACCCTCTTCAGATCCCTCTGCTTTCCTTCTGTGCAGCGCACTTCTCTCTTGTACTCAGCCCTCTGAGTGTCCCCCACTTTGGCCTCTCTGGACCCCAGGCCTGTTTCCTCAGCTCAGGGAGACCTCGGGGCTCTGCTGTGGTGCTCTCTCCCGGAGCTGCAATCAGCTGGGGCAAGCACAGGACTCAACCCATTTGCTTTTCTTCGCTCCGAGCCCACTGGCCTGCAGTGCTTGATGTCTAGTGTCTTAAAACTGTTGTTTCATATATCTTATCAGGAATTCTTTCAAGTGTTTTCAAGTGAGAAGATAATTCCAGTTCCTGTTCTTCTATCTGAGGTCAAAGTAAATGTCAAAACCATTTAGAAGGCAAGATTTTTATTAAAATGTTATATGATCACTTTTACGGGAGGGGGGTGAAGATGCTACTTCTGGAGAGGTACAGCTATGTTCTGACGGGAGAAAAACAAACAAAGTTCAACTCTTAGAGATCTGAGCTCAAATTCCAGTATTGCCAGCCGGGCAAAGCACCAGCCTCTCTGACTCCCAGTTCTCCCATCAGTACGACGGCACTAATAATATGTGATGTAAGCAATTTGTGATGTAAGCAATATGTCAAAGGCACCTCATACGTGTGGTTTCCTTCTTCCCCCCTAAAAGTATGACAAGAAGCTGTGTGTAAGGGACCTGCCTCTATTGATAAGAACAATCCCAAGCCTTTCCCTCTCAAGTATCTTAAGATCCCGTTATAGGAAAAGAATAATCCTAATGTGCTATTGAAAAAAGCATACACAGAGGGTAACCCGAGGCAAACTGCCTGTGACTTCTACCCTGTGAAGACGAGTGGGAAGGAAGAGCCTGTGTCCTGCCCCGTCTACTTCTGGTTTGGATTTGGCAGTTTTTTAAGTGGGGAACAATCCAGAGTTCCAGCTGTGTCAGGAAAAAGCAAACAAATGAAACAGATGACAAATCATTTCTCGAAGACCTGGAGCCAAACTGGCTTCGCTGCTGGAGTGGCAGGAGGAGCCAATTTCCCGGAGTATTTACAAAATCATTTGTAAGGATAATATCTTCCAGACTTTTATGGCGAGGGCTAAGGATGGACTTTCAGTCTGCAGACGCCACCGAGTTAGCACGTATTCAACAGGCAGTTGCTGAGACTACCATCGCCCACCATAGCCCTCCCCAAACCCGATTTAGGCACAGAGGTGGGGGATAAGCTCTGATCTTTGCTCTTCAAATATAGACCACAACATGAAGAAGCATCGGGAGAGCATACAGCTAATCAAAATCAACAAGAATGTGTTTGGTGGTGGTGGTGGTGGGGTGGGTGGGTTCTAGCAAACTGCTTCAGAAAGACAGATAAAAGATCAGCAGAACCTTTGAAGAGGAGATGCTAAATATTTTAGGATACATACAACATAGAAAAGGGAAGGAGCCGAATCCGGTTTGGCTCAATGGATAGAGCGTCGGCCTGTGGACTGGAAGTTCCCGGGTTCGATTCCGGTCAAGGGCATGTACATTGGTTGCGGGCACATCCCCGGTAGGGGGGTGTGCAGGAGGCAGCTGGTCGATGATTCTCTCTCATTGATGTTTCTAGCTATCTATCCCTCTCCCTTCCTCTCTGTGAAAAGTCAATAAAATATATTTTAAAAAAAGAAAAGGGAAGGAGAAGGGAACTTTCAAGTCAAGCGAGGGAGGCATAGCCTGGGAAAAGAATCTGAGGCCTGATCTACATAGGATTGGAATGTGTCAATTAGAAATGTTTTTAGCTGAAAGAATCCTTTACTAATACAGTCTTGAGCTATGGAGGTTTGTGTTCTCTGAATGCTCTGAGGTATGTGGTTACTGGCACTGACTCAGTGGCTCAAGAATATCATCTGGGAGGCAGGTTCCCTCTGTTTTTCTGATCTGACATCTTTGACAAGATGGTTTTGCATCTTTGTATTTTTCACCTCATATTTGCAAGATTGTTTCCACAGATCCAGATCCCATCAACTGGTGTTCTGAACAAGAAATCAAGTTCTTTAATCAAGGAAGAAAAAATTTTCCAACAGTTCCCCGTTTTCCATTCCATCTTATTGGCACAAAATGGGGCTGTGACCATTGTCCGATAGGCTGGCAACATATCTGGGTAAGAAGAAAGACGTGCCATGAAAGGCCCAGGAAAAATATAATCCCTCCCCTGGGGCTCAGCAACTTGCTCTTTAAACAAAATCAATGCTTGATCAGCAAGGACGAGGATTAAACAGCCAGTAATTGGGCAATTAATAACCGAGTGCATTCCCATTTTTGAATTTTAATCCAAGTTACAGGAAGCATACTAGCGAGGGGGGAAAAAAAAAGATGCCGATGGTTCAATTATCCCTCCAGTTTTTAGATTTATCTCTTCTGCCCTCCTAGGATTTAAGAGAACCTTACTATATTTTTGAGAACCACGGGCTCTCAAAAACTGCAGGCTCAGACCTAGATGCCACTGAATTTCTGTAGTTTTGAAGAAATTTGCAGTTTTCAGGTTTGCAAGGATAGAGTTCACCTACATTGCAAATTCAATCTCAAAAGGATGACTAAAAACTTTATTCATATAAAACCTCTCAACACATTCAGTACATTTCTAACTTAGGGAGGAGGTAACCGCTGTCTTTTCTTAAGCATCATAAGGCCTTCCAACCATTCAGGCCACCAACACCGACTGCTCTGACAAAGCCAGGCCTCTGAGCAGCCAATACCTCCACTGACCCTGGCCTCCAGGCAGCCTTCTATTTGGAACAAGGCTGCAGACACAGCCCCTGCTTTCTCAATGCCGGGAGGACCCCTTTCTCCCCCCTTCGCAGACTGTCTCTTCAGCACGCGGGCTCTGATGGCTTCCACCTGTCACACACGACACGGGACACGGCTCCAAACACTCCTACTCTGAACGAGTCCCTCGGGCTCACTTCTGAGGGAAGAGGAGGGGAGAAGCGACCTCTTTTTCTATAGACTCAACAACATTCCTGCAGGCTCTTCCCTGATCAAGTGTCAGCCAATGTCACCCCTGCGATTTTCTCCCTGAAGCAAACGAGAAAATACAGAAAGGCTGGGGCAAAAGTAGGTTTACAGTTGTGAGTACATGGAACACTGAGGTTATTCTTGTATTATTACTGTTGTGGTATTAGTTTCTTTAGGAATAATTGGGAACCTACTTCCCCCTACCCTGTAAGTACTTCTCTAACTGCAGAAATAAGTGGGAAAGACGTGGTAGAAAAGCGGGGGTTTGGGAAGGCAAAGAAAGACACAGAGGGAAGGGGGGAGACTTGAAAATGTGTTTATTGTATCTCCTCACCCATCCCTTTTGGCACCCCACCCCATAATGACCAACAACAGGATTACTTCATGCTTTAAACCTTTTTGGACAGTTGGCGCCAATCCCTCTCTGTAGCCACAGGGTCCTCTTGTGGACCAAATAATCTGAAAAGAAAATACACTAACGGGATTGATTGATGACTGAGAAGTTGAACAGGCATTGAGGAAACGGGGTTCAGAGATTGCCTGGTCCAAATTCAGGGGCAGAGGAAAGTGATCCTGCTGGGTGACCTCAGCCAATACAGGTCCGCAGGCCCCCTGTGCAAGCCAGAACCTCCTCACCCCGGAGATGCTGAGGCTGCAGGGTACTACCCACTGCCCGTAGCCTGGGGGTTTCTGACAAAACTAGAATGCCAGGCTCCGGAGGGAGAAGGTAGCGGTGGGCAACAGACTGAACAACAACAAAACAGGCAAGCACAGTGACTTGTGTGCTAGAAAAAAGTACAAATTGCACCTGGCCTGATGCTGCTGCTGTGGACTTGATGGAAGGATGGATGGAAGGATGGATGGATGGATGGATGGATGGATGGATGGATGGATAGATAGATAGATAGATAGGGTGTTATTACTGGGATTCTCAGGCTTGCAAGGATAAAGCCCAATATATAATTTCACTTAGGGAAAATAATGGAGAAAGCAGTAAGAAATAGCAGAGGAGTTCTGTCCCTTCCCCGTAACCACAGCGAGAGTCAGGTGATGCTATGGGGCTGCTAAGAAGAGACTGACTGTCCTGGTTTTAAAGGGCCCGGGTACAGAGGAACATCCTTCCACGTCTGTATGCATAATCTGCAGTTATCCTCCATCCCTTCCTGCCTGAGAAAAGCACAGTTATATCAAAAGTCTCTGAACCTGGAGATGTTTTCTTCAGAGCCCCCTCTCCCAACACACACACACACACACACACCCACCAGCTGTCATGGACTGGAGAGAGAGCACTCTCCTTCAGGACGCATAGCTGCAGGCTGTCCCACAGAAGAAAGGCAGGAAGAAGCGGAATGAATGCGGAAGGGCAGCAAGTGGTCAGACATAAAGGTTCCAAGGCCGGGAAGGAGGGGAGGAGCGAGCAGGGGCACAGGGGTGGAGGAGAGAGAGCTGCCACACCAGAGGGCGAGACAATGATTACCAGATATTAATTTTTTCCTCCAATAAAAGCCACTTGCCTCTTTCTCAGTGTGAAACAGCACACACTCTGATTTCCCACGCGGCAGCCCAACCTCTTGCCCCTCCGCTTGCAGAGGTCACCGGCCATTGTAGTCACATTTCTCTGCCGTTACCCTTTTCACACTACAGAGCTATTATAGTCACCTGAGAACAGCGCTTGAAACAGAAACACAGCCTCCACCCGGAGGCCCCCCTGTGCTAGCTGAGGGAATGCCACAGGGCCCCAGGATGCAAGCCCAGCCTTCTCACCTCAGTCCCTGACACCCCTTCCCTGGCTAATTCCACAAGAAGGGTTTGCAAAGCTAGCTAAGGCATCAACAGGACAAGGCTATGAAGAGGAAGGCACAGGGCTGAGGTAACTATATGAATAGACTCCTAGCATCCGCAATTAAGCTAACCCTACTTCTCGGTTTCTGCCCAGTCCTACAAAAAAAAAAAAAAAAAAAAAAAAAAAAAAATCCATTTTGCCTGGCAGGTGTGGCTCAGTGGTTGAGCCAGGAGGTTCCAGATTGATCCCCAGTAGGGGGCGTACAGGAAGCAGCCAATCAATGATTCTCTCATCATTGATGCTTCTATCACTCTCTCCCTCTCCCTTCCCCTCTGAAATTAATACATATGTATATAAACAATATTCATTTCTTATATTTTCACTGATTGTTTTTCTTGGTCACTCATTTCCAGTTAAAATCTCTATCTGAAAATGAATATGAGGAGACAGCAGCAGTTCAAGGTACTGGGGGAGATAAAGTTCATCAGGTATCTGAGCAAGGTCACAGTTCAGGAATGAACACTTTGGCCTTCATGGAACAAAATGCCATCCATGTAAGGATGCTTTTGTTGTCCTGCCAAACTACTTTTTACTTACACACATGGAAATAAATCACGGGGAGCGTTCAAGGACTCTGAACTTGGTGGCTTCTCGGATTCAAAGGCAGCAAGAACATGGGGCACTGCTCTCTGGGGATGCGTGCCCTCTGCCCAGCCTGGAGGACGCCACCATGGGAGGGTGCCACGTCAGCAAGCGATGAAGCCCCCAAGGGCCAGGGAAACTGATTCTCATTGACTGTGCGTTGGCAGAGGGCTCAGAAACTCAGAGATGTGGTAAAATACACGCAGAAGCAATTCACAACTAAATCAGATGTTAGCCTAGACACAATCCATAAGGAGATGATACTCAAGCCCAACAAGAAAACACTTGGTGACAATGAACCAGTGTGGGTTTCATCACAAAAGACATGTTCATTCTAGAAGAAAGTAAATTGTAAAATCTGAGACCAAAGAATAAAATTTTAAATTAATAACAACCGACTAAACAACAAATGAAGGCAAAAGATAAACCTGGTACCAGCTGAGTGACAATATTTAGACATCAAGAAAAAAAAATTATAAAAGTAAACTTGGAATTTATAAAAAACATAACTGAACCAAAGGTTTTATTGAAGAAATTAGTAATAAAATGGACTTCAACCTCTCTGATGAAAAACTGGTAGGAATCCTACAGATTTGAGACAATCTGTTATAAGTTCAGTTGGTACCTGGCTGGTACTAACACTAGGATTTTATTAATATAAGAAATGGCAACGAAACAACCAAATACTCCAATTACTCCAACGCCCTGTTTTTCAATTGACATAAAGATGTAAGAAATGTAAGGGGGCATATTAATGTTTAATACAATCAGTTCTGGTGGGAAGTTACCATACGCAAAATTTCTTCAGCGTATAAATGGACTAAAAACATATGTTGGAATGGAGACATATATTTGACTTTATTTAAGATGCCAAGTTGTCAGTCAATACCTGATTAGTTAGAGGTAGAGAGAGATTCATTTTGATTGTCATCAGGAACGCAAAAATACTCTGTGTTTGCTCAAGCAACTCCACTTTGCAGTCGGTCCCAAGCAAGTCAAACCCGCCTTCTCTATTCACCAGTGCAAATCAGTTAAGTAATCCTTCAAGCTGTACATTCACTATTGTATTCTGCTTCACCATGGCTATTTCTTTTCACATTTTATATAAAATAAAAGATGACTGTCATGTGTAAAAAAGAAAAAGTAAATCATAGAAATGCACCTTTTAAACCAATAAAATTTCACCAACCCCATCATATTTCAGTAAAATTTGTCTTCCAATATCATAGCCTTTTAATGTCAATAAAAACAACTTATGGATGAAAATGCCTTTTCTTTGAACCTGCAGGAAGATGTTATAAACAGTTTCTAAATGGAGAAAATGAGGTACCAGCAGCAGAGCTTTTTCTCTGCTGTTATGCTCCATTTTACAAGTAAATCCAGTACTAATCACCATTTTGATTCCAGTGAATAAAAACTTAGAACTTAATTTATTAATCAATTTTGAAGTCTAAAACCAAAATGATCTTTTAAACAGTACTGCCTAAGAGACAAGTCAATTCTGAAAAGTTAACCACAATGCAAAACGTTGCCCAAATTAAAGAGTCGCTCTCTGTTACCATGGCATCAGAGTCTGTCTTGTTGTTGGGTTTCAATTTTCCATAACAACCAAGGGTAGGGTTACATGTAAACAGAAGTGTACAAGGCTTGATGAAATTGAATATGGAGGATTAAGCATTTTTAAAGTCTGGGTTATAATTCTTGTTGCAACACAAGTTCCACTGCATAATTAACTTACAATGGCTTAAAACTTTTTGGCAACAAAATTATATTTAAAAATATACCATCACCCCCATATTAACTGTAGACATCACAACCACTTAAGCCTCTGATTAACTTAGAAAAGTATAACTTTTCCCTGAAAAACCCTAAGAGTCATGGTTTTTCAATCACATCTGTCTTGAACTAACTCATAATCAGCAGTGATGGATTCTGTCACTTCCTTATTCTAATAGGAGTAAAAACGGTGACAATGGTTTTTTGAAGAGGCTAGAGAACCTGAATGCCATTAGTGACACAGTGAATTCTTGAACAACCACTGGATTTTTACACTTTTTAGTTGTAAAACATCCACTGTGTCGGTGAAAGAGCTGAGAGGAAACAAAACTGCCAAACCTGCCCAAACTATTTTTGTTTCATAGAATGTTGATCCCTTCTAAGTCGACAATGGCATACAGAGTTAGCTATGAAAAATGCAGTCCTTATTAATGAAAGCAAACATAGCAAACC